>NC_134315.1:29582863-30216572 GCF_964195595.1 Calonectris borealis | reverse complement strand
GTAGACACAGCTAGTTTGGAGTTAAATCTCCTAACTGGAATACTGGTAGCAAGGTAAATATAATAGCCCTGCAGTTCACTTGTGCTGCAAAACCTGTCCCTAGACCAGATTAAGTAAATACTCCAACAACAGTCCCAGGCTGCATCTCGCTGCCACACTGTTAACTGTTAAACAAATGTTTTTAAATCTGTTAATCATATAAAATCGAAACATCTTACCAGGTTAAAAATTAGAAAACCCATGAAACTAATGAAATAATGCACTTGTCAAAGAAGAGTGATTCCCAGCTCTTTTGTCTGGTGATGTTCTATGGTGCTTGCATAAAGCCTACATTAGTCAGGATCTTTTACTAATAAGATTCTGAAATTGTTATTTTGTGTGTATACAGTATGCTTTGGGGTAAAATATGAAATTGTAAATATTAGTGGAGTAGTAATTTGTGAAAGTCTTTTTAACAATTCTGTCTGGGTTCATTTGCTAGGTTGAATTCCTTCAAACAAAATATTTTAATGCAGATGTAGATTTGCACATATAGCCAACATTCCTTATTTTATTCTGATGGGAAGGAAGGATTATATAGAAAACCAGCAATTTAAGAGGTGCTAGAAGCTGTAGAAAAATGCAACAAGCTGAGCCTGTGTAATACAAAGAGGTGGAAGGAAGCCCTTAGGTGTCTGAATGAAAGGAAGTACTAAAGTGGCTTTATTTGTGTACGTAGTATTTGATATAAATACTGAATATTCAATTCTACTGTATGACATTTAAAAAGAAAGGAAAAAGGCAGAAGGGGCACACGAACAGTACTGACTGAGATTGGAGAAAAGGCTTTACAGGAAGAGAGAAAAGCCTTTTATCATTTTAGTGATTTGATTTTGTGGGATGACTTGGCTACAAATAATAAAGTTTATGTGGAAAGTTTATGTGGAGAATATGTATAGTGTTACATAAATCTTTAATGTGTTAGATGAAGCTAGGCTGTTGGATGAAGCTGTTGGAGAGAATTTGGAGCCAGACCAATTAAAGTTAGGAGCTAGATGCTTTTTAAAACTTGAAGATGAACATGTCAGCAGGGAAGCAAAAAGGAATTAAAAAAAAAAAATTTAAAAAATAGTAACTTCAGATGAAGACAGCATCTCGGGGTGAGGATGGTACCATTTTGGCCAGATGTATGAGTTTCATCTGGGAATAACTGACTTGTGATTTTAAAAAATAACTAAATGGTTTCTCTGGCTGTGAATTTACTTAGGATACTCAGCGAGTAACAAAGTAGTTTCCTTTCACTGATTTAATTAAGAGTTCTTTGCTTGCAAAATTTTAATACTGCAGAGTTTCCAAAGTTACAGAAAGAGCTTATCAGCAAATGCTTAAAATAAATGTTTGAAGTAGCAAGCGTAACTGCGGGAAGGCAGATCATCCTTTTAGTGAGTAAATTAAATTTAAACACCTTTTTTTTTCTTTTTTTTAAAATAAATTCTTCTAAGTCTTTTGTAGTATTATATAGTTTTAAAGGTAAAAGGGCTCAGACACGATTTATTGTGGCTTAAAATACTCTTTCTCAGTTGAATAAGGATGACTGTGAGGCATGATACCAGCCTTCCCCAAATGTCAAGCAAACTATACCAGTAAGAAAGATTAGTGATAAATTCAGTTACCTTGTATTTTGTCAGGCTGCATGTAAGTATAGATGGTTAGAATTTAAGCAGAGATAGTTTAACACAGTACCACCAAGTTACCAAGCTGTTAACTAGGTAAGCTGCTAACTTACTAAATTATAGTTCAGTCTCACGTCTAAGTGAAAACCAGCAAGAGTATTTCGTGGGTGTTGGCAACAGGCTTATTTTATCCCGTCATGGAGAAATGAAACATTGCTCAGACTAGTACTGTACGCTTTTGCAAGTCTTGCCTGGATGCTTTCAAAAGCTTGTCTGAAATCTGTAAAATTTAGCACACTGCATTTCTTCAGCGCAGCGTTTCTCGTACGCTGCTCTGACGCTGGGGCAAGGATGAAGGCGCTGCCCAGCGCTTGGGCTAAGGGCGGCAAGACAGCATCGCTCCTCTGGTTTCTTACTTGCAGCTTGGAGGACAGAAACAGGTGTGCTAGTTTTGCTGTGTTCACCTGAGCCGCCCTGCTGAAGTGTGCTCGCCACCAGGGGACGGTGCCGGTGAATACTGGAGGGGGGCCAACGGGTGGTACCTTTTTCCATGGGTGCAGTTGTTTGCACAGCACACGCACGTCTGTCTACATCCTGGTCTCTGGTGCCTGCCATATGTTGACATTTCTGCTTTAAACAATGGATGCAAACTGCTCTCTGCTTAATTCAATCGTGGTTTTTTTTTTCATTTCGCTTATAAAAGATAAATGTAGACCTATTATTTCCATTTCTCTCTGAACTTCAGGAAGCCAGGAAAATAATTCTTAAATTATTAATTCAGTGAAAGTTTCCAGACCTTTACTTTATGCTGTTGGATAGATTTTTGTAAGTCATGTGAGACGACTGGGGCCATGACAAAGCAGAGTCGACATTGAAAGAAAATAAATTTTAAAGCCATACAAATAATTCAAAAGCCTTGATAAACCTGTGGCTGGGTTAAAGAGTGTTATTTGGTCATGTCACACTTGTGTGGTCAGTGTTACATTACTTACGGTAATATTTACCTTTTAGCAGTTAAGATTTTTAGTGCTGAGGAAAAATAAGAGAGGATTATGAACTTGTAAGGTCTTCATTCTTTCTGATACTAAAAATCTAAAGTTATATCAACAGTTGATGTACAGAAGTGTCTCAGTATAGAATGTGGGGGGAAAAAAGCTAAACTTTCAGAACTATCTTAAAAATAGTTTGCTATCTATTGACATGGATTTCAACTTCTTCATCTAAAAACTTAAGGATTATTTCAGTTCTCTTTGATTTGTTATTCTTTTCTTTAGCTATTTCTGGTTTTAGCCACATGCAATGGGTATAATAAACCCAGTGTTTGTTCACCTGTATAATAGCTTTGTAGTACCGTGGTGGAAATGTGGCATGTTGGCGCATTGTATCATAAGGAGACTTAAGGAACATGATTATTTACCATCTTCCTACAGGAAATTCACTTCTCCATCTTCTCAGGAAATATTTTTCTAGTTATTTTCCTTCAGCTTATTCAGCAGTATACGGTGTTTATATAGGGTGGAACATTTCTCATGTTTCTGCTTTATAGATAAGATTAAAATTATTTGTGCAGTTTATCTAAAAGCATAGTACAGATAACATGAATTCACCTACAGTGAATAAAAAAAGGGGAGGGAGGAATTCTAGTTAAAAGTGAATTCTGATTTGCAAGTGCTCTCTGGAGCTTTTGGTATCTGCTGCAAAATGTCAATTCTCATAACAGTATTTTGAAAATACTTAACACGTAAAATTATATGAATTTGTAAGATTCAAAAAAGTGTTTATTTGCCGGTATCTGAAACCTTTTCCCCCTTGCTTGTGAATACCCAGTGAAAGAACATTGGCTAATACATCAGTCAATGAACAAATAGAACTATTTCAGAATGTTAAATGCATTTTCTGAAACCACCTTCTTTTTAAAAATATTTTTTATTTAGACATACTGGAAGTGTACATAAATGACAGTGTTTTCTTAGACAATTAAGTGGATTTCTTTGGATTATAGAAAGTGAAAATGGTCTGACTTGTGAATTGGTACCTGTATTATTTCAAGTTATACTTTCAGAGTAGGTGAATGCTTTTTGCCTGGGCAAGGTTGAATTCAAGTTTTCAGAGGCTGTAATAGTTGCCAGAGATAGTGTCCTTTTGAACACCAAATACAGCTGCACTCCTAGCAGAAAATGCCAGAAATTGTCTCCTGTTTTCAAGATTACGATTAGGACAAGCAAAAATAAGTTGCCAGTTCGAATCTTGGACTTGGTGCATGCAATCCCAATTTGTATCTGTTTAACATAGAGCCTGTCAGTTGCAGCCTTGCAAGTGTTAAATGCCAAGCAATATTGACTTTTTAAATTTTTGTCAACAGCCTGACAGCATGGGCTTTGTCTCTTACTAAACTACTGAGCAGTTACTTTGTGTTAGCTGGGGCACAACCTGTTGAGAGCAGTACTGGCTATCAGTACCGCTGACACCTCCTTTTACATCCCAGACCAGGCAAATTAACAGCTCTTCTAGCTTACTACTTGACTTAATTTGCTCCATAAAAGCTCTTATTTGCTTACTGCAATCTAATGTGCGTACTTACCTTAAGTACTTTTTCTACCTTCCTCGACAAAATGAGGTGAAAAGTAGTTTAAAATTTCTGTAAGTAGCAAGAAATGCTGATCACATCTTTATGTATCTTACTGCTTTGTAGTACGCCCTTAAAGCTGTTAATTCGGCACTTGGCTTACTGTAAACCATTGACTCTCAGAGCCAGTACATGGGACTTAGTCTTTTTGGGTTTGGTTTTTTTTTCTTTTTTTTTTTCTTTTTTTTTTTTCCCTTTTTTTTTTTTTTCCCTTCCCCTTTTCTTTTTTTTTACTTTCCAGGATACCTTAGTAGGAGACTATAGAAGTTGTATTTCTTGTAACTGTGTAATTTGGTAATCTCAACAGTGACTAGTAAGAATTACTATTACCTTACTATTACAGTTCATAGAATCATAGAATCCTTTAGGTTGGAAAAGACCTTTAAGATCATTGAGTCCAGCCGTAAACCTAACACTGCCAAGTCCACCACTAAACCATGTGCCTCAGTGCCATGAGTGTTTTGTTTTCTTAATGCTTTAATTCTCACTAAATTATTTTGTCAGGAATATAATTTAATTTTGCTTTTAACAGTGCAGTATGTCTTATGGTACTGTTGTCCGAAAAGCGGATTCATGCCAGGCGTGCAAGTAACCAATTCCACACGCTCAGGAGAGATATTGTTTTATTCAGGCCTGGGTGCTCGGTGGACTTGCCACAAATCAAGCACACCTGGTCTAATCACCTTTCTGTTTATATCCATGCTTTTCATACATATTTTAAATTTCTCTTTTACATATTCATTACATTTCTGAGAACTAATTATAATATTACATCATCTTAAACGCATGCGCACTAAAGCCTTTAGGGTCTTCTTGAGGGTCTCGGGTGGTCTCTGGTGGTCGACAGGGTAGTGAACTCTTCATGAACTTATTTCTTCTTTACCTTATAGGGTCGCAATTTGTCCCTGAGCCATGCTTGGACCACGTTTGTTTATAGTTTCCAAGGTTATTCTTCACTAGAGTCTAACAATGCTTCCAGGATACACGATTTAGACTAGTTACAATTCTACACACCTGCAAACACAACACCTGCTAATTACCTAACTTCTAAGCAACAAGTCTTCATTGTTTAGAATTACAGAAGCGAACAGTAGAATTACAGAAGCAAGCAGTATGGAATAGTAGATACTGTACCTACTACATCAGTACTGGTAGCAATGAAATATTGTAATAATTAAATTCTAGTAATATTGCATCTTTTCTGACCCTTACAAAGTTATTTCAAATGTAAAGCAAGTTATTACTGATATTCTCCTTTTCCTGGTCTAGGTTTTCTAACTATTTTTCATTGCAGTTCAGGGGAGGCACAGATTGGAAATGCATTGAACAATTGTCTCTGCCTTTTTGAGGCATTTTAAAATTCATTCTTGTAGCTTACAATAACTGCCTTACATGAACATGAATGTGCTTGTTAATTCAGATGGGAATGACTTTCCTTCTAAGTTACACTTGGCACCCACTGCCAGCTATCTTTGTTGAGCACACTGCTGTAGGCCCTGCTGTTTGGGAGTGACGTTTGACATTTTCTATTTGTCAGTCTTTAACCTTATTACTATTAAGCTACCTAGTTAATTTTAGATCTGTATTCTTCCCATCTTCAGAAATGGTTCTAGCTGAAAAATAATGCAAGTACTGACATTAAAAGTGCGTTCTTTGTTCTGTAATATAACTGAGAAAGAAGAAATCTATCTTTGATAAGTTGATTGCATTGTGAAATTCATGTTTCTTTTTTTTTTTTTTTACAGGAAAAGCTCTTGTCCAGATCTCTTCAAAGAGGTGAAGATCTTCAGTTTGATCAGGTAGGAGACATGTAATTGAAAGCAGTTTTTGTTGGACTAAGGTGGCCTCTGTTTTTGCAGAAGAGTGGTTCCACTGTTGTAATGACTTGGAACATCCAGATCTGAATCAGTGTCAGAAGATTTAGACCTTGAATGTTAGTTAGACTTTATTTTCCATTGTAGATTATGATAGTAAGAAACTGCTAGAATAGATTAATCATTTGAAGGTGGCAGTGAAAGCTGCTGTAGGAAAGATGCTGAAATATGGTAAGGGACAAAAAGAATTTATTTCTATTCCTGTTAACAGGCTTTGTGTAACCTCAGCCTATATCACTTACTGTTTCAGTGTTTGGGGTTCTGCTTTTATAAGCAAATAGTGTTAATTTCAGTAACATGGCTTTTACTGAGGGCTTTTTGATTCTATGGCAGAAGGCATGAGGTAGATTCAAAATATTTCTTTGCCCTTTGCTGAGTATATAGTCGCACTGTGAGGCTATTCTGTTTCACTTACTATAAGTGAACTGTACCTGGAATAACTCTTTGCTCGATTTATTCATGTTTATTGTCTGTATTTCTAACTCTTTCATAGTATAGGAATGTTTAGGAAATTTTTATGTTGATACACTTCTAAACTGTTAAAAATTTTAGCATTTTAGTACCAGTGATTTCGCTTTATCATTCCCAGCGCATCAAGAAGCTACCGGAGAGGAATTTTTTTATAGAGCATATATTGCATTTCTTAAAATATTTTTGCTTGTACAGCTTGAAACTGAAATAGCTTGTATTTTTTTTGTTTTGTTTGTTGTAGGAATCATACTTGGCAATTTTCTACTCTTGTCCTAAGACACCAAAACTTTATGATCATGCAGAAGTGTATCCTGGCCATCTCAGTGACTTTGCTGAAAGCAGATGTGTCTCTGGGGTTCAGGCTTGTTTGTGATTAGGCACAACTTGAGCAATGTTTTCAGGATCAGGATTTTGACCATAGCTGGAATTTGGGCTCTAGCGTCTTACTATAATTTTGCATCTCTCTCTCCTTACCTCTCAGCGTGCTGTTGGATATGTTAAGTGCAGCAATTAGCAATGCGTTATGGCCCTTAAGACTGGAGCACACTTTGCATTTCGTTCTGAGGAATGTATGTCATGATGACTGGTTCAGCCCTGTCCTCTTGGGCATTACAGGATCTGTCTTTGTCTGGATTGCTGCTTTCAACCTAGGCATAATTTAATGCTAAAATAAAAGGGTTTTCTTATACTTTTTATAGAAGATGATCTTGAATTTAGTATCCAAGCAATATGGTAATCATTTTAAATAAAAAGAATAAGCATATAGCTCATGTTCTGCTTAGCAGCTATGTAATATGAGCAAAGATTTCATCTTCCTGATAATTTCAGTGCCTTTTCATTAAAATGTTAAGGATGCAAAACTTGGCAGGAAATAAATAATTATAATGTAAAACTGATTTTTCATTTCAAGAGGAAAATGCTTCATAATGCCAGTAGTTTCTGGGTTTAGCACTTTACCAATGACAATTTTTTTAATGCATGTGATACAGCTTGTGTCTGTGGAAGATGATGTAAATTGCCCAACTGCTGGAAGTTTATGAGTGGTAGTGGTATTAATATACTGTAAACTTGCAGGAAAACCTAAGGAAAAGGCTTAGTAAAGCTTAAAATGCAGCTTTCTTCTTTTTCTTCTACTAAAAAACCCATCAGTTCAGAAGGAGGGCAGAGGAGTAGAAGTGCTTTGTGGGGGCATTTTACATTGACAGCACAGGGTGACTTGAGTGTTTGCTTAATCTGTTCCTGTCCTGTTGTGTGTGTAGTTCCTGTATGAACGTAGCTCTGTGCCACGTATTGCATATATCATTATTTTTAGAGAAAGAGAACTTGTTATTTTTAGAGAAAGAGAAATTAATGTATTTTCCCAGTGTTTAGGTTATTTGGGGTATGAAAATTGACAGTAAATTCTGAAGGCAAAACATTTTGGATTGCTGTGGTTGGTGATAGATCCCTTCTTCGGCAAGTTTAGCTTTAGCTTTCGTTCTAAGGCTTACCAGTACCAGTTACACTGGTGATTTTATGCTGAGTCTAATACCTTCAGTTTAGTAACTCATGAGGAGGGTTTGTTCTTTCTGGCTTTTGAATAATTTTTTTTCCCAAAATATATTAATGCTTTTAACATGTGATTTCTGTTCATGGCTGGAGAATGCTAGTGAGGTCAACAGATGTTTGAGTACCCCAAGCTGATGCAAGTAGCAGGCATTTCTTGCCAGTAAAATCTCAGTGAAGATTTTTCGAAGTCTTATCAATACAAATTAGTCTTTTGAGTTCTTTTTTTATGCTGCTTCCTCTTTCTAAAGGTTGATAGTTTTAATATTAGCTCAGAAGTGTTTCAAATTTCCTCATAATTTTTCTTTCCTCTTGTCCTCTCCCTCTTCACAAGTTTTCGCTGTTGTTTTTTTTCCAAGGAAGTTTGTCAGACTTCTGCCACATCAGAAAATTCTCTTGAGCAACATCTTAATTTGTACACGTTCCATTTCATCATGCACTGCTTTATTTCAGATCATAGTATTACTTTGCAGTGGTAAAATTGAGCTGTTTATATTTTCCGCTTCTAGAAGTCTGATATGTGTTGGTTGGTTGACTGGGTATTTATTTTGTATGGATATCGGAGTACAAGGAACAAGCTTACAACATGCTTGGTTTCCAAAGCAAGTCATAAAGATTTCAGAATATATTAGTATAAGAATGAAGCTATTCTCAAAATTTAGCATTTGTTCTAAACTGTGAGGCACTATAGCAAACCTACACATCATTTCTAGCTTCTGTTTCTTTTCTGTGTTTAAAATACTTTGTATTTTTTTGTGTTGCCTGCAATAACTGCCTTCACCTTTTTGTGCAGTTAGCTCAACGTGCGTGCTTCTCCTGCAGTAGGCATGCCTAGTTTTTCCACTGCATCCCTTGTTAGTGGGTGTCCTATTGTCAGACATAATAAGAAAAACATAATCTCATTAGTCTAATAAAAATTTCTTAGGGAAACCTAGTTCCTCGTCAGGTTTGGAATATATGCAGTTTGTATTGTATACTGGGGTGTAACATTTTATTAATTCACAGAATATGATTTTACTTATTTTCAGGAAGTTTCTCCACTTGTCTGTATAATTCAGGGATTTTTCAGAAAGTCAATACTACTACTTAATTCTTGTGACTTGAATAGCTGACTAGTTAACAAGCTGAGTAGAGTATTCAGATGGTTGAAAGAAATCCTTCTGATGATTCCTTATGGTTAACCTGCCCCCATCCCTTCCACAAACCTGAAAAACCAAGATGCTTCAAATGAGGACAAAGAAACAATGGCATTGACGTTATCTTGGTTTTCCAGAATAGTGAATAATAGATAAGTTATCGCATGAGGGTGGCTTCTATTGAAACTTCTTATTTGGAAGATGCAAGAGGTAATTAATATGTGGCATCAGTGAGCAATGCGGTAACTCTTCTTTTCCAGCCAGTGTTTTGGGGATGGGCTTGCTCCCTGCTGCCTCCCAGCAGGGAGTTTATAGCTGCTTTATGCTGTCCTTCTCTCCAGTCATTCTTCTCCTCTCCAAGCCTGGCCACTGATGAGCTCTGTCTAAGTTAAGGAAGCCGCGGGAGTTAAGTTTCATACCATGTTAAGGTCTTCATTCTATAATGCTTTCTATTGCCACTGTTTCATGGATAACTTTATGACTCATATGGGTTTTCTGAAAGGGGGCAGTAGATAGGGGAGTTATGCTGAAAATAAATATAGCTTGAGATCTAGACAGTCAAATGTATTAAAAGTAGAGTAGAATATCTAAAAAGCTCTTTTTTTTGTTTGTATAATAACCAAAGAAGCATGTTTTGGAAGGTTTAGGAGGGTTATCTCTTATCTGTCATTTGTAATGTAAAAGTATGTATACTTCGGAGATACATATGGCAACATTCAGGGACATCCTAAAATCTCTGCTGTTTTCTTAAGGGTTTTATATGGGTTATCTGTATAAATTTAGGATTCTCTGATCCCTGTGAGCTTTGGAACACTTTGCTTAGCTTTGTCATAATAATTGACTTAGAGTGTCATATTTACAGCAGTTGTCCTAGATGAAAATGATACATAAAGTTGCCATTTGGTAAAATTATATGATACACAGTTTTTAATGTTAAATACCAATCTGAAAGAATGATTATAATTCTAGGATTTTTAGACTGCTTTATCATGCTAAACTATTTTTCTTAATTTTTTTCAGTTGATAAGCTCTATGAGCTCAGTAGCAGAGCACTGTCTCCCCTCCTTATTACGCACCTTGTTTGACTGGTACAGGCGTCAAAATGGAACAGAAGATGAATCTTATGAATATAGACCTCGATCTAGCACAAAATCAAAGGGGTAAGAGTTTTCCTTGCAAAAGTCTGTTTGACTTTTGTGTGCTTTCTTGTAAGAAAATGGGTGCTTTGTACTTTTTTGACAAGTATTCTGTATTTGGATCTGTCATTACCTAAATCTGTATAGAAAGAGCATGCGCTTCTTTGAGGTAGTGTATTTAAGTTGCGTAGATGATATGCATGCAGTGCCTTAATGATTTTGGGGTTGATATACAGAAGGAAGTTGGACGCTGATAATTCCGAGCTAGTTTGTCCCATTTTTGAATTGTTTTGGTTAGGAGGGGGCAAGATGTCAGTGCTGCACCAAATCCCAAAGTCTTTCTAACCATCCATTTTATATACGTGTGCAACAATGATTACATGAAAGACAGGTATACCCCTTCTCTTTGATATTTGTGTTCAGTCTTGTGTATGATACGTGTGTTCTTGATTTCTTATTTTAGGGATGACCAACAACGTGAAAGAGATTATCTACTTGAAAGGAGGGACTTAGCTGTAGATTTCATTTTTTGTTTAGTTTTAATAGAGGTTCTGAAACAGGTAAGCTCTTTTGCTTTGGCAAATTTTTAACCTTTTTCTTTTAATGTCAGTTTTGATCATCTCCGTTAAATTTTTGTATTAAAAACTGGAGCATATATATGATAAGCATATGCAAGGCTGTAATTATGCTCTCAGTTGCATAAAGCCTTTGGCCTCTCCTGTCTTTTCTTTACATGCCTGCATTATCTCAGTTCACATGTCTTGGATCCACTAAGTCAAAGCTGCTGATGTACTGCAAAAAGCAAAACTGTAGAAAATAACATTTTATTTATGTTTAGTGCCTTTTGACTGCTTAAACATTTTTGAAATACAGTGTGAAATCATTGAATGACAAGATTAAAATGTCATGTCTTAAGAAAATTAGAAAGGGTAGGTAATTTTGCTTTGCCTTATAATGTAGTGCTAGATGATGTTAACACGTACGATTTCTGTTAATATAAAATTTGCATTGGTATATGGACAAGAGGATAGAGTTTGGCTTCAAGTAGCAGCATTTTTTCCTTGCACCTTTTGAGAGGAGAAAAAGATTACTGTAAGAAAGGGTTTGAAACATGAAACAGACTTGAGCAAATTTCATTTTTCAAATACTTAAGTAGTTTTTGTCTTTTATATTTAGGCACATGAAAATTAAATGGCTTTCTGTACTAAGTAAAGCAAGGACTGTGGTTTAGTTTGCAAGTAATTTGTAGGAAATTTGTGTTTATGTGGTTGTGTGTGGCATGTTTGTGATATAGGGAAAAATGAAAACAGTAAAACAAGAGTTGCCTATCCTTCCCTGAGACACTGACCAATCATCCAAAGTGATATTCCTATACTGCATTGCACAGAGATGCAGAGAACAGTATTAAAACCATCAAACTCTCTTATGTTACGGCTTTACAGAAAGTCTTTATTTCATGCTCTCTCCCTGCCTAAATTTTCTATCAGTGCTAAAGAAAAAGGGAAATGGAATAGGTTGTTTAGGATTGCAGGGTTGTATGGGTAGCTTCTGTATTTTGAACTGGTACTAGTTTTTCTGTTGAGTAGAGTACATGTTGCCAGTGATTCAGATGTCAGGAGAGGTGCCAAAGTTTTGGTCTTGAAGAGAGTCTGTGGTGACTCCTGTAATGCTTGGTGAGCCTCTCATGCTTGTACTCCAGGCAAGATAGGTATCTTTTTGATAAGGATATTTTCCTCTGCTAAAGACCTGCAATGGGCCACTAAACATAGATACACCACTTAAAAGAGTCCTTCAGTCAATTTAGTAGTAAAAGTTATCTAAAGGAGGGTTTGTATGTTCTGCCTGTAATGTGAATCTGCAATTAGGCAGTCACATAAAGCGCAGAAAGGATGGCTTTTTATCAATAAACGTATTTAAATTCACATGACATCCATCTTCCTGTCTTCTTGGGAGCCCTATCATTGTTTAAATCTTATAAACTGTTTTTAGAGGGTGCAAAGGGTGTGATCCAGCCCTTTCTGTAATATGCACAGAGCAACCAGAGAGAGGGTGACAAACATGACCTATGTAGGAACAAAAATTTTTTGCTTAAATGACTATATATTACTCATTGTATAAATATGCATGTAAATAGCCAGTTCCAGTAACTGGAAGTTCTTGGACAAATAGCTTTCCTGATGCAGAAGAGTATGAAATTCTCAAGCAGTAAGTGCTTCATTTTCTGTAGACAAGACAGTAACCTTTTCTTCTAATATATTTTAGTGAAAATCTTAATTACTCTTAAGCAGTAATGTTTAGCAGGATTATCCTAGTCCCCACCTAAATTGCTTTGAAATTTTAAAGATACTATGACTTCATAGTTAAATATAGTGCTTTTTTTAAAGAATACATTTGATTTTTAAGCAAACGTTTTCTTTTAAACCTGAGAAAAGTGGTGACGTCAAAGAGAACTTCAGTAAAAAAGAGCCTTCTAATCAATGCTTGGTTTTGGTTTCTCACCAAATTGTTTCTTACTGCTGGGAAGATTTTTATATGTTTTGGTTGCTTTCATCTGTAGAAAGTAAAAAATGGAGATGATCACCTCTTCTGCATTCTTATTTTTTGGTTTTGTCTTCCTTTCTATCGAGATGAATTGCATTTTGAGGTTAAATCTGTATCAGTAACACCACATAAGGTAGAAAGTGTGGAAAGATGTATAGTTAACCTAGTCTGATGAATTTTGATGACAAATTCATAGTGTTTACATTACTGTTGTTTATTTTATTATGAATTTAATCCCTAAAAGCCAGTATGCAAAATAATTGAAGAGAATGTCAATACAGGTTGTGTAAATGTTCATATATTGCAGAATTAACTTGATATCGTATGCCAACAAAGGACATGACCTTTGACAGTAGTGGGAGAGATTTCTACAGGGCATCTCACAGTACTGTTTATTTACTTCATACGTACATATGTGTATATGTACATGCATAGTTACATACATAAAAATGATATCTGCATTTCAGATACCTGTTCATCCAGTGCCAGATCCTTTAGTACATGAAGTTCTAAACTTGGCTTTTAAGCACTTTAAACATAAGGAAGGGTAAGTTTCACTTGTGCACTTCAAAGTATTTTGTGTGTATTACCAGCCTATGCTTGATTGTTGTGATTGTTCTCCTTTGCCTCACATGTAACATGTTGGTGATAATACTGTAGATGAACACTTATTGATATCTTTAAACTGAAAACATACCTTGAAAGAACACAGCTGTGTTCAATGTAATGCCAAGTTTACTTTGCTTAGAATATACAGAATTATTTGCATAGCCAACCAGAGTAAGAAAAGTCCGAGTTTGGATAACTATAGTAAACTTCCTATGCAGAATATGTCTCTTATGTCCACTCAATGAAATCACATCACTTTAAATCTCATCCATGCGTTTTATGCTTGACTTTCATTGTTTTTATGGTAATAATCCACCTTGCTATGGAACAAACTTTTTGTTTGTAATTGAGAACACGCTTGGGGTTTAGAAGAACAAAGTTGTATTCAACACCTTTTTTTTTTTTTTTTTCCCCCTTTTTTTTTCTCTTTAGGTATTCAGGAACCAACACTGGGAATGTGCATATTATTGCAGACTTATATGCAGAAGTGACAGGGGTTCTTGCTCAATCAAAGTAAGTTGAGTCTCTGACTCTTCTTGCATTTGGGGAAAAAAGAGAATTTAATATAACAGCTTTTATTAGTGACTCCGGTAACTAATCCCTTAAGTGTCAAGTGTAGTCAGGTGTAGTCTGGCGTGTCCGTCTCATGTTCCATCACAATAAATTTGAACAAATCAAGAAATAGCCTTTAGTAGAATTCTGAATTGCTTTGCTGTCAACTTGTAGGTGCAGGGAAGGGAGGCCTGGTATCAGTCAATAGTTGTTGTTCAGTTAATGAGTATATTCTAATGTGCTGATCATCATAAGCACTCTTAAATGCCTGGATTTTAAGTATCAGGGTTCATCTTGCTTGTGTTTCTTTTATTGTAGGTGCTGTTATCATTAATGGACTAAAGAAATCTGTTCAAAATTATAGGCATCATATAAAAGTAACTAAGAATGCAAATAATTACCATCTATATCCCTTGTTCAGGTTTCAAGCTGTTAGGAAGAAGTTTGTCACTGAATTAAAAGAACTGCGACAAAAAGAACAGAGTCCTCACATAGTACAAAGTATCATCAGTTTGATTATGGGAATGAAGTTTTTTCGAGTAAAGATGTATCCCGTGGAGGATTTTGAAGCATCATTTCAGTTCATGCAGGTAAATGAATATTACAGAAAACTGAAATGAACATAATTTTGATTAAGTCGTGAAGCTACAATGATGCTTGCTGTGATCAGTCGCTCACTCTACTTGTGTGTCGTCCTTCATCTTTTTCTGTTTAGTTCATAAGTTCTCAGAGGTATGAATCATTTGTGTCTCTGCAGTTTGTGAGTACCGAGCATAATGACAACCTGTTCTCAATTGTCTTGGTAATGTGGCAAACCTGTAATATATGAATTTATTCAAGACTAAATGAAAATGGGTAGCAATCAAATAATTTTCTTTCTTTATGAAAGCAGTGGGTTAAAGAAAAAAAATTACTTGATACATCTTTTTCTAACAGCTGAGATGCCAAGAAACACTTTTGTTTAAAAAAAACCTTCAGTTAATTTTCAGAGAGACTTAAAATCTCTTTGTTTGCTTCTCCTGATTGTGGATTAAAAATTGTCTTAATGAATAACTCGCCCATTCTACAGTAACTGAAGTTATTGCAACTTGGTCATAAATTTTGTTAGAGCTATTTAACAACCATTGACATTGATCTCAATCCTGAAAAAACTAACATATACATAGGTTCTTTAGATTGTGTCCAGAGTGGTCAGTTTGGTATAGTAGAGTGTGCATACATATGTATGGATGTCGTGGTTTAACCTGGCAGGCAGCCAAATACCACGCAGCCGCTCGCTCACTCCCCCCACCCCCCCAGTGGGACGGGGAGAGAATCGGAAGGGTAAGAGTGAGAAAAACTCGTGGGTTGAGATAAAGACAGTTTAATAGAACAGAAAAGGGAAAATAATAATGATAGTGATAGAATACACAAAATGAGTGATGCACAATGCAATTGCTCACCGCCTGCGCTGACCGATAATCAAGTCGCGATCGGTACTTCCTGGAACACGCCTACCATTCATATACTGAGCATGACGTCACATGGTATGGAATACCCCATTGGCCTGCTGGGCTAGCTGTCCTGGCTGTGCTCCCTCCCAACGCTTGTTTTGTTTTGCTTTGTTTTGTTTTTCTTGAGCTGAATGTCCTTGACTAGCAGGGTACTTCGCAACAACTGAAAACATTAGTGTGTTATCAACATTCTTCTGGTACTAAATCCAAAACACAGCACTAGGAAGAAATTTAACTCTATCTCAGCCGAAACCAGGACAATGGATTATTTATTTCTTTGTAAAATTTTCTTTCCATCAAGGTCATCTTGAAAATGAAAATGAGTATATAAAAAAAAAAATTTATGTTTTAATAATTCCAATAGAGATAAGCGTTTATTTTTTTGAAACTTCAGAATAATCTGAGAAAAACTGCATATTTATATTCTTTTATATTCTGAATACTCTATATTCTGAGTAGAAAGTAAATAGCTAGCTGGTATTATAAATATTCTCCTTTCAATTTCTTTTTAATTGCTGGGGAAACAGGTTTTAAAGCTTCTAATGTTTTGTAAAGTTGATATTGTCAAGGAATATAAGACTAACTTAAATACACTGCATGTTTTAAATTCCAACTGGCAATTAATGTGATACTGCTAGTGGGTTTTATGGCATAGTGACATTTGTCGTCTTTTTTCTAAACACTTTTCTAATGCTTCCTTACTAAGGAATGTGCTCAATACTTCCTGGAAGTAAAAGATAAAGATATAAAACATGCACTTGCTGGTTTGTTTGTGGAAATTCTCATCCCTGTGGCTGCTGTAAGTATATTATTTTTTTTTCCCCCCCTGCTATTCCCCTCACTTTCAATTGGGCTCTCATTGTTAAAATTGCTTGCATTAATCCTCACAATATTACATTTTTACAGATTTAAAAAAGACTATTAAGTAAATTACAAGCACCTACATAACCTTTTAAAGGGAAATGTGTCATGTGATTTGTATATTAGCTAGTTTCCAATCTTTTTTCAGAACTACTTAAAATTGTCTGTTTTCTAGACCCTTTTATCACCAGAGCACTGTATAATCTTATTCTTGCTCTAAAAATTTGATATTTCCTTGGTTTAATATTTGTTCACTCAAGGGTCCCATTGACTTTTCTTTATTAGCCGAAATCTGTTAAGTTCTTTCTAGAATAAACTGAGATATGTAACATTTTTACAATCCTATAGAGAGAATGTGAACTCCTATGCAAGAAGGAAGAATGTAGGTTTTGGCTAATTAAATAAAAATTGTTCATAGACGTGAAAGTCAACTAGATGTCATCCTTCAAGTGGAAGAGCCGTCAATCATTTCCTGTATATGTTCTAAATCTAGAGCCAGAAATTTTACTCAGCAACCATGAACAAGAAGAAACCCTTGATAGCATCACACTGTTGGATGTACAGTGCCTGTAACGCTGCTTGTGAGAATGCTTTCAGTCCAGACAGGTTCTCCCCCTTCCTCCCAGGCTGCTTTGCTTGGTTGTGTAAAGCTTGGTCAACAGGTCAATGAGAAGTTGTGGCAGCTCAGTATACCTCAAGTTGACCATTTACCACAAGCTCAGAAAGTTTCATCATAGTAAGATGGATACTTGCTGTGATTATTGTCTACAATGGTAGTTGTATTAGCAAATGCTAGGCTGCAGTGTGTTTGGCATGCTGTCCCGAAAAATGACAGGTCATGCCTCTATGTTACAAGCAATTATAGGGGCATATTTTGCTGTATATGCAGAACTGGGACGTGTAGATCCCATTTTGTAGAATGGGATCTACAGAGACTAGCATGCCGGGTGGGGATCCTGTCTACGCAAGCTTATAGGAAAAGAAAGATAATCTCTCTGAACTCTGCGTCCTCTTTCAAATGGTCTGCCTGAGCCGTGGGGAAATGCTTCTCTCCCTTCACTGGTCTCAACCTTGCGTTTTTTAAAAAAAAAAAATTAGAAAAGAGACAATCTTTCCTCTTAAGGCATAACCACAAAAAGGTGGTGTTAGTAGTAGCTGTTTATTGGCTGAAGTCTCAATCTTACCTGGGTGTACTTATCCTCTTTTAGAGAAGAAATTCTTGTCCTGTTAAAAAGTGAACGCATTTGTCGTTTTGAACTCCATATTTGCTCGGCTGTTGAAGTGAGGGTGCATAGTGAAAGTACTTAGCATTTAGGTAAACACAAATATTAGTTTGCAAAATCATAATTTAAATATAGTGAAAACTGCACGTACAGTAATGAGGCAGAAGCAGCATTTGGGAATTGGGACCATCCGGTAGTAACCGCTGAGGCACGCACACCGGCTGAGCAGAGTTGTTTTGTGGATCGCTTTCTAGAAGCATAGCCTGAATCAGCACTTTAACCGGTTGGTGAGGGAGACTTGATCTTTCCTTCTGACTCATTGAGCCTCTAATCTTTTCATACAAATGGAGCTTCTTAAATAGAAGCAGAGAGCCCCTTCCCAGATTGAGCTGCAGTTGAGAGGGTTAGTCATAATCTTGGAAGATGTGAGATGCAAGTTTGAATCTTTTTGAAGCAGATGAAGGAGCTGAATCTAGATTTTTCTGTGTCTTGGATACAGAAAATTGCTTAGACAAGGAAGCTGTTGGGTTTTGGCATTGTGACTTCTTTACTGTCATTCTCTTGCCTAGTCATTCAGGCACTTTTAAAAAATATGACCTAATTTGGACCCTGCAGGTATGATGGATGACAGTGGGGAAGTTAAGGCTGATCTGTAAGCCCAAGATTATATCCCAAAGCAACAGCATGGTGCTGGCAACAACTGACTGATTTCTCATGTGGAGCTTGTGGGGTACTGATTAACTTATAGCTTAAGAATAGCAAAAGATAAACAATTTGGGTGTGTGTAGGAAGTGATTTAAAACATAACTACTTTCTCAGTTCTTTCTTTTTGGATTTGTACACGTTACAGAGATACTATACACTGTGTTTTATGCTTCCCCATCATGAATGTTTTCAGTGTGTTCTTAGCAAGGTGGACATGACGTATCTTTTAATAACTTCGACTAATAAAAACTAACAAAAAATTACCTTATATTATAGGGAAATTACGAGTATAGAAGATCTCTTCCAGGAAAGCCAACCCCCTCTCCAACACCCCACCCCCCAATTTGATAAATAAAGCAGAAACACAGTATAAAAGAGTAGGTTGATAATAATGTTTAAATGGATTATCACAGGTATCCAGAGAGAAGCCTAAGAGACTTGCAGTCTCTTAGGGGTTTTGCAGAGGTTTTAATGAAGAAGGTAGCTGCCTGGTTTGTGGAAGGAAGGCTATTCTGTATGCAAGGACAGAGTGGGTAAAAAAGGTGTAGGGCTCCATGCATCTGTTTCATTAATTCTGAAAGCTGAACAAAGACCACTTAGGTGGTCGGTTGGCTGGTAATCCTGTGTATCGTTTCCAAGTTTTCCGTTTTCAGAACTGGAGAACACAAAAGAAAAGGGGAGCATTGAAGAGGGGAACAGTGAAAAAAGTTATTTTTTTAAATACATGAAATTATGCTTTTAAAGAGTTTCAGTGTCGTTTTTATTTATTAGTTGGAGGCAAATACTTTTTCTTCTTTAAGTATGGATTACAGCCACATTCTTAAAATAGTGGCGTGGTTGTAGTGTATGACATGATTTCTTATGTTTCTGTTTATATTTCAGATGAATACACTCAAATACTTAACCTAATGTGAGATTTAACTTTTCAATGTTCTTGAATTCATGGACATTTAATGTGTATTTAAATTGCCTCCTGTATAAACTTTCAAACCCATTTATGCGTGTATTTTTTTTAACAGGCTGTTAAAAATGAAGTGAATGTGCCATGTTTGAAAAATTTTGTGGAGATGCTTTATCAGACTACCTTTGAATTGAGTTCAAGAAAGAAGCATTCGCTGGTATTTTAAAGAAATATTTCAACTTCTCCATTTTGCTCATCGTAGACTTTTAAGCTAGTACATTATATGAGGAAAAGCCTAACAGCTGTATTAATTTTAATCTTAACTCCCCAGTTGAAGTGTAATTAAATTCACAACTTGTGTGCAAGATATGTGCTCTGTTATCTCACTTGTGAGATTGTATTGAAATCAATGCTTGTTTTTTATTATTTTAGTGGGTTTTAGCACAGAGTTATTTAACCTAACGTCTCTTCTAAAAAGAACTTGCATTCAGGGAGTCTGTGTATTTAAATTATCTTTAATTGAAAGATGGAAGAAGATGGAAGCGTCAGACAAGACTTTTCCAGCAAAATAGCAGCCTGTTAATAGCCCTGCTCTGCCTGTTTTCTCCTCTCCTCATACACTTTGTTTCTCTTTTTTCCAGTATTTTTTATTATCTCTTTCGGATATAAATATCTGTGTTTTTTTTTCCCCTAAGACTGCATCTTAGTTTTTCCCCTAAAACTGCATCTTAACAAGGATTTAAATCTCTTATTAATGCAGTATTTGGTAATTCTTGAGGACCATGGCAACCATGTTTCAAGTTGATTCACTTCACTTTGCTGGAAACGTAGAGCTGAATTTTGCATTACAATTGGCATATTCAGTAAATGCAAGTGAATTTAAAATGATTTATACTCACTTTCATGTTAAGGACGAGCTTTACGTTCTGGTATTCTGAGCATATAAAGCATATGTCATTGTACATGGTTAAACTCCTTATGTAAGAATGACATAAAGTAGCTGATGTTAGTATTCACAATGTCATTTTATTTATGAAGTCAGAAGATTACATCAAGATTACAATTTACCTATTTATCCTCATTCTTTAATTTTGCTCCATAACAAGATAATCTGCAGTCAGATCTGGTATTAATCACCATTATGTAGTCTGTTAAAGTATGCGGTCTTTAAACAAATCTTATGTTACTAAAGCAAAGCAAAGTCATGCTAGTCTACATATTCACAGACTTTATTAAATTGTGCTTCATTCCTTACCAAAAGTAGACCTTGAGGACAGGCAACATTTCTGACAATCTAAGGTCTGCCTCGGTTTTTACTGAGTTGATGATGTTTTTCCTGAATATTCTTCTTAGAGGCAGTTCCCCCTCCCAGCATGTAGGACCCCATGAGTTGAATCAATGTGGTTGCAAGGAAAGAGCGAAGGATGAGATCTGCTCACAGTCTTTGTTTGAGATCAGGCCTTGCTAGGGCATGAGTTTCACCGTGGTCCCACTGCCCGAGTCTTACACCACGGGCTCTTACAGCACATAGGTTATACCCAGGACACCACGCCTGGCACGCATGTCCTAGTGCAGGGGAAGGGCTGCCATGCAATGCTAAAACTGTGAGAGTGAGAGACAAGAACTGACTGTGTGTCTCATTCTCAATGTACAAGACTTTGGAGGTCTGCAAAGAGCAATTTGATCAATTCTTTTTCCCCCCTACTCATAGGCTTTGTATCCATTGATCACCTGCCTGTTGTGTGTCAGTCAGAAACAGTTTTTTTTAAATAACTGGCACGTTTTCCTGCAGAACTGTTTGTCACATCTAAAGGTAAGAATCCTTTTCAATTCAGGAACTGTTGCAAATCGATAGCATTTATTCCGATATGTTCTCAGCATTCTTGTGCCAAATAAACAATGAATATTTCGCTGTTTAAAAGGACACTGTGAAATATATTAAACTTAGTAGTAAGTTTTTATGATGCTATGTAATGCTGGAAATACATGTGGTCC
The DNA here is from genome assembly GCF_964195595.1 of Calonectris borealis. Classification (NCBI taxonomy): domain Eukaryota; kingdom Metazoa; phylum Chordata; class Aves; order Procellariiformes; family Procellariidae; genus Calonectris; species Calonectris borealis. Next base: position 30,195,252 of record NC_134315.1, on the reverse strand, counting down.
CCTTGGGGACCATCAGTTTTACCAAGTCAAATCTGCAGGAGAAGTATCTGCTAATAAACGTTATTTATGCCAGAGGAAGTACAAACTGTAATTCTTCATGTGCAAATTATATGTGAGAAAATAAGTGGCTTGTCTACTCCTTTAAGTGGAATGTATAGTAAGTGCAAAATTTCTCTCTTGTTCACTTATTGAAGGAACAGAAAATGAATTGGGAATCCAGAAAAGAGATTATATCTGCAGCCTGTGATATATATTTTCCAAATAAAAATTACAGTGTCCCTTTAACTCATGGCTTCAGTTGATAGCATTGTAAACAAGAGTTGATTGATAAAGAGATCAAGATTCTTAGAAATAAGGGATTTGTTTTAGTGACTTTCTTGCAGCATTAATTGTCTTTCCTTAATTTTGATTAACATTGTTCATGATTTTGCCTAATGTATTGATTTTGATAATTTTAATAAATTCTTTGATCCACCTTCACAATATTCATTCTGGTTAGGTGTGAGTGACAATTCTGAAGCTTATTAGTAAAATACATAAAACAGCATGAAGTCAAAATCAAACAGGTTTAGCTGCTTGGATTGTTTTTTAAGGGTCATTTTGTTTTCATGACATCTTCCACACTTTTCTGTTGCTTGTTGGGTTTTTGTATATTTTTCATCTAACGTTGCAGTTCTTTTGCAATATTTGCCTTGATTTTTGTTTTGTTGTTTATTTTGCTTATGGAAGCTGCTTTTGCTTTTGTTTTTAAAGCTTTTAAAAAAATACTTACAATCTAGGAGTTGCGTTTTTCTGGCATAATGTCCATTGCTGATAATGGATGTATTAAAACTATAAATGCCAGTGAGTTTAACTGGTAGTTGCTGAGCATGCATTTTATATTTTACTTAGTTTTGTTAACCACTAACAGCTTAACACATTTACTGTAAGGCTCTATTCAGTAGAAATTCTACATAGGAATTTCTGCAATTCAGAATTTGCAGTGTTATGATGCTGTACCATTAATGAGTTATTTAGGATATTTTATGGCTTGGTTTATTTTGGCCCACCAAATACTATTGGTTTTTTGGATGCCTACCTTGTTCAGAAATTTTGTTGAGTTTAATCTTGAAAAACACACCCCCACTGTCCTCATGTGTCTTACCAATTAATGTCTTCCTTTGTTTCTGAAGCTAATTAAATGCATGCATTCTGTAATAAGTAATCTAATTAATTTATAAATCTGAATTTCACAACAGTTTAGTCTTTTAGATTTCCCCTTCCCCATTGTATTTCCTGATTTCCTAATGACTAAAGTTATTTTATTTGCAGTTACCTAAATATGTAAAATGCAATAAGGATTCCAAATCCATTGTTTCTAGTGTCTTTGTTATTTAATAAAGTAATTTTGAGAGTTACTGGGAGATGCTTTAGAGTACTGAAAAGGTTCATCCACCCCTGCCGTATTAGTTAAAATTAACAAATTAGCAATTGAAATAACGACAACACTTAGACTCTGTTGCAGGGATATTCTATGAAGAGTACAGGTCCATTAGCAAGTCGCCAAGAGGTAACGTAGGTCGTGGATTCATGGTGCTTGCTTTATTCCCTGGTGAGTGCCCAGTGCAAACTCTTCCCTAGAAGTGAGCACCATGTGGTCACACTTTGGTGACAGAAATAAGCGATTTCCCATTTGCCATGGTATGAAAGTTCACATCTTCGCAGTTGCTCCATAGAACCTGATGCATAGTATATTCTTACCCTGCCTTACCCTGCAGTATTTCAGTGCTACATTGTACTTGATAATGCTCCTGAGAGTGCTCTGAATCCTAATCCAGTACTAGCAATATTTATTGCCCTTGTAAACCATTTGTACTAGGTTTCAGTGCACACTACCTTTAGTTATCCTCAAAGCAGGCTTATTGTATGGGGAAAACATCCTAGCCTTGCTGAAAGGAGGGAGCCTAGGGGTCTGGACCAGTGCAAATAGCAGATAAGTGAGTTGTAAGAGTCAGTTTAGACTGGGAGTGTACCAAAGGGTGTTTCTTGGTATACGTATAGCTGGCCTTGTCCCACAAAGCAGTTGGGATGCTGTTTCAGCATTGAGCCCAGCAGGGCATTTCTTTACACACAGTAGTGTAGGGAAAATTCTGAATTTGTTCAGCAGACAGTGACACAGGGTCAGTATTGTAAAACGTTTTGCTTACTTTTTTGACTAGTATTTAGATAGACTAATTCTAGCAGGTTTGTCAGAAAGCTGATAGGTTCTTGGATGAAGCAGAGTTGTCGTGGTACCCTTACCACCTCTTCTGGGGAGAGGAAGGAACATTTAAGAAAGCTGCTGAAATGGGAGGGGAAAGTGTCTATAATTCTGCACCACTGTTGGGTGGAAAAGAATAATTTTTTTTCACGGCTTAACCTTAGTGTCTGTTACCACAAAACCTTGAAGGATGGAGGAACGTTTTCTGCCACTGTAGCAAAACCTGTATTTCTACTGAATAGAGTCCTTACTAGACAGCTATCTGTTGTTTTTGTGCTTTTTTTCATCTAACATGCATGTGCCTTCCATTCTCATGTTTGTTATGTTTTGCTGTCTCACATTGCTTTATTTAGATGCCATCTAACAACAGTATCAGAAAACAAATAGAAACACTGCAGGTGAGTTAATATGTTGTTATAACTCAGTGAAACGTTGCTTTGTCTCATGTAAATACTTTGTTTTGGTTTTTTATATGTTAATTGTTGTATTTTGTGCTTTCCTTTCTTTGTAAAACTGCTGTTAGTACTGTTAAGAAGCAACAGTACTAAGAATAGCTAATGTTTCAAAGATCTTTTTTTCTTGCCAGGGATTAAAGGAGAAAGATCAGAAAATGATCTAATATCACTTTTTCCTTGGGGGTGAAAATGTGGCTTTGTGAGATTGAGTATCAATATCACAGCTGGTTTCCCTGAACAGCAGTGCATGTTTCCACTGGAAGTAAACTACCTATTCAGATGTATGGTTTTTTCTGTTAATTCATTTCAAAAAGTGTCTTGCATGTGAGCAAACTTGAAAACATTTTCACAATAAAAAAATGTGAAACTGATTTACTGTAACAACTTTCAGTGCACTAACCTGAAAGACTTTTACACTGTTGGTTTTGCAGGTTTTAAAAAGTAGAAATTGTTTTAGTTCAGAACAGAAGAAAAGTTTAACATCAGTGTTAAAAAGTACTTTCTTCAGTAAGTGACTACATTTGACTAACATGGAAAAAATGCTATTTTGTTTCTTGCCTTCATTGGGATATGTTTCATTGACTCATCTTAATGTGTCATGTAAGACCACTGTAGATTTGTTCTTAGTTTTTTGGTTTTGTCACAGAGATACAGTTCTTGACCACTTATTCCATCGTCTGCTGATATAATTTATGTTAAAAGCTTTAGTATTTTAAACAGAACTATGTTGAAAAAAAACCCAGATAAAGTCCTTTAAAGTCTGACAGGCATCAGCTAAAAAGACTGAAATTCAGCCAGGTTGGTGAATTATGCAGCTATATATACCGTATTCTAGTTGCAATAATCTCAAAGAGAAGAGGAAATACTGACATATTAATACCAAGTGTACAAGAAGTGTGCCATAAGTTAGACCCAAAAAGCCGTTTTCTTCCAACATATTTATTTAGTTCCTAATTATAGAAAGAGACAATGAAAATTTTCAAAGCTTAAGAAATTAGAAGTACTGCTGTATTTATTTTGTAACGTTTTTAAAAAGGTGAATGCCTCCTTATACTTTTTTTTAACAAAGAAGCAAATTTTGTCATAACTAATTAGAAGTAGCTATAGTGAATGATAAACCTCCTAACAAATAGAATATTGTTAACACGTTGTAAAATACCTGCTACCTATACAATTTTTTTTATTAGATGATTGAAAGCCAATAGTAAATTTTTGGTTTTCTTCTGGACCAGTAAATTAAGCTCCCCTTTGGAATATCAGAAGTGAGAAAATTGAAGCATTACTCAGTTCTAGACACTGCATTTCAGATAGACTTTGATAATGCATGTGCCAATGAATTCACCAGCCTACTTTGAACATCAAGAACTGTTGGCCTGTAGACGAAATATGATGAATAATAATATCATGGTTTTTGCTGTTTAAGTTGATTAAAATCAAAGCTATCACAGTCTCACCCTGTCGTACAATTATGAGCGTTTGCTTTTTCCTCACAGTAGCACTGCTGGTAAATTAACTGCACAGTGGGACAGTTATCTGTCTGAATACTAACCAGGGACAGGTGTAACTTTTTACTGGTTAGATTTTGTCCAGATCACCTTCCTAAACTTACTTGCTGCCTAGTTGCAGGTGTGCTAATTCAGAGGCTATGGCAGGAACACATTGATGAGTGTGAAGGGAGGGTAGAACAGCATTATCACTGACATGGACTGGGTTGAGTTATTCCCTCTAATATTCTGATAAACCATCATGTATGTTATATGTCTGTGAAGTACCACTTTTGCCCCTGTGATTTTGTGATGGGCTTTTAGCCTTTCTTAAAGTAAGCTGCTGCTGAAACCAATAGTCACGATCCACCCGTGTTAAAGCCCTCCAAAATACTCTCCTTTGTATACTCTATTGCACAGACACGGCCATGAAATTATTTGGATCAACTTACTGGTGTGAGTTGGACTTCCTTACTGCTAGAGTCAGTGCAAAGGGAGCAATGACATTGCGGAGGAGGGAACCAAGGATGAGACCATCTCTTTTCGAACAGTATGGTCTTGGATCCACTTTACACGCTGTGTGAAATTGTACTCCACTTGTTCTGGGAGGAGAAAGTCGGCTGCTATTCTGACTCATTGGCTTGTGGTAGAGGCCACAAAAAGTGAAATTAGTTAGGTTTAAGCCATCATATAGATATGTCTTGAAACAGAAGGACTTCACTGGAGATGGGGAAGCTGTGTTTTTGGGGTTCTTTTGTTGGTTTTTTGTTGGTTTTGTTTGGGATTTTTTTGTTTGAGTGTTTTTGTCTTTTTTTTTAAACTGAGAGAATGCCTAAGAAGTTGACAACTGGGAATCATTTATTCTGTTCATAAGCTCATACTTATGGTTAATTCCAAGAATCTCGCTGGACACTTCAAGATTATAAATACACCAAGAATCCCTAGTTGGAAAAGGGATTGCTGGAGTTGGTTCAAAGAATGTTAGTTACTTACTGTTTTACAGCTTAAGAGCTAGGAGGAGCAAAGCTAAACTCCTAGTAGCAGCTTTAAGACAAAAAATAATTGTTTTTCATACGGTGCATGATTTAAACTGAATTATGCCACGAGATTTTATATTAATTCAAGAAAAAGCTAGCTTAATTGTTACAATAAAAATCCATTGGAAGTGAGTAAACACTAATACAGCCCACAGGAAATGGCTAGGTTGGGTGAAGCCTGGCGTGCACACCCAGAGAAGCATCCTTGTGTGCCTGCCCTGTTTTGCATTCTTTTCTTCTGTACCTGCTACTGTCCGCTGTCATAAACTGAATGATGGACTTAGACTTTGCGCCTGATCCAAAGCAGCTACTCCAATGTTTTAGACAAACTATAAGTTAGTTTGCTATAAAGTAGGTATTCATTACCAATGGCTTTCTGAGAAAAGTTCTTGGAAGCAATACACTCTTGGTGCTCACCTCAAGAGGAATATCTGCTTTTTAGTTACTCCTCTGCTCTCAGAGTGAAAGACGTGTAAAATAATCTGGAATTACTAGTTAAATATTCAGGTAGCATTGGAAATATGCAATACAGGGTTGTTTTTATGAAAACACATTAAGACTTGTAGTCAGTATTAAACACATCAGTTTTCATTGTTAAAAAAATTTGAAAATATTCTCAAAAGTCACAAGAGTAATAGTTGAATTTTCTGAGTGTCTCACAGGCAACAGTAACTGTATTTTTCATTTATTTTACAGAATAAAGATCCCAAAATGTCCCGAGTTGCACTGGAATCTTTGTATAGGTTATTGTGGGTTTATGTTATTAGAATAAAATGTGAAAGCAACACTGTAACTCAAAGGTAAGTTCATTATGCAAAGGATTTCAAACTATTGATTGGTGGGTTTTTTTCCCCACTAGTGATATCAGAAGAGACCTTAAAGCCAGCTCAGGGATGGTCTAGTCAGGTAAACAGGGGAACAAAGACTTCATCTTAATAGAGAAAGCCAAAAGAACTTGATTACTTTGACGAGGAGAAAGAACAGAGTCTACAATTGTCTTTGCAGGGATATGCAGGGATAGAAGAGGACAGAGAGATAAGAAGCAGGAAATTTATTAAAGTTAAAAGGCACTAATAGTACCAGAGCAAATAGGATATGAAGTGGCCATCACCAAATATGGGCTGGAAATGAAGAGGTTTTCTTTAGGAATTAACATCGTAAGAATTTGGAATAGTCATTCAGGTTTTGCCCCTCCTCCTGACTATTACTAACTGGTTTAAAGCAGATCTGGTCACTTTATAAATGAACCTGTGATATTGTTGCCTATGACAGTAGAGGGCTGTACTTCCTGTAGGTGGTCCTACCTGTCATATGCTTCTGTATTATTTAGTAGCAATTCCCACACACTCTTCCAGATTTGAACTGTAACATCTATGCTATTATAAAGAGTTGTTTTTTAAATTTTTTTTTGTTTCTTTTTGTTTCTAAATTCTTGTAGCCGTCTCATGAGCATTGTATCAGCACTTTTTCCAAAAGGATCACGTAGTGTGGTCCCACGAGACACACCTCTGAATATATTTGTGAAGATTATTCAGTTCATTGCTCAGGTAAGAATACATCTAGGTAGAGCTATAAGAATAGGGTGAACATTATTTGGAAGAAATGTAAATTTAAGGTTAGTTTTTGAAATATTTGCACTGAATTAATGGTCTTATATTTTGAATAGAATTTCCCCAAATATGTATAACAAATGAAATGACTCATTCTGTTTCTACTAGTGGCAAAATTGTTTTACTTAAACTTCAATAATTCTTGTGTATGAACATTATGATGATTAATATTTACATTTGTATTGCACTGTTGTGGGTGTGTGTGTGTATATGTATATTAAAAATACACTAATATAATTAGTATATTCCATTATAATATTTTTATAAGGGACAAAGCATTTGAACAGTAATATCCACTTATATTTAGCCTGGAGAATAGCCTATGTAGACAGAAAAAATATGCAATGCATGCAGTAGTGTGTAGTTAGTATTGCATTATGATTTACATTATTTTATGTGCTTCTGTTATCCTAATATCAAAATGCAGGATATGATCTCACAAGATAAACTCTCATTCATCTACAACCTTATAGATTAGAGACATGTTTTCCTGTCTTACAGATAGCTTGTCTGTGCTTCAGCTTCCAAAATGATTTGCTTCTGGTCATACAGGGATGAGGCAGGACTCACAACCCTTCAGTGTTCATGTTTGTTTCCTAGGGCTCCTCTTTTTATCACTAATTTTTAGTTATCTAAAACAGTTCAGTTCATTTGTAGAAATGTGTTTGACCTGAGCAGAATTGTCTGGGAATTTTTTCAGGAGCAATGGTTCAACCATATCAGGGTATGAGCTGTGTTGAATTGTACTATATTTTAAAAAGAACATTAAATCATAAGAATAAATAGGAAAAAAGGAATATTTTTTAAACTTTTTTATTTTTTATTTTTTTAAACTTTTAAGACATGATACCCAGGACCTGTGCAAAGCCAAGAAATTAAACTATGCATATTAACAGAAAAGAGATGATCATATCCATCTATTTTCCTTTATAGGAACGTTTGGATTTTGCAATGAAAGAAATAATATTTGATCTTCTTAGTGTTGGAAAATCACCTAAAACTTTCACTATTAATCCAGAGGTAAAAAAGCTCATTACTTGCGTGCAATAAGAACAAGGCGATGGGGGATTTTTTGGGGGAAAGTGGTTAACTATTTTTGAGCTGGGATGAAAGCAGATTAATGAATATCTGAAGGGGTGTTCTGCTAAAACTAAATAAATAGTTGTAGTCGTGCACAATTGCTGCTTCATTTCCAGTGAGTAAGCTAGCAGCAGTACTACAGTTCAGGCTTAATTCAACAATAATTTCAGTAAGTATATGTGAATTTTTGTTACAGTATAACTGTAAAGCCTTTTTTCAGGGAAGTCGTACCTTGCTCATATGGTTCAAGATCCAACCTAACAGATGAGACGTTAAGCAATGTCTGTCTTCAGTATGTCATTCTCGAGATTCATACTAACTCCTTTAGTGCTCTGTACTGTAAAATATTCGGTATATTAGCCCATGCAAAGTCAGTTAACTGGAATCAGAGTTGTGGGGAGGCATTGAAGGCTTAAACTTTATTCTTGTTACTTTCATTACCCTAATATGTAATATTTAAATAGGGCCTGTCCTACTGGAACCGTACTGCTGTCTGTTTAAAAGAGAGGAAAAATGCAATTTGTATTTTGCCTCATCTGTGTTACTTTAATGTTATAATTTCTTTTGCTTTCTCTTTCCTTTTTCTTCCCTTTTTTGCTGTTGAAGAGGATGAATATTGGCCTCAGAGTCTTCCTTGTCATAGCAGATAGCTTGCAGCAGAAAGATGGTGAACCACCAATGCCAACAACAGGAGTTGTTCTTCCCTCAGGAAATACTCTGCGTGTGAAGAAAATTTTTCTTAATAAAACGCTGACAGATGAGGAAGCAAAAGTTATAGGTATGTTGTATTCTTTTGTAAGTTGGTATTCCAATATGTGCCTATATGTTCTCAATTATTCTCAAGCAGTACATTTGTGTAACTTTATTTCTGTATTTATTTTAATTGTTAGTGAGAATCTAATGATAGTCTGTTTTAACAGAATTGCTTTGGTTCTTTAGAGAGGGCTGCTAGACAATATTGACCTTCTGGTGTCCAAGACCAAATCCATGGCTTTTTTTGAAATGTTTTGTGCTGCCAAATAAGCACAAAGAAGCCTGAGTGCAATTAGTGTGGTAAATAGCATGGCAATTTTTGTTCCCTTGATGTTGGTCTAGAATGTCCCAAATGTCCCACAGCTGAAGTGGAGTAAGACAATTTTGATCCCTGTGCTCTGTTGATCTTCTGTGGATGAGGTAGTCGTCTCTAAAGGACTGTTTCAACATGTAAAATTTGAACTAGAACTAAAATGCTCGGAATTGAGAAAACAGAAAAGCAACTATTGTTTGCTTCCTTGTTTATGTTCTTTCTGAAAGAAACTTCTACTTTCATATGGTATCTCCTACTACTCATTTAACATGCATTTCTTTTGACACGTAAAGTGTGTGTTTCATGTCATCTTTTGTACAAGAAGAACTTTGTCCTAAGGTGAATAAGTGGCAAATATTTTTAAAAAAATGTGAAGATTAAATGAGAACAAATGAAAGAGGTGATCGGAACTCTTTGGCTTTTCAGGAATGTCCATATACTACCCTCAAGTCAGAAAAGCGCTAGATAGCATTCTTAGGCATTTGGACAAAGAAGTTGGAAGGCCCATGTGCATGACTAGTGTGCAGATGTCCAATAAAGAACCTGAAGACATGATTACGTATGTACTGAATTACAATATTTTCACTGTCACAGTTATGTCATATTTTTATGCTGTAATGTTGCAGATGCCATCATTAATGTATTACAGTTGTTGGCTTTTTACTTGACTATTAAATGAGTGCTAATTTCATTAATAAATGATAGAAATTTTTGTTAGCTCCTTAGTTTTGACATGAAATTGAAAATATTTGTGGTGTACTGAAGTAGATTTTCCTGTTGTTTGTTGGTTATAAACTGGTTTTGTAGGGGTGAGAGAAAACCTAAGATAGATTTGTTCAGAACTTGTATTGCTGCTATCCCAAGACTGATTCCAGATGGCATGAGCAGGACTGACCTCATTGAATTGCTTGCAAGGTAAGGGAAATGAAACTCTGCTCTTAAGGGATGTTACTTTTTAAATGCTGTATGTATAAGAGTTTGTCAGTGCACTATGTAGTGTGAGTCCACTGCATACAGAATCCGTTCCTCATATTCCTGCCTACCTTCCGCAATTGGTCAAGTGTTACTGGCCAGAGTAGCAGGAGGTAAATTTATCCTGAAGATGTTGCACTTATTTTTAGAGAGAATTTTTTGAAAAGTAGGAATTTATTTCTGTTGCTTTGTTTTTTTAACTTGTTTTATCTTTTTGTTACTATCATACAATTTTTTCCCTTTTTTCTTTTTCTTTTTTTTTTTTTTCCCCCCTTCCTATTGCTAGTACTGTAAATTATCAAACAATTCTTGTTTGACATTACCAAAATGTGAGACAGGCAGTTACAGGAATTTTTTTTTCTTGTTGTCACTAATCCTGCTTCCTTTTTCCATTTTTTTTGATCCAACACTACCCATAATTCTTCCATCTCTTATCTCAATTTAAATTGAATGTGCCTTATCAGTACAGATAAGTAGTTGAGACAACTGGACAGCCAGGTGTTTGCAGGTGGGTAAACTGGGCATTCAGAGAATATGTAGTTGTGGTACATGCAGACAGTCTTTACTTATTACTAGAGTGATAAACCTTCCTCTTTTTAACTTTTTTATTTTTAATACAATAATGGTCTTGGTGCAGAAATACAGGATAGCTTTTAGCTTTGAAATTACAAATTCATTTGCATATAATGTGTTGAGTTACATATATAAAAAAGTTAGTAATAATGTGAGAGAACAAGATTTTTCTAACACTTTTTCTTCAGTGTCAAAAATTACATAAAAGGCATGAAGTATTAAGTAATAATACAGTACTGGATAAGTTTCTTCTACCATAGTGGGCTGAGACATATTTCCAAAGTAAAGCTGCTTTATCTGCAAAAACAATCTATTCTTTTCAATTTTTAAATTAAAGAAAACAACCTGTACATCTCAGGGTGGCTGCCTACGGAGCTCTAAAGTGGTTGCTCAAATGCATGCAAAGATGTGCCTATATGAAAGATTTGATTATCTGTCTTGCAAATTATTTGTTTATACTAAGTTTTGTGAAGTCTTGCATTATTTTGCTGTAGTAGTAGTGCCTTCTGTTAGTAGCCGGTTTCAGATGTATTCAGTGCAGAAAATGCATCTGTGTGGAAGTATTTTACATTGTACAGTAAAGAAGGAAGAGTTAACTCCAAACTTTAATTTATAAAGGCTGGTTAAGAGTATACCAATCTAGGGTGGTGATACCGGTATTTTTTCTAAACAGGCTGACAATTCATATGGATGAAGAACTTCGTGCCTTGGCTTTCAATACTCTCCAAGCATTAATGCTTGATTTTCCAGATTGGCGGGAAGATGTTCTTTCAGGATTTGTATATTTTATTGTGCGTGAAGTGACTGATATCCACCCAACGCTTCTTGACAATGCAGTAAAAATGTTAGTGCAGCTCATAAATCAGTGGAAACAAGCAGCCCAAATGCACAATAAAACCCAAGATTCTCAGGTATTTCTAAATAAGGTCCTTTGGTGTTAAAACTTGGTTTGAATCTACATACAATTTTATTAGTAGACTTTATTGGTTTTGTTAAGTAATAAAAATTCAGCTTACTTTCTTACAGTGCTTGAAGATTTTTAGACCTATTATTTTAAATCAGCATTTTTGCCAAAAAATTACTTTAATATTATTAAGTATTCCCTAAACTAATTCATGGACACATTTTAGCTTAACATCAGAAGTCATCATGTGTACCTGGAAATAATATATTTCTTAATTAATATTACTTAATATAGGTAGAAGTGGATAAACAGTGGAACTAGAAAAAAAGCACCATCTTTTACAAGCAAACAGAAAGGGTTCAAATAATTTAATTTTATACAATTCTATACATAAGAGTATTACTTATTTATTTTTAATGTTGCCCACTGCATCATTCTCGTGAGAAAGTGAAAGAAGAAAGACTTTCTTGTGATATTTGTTTGGACTGAGTTCAGAGAGATACTAAAAAGATAAAGTAGTTGGTATTATACCATTCTCATAATGCAAAATTTGACTAGTAGCCAAACAAGGTCTAAATACCTTATGATTAATTCTGCCGTCGCCAATAATGGAACTATAGCTTGGTTGTGTTTACTTTTTTTTTTAATTTGCTTAACTTCTGTGATCTTGTTCTTAGCGTGGTGTATCCAATGGGGCTGCCCATACTCTTCCTCTGGAGAGGACCCTTTATTCCAGTGTATTTCACGTGGTGGAAGGCTTTGCTTTGGTCATCCTTTGCAGCACAAGACCTGCCACCAGGAGGTTAGCTGTCAGCGTTCTCAGAGAAATAAGAGCCTTGTTCACACTTTTAGAAATTTCTAAGGTAAGAGTCGATGACCCATTCTTGTGACTGCCTAATAAAACTGCTTTTCTCTTGACTTTCTTTGAGCTTTTTATGCTTTGCGTTTTGTCTTTTGTAGAGTGATGATGAGTTGGCTATAGATGTAATGGACAGACTAAGTGCTACTATCCTGGAGAGTTTCATACATCTCACTGGGGCTGACCAGGTAAGAGAGTTATTAAGTTGGGTATAAGATGAAGTAATTCTGCAAAACTGTCCCAAATAAATTGTATGTATTTTAACTGATAGAGTCACTATGTTCATGCTAACTTTATCAACAATTTATCACTTAAAAAACCAAAGAAACAAGCAAACCCTAACAAACAAACAAAAAACCTCAAAAAACTTGAGAAATGTTGTGAGGCTGACACCACCATTGTACACTTTCTGATCAATAGTGTGTCGTTATGACCACCATATACACACAGACAGCTATATCTGTATCTGTTTTTTCTCATCTTGCTCCTAGATTACAGTTTATTTGAAACTGCCTTTTTCTGCAGCGATAGAGTGTCTAACAGTCAATGTGTCCTTTATCCATGATGAAAGCTATAATAACTATCAATGAATAATGACTGAATTCCACATTTTTATATTTATCATTAACTCTTAATCCAGGAGAAGTTCTGCTTTTAGATTTAGGAAACAAGTTGGAATTCAGTAGTAAGGCTTTTAGAGTCTGGAATCTTTTGGAAGAATTAAGTCATCATGACTGTGAAAGGGCCTTTTTCTAGAATTTACTATTTCCTAATACCCAGTTCCTTCCCAAACAGCATGTTTATATAACTGTCTACATTAGGAACCTCTGTAAAACAAACCATAAATTAATGAATGTGTTCTATCTATTCCAAATGTGGTTTTGACACTGATATTTTATTAGATATTTAACAATTAAGAGATTGTTATTTAATATACATAGATATTAAATACTGCCTTGTTCTCTTTTTTGTGCACACAGACTACTTTACTGTACTGTCCCAGTTCAATAGATTTACAAACTCTGGCTGACTGGAATTCCTCCCCAATCAGCCATCAGTTTGATGTGGTCAGTCCATCACATATATGGATATTTGCACATGTGACTCAAGGCCAAGATCCATGGATTATAAGCCTCTCAAGTTTTATGAAACAGGAAAATCTTCCAAAACACTGCCCAACAGCAGTAAGCTATGCTTGGACGTTTGCTTATACCAGACTCCAACTGCTGTCTCCACAAGTGGATATAAAGTAAGTTAATTTCCAAAGTAAATACAATATATTATATTGAGTATTCTTTCAAGATTTATCATCATTGTAATGTCATTATGTTTCAGTGAGGTGACATATGCACTGTTACTATTTTCTGTGGGTTTAGTTCAGCTTTATATAACAAAAAATTAAAGCAGTTCTATCTGGAAAAAAGTTATCTGCTGTAAAGATTAATTAATTCATGCCTTCGGCCATATCGTAGTTCAACAGATTTGACTATTGATTGATTATTGATTCTGAATAATTTCTTCAGAGTTTACTGTCTTAACAATTTTGGAAGCAATGGCACATACATAATTGGAAAATAAATTCAGTAGAAAAACAAAGGGAAATCTGGTAAGCTTTATTTACTATACTGTGATTTGTTTTGTTTTGTTTTTTTAATAGCAGCCCTATCAATGCAAAGAAAGTGAATACTACTACAAGCAGTGACTCCTATATTGGGCTCTGGAGAAACTACCTGATTCTTTGCTGCAGTGCAGCATCTTCTTCAAACTCCTCCACCTCCACAGGCTCTGTGAGATGTTCCCCTCCTGAGACGCTGGCGTCTACTCCTGACAGTGGTTATAGCATTGATTCAAGAGTAGGTTCTTCTATTGCTTACTGTAAATAAGTCTACATGTTTCTGGAAGTAGAAACACCTGAGGCTTATAATAACTATCATGATTGTTAGAAACTTGTGTATTTTTTCTGAAAACATATTTTAGTATACATTTGTGTTTCATTTGTTTAGGATAGTTTTTCTGTTTGCTTCTCCCAATCTGCGGTAGAGGCTTTTCTGCTTATGTTTTTTAATACAAAATCTAATCATGTCATGAAAACATTAACCCAATCTCAAAGTCTTATCTAGTGGTAATGAGGAAATGTTTTCTTTACCATTAAGGGTTTTTTTTTCTGTCAGTAGACTTCTGCAATTCTGAGCAAATAGCCTGTCACTTCAATGACTTGAGTCAGTGACCTATTCAGGCATGATGTATCTTGTTACATTTTTCCCAACCACAGACAGTTTTCTGTCTGCTTTACTTCACATAACCAGCAGAGATTTTTGTTTGTTTGTTTCTTCTTTGCTTCTTTTTGTTCTTCTCCTTCTTGGCTTCCTGTAGAAGGTGCGGTAGAGGTGAAAATAACTCATGGACTATGCAGCAGATTTTTGGCAGAAGCAGCCTATTCCACTTTGTTACCAAGATCCTTTCCCTAAATCTGAGAAACTGTAGACTGAAAGCTTTGTTCTCTTTCAGAGCCGCAATGGAGACTTAAGGAGTTGGACACCAGAAGTCTGCTTCCTCTCCCTAAGGAGGGCAGATACGCTAAACATGCAAAGCATCTGTTTATCATGTTGAGCCATTCATTGTCACCTGACAGTGAAAATTCAATTATACGAGGAATGGAGCAGTAGTTAATACTACTTTACTATTTCAGAAAGTCTTTTTCTGTGTCAAAGATCAAAAATTTCGTTTTTATCATTTTAAGTCTCTGACCAGCGTGAGAAGGCTGTAAAATTACAACAGATGTTTTAATGTCACACCACGTGATTGTTTGGTAACTACTTCATTCTGTTTTATTCTGGCTTTCTTCTTAGATCATTGGCATTCCATCCCCTTCCTCCCTGTTTAAGCACATAGTTCCAATGATGCGCTCTGAGAGCATGGAAATTACAGAATCCCTTGTGCTGGGACTTGGCAGGACCAACCCAGGAGCTTTTAGGTAACTGTTGTGTTTCATCTGTTTTTATGCTAATTGCTTACAAAGCTGGGGAATCAGAGCTCAAAAGAAAAGGTTTGCTTTTTTTTCTTTTAAGAATTTTCAAAAAGCTGTGAAAACTGATTACCATTGTCTTTTCTAGCATTTAGTGGTGTGATAAAGATTATTAAAAGTTGAAATAATTTTATGTAAAGGTCATGTCTGCATAAAGAAAAAGAAGTTAATTGAAACAATAAACAGCTGCCTTTTATTGATATTAAAGGCTGCCCTTATATGAAAGAACAGACTGTGTGGACTATCAACATTTGAAATGTTAATTATACTTACGTTTGTAAGAGTTACTAAACTCTCATTATTAGTATTGCCCACAAACATGTTTCTGAGCTCTTTTTATGTAGGAGATTCATGATAACTGGATTCTAAAAAGAGATTTTTGGATCACGCTGAAACAAATACCATTTACAACTGTTTTCTGACTAGTGCTGAAGCTTCTGTGGCGTATCCCTCTTCCGCCCCTTTTCTTTTTTTTTCTGAGTAAACTTCCTGTAACTTCATAACTAATACACCTTTCTCATATGTTGTATCGATGACAAGTCCATGTGGATTAGTTTGGGTGCTGGTAACTGTGATCTACTGTAACAGAATTAAATCTGTGCCAAGTCACTTGTTCTGTCAATTTAATTTCATACATCATGTTCAACATATTTGGATTCAGCTCATAACCAAAACTTTCGGTTACCCTATTGTGACAAGTCTTTATATAAATGTCAAATTCAAAATGGTCTATCTAGCCATCATGGCATTCCTACCTCAGCCGAAATTTACTTTTCTTCAGATCCTAATGTACTGTACTGTCAATGTGTAGTACAAATCCACTAAGGTGAAAAGGCAGCTTCAGGCAGCCAGGAATTTTAAAATGCATCTCTATGCCACTGTCCTCAACTGACAACTCTCTCTTTATGAAGGATAGATGAAGAGGGAGAACATCTGAGGGGAAGAAAACTTCCTGGGAAGGCCAGTGCTCAGCATCAGATGTTCGCTGGCAGCAGCCAACCTCTTATAATGGAGAGTTATGACGTTGTACCATGCTATAACACCCATAACTCTGCTTCTGCAGAAGAAACCAAGGATTGCCAACACTCTTGGTTTTGAATGAGATCCTTCTTCTCTCCAATCACTTGTGTCCCATATTATGGTAGATGAGGAGCCAAAGATGTATTTGAAACCGTAATGCCAAGTCTTCAGTTATAGTATTCTGTTTTACTCCTTTGATAATCTTCTAATTGTATATCATATCTGACTTTACACTCCTACCAGGAGTAAAGTAAGCCTTTGTCCCATGACCCTGAAGATCTACTGAACAGTTTAAATCATAATTGTGCTCTACAAGTCTAGAAAATGCTTTGAGAAAGGATTCCATCAGAAATCCTTGTTTTCTAAATTAGAAACAATTCATTCAGCAAACTTAAAAAAAAAATCTGATTCTCATCAGTCTTCTACTTTCTTTGTTCTGAGTTACATGTTTTGTTTCTGATGACTAGCTTTTTTCCTCCATCCAATGTGCATGCTCACACCAGTTGCTAACTGTAGCCCATCCTTCACCATTGCAGCTCTCCACTGATTTGTTGTTTTGGTTTTGCTTTTTTAAGCACTGTTCCTCCACACTCGGTATGTTTTACTTGGGAACTTTTTTCGTTATAGATTATATGTATATGTAGTCCACTTAAACTTGCTAGAATGCTCTTTCTCTCTTCTGTTTTCTCTTACTGATCACATGAACTTGTCTAGGTGTCTCTTGCTTTCCATTGGAAGATGACCCTTTACTATATTTAGCTCAAAAAAAGCTTCTTCCAAATTCTTTTGTGTGTTTTCTATGTTGGAAAGAAAGTATAAAACAATCCCTGACCGACCATGCTTAAGTCTCTTGTAATTGAGCGCACTGCAAAAGTTTGTGCAGCTTTCTGATCGCCTAGACCCATTCTCTGAAGGAGGACCTTTGAGTGATGTAGCAGAGGAGTCAGTCAGTTACCGTGAAAACCTGAAGTGGTTTATGCTTTTGAGATGTCTGAATTATAATAGCAGAGGAAATAGAAAAATGTGTCACGCTCTAACAGTGGAGGTGGTAGTTACTATGTTAACAAATATTAAAGTAAGAACAATGTTTTTACCTTAGTATTTTGTCTGCGTAGATCCATACTACTGATCTCCTTCCCCTTTCTCTGCCCCCTTTTTGGAGTCGTAAGAGAGTCTCAGTTTGGCAGAAGGAACTGAGTAGTAATAAAGACTGTGGAGTTTCAAAACAAATAGGGAATGTTAATCACAGCATCAAACATGTTGCTTTTCAGTTTTCATAGAGACTAGTCTGACTTCTGTCAGCATAGCGATACTGGCCTTAAAAAAACAATCTTTATTAATAACTAAATGCACAACTGAAAGAGTATTGTATGATAAGCTGCCAACATCTTTTTTTTTTCTAATAGTATCTATTTGCACCATAAGGCTTTGTTAAACCCTGAATATGAAAATTAATGAAAATCATCTGTGACAGAAATACGCCATAATACTTGGTGAATGCAAATTTAGTGGTAATTATTGAGACATCTGTTTGGTAGTCTGTCTTTAAATTAGGAAAATATCTTTCTAGGAAACATCGCTTTTAAATACTGATTTATTTCAGAAAGCTACAGGTAAAGAAGGAAAACGTGAAAGTGTTTTAAGTTATATTGTAACGCTAGTTGCTCTGAAACATCTTTCAGTTGAGATTTCAATTTAATGGTTGTTTTTATCATTTGAATTCTTTTATTTTAATTCAGGGAACTAATAGAAGAATTACATCCTATAATTAAGGAAGCACTTGAAAGAAGGCCAGAGGTAATTAGATGTTTTCCACTATATTCAGTACACAGTTTTAACTGTCTTCTCACAAATAGGAGTAAAGAAATGTTAGTTATGTTCTTTAATTTCTGCACCTAAAAAATGCCAGTATACCAGATAAAAAGGTGAGATGTTACTTTTTTAAATGATTGTGAGGTGTTTACATTAGAAGAGGTCGGTGCTCATTTTTGAGGTCTGTATTATTCCTGTATCAAAGAGGTTTTGTTTCAAATGATGAAAAAATTACTGTAACCTTTTCCACATTCTTTTAATTCCTTTTACCTAAGCATAGTTTTACACAGTTGTTAGTTCATTGTATCATCAGTAACATGCCCACAATTAATAGTACCTAAGATACAGAATTGAGTTCTACTGTCTACCAACTTTGGTTTTTTTTTTTTAATGAAAACGGCTGTAAGCTCACCTGGCTGCCTGCTATGACTAAAAGTTTTCTGATGGAGAGCATGTTTTACAGCAGGGTTTAGAAGCCTCAGTAGGTATTCATAGAAATAATAATCTCATTGCAAACACAAACTCAAAGATGATTACTCAGTATTTTTTGTGGTAACTGTCATATTCTTATTGGTAACAAATTTGTAATTAAGTACAGATGTTGGAAAGGAACATCACTTCTGTTTCAAAATGTTACTGGGCTATAGCATGTTTTATCAGTCTTGCATGCAAATATGTAGAAAGATTGGCATTTGTACTTCAGTTCATCGTTTTATATGTTGCACTTCGTGACAGGAGACTGATACAAAACGTACTATTTTGATAATAAGTGTAATAGCAAACCTAGTATATCTCTGAGTTGCAACAGGGAAAAATTTTGTTCGTTGTCTAGTTTATTAAAATTGCTAGCAATTTTGGTAACTCATCTTAAAAGGTTAGCACCTCTGATAATTGATGCCAGTTGTAGTACAAATATAATAACGCTTTTATATGCCACGCTGGTTTTATATTTAGTTTTTCCTCTGCTTCATTTAATTTTGTGTTTCCTCTGTTGAATAGAACATGAAACGGCGCAGGCGTCGAGATATTTTACGAGTACAACTAGTACGAATATTTGAACTGTTGGCAGATGCTGGTGTCATTAGTCACAGGTAGGGGCAGCACTGATGAGAAGATGTTGTTTATGCTTCTGAATTAAGTCATTAGTATTCTTGTGACCCAGTATAACAAGCATGCAAAATTCTTCAGTGAGTTTTAGTATACCATTAAATAAACAGACACGGTTTTATAAAACTTGGAATTTTGCTGCCTTTCTAATCCCTCCCTCCCCCATGCTTTTTGTCACAGTGGTCTGTGTTTTATTTAAAATGCTACTATTCCCTGGGACATTGCTTTGAACAGTCATTGTGTCATGTTCCTTTTTGTTTGTGTGTGTTCAAACATCACGCCAGTTATGCGAATCAGAAAATGCAAGTTTCAACTATTCTATAATCAGTCTGGAATTTTCTCACCTGGAGTCCTGATGCTAGTCAGCGTGTCCTATGCAGAGAAGGCTACTGCTCATTAATATTGGACTCTTCTTTTTCTGAGGGAGGCAGAATGTTAACTGGGTTGGTTTTTTTTCCTCAGTTTAGCCTACTTGTGTAGGACATTTTGAAAGAAGACTTAAAATTCTGGCATATGTTTTACAAGTCTCTTACAAATTGTTTTCTATGCAGGTGGAATTGTATAAAAGCAAGCAGGCTAGGAGATGGTTAGGCTAGCTCCTCCCGTTCTGGTATACAATGATACCTAAATATTTATTTGTCAACCTTAGCAATGTAATCAACCTTAGCAATGTGAATTTCTCAATCTTTTAGCAAGCTACTACAGTATATTTCAGAATGTTGCCTCAGAAGCATTGCTAAAATATCTCTTTTCCTTTTGGCATGCTGATTTTTCAGAGTGCAGCTGTTAGAATCGTACTCTCCCTTCTTATCTTTTAAGGTACTCACTGTTGGTTAATTAGCTTATGTAAAATATCTCCTAATCACAGTCTGCACCCTGGAACTTTGTCAGCTTTTGTCTCTGAGGCCAGTCTGACTCTGTGGTGGAAGCTAGCAAGCAATTAAGGGCTACCATAAAACTCCTCATCTTGTCTTTGGTGTGCAAGGCATGCTTTTTAGTTGTCTTCAGTACAAATGTGGAAAGATGGTGGAGGGAGCTGAGAGGAAAGGAATCACCCTTCTAACAACTGTTTTTCAAAGGAGGGCAGGTTTGAATCACATGCGCTCTTGAATCTCCTTATTTAGTTTAGTACCGACGTCTAGTCAGATGCTAAAGCAATGAAGATGAAAAATGAATATATAAAATGAATAAATTGCTTTCATCTGCTAACAGTCAATAGCATGTCATGAAGTACTGAACATCTAGACTGACTCCCAAAAATCAGTATGCAATATAGATATCTATAGTCGAGCAGTAGTAATTTTTTTTTCTGGTTTACAAATTGCGTGGTTTGGGAGAGGCAGGGATTGATTGTTTGGGGTTTTTTATTATTATTTTTAACACTTGTCCCCAGTAAAGAACTAATTCTATGGAAGGATGAGTGACTTCTGATAGTGAGGCTTGATTATTAGTTTGCTTTCACCGGAGCTTTTTATTTAACACTGAAGTAGAAGCTGGGTGAAGAAATTACTTTAAATGAAATATTTGCAGTGATGACGTTGTAGGGTTTTTTAAGAGAAAAAATAATCATTGTATGTATTTATCATACTATTTGATTTTTTATTTTTAAGTGCAAGTGGTGGCCTTGATAATGAAACGCATTCCCTCAACAACACTTTACTTGAGTATGTCGATCTAACGAGACAACTCCTAGAAGCAGAAAATGAAAAGGATTCTGATACATTGAAAGATATCCGATGCCATTTTAGTGCCTTAGTGGCAAATATAATTCAAAATGTTCCAGGTATGTAAAAATGCTGTAATAATTTCTGATAACTGTCTTTAATATGCAGTACATTTAAAAAAAAAACATCAAAACAAACCAACAAAACCCAACAAAAACTAAACAAACACAAATCCACTTTTTCTCTGAAGTTTCAAAATACTTTCATAAAAATAATTTATGCCATCAGTTTTGTATATAACTTTAGCAGCTTGAGTTTTAAAGAGGGATTTTGGTACTGTTTGGAAGCATACATGTAACTTTCTTATTTAGCAAATGTCTTTTTGGTTGGCAGTGCATTTAAATTTTCTAAACTAATAAATAGCTTATTCTTGTACGCTAGTGGCATTAAACAGGACCATAGTAAGCCTACATCCAGCTATTATGATGTTGAAATACTGTGTCTTTACATTGATTTTTTTTTTTTTCCTTTTATATTAATTGTTTGGGTCTGTTTCTGTTTTACGTACTTGGTTTTAAAGAATAACAAGCGTGTGTCTAACTGTGTGCTTTTCTTAACAGTACACCAGAGAAGAAGTGTCTTTCCACAGCAGAGTCTACGCCACAGTCTGTTTATGTTGTTCAGTCATTGGGCAGGTCCTTTTAGTATCATGTTTACTCCCCTGGACAGATACAGTGATAGGAACATGCGAATAAACAGACACCAATACTGTGCATTAAAGGTATTTTAGCACTTTTTGAATTTTGGAAATAGATTGTTATGTTGACATTCCTAATGCGAATTTAACATTTGGGTTTTTGGATGTGGTTTTCACATTCTTCTTGTCATTCATGACTTAGTTCTTTTTCTCTTCTGCCTACATGTAGATTTATAACAGTTCAGCTTTTTCCATGCTGTAAACTATTGCACTTGCTATAGGAATTTCTTAAAAGTACTACAATGTTCACTTCCCATGACTTTAGTCCTCAGTTGTCTAAGGAGAAAGGCTTTCATGTAAAAGTACATTAATCAAACTGGCATATTAACTCTTACATATGTCAGCATTTCAATATTGACAGTTCCTTGTATTTGGGAGAGAAGATATGGTTTGATAATTTCTTGAATAAGTTGTTAAACAGTTTTTTATTTGCCTTGGTCTTCCTCCCTTGACTGAATAGAAGTTAGTTTTCTGGTATTTTAACGGACTTGGTAAAACCTTTTCCTGTATCTGAGTTACTAAAATGTAGTGTTTTTCAATTACTTTCTAAAGGCTATGTCTGCTGTACTGTGTTGTGGCCCTGTTGCAGATAACGTCGGGCTCTCATCTGATGGCTATTTATACAAATGGCTGGATAATATTTTGGATTCACAAGATAAAAAGGTAATACAGGCAATGTCAACATCGGTTTGCAACAATCAGTGCCTTCAACGTAGACTTTAATGAGTTTTGAGGTCAGATTGGCCTAAATGCTTTAGAGGGGCTTAATCTCAAAGCTGTATCAGTAGTGCAGTGTCCTTAATATGTGTACTCAGCCTGTTGAGGAAGGCAGTCCCTGATCACAGTCTAAGAACAGACAAAACAGAATAGAAGAGGAAAGGGCAAGGAGTGAAACATTGTGTATCATCGTTTATAAACTAATCAGCTAGGTTAAGTTGTGGTAATAAGCAGATCTTTTAGAAATTTAAAGGAGACGAGATATTGAACATGAACTGTTTTAAGACTGTAGAGTCCGTTGGGGGTCCTGCGGAGTTAAAAAGACCAAGCTTTACATCTAAACAGTAGGACAAGCTTTAGATTTAAAAGATACGGTCTCCATTGCACTAATACTATGACTACATAAAAATACAGCTCCAGTGGGCTACTTTGATTCAAGAGAACGTGTAAGTCTCCGTGTAGGTCTATCCCTGGTATCCCATTGGAATTCTTGCATATGTTTAAGTGCTTTTCTGTATGTGATGCTTTCAGGTCGGTGTTCAGCTTGTAGTAAGTGAAAATAGTAAATAGCTCAAGATAGCCTTGGAACTGAGGGAAAAAAAAAAAGTCAGTAGAGCTATCTAGTTATTTGCTTCAATAATTTATGATTGTGTGTGCAAGTTGAACATTAAACAGTTTGATAGAATTACCTGTTGTTATTTTAAGCTGTGGTCTCATTGGTTTTAGATGGAACAAATTTTGTGTATTGCAGTCTTTTTTTTTTTTTTTTTTTTAATTAAATATCTATTTCCCTATTTTATGGCATTATTCTAAGTTGGTCTTTTTTTCTATGTTTATAAATAGATATTGGTTCTTTTCTGAAATACAGGTTCACCAGCTAGGCTGTGAGGCAGTCATGCTGCTCTTGGAACTCAACCCTGACCAGAGTAACCTTATGTACTGGGCCGTAGACCGGTGTTACACAGGTTCTAAGCGGGTAGCAGCCGGCTGTTTTAAAGCCATAGCCAGCGTGTTCCAAAACAGGTACTACAGCGTTTTTCAAAACTTTAAACTTTCATTTTCAAAGTGTGCTTTCATGTAGAACTGGGTTTTTTCCTCCCCTGAAGAGACAAGATCACCCCTGTTTGTGTGTCTGTGTTACTAGAGAAACTTTTCAAAATGTTATGTTTATCCCATACCATATCCCCTGTAAATTAAACTTTAATAAATTCAAATTTTACAAAGTCAAATGTAATTTTACTTATTTCACACTTGCAAATTTTCCCTAGGGATTACCAGTGTGATACAGTGACCCTCCTGAATCTGATACTATTTAAAGCAGCTGATTCTACTAGGGCTATATATGAAGTTGCTATGCAACTATTACAGGTTTGTAAGCTGATTTTGATTAATTTTTTTTTTCTTTTAAAATAAGAATTGTCCCTGTGCATTTAAAAAAAAACTGTTGTTATTTGGTTGTCCCTTCAGTAATTAAATACAATGTATATATTTTTTTTCTTCTCTGTTTTAGTGCGTAGTTAGTCCACATCCTTACTTGGCACAAATAGACTGCAGTAGAAGTGTCTGTTTTCATGAACTAAGCACTCAAGACTTGTATTTTCATAATATCTGCTTTTTCAAGAGACAAAACCTAAATGTAGATTCTTCTGGTTTGGCCCTGAAACAGAGTTGTATATAGCTCCATCTGTCCAAAAGCACCTCAGAGAGAAGTACAGTGCTTCCCGTCCCTTTACTCTGTCTGCTGGGGGTAGCAGTCAGTTTTCTGATTATTGCATTAATACCAAACATTTTTCATCCATTTGTGTGGAGAGATAATAGTGAAAATCTTGTTAGCCATTCAATTTACTTCTGTATATTCCTTTCCGAGGTCATTTAGGGGTAAGCTTAATCTTACAGGCAGCGTTAGTGTTTAAAAATAAACAAACAAATCTGTGCTGCTTGTGGCTTAGACCACAAGTCTTGGAGGTTTTTTCAAAGGTTTTTGTTGTCAGCTAAATTCAACAGTAAAGTCCCCACTGAAGTCACGCCCCTGTTGATATGTCAGCGCTCACACCACCCTCCCTTTCAGCCCCATCTTCTCAAGTGAACACCACTGCTTAAGATCAACCAAAACTGACTTTTAAAGTATCAAACTGCTTTAGCCTCCTGCTGCATCTCTGCCACATCAAAGATTACATTGCTCCTATCCATGTCTCATAGATGAGCAGAAATTGATATTATTTGGAAATACAAGTGTTCAATATTATTTCATGTTTTGATATATAGAAATTTATATTTAGTGCAGTATTTTGTGAAAGCGGATTTCTGAAATTTATTGCTGGAAACTCATGAAGTGGAGTGAGTCTTAACTAGACTTCTATGAAATCACCACAGTGTTGGTGAATACTGTAGATGTATGGAGATCTGCATAGATAGGAAACATTAAATGAGATACATGAATTTAGAAGGTGATTTTTATATAAAGATTTCTATTGTAGCTCTATACTTAGCTTCAAATTCTGAACATTACGGTTGCAGATCTTGGAACCAAAGATGTTCCGTTATGCTCACAAACTGGAAGTTCAGCGGACGGATGGGGTTTTGGGTCAGCCTTCTCCTTTACCACATCTGTATTCTGTGTCATATTATCAACTGTCAGAAGAATTAGCAAGGACTTATCCTGAACTAACACTTGCCATCTTCTCAGGTATGGTTTTAAAACAAAACAAAAAACTTCATCGAGTCAAAAGCATTGTATAAAATGTGTAATTCTTATTTTTCAATAATTAATTTATATTTAATTCACTAAAATCAGGACAACAAGATATCATCATAATGAATGGAGAAAATGGAATTTACTGAATGACAATTTTTTGTTTACTTGTATTTGAAATATATTCAAAAGGAAACAACATGAATCAAAGATACTTTTACTGACTTTCTAACAGCCATGAAAAATCACATTAGAGAAATAATTTGCAACTGTTTTTAAAAATTATTCTTCTATTGTTCTTTCTAGTGTTTTCTTATTTACTGTAGATTGCTTAAAAATATTATTCCACAGCATTTTTAAACAATTGCAGAATAATAACCTCTCACATCAATTAAAAAAACTACTAGGACTATTAGGAGGAAGAAAAAATTTTAAGTGCTTTTTTGCCGAAGTTGATACATTTTTACATGCTCTAGGTTTTCAGTTCCCTCCTCCAATTAGAGGAATATATATATGTGTATACTAATATGGTTTCTTCAACATACTGTTTGTCAGTAGTGTCTTCAATTAGCTCTACTGAAGACTGCGGACTTTATCATTATGAAATAGCGCTAGTCAGTTAAACAAAAAAATTGTGTCTGTATCGGCATTACTTGATATCAGTATGGTCTACTGTGCTCACAGTTGTTGTTGCTGTTATTACCAAAACAATTCTTATTGTTGATTTGCAATTAACATATGTACCTAATTTTTGAATGGCAGAAGTAAGTCAGAGAATCCAAACGGCTCACCCAGCTGGGAGACAGGTGATGCTGCATTATCTGCTGCCATGGATGAACAATATTGAGTTGGTAGACCTAAAACCTTTGCCAACCATTCGTCGGCAAGATGAAGATGAAGAAGATTCTTTGAAAGACAGAGAAATAATGGTGAACAGTAGACGATGGCTGCGAGGAGAAGGCTGGGGATCACCACAGGCTACAGCTATGGTTCTGAACAATCTGATGTATATGACTGCAAAGGTAAAACTAATTACTTAAGTGCTCCGTCTTGTTCCAGTGGACTGTTGTGTTTAGGGTGCGAGGAAGTACTGTTCAGAGATACTGTGTAACCAAACTTCCAAGAGTTATGGTTCATATTTGTTGAGTTGCTTATGTATACCCAAACTATACCATATAGTTTTGAGGTATTACAAGAAATACGTAATATGTAATATAAATGTTATAGTAATTGTTGTATATGATAACAGTATATAACTGTTGTTTTGCAGTATAGATGACTACCTGGATAGATAATACCAAGTCACCTGTATACCTATGATTCCAAAGTTTTGGAACCGATCTTGTTGCCAGAGGCTGATAGACCCTCCTCCTTTCAGTGATAGCTACTTCCAACAGAGAAAAAGTATTGGTCACATGCAGTGCTCCTGCCAATTCTTGATATCTTTGAAACCTACTGATAAGAGATCATGTTTTAAACTACAAATTAAAAACTCCTGGCAGCCTGTGGTCCATGGAATTTTATTCAGGATTGTCAGCAAGTGGGAGAATGGGTCTCTGCTAAATTTAGATAGCTTTTTTATTTATATGTAAATAAATATATAAAAATAGAAATAAATTAACATATAAATAAATATTTGTATAATTATATAATGTATAAAAGTATATATTATATATAAATAAAATATATAATATGTACAAATATGTTTGGATATATTTTTACATATTTATAGCTATGGAAGAAAATAGTTATTTCCAGAACATGTTTCTAAAAATGAATATATATGAAAGATTCATTCTGGAATGTTAAAAAGGCAACAGCTTACAGATTGATGTCTCCTTTTTCTAGAGCCTGTCCCACTTGGCAAATACAGATCACTTTCAAATACAATGTTCTCTACTGGGGTTTTCAGGAGAGATATTTATTTTGTTTTCTAGTATGGTGATGAAGTGGCTTGGTCAGAGATAGAAAATGTGTGGACTACTTTGGCAGACAGCTGGCCAAAGAATCTGAAAATAATTTTGCACTTCTTGATCAGCATCTGTGGAGTGAACAGTGAACCCAGCCTTTTGCCTTATGTGAGTATGTGATATGTCTCTCCTTATTAGTGCTATTGATATTTTAAAAATTAGTTGTGTGTCTAGCAGCGAAGATGGCCAAAAAATGTGAGGTAGTATTTCTAGTATCAAAATCTCCAACTGCATAATAGTGTCACCCCATATTTTATGACCACTAAGTACTATGAACAAATCAAATTCCATTCTTTTGTTTGAGTTACTTTGGACATCTGTGTCGAAATTTCAGTATCAGTTTCAGTTAAACCCAGCATTCATGGAATGGACTTGAGAAAGGATATAAACCAGAAAGGATATCGCACCTTAAAGATAGCTGAGGCTTCCTTAAGACAACTTACCGACTATTGCAATTTACTGAGGTGGTAAGTCTGAAACAGTCCGCTAGCCATCTTATCAGTCACGAGTTGTCAAAATTCAGGGTATACTAGGTGGACCATAGACCTTATTTAGTGAGTAAATCACAAAAAATGGAAGAGACTTACTAAAATGTCTACATCTGTCTTAGCATTTTTTTGTTCCTTTGTCATAAAAAGGAAACTTAGGAATTCGATTGCTAAATTTTGATTAATTTTATTAGCAGTACACACTGAACAACTCCTTTCCATCATGAAACGCAAATCTGCTGCAGCAGTTGGTCTCTGTTCATTAGGAAGAATTAAGATAGTTCCATAAGTAATATTTTCATTAGAAAATCATTATAGGTTTTGCTAATAGTCAAAAACTAGATGTGAAGTAAACAATCAGGAGTTATTAAGCTGTCCTTAGTAAGAACTTAAGTTCTTCATTGATTGGCAATTGTTTTCACTGCAAATTGGGAAATCTAGCTTAATGTTACCTGGCCCAAATCTAGCCCAAAATCTTTGTGTTTACATTTTGAAGAAGGTGGCAAAGTAATTCCACGAGTCAAACACCTTGGATCACTTGCTTACCGTTCATCTTTGAGTTCTCTTAAAAAGATGGAAATAAATCATTGATCAGTAATGACTCAAGAAACTATCAGAAGAAAAAATATGAACTTACTGATGTCTGGAGTAATCACTGACTAGCAGCCATCTGCTGCTGCTTAGCACTGACCAGGATTATTTTGCTGAAATAAGATGTAGTGGAGAATCCTTAACTACTATATGCTTAATAAAATACTGCTATAGTTAGGTGTTTATTCTTATCAGAGTATATAAAGGCCTCGAGCATTTTGTGAATTAAATGGGTTTTCCCATACTATAATTTAGGATAGTCCTAAAAAGCAGACAGATAATATAGTAAAATAATGTCATGCCATGTAGGGATAGTGTAATTATTCTCACATGACCAAGTACTAAAACAAAAAAAACCCCACCCCAAGTCCTCTCAAAACCAATTTTATTTTTTGTCAAAGTATATGTGAGAGCACTGCAGAATAGCGTGCTGGAAAAGAAATAGTGTAGAACACAACCGTGAAGTATCAAAAAGAAATTATATCAGAATATATTTGCTCCAATGTTGATCTCAGATGTTGCTAATACCTTTAAGAAAATCTTTTGCTTCTTAAATAACTGTCATTGAACTCAGAAGACTTACTTTCTTACTCTTGTGATATTTTCTGGTGCTTGCTGCTATTGACAGCTGTGAAAGCAATTTTTTTTGCTTTTAGAACTAGAGAAAGTTTCAGGTATCCTCTTGTAGTGCAAGTAGATATTGATTCTAATAAGTTGTGGTATTCAAATCTCTTATCTTCCTTTTTTTTAATCAAGTCACTGTAATAAGAATTTTATTTATGTACATATTATTTTATATACATATACTTGTTTTTGATGGCAGGTAAAGAAAGTTATTGTTTATTTGGGTAGAGATAAAACAATGCAACTACTAGAAGAGCTGGTGAGTGAACTTCAGCTTACAGATCCTGTCAGTTCAGGAGTCACCCATATGGATAATCCACCATATTACCGCATTACTTCCAGTTACAAAATCCCCTCTGTTACTTCAGGTGAGAATTTATTAACTTAAGCTTTTATTGTTGTCAGTGATAAACATGCTGTTATCAATCAGTTATAATATTGGAGTTCATCTGTAAATATTCAATAAGAGTACAATGTTCTGTTTCTAGAAATAAATTAAGGTACAAAGTTTGTTTTACAAGAACTGCAGTTTTTGGTGTACCCGGAGTTCTTACTAAAGAACATCTGATGGGTTCACAAGGAACAGGTTTGTATTAATATATGTGTTAGACTTTGTCTGTGTTCAGATCTCGCACTGTTTACTCTCACTATATCACTTTTATATCAATTCAGTCAAACAACTGGGAAAATTTTTATAATTTTAAATCCATGTAAGTTGTTACATTTTAAGTTCTGTATAGACAGAAGCTGCATCCGTAGGAATTTATTCAAGAGGATTTAAGTGAGCTTACTTAGGAGAATTCATTTAGAAGTAATTAACAATTAACAATAGATCAATTAAAAAAAAAACATATTGAAAATATAAAAAATGTATACCTCATGCTTCGATCCAAGAACATGCTTAGAAATAGAGGAAAAGCTGTCTGGTTTTGGTGAAGCATCTTTCAAAGTGAGCCACAGAAGACAGGGATGGGAGGGTATCTAAGCAAAGACTTAGCTTTTGTGCTGCAAAGCTGTCAATGTTATGAAGCAGCCCAGACCTATCACATAGGGATTATCTGAATCACAAGGTGGATGCGTTGGCACTTGTTCATGAAAGTGTTTAAAAAAGTATGAAAAAAAATTATGCGGCTCTTGCACCTACGTGTAATTGAGAGTAGCAAAATCTGTGGGGACGGTGCAAAATTATTGCCGATTCTGGTCATCTATGCAGTGTGATGCTTGCAAGTTTCTCTTAAAAATAAATTGATACAAGCTTCACTGCAGGCTGTTAGATTTTAATTTTTAATTTGTGGTTTGAATTAACTGCATACCAAAGTCCAACTACATTTTACAGATTACTATGAGGTATAGCATACAGGAAAGAAAGAAATACGTCTCTAGATCCTGCTTCAAAAACAAGCCTTTCTACTTAATTTACATTAAAGACTCAGAGATTCCTGGAATGGATTCTTTTGATTTTTTCCAGTTAGTGAAATTATGGTAGCAGCTCAGAATCTTTTAGTCTAAACAACAAATTTTTTTTGTTGCATGTGAAAGTAATTTCTATGGCTCAGTTTGTCCGTATGCTCGTTGCTGTAGTGTAAACCTGGTTAGGGCTCTTGGCATGGACAAGTAAATAAGGGTCATCGTGTAGTGCTTAAGACTGCTTTTCTTTTTTATTGACCGATCTTTTTCTTTGTCCATAATTCACAGGTACCACTTCTAGTAGCAATACAATGGTAGCTCCCACAGATGGCAACCCTGACAGTAAACATATAAAAGACAATATTGAAGAGAAGTAAGTATCTCCTTGAAGAGCAGTTATTAGTTGAATTACAGGAATTCCTGGTAGATACTTGCATCTCAATGGCTCCAGGTGTATCTACATTGCAGGAAATATATGACTGTATGTTTTACAAGTTTTAAGCAACAGAACTGAAACTATTTGGGATTAACAGTAGCAGCCTCAACTGTAATTTGAACTCAAAAAGCTGCAGAGGAATAAATTAAGGGACCAATCCAGGTCAGGCTTTGTATTGCTAAAGCTATATTGTTATTGATGCCAAAATTAGCTACTATTACACTGGATTGTATATATTTACATAAGAGAAATTATACTGCAGGTGGATACATCAAGGGCAAATGTTACTAGTTTAGTAATGTAGCCAATACGCAAATTGGTTTCCTAGCTCACTAGAAATCAACAGTGCCCATGTGTTGAAAGCTAGTTTATTCTCCCAGTTAGGGTATTTGGATGCCTGGTATCTGAGGTAAGATCCCTTCCAGCTAGCTTTAAAACAGATGCGTCCCTCCCTAATTTTTGAGCTTCTTAAGAACAATCTTTTGGAAAAATTTGCCAGACAGTGGTACTGGTGTGAGGGTGGTGGAAAGCAAACGGCTGACATGGACTTAGTCAGAGTGTGGACTGGGAGCTCAGCAATAACTGACTGTGGGCATTTTGTGTTAAGTATGAATTGGCTAACCTTAAAGTGAAAAGGGAGTAGGGATTCTATAATTAGCATGAGAAGAAGTGTGCACAGAAAAAAGTGCACACATGCCATTAATGTGGGGTAGCTACTATGTTATAAATTCACAAACCAGTTTATTTTGTGACAACTTGTTTGAGAACCTTTTTTTCTTCTCTAGGATGATTATGTCAATATAGTTAGGTTAGTAAATATATTGATAGAGACAACCCCAATACTTCACCATGCGAAAATAAATCACAGAAGACTATGGAATCTGAGGTGTCATTCACAGTTCAGCTGAGCAAGCCACAGACAAGTATTTGGCTGCTATGAGGGCTGGACCTGAAGAAACTTGTAAAGTAATAAAGGCAGTTTTGAAAGTCTCTGCAAGTTTTGGCATACGCTGTAGGGTTGTCTTAACACCTTCCCAGAGTATATGCTTTTTGATAAGATATACCATGTACATCTTGGACTTGCCAGGAGGAAAGAATTTTAGAAACTTATGTAGAAACGGCTTGGAAATTGTGCTTTTAGCACTCTCATTTCTCTGATGTCTTTATAGTTTATCAGATTAGCAAGGTAGGGTCTTGGACTCTGTATGTGTATATGTATATGTGCCAGATCAAATAGGGATGTCATTATTTTGCTCAAGAGTGAGAAGAACTTAGTTATGTATAATGGTTACAAATATTTTAATGTACTTAAATGTTAATGAAAATGATCTAATAGAAGTATAATTTATAGTGGATTATCTCCTTGAATCCCCTTAGTTAGCATTGCTACAGTAGGTGTCTTATACAGCTGAGATGCTTTGGCATTACATTGATTGTCTTTGTAAGATGAAATATTTTTGCATAACAGTTTTGTTGAAATACAGTTTTACTGAAAGACCCTGATTAATTTTTGTCACAGAATGTCAGTTACTAATGCTGCTTTATTTGTTCCTACAGTTACGTACATCTAGACATCTACAGCGGGTTGAACAGTAACTTAAACCGCCAGCACCACAGACTAGAATCTCGCTACAGCAGCAGCTCTGGAGGATCATATGAAGAGGAAAAAAGTAATATTTTTATTTTAAAATAGTTCTATGGATAGAAAACAAAATTTTCACAAGTTAATACTTTTGCTGAAGGTTGTGGAACGTGAGGAAATAGGTATTATCAGTGGTTTTTGCAAGGACCTATTAAAAAATATGGTTTTTTTGCATTCCTCGGTCTTAGTACTGCTATTGAAGTCTAGCATACATTTGATTATGGTAGAATGTGCAAGGAAGATAATACACTTTCTTTCCTTCCCTTATCCTCTGGAATGAATTGTTAACATCTTCCCAAATGAAGCAGTTCTACTCTATTTTCTTTGCCAGTACCAACACCAAAGGTAGATAGACGGTGAGGCAGAAGAAACAGGAGAGAGATTAGCAGAAGGAAGATAAGATGAATGAGGAAAAAGATGATGGAAAAGAAGTTAAAAAAAAATAGAAAATTAGAAGTAATTGTGCTTTTAAATGATAGCAGTCCTTGGCCTGTTTAAAAAAAAAAAAGGGTACAAAACTTTCTGAGAAGCCATAGCAAAGGAAAGTATAGCAGGGAAAGAGGATCTTGTTGTGTACGTCTGGTTTTCAAGCTTGTTTTGAAAATGTGTTTTGAGTTATTTTTTGTGATCTATGGTCTGGTATTTCTGAGGTGCAGAGGTAAGGAAAGAGGTAGAAATCTCTCCTGAAACTCCATATACTTCTAGAGGCTTTTCTTTAATGGAGACTGTCGTGGTTTAACCCCAGCCAGCAAAAATAAACGCCACGCAGCTGCTCGATCACCCCCCCCCACGGTGGGATGGGGGAGAGAATCGGGAGGGCACAAGTAGGAAAAGCTCCTGGGTTGAGATAAAAACAGTTTAATAATTGAAATAAAACTAAGTAGAACAGTAATAATAACAAAGAGAACAACAACAATAACAGAATACACAAAGCAAGCAATGCACAACACAACCGCTCGCCGACCGCCGACCGCGTGTCACGAACGGGGGGGGGGGGCGAGCCCCCCCCCCCCCACACCTGGTTTTTATACTGAGCATGATGTCAGATGGTATAGAATACCCCATTGGCCAGCTGGGTCCACCACCCCGGCTGTGCTCCCCCCTCCCGGTGCAAGCATCACCCAGCAACAGCCAAAGCATCAATGGGCCATCAACGCTCCTTTCACACCGAACCCAAAACACAGCACACCCCCCAAGCTACTGGGAAGAAAGTTAACCCTGTCCCAGCTGGAACCAGGACAATATCCACCCCTTATTCTATACCATCTACATCATGCTCAGTATAGACTTACTAACTATGGCTGCTTTTGTACCAATGCCTAAGGTATAAAGTCATTGTGACAATGCTAGGGGAAGCTAAACAGTTCATGTAATCAGGCAAAAATGAGGACAATGGTCAGACAGTAAATGATGTGTAACATTAGTGGGTTCTGTATGCTTTGTCAGAGTACTTGTTTGACTGAAACTCTTGTTTCAGCTAACAAGCTGTTAGTAATTAAAATGACTTTATACTTTAACCCTGCATAGGATTATCAGATAGATTTCAGTCTGATCCAGATCATTATAGTGCTCCCACAGGCTGTCTTCTTAGGTTTCACTCAATTTTTTATTCACAGTTGATTTTGCTACCAGTTAAGTTGTTTGGGTATGGTACAGCACATGATACAGTACTGCCTTTTCCTTACCTTTCTTGTGCTACTGAACAACAGGATGTAAATTTCTGTGTTTTGAGCATTGCATGTCAGTATAGAACCTAGCGTGTCCCATGCTGTATTGAAGCAACAGAGTCCATTAGGATGTCCTTATGGACTCCTCTCTGTGCAGACCTAAAGGTTAGAGTGAATTTGTGGTTTCTATTGCCTCTTTCAAGAAAGTGGAACATAATGTCCTCTACAGAGCTTGTTGTAAAGGCTGGGCATGCTGATGCAGATCTGCTAAACTTTGGGTCAGTAACAGGTTGGTGGACCTTCTGGGCAGCCAGTGTGTTTATTACTGCATGGATGGGTGATGTCCAATATCATAGTTGTGGTCATTTTCATCTTTATTTGCGATAGCAACACACCATCCTGAAGCAGATGATAATTCACATGTTCCATCAGTAAGAAGTTTGTCACTTCCCGTCAAGAAGCTGATGCATGTGTGCACTTCTGAAACTTCTGCAGCTATACTTCCAAAAGGACAACTGTTAGAATCACTGAAACACTGAATTGTTGAGGCAGTCTCTTTTGTTTCTAGCCTTAACTGATCATTCTGAAGTCCAAGACATCTCATTTTAAAAAAAAATATTTTGGATGTATAACACAGTATACTCTCATCCCAAATAGCTAATGTGTTTTTTCCACTTTTGAAGCTTGCTTAATCAAAAACTAAATGTCTTTCTGTGTTTTCTTGACAAATGTACTAATTTTCTGAGCAGTGACTTTTGTCAAGCAGTGGGATTGGGCTATGCTGCTGTAAAAGTGGCAAGTTCTGAGTTACCCCATATATCAGGCTGGCATTATCTGACAGCATAGAACTGGGGATTTTTGCTAGCAAGATCTATAAAGAGGTGCTTTTGAGAAATACTTCCTTAGCCTATAATGAAATGCAGCTTTTCAAAATGAGTTCAGTACGGTCTTGGGACCCAGCCTTAACTCCCTATCTGACATAAGGTTTGAAATTCAAGGAAATTGTATTAGATCACTTTGCCTTTTTTTCCTTACGTGCATCCGTGTTCCCTATGTGCATCCATCGCTTTTATGAACCTATTCAACAAAATCTTACTGTTATGTGCGTGGCTTCTGTAGAATCATCCTTGCGCTAAAAGAAATAACCACTTTTTTTTTCTTTAAACTGTGTCCAACTACTACTGTTTATGGCTGGTTCCCCCTGTCCCAGATATCAGCTTTTCAAGAATTTAAAAATATTTCTTTAAAAGACTATATAATACAGAAATGTATTATATATTTTTTTTCTGGTTTAATTATCTATTGTGTTAGGTGATTCAATGCCTCTGTATTCAAACTGGCGGTTGAAGGTGATGGAGCACAATCAAGGAGAGCCTCTACCTTTTCCACCTACTGGAGGTTGCTGGTCACCGTTGGTGGATTACTTGCCTGAAACTTCTCCTCCAGGCATGTCTCTTCACAGGTAACTGTTGTAACAATGCTGATGGCAATTCATTACATTTTAATTTTTATTGCACAAATATAGTAATTTAAAGATAGGAGATTAAAGACAGTAGATTTAAAGATAGTAGATTTTTTTTCTGTGGTTTTACCCACAGACCTAGCAGTTTAAGATTTCTAAGTCGTTTAATCTGGAGGAGTAAAGTTTTTCTATCTTCATTGTGAGCATTCATCTTTTCCCTTATATAATTTTGTGGTTGTTTATAGACTTAAAGAGTACTGGTTAGTAGCATATTAAGCTATTTGCAGCTCTTCATAAAGTTCATACATTATGTTCTTCTAACAAATTGTTTTGTTTTGTTTTTAGATGCAACATAGCAGTGATCCTTTTAACTGACTTGATAGTTGACCACAGTGTAAAGGTAGAATGGGGAGGATACTTGCATCTTTTGCTTCATGCAATTTTTATAGGTAACTAAATTTTTAAAGAAATATTTCTAACTTAGAAATTGTAGCTATTTATGTAACTGTTCTTTTCCACATTTAAATTAATGTTTGCCGTTGTGCTGAAATCTCATTCATTTGTTGATATTTACAATATTTTAAAAAATTCAACTAAATATCTTTCAGCTTGATTAATATGAATATAATTAGAGGTTTTTGGAGTCATTTGAAGGCACTTTCTGTTGGAGCCACTTTTACTTCTTTCTCCTTGTAGAAGACACAGTAAAATTCAAATTTTTTTCTTTCTGTTTCTCTGTATAGTAATTTTCATACAAAGCATCTCTTAAGTTCTTATGTCATTATGTGAGAAACAGGATATATTCGTGTTTGTTAAACTGTATGCTTTTGTTTTTATATTGAAACACTGAAAAACCATCACTTATTTAGTGAATTATGTATCTATTATTTGGTAAAATATAACAGCCCAGTTTGAATACTGCTATTTTTTTAATAATTGAATTCAGCGTGCCCTTTGAATTTAATAAAGCTTTTCCATTTTCCTTTTTTGTTAGGTTTTGACCACTGTCACCCTGAAGTCTATGAGCATTGTAAACGACTGCTTTTGCATCTGCTGGTAGTGATGGGATCTGGCAGTAATGTACAGTCTGTTGCTTCTGTCCTACTTAGAAACAGAGAGTTCAATGAGTCCAGGGTGCTTACTGTCAAACAAACTACCCATTTAGATTATACTTTCACAGGTGTGCTTCAGATTTATTAAGTGTTGCTTGTTAAAATGACATGGAAAGTTATTTTTTCTTCCAGGCATTATTAAAATTTCTGTTATTTGTAATATTTTCCTGAGCCCTTGGCATTAAAATGTATTTTGTTTCAGCTCTGTCTAGCTGGTTAAAATGTATTTTAATTAAGTCAAAATGAAGACAGTTCATGTTACCATTTTGTGCCCAGTCATCAGAGTTGGGAGCACAGTTGAATGATTAAATAATAGTGGAAATCACAGAGGGAGTTCTACGTTTTGGATCTGTAACACAGCAGTTTTTATGATGCACTTGAAAATAAAATCCAAGAAGATAGATCTCTCACTTGTTTATAGCAACTTTAAATTTCTGACTTTTGTCAGTTGTATTCGCATTGTTCAATAAGCTATCAGAATACTCTTTTGCGATATTACCTTTTAACATTCACCTTAACATTACAATATTGCAGTTATATAGGAAGTTACATGTTTTATATGTATATCTTTATGAAAATAATATGTGGATGGTGTGAGCCTATTGTAGCTTTTAAAGAAATGTGAAATAGTTCGTTTTGTTGAAATCTAGTATTTCATATTATTTCAGTAGGTGGCAGCATATTGCTATACAATCTGTTCATTCAGTTTTGTTCACATTGGAAGCGGTTTTGTCACCAACTGAAAATATTCGTCTGTTTTCTGAATTTGATATTCATGGCAATAAGGAATTTAAAAGTGGTCATAGTGGAGGAATTCTTTTATGTAAACCTATTCACAGAACTTTACCAGTGCACCTACATGGTGACCTATACAAACTATTCCATTCCCAATCTTTGCAGTTTTGATTAAAACTGTCTAAATGTGACACAGTATTTTGCTATTATTGAAACGAAAATGTCTGACAGAAACTAGAATGAGATCGGCATCAAACATTTCCAGCTGGGGATTAAGATAAGGTGATTACAGGTATGCATGCCTAGCACAAGGTCGTACAAGCTGATGTTCAATTTTATTTGAACCAGCTAATAATCCAGCTCTGTAGAGTGAAAATTTGTGGTGGATGTCAGTCAGTCTCAAACTTATGTACAGTTGTTACAGTAAAAGATTCATGACTACCTCTTCCTTGCCAGTTTACTTTCTCCTAGCACCTCAGAGAGAGACATAGGCATAATGTGACGAGTTACCACAATTGTATTTTATTGCCACATAATTCTTTGCATGGAGAGAAAAATCTTAAAGCAGCAAGATTAAGTTAACTTCAGAGAAACTTTGTGCAGCCAGAGAAGCTGTACTTAGAATTGATTCACTAGTTAATACTTAGTATTCACTGACTTAAAGTGCTGTCAGTTGTGCTGGGACTGAGTTTTAAAAAAAAAATTATCTGCGCATTATTAGGAAGTAGTTTATAT
The DNA here is from genome assembly GCF_964195595.1 of Calonectris borealis. Classification (NCBI taxonomy): domain Eukaryota; kingdom Metazoa; phylum Chordata; class Aves; order Procellariiformes; family Procellariidae; genus Calonectris; species Calonectris borealis. The sequence goes on along the minus strand of NC_134315.1, from coordinate 30,157,310 downwards.
AATTTGTCTCAACTTCTTAAGATGAGATGCCTCAGAGACCAATGATGTTATTTCACCATATTACCAATACAAAATCAAACATAACACAGTTGTTTTAAAGAGGGATCTAGCAGTTCCTTATTAAGGGTCCATTCATGCAAAGACTTTGCATATATCAGACTTGATTTCATTGAAATTATTTCATCCATGAAATTATTCTCATTACATTTGCTAAATTATTGATTTTTAGAGGGCTATTTTTTCTTTTTATATATTTAATATTAACAGTCAACAGCTCATAATAATCTTGTTTTTATTTCAGCAGGTGTTCATGATTTTATACCTGATTACCAGCCCTCCCCAATGACAGACTCAGGGCTTAGTTCAAGTTCTACCTCTTCTAGCATCAGTTTAGGAAATACAAGTGCTGCCATTTCTCATCTGCACACCACAATCCTCAATGAGGTTGACATTTCAGTAGAGCAGGATGAAAAAGTGAAAACTCTCATAGAATTTATTACCTCAAGGTAAGATTTCAATTTTCATTTTTGTCAAGATGTGTATTTTGTGGAAATATGGCAAAGCCCTTACTATTTAGCATCACGTTATCTAATTTTGTCTCTGTTTTATCACCAGTAAGAGAGAGTTTAATCCTGAAGTGTTTTTATGTGATACAGCCTATGAACAACTTTAACTCTCCAACAATTTCAGAGAATTTTGGCCCCCCTTTCATGTCCTGAGTGTTTAAAAGTCTTTTGCCATGTTCTGCACAGGTCTTTTATCTTTGCTTGCCACACAGTTTTTAGAGTTCCCTTTTCCATCGAAAGGATTCCCATACTAAAGGACTAGGGCTGGAATACATAAAGATGGTTAGGGAGCTGCAAGATTTGTGTGGAGTTTACGCATTGCCTAATAGTAGGGAGCTGGCTATTCAGAACATATGAATTAGTGGTCAAGAACATCTTTAAACAAGCAATACTTGTGTGGTTGGTATGATAGTTTATATAAAGCTTTCAAGACTGGGTAAATCTGAAATCCCACTTGTTTCTCAAAGCTTGTGATTAATTATGCCAACAAAAAAAAACCCTTTACATCAGCCTAAATTTAGAATAGTAGGCTGTATTGATGTGAAGAAAATGAGAAGAAAGGAGTTTGTTTTAAGAAGTGTACAGTGGTGTAAGTTGTACTGGTTCTTTGTCAGGTAACTAAATATTATCTAACAGAGAACATCTCTTCCTAAACTTATGCTGTTATTTCAGTTGGATCTGATATATTGCTTTTCACCTTGTCTTAACTTCTTGTATGTTGTTGTACAAATACTGGACAGTTGTCAAATTTATTTCCAATTTATGTCTGCAGTTCTAAATGGTTTCTTTTATGTGATAGGTAGTAGATTCTTTTGCAGTTAAGTTTAAAGTAACATTTAAATAATATTAATGACAAAGGCTATGTTTTATATTCTGTTATGTTTACTCTGTTTTTATATTTTCAGGAAAAGAGGGCCACTTTGGAATCATGAAGATGTTTCAGCCAAGAACCCTAATATTAAGAGTGCCGAACAGTTAACTGTGTTTTTAAAGCACGTGGTATCTATATTTAAACAGTCTAGCTCAGGTATGTTAGGAAACAGTTGATGCGTGATAAAATGTTCAAGTCTGCTAACTAAATTATTTTTTTTGAATGCCTGTAAGTTTACAGATGATCTATAAAATCACTCTAGGTGATTGTTTACTGCTTTTAAAGAATAGATTTTTCTTGTGCATTGCACACTTCATATTTCTATTTAGGAATGAGATAAAATATGTTCTTAATTTATTGTGGACACTTACTATTCAAATCATAAATGTTTTATTCTCTACAAGTCTCTCCAGTGTTAAATATTATGGAATACAGTTCATATGCCTGGAAAGATTTTTGAGAGTAATACTGCTTGAGAAAAATGTAAAATATGATAGTATTTTAAAGTTAGGAATGACTTTGGTAACTTACTCTTTATTAAATTCAAGTGGTTTTGTTTTTTATAAAGTATTGTGTTGCTTGAGTATTTATTTGCTTTTATAGGAGGATTTCAATTGGAACACCGTCTCAGTGAAGTTGCTTTGCAAACTGCGCTTTCGTGCTCCTCTCGACATTATGCTGGGAGGTCCTTTCAGATTTTCAGGGCTCTGAAGCAGCCTCTTACTGCATCTACACTTTCTGATGTTCTCTCCAGACTAGTAGAAACTGTTGGAGATGCAGGAGAAGAAGCTCAGGTATTTGAAATTTTCACTCCACTTTATTAGAAAGCTAAGTTTGCCTAAATGACATACTTATATTATTATTTGAATGACAATAAAATTTAAAAGCATTTTGAATCAGTTGCTTTTTATTTTTAAATAAAGATATTTCAAATATCAAAACATTTTAAATCATGACACTTCCTGAATTTTCACCTAATGAAATGATGAAAAGATGAGCTGTGCACATTCTCTTCTACAGCAATAGGAACTTTCAGAGAGTTTGGTACATCCGTTTCCTGAAAACACCCTCTCTTTCATAGTTAGAGAATCCTGAGATCAGCCATATAAAAAATAATTTAGGTTTTATTTTATTAAGAATTTAACCTGATAAAGTGTTAGTAGTCATCCAACTTAGTGTCATTGTACATCTAAAGAAGTGGATGTAATCTTTTAATATTGCAAAATGAGAATCTAAATGACTCCATTCTTAAGTTCATCCTTAAAAATAATGCAAACCAGAGTGAATTTTGTGAATATTAGAAATAAATTAAGTTTTTTCCTGTCTTCAATCTGTATTGCTAATTTGAGCTGTCTCATCAGGGTTGTGTTCTAATTGAAGCATGAAATAATAATTTAGTTACTGATACTGATTTTATACTTTTATATTACTACTCAGTAGATTTTCTGTGATCTTCCTTGTACGTATTGCATAATTTATAATGACCTGTGGCTTTCCCCAGGGTTTTGTCATAGAACTTCTTCTGACCTTAGAGTCTGCTATTGATACATTGGCTGAAACCATGAAGCATTATGATCTGCTTTCTGCCCTTTCTCAGTAAGTTCTTTTATTAGCCAAGCTATATTACACATTTTTATACATTTGAATTATTAAAGATCTGCATTACAAATGTAATGACATAATTTCTTGTTGTCTTTGCAGAATAGTTGTATCCTAATAGCAAAATTGCTTGCTCTTTTATGTTTTTATCATTCTGCCTCAAGCAAAACTCATAAGAATCTAGATTTTCTGAAAAGAAATCTCTGCTACCTTTCCAACCTACCCTGCTGGGTCCAATTTAAAAAAAAAAAAAAAAAGTGTTCAAGGTGTTCCTTATGGCTCAATTCTGAAATGTTGTCAGTTCTTCTGAAACTTCTCAAAAATAAAGGCACTGAGTGCATTTAGAACTTTTTTTTTTTAATCAGGCCCTACTGACCTTGATTAATAGTGCAATTTTTGGGGGTTCTTATTTTTTTCCCCATATGTGTAATGAAGGTAATGGCACCGATCTTTAAAAGATAGTTTAAGGTTCAAGATGAAAACTTCTGTACTGCAATAAATAGTTTTATTCCAGTGTTAATACAGAAGAATTTTCTTCAGCTACAGCAAAAGCTAGTCTCTTAGGTCTCAGATTTGTTGTCCATGTATAAGAGAAGTGTAATTGAATAGTATGAGTCATTTGTGTGTCTCATTACAGTCTGAGTGGTTAGCTCAATGATTTTTTTTATCAAACTGAAAAAGATCCCTAAATGTACAGACATCTTTCTTTGTTTGACTTCATGGCAAAGTTTTTGAAAATGTTGAGATTTCTAGGAACATCTTCAATTTCTCAGTATCGGAACTGGAAGGGGTTGGTTTTTCTAGGTCAGATACTTCAGACAAATATAAGGTAATAAGTAAATAATTTCATTTATTAATTCATTCATTTCTCTAGCTTTATCACATCTAGAAGTTGGAATGCTAGCTCTTCATTTACAGATAATCTTTTACATAATATAGGCTAATTTTCCTGATTTTACTGAATTTTTATGTAATTATTTTGCTATTCTGGGATCATAACAAATAGATTTGGTAGCAGAGGTAACAGGATGCTATAGTCTTGTCCTTATGCTGTAAGGATATTTTAGTAATATATACAGAAATTCTGTATTTTCATATATTATAACACTCTTCTGATGATGAAGCGGAGTATTCACTGTTTGTGTATATATGTGGTTAGTGTCAAATCTTTTTTCTTTCTTCCCTTTTTCTAAACTGTATGTTATTAAAGTATTTTGCATGGAATAATATGTAATATTGATTTTTATTTTAGAACCTCATACCATGATTCTGTAATGGGAAACAAATATGCAGCTAATAGGAAAAGCACTGGACAGATAAATCTAAGCACAAGTCCCATTAATAGTGGCAGTTGTTTGGGATACTACAGCAATACAAGGAGTAATTCTTTGAGACTGAATTTAATCAGTGAGCGGAGAGGCGACCGTCGACGGAGCAACACACTGGATATAATGGATGGAAGGATAAATCATGGTGGAAGTTTGGCAAGGACTAGAAGCCTTTCCTCCCTGAGAGAGGGAGGGATGTATGATGTGCAGCCTACTACTGACCCTGTCAACTTGATGGCCACCATATTTTGGATTGCAGCTTCGTTGCTAGAGTCAGATTATGAATATGAATACCTTTTGGCTCTCAAGCTACTGAACAAGCTTCTTATTCACTTGCCTCTGGATAAATCAGAGAGTCGGGAAAAGATAGAAAAGGTGCAGAATAAACTGAAATGGAATAACTTTCCAGGCCTTCAGCAGCTTTTCCTAAAAGGCTTTACTTCAGCGTCTACACAAGAAATGACAGTTCATCTCCTCAGTAAACTCATCACAATTTCCAGGCACGCTTTGGTGGATCCTTCTCAGTTAGCAGGTATCTTTAGTAACTATATATGTAATGAAAATGTATTTTTTCATCAAATTAAGTGTAATCAAAATCAGTAGTGATTATGCATTTGCCTTTAAAAAACACCCTTCAGTTAATTGCTTTTTCAGTTGTCAATATTACAGTGCTAGGTAGTGGGAATACATTACAGACTATGGTTATCTGCCAAGAAATACTGCACGAAAAGTTTATGTATTGACTATTAACTTACTTCAAACTTGCTTGCAAGTTTTAAGAGCACGTGTATTATTTTTCATGATCTTGTGCTAAATAGCTCCATTAGTACTATTTCAAACATTTGCACATTTTTGAAACAATGTGACTATACTGCCTAAGGCTATCCAGTTTCATGATAGTTTTGCTTAATTGGTCCAGCGATGATTTTATTTTCATCTTATGCATATTTATATCTATACACAGACACATTTATATACCTTCTACATACATACACACTTAGGTACATGTATGTGTATATATAATTTATGTACCTGTATGAATGTATGCGTATCATGCTCTAAGAGTTATTGAATACCAGAAAGATGTTATATGCTCACATAACTCCACATTAAATTAAGTTATGTTAAAATCATTAGGGCTCATATAACTGTGTTTATGTATGTGTTTAGGATTTCCCCTAAATATCTTGTGCCTACTTCCTCATCTGATCCAACATTTTGATAACCCAACTCAGTTCTGTAAAGAAACAGCTGACAGGATAGCAAAGGTATGTAAAATGGTGCTTGGGGAGTATCCAAGAGTTTATTACCCGCATTGCTGTATTTTTCTGCTCCCTTATGCAATACTTTCACGTGATTCTAATAGTCTTACAGAAATAACCATAAAAGATTGTATTTTAAAGATGTGATCCAGTCCTGTTTATATAGTTGGTCCTCATATCAACCCCTGAGTTTCCCTTTGTCAATGAAAAAACACATTTTGCTTATTCTATAAACTTTAGATATAAAGAACAAATTTACTTGTTAATGATATCAGTTACTTTTTCTTTCTTTTCTTTCTGATTTTGCAGCTTGTAATTTTAAATATAAACTTAATCAATTTTTAAGCACACTTCCTAATTTACCTATGATAAGGAACTGATCCTTACCTTTCGGACTGGTAGGTAGAGAAGAAAAGATACTATGTTCTTTCTATTACTTATAGACAGTGATTAACCTTGGAATATTTCTGAACTGTAGCGTCTGTTAAAGCAGTACATGGTACACACCAACAATCTCCAGCCAGGCTGGTGGTAACGCTGCCCTGACAAGCCTGCATTGTAAGGAAGAATGTGGAAAGGGGAATAAGAAAGTGCTGTTTGTCATAGGAGATGCAGTCATAGCCCTCTGGCTTACGAAACCATGATATGTAAATCACTTAACTGTGTGCAGGCCACCGGAAAGGAGTACGTGCCTGATGCAAATCAAAAATTACTGTTATCCCTTAAATACGTGCACTACTAGCTAGGGGCACTAGTTGAAGTGAGTTTGGTATGAGTAGTAGATAAACTTGCAGCATGGATGCCACAGTACCGCTATTGCAGATACTACTGCCTTCCCAAATACAAGCCCTCGTAGCTCTGATAAATGCAAGGCTAGTAGACAAGGGCTGGTCTAGGCTTAAAAGAAAAAGGAGAGACGGGTCAAGACTTATGAATGCCTACTGAGTACAATTGCCCATTCAGGAACATGGAGCTAAATTTTTGTTATTTATACCTGATGCATTCATTTATTTGCAAAAGCAGTTTAAGTCTCTTAGCTAATTCTCTCTACTAGTTTTTTAGTGAATTGCCAGGCTCCAAAATTCAGCAGAAACTATAGATGTTGCTTGTATGATTAGTTTGATTTCAGTTATTGGAAATCTGGGAAAAGTGCATAATGACTTGTGAATGCTTAGGTTAAAAATTTGTCATTTCTAATATAATTAAATAGGCTTTTTGTTTTTCAGGTTTGCGCAGAGGAGAAATCACCAACTCTTGCCAATCTGGCTCATATGATGAGTTTATACAGTACACACAGTTATTCCAGAGACTGTTCTAACTGGATTAACGTAGTGTGTAGATACTTGCATGACTCTTTCTCAGATGCCACATTTAACCTCGTAACTTATCTCGCAGAGGTAAATTTTTAATAAAAGTGTATCTCATGTTGACAATCTGTGATCAACATTACATTTACTCATTGCCAATTTTTCGTGATTCTGAACACTGGGTGGGAAAAAGCACATCTTCCATAATGGGAGAATAATAATTAAATGTTTTAGAATATAGAAAAGGGATGACTACTGCCATTTTGGAGTGCAACAATTTAAATGTGCCTTGAAGTAATAATCCCTCTAATAAAATATCCCTTTTTATGATAGTAGTGTTTTGTAATAGTTATTTATATTCCGTTCTACATGAATAAAATGCACACATTTGGCTTTAGCAAAACATACTTAGCGCAAATTTTAAGAGACCTTTTTTAGCCAAATACGCATTTAAAAATGTCCTTATCACAGCCTATTTCAAAGTTCGATTTAAGTATTGCACAGTATATAATCAAAGATCATTTAAATTATAGAATTCAGTATATGATTCTGCCAGCCATTCATACAGGAAAACCGTTATTACCTTTGAAAAAGTACCTTGTGTGAAAAGCTTGTAGAGCTTGTCCTTGAAGTATATCACTTCAAATTGATGATGGTATTTTTAAAAATATTATTACATTTTCATGAATGAATTCATATGTACTTATTTTGTTTGTAAGCTTGTGTATACTAGCCTTCTCTAAGGCATAGACATAATTGCTTTTCATGCAGCTTTGAGATTTTGAACTTGTATGAGCACTTTTATTTAGTGAGAAGTATTTTATTATTAGGCACTTTAGATCTGTGCTAACATGTCAAAATTCAGGGAAAAAACTGAATTAGGACAGAGAACATTGTTCTATTGCATTACATTATTTTTTTATGCTAAAAAAAATTTTGAAAACCATGAAGTGGTACACTTAAGTTTCTTGAAGGGAAAAGTAAATATGTATGGAAGTTAACTATATTTTAATGTTTGTTTTCACTTTTTGCTGCCATTAAAGGCCCTAATTAAATTCTGTATTTTTTAAAACTTTTTTTCAGCTGTTAGAGAAAGGGTTATCCAGTATGCAACAGTCCTTACTGCAGATCATTTACAGTCTTCTGAGTCATATTGACCTATCCACAGCACCAGTGAAACAGTTTAATTTGGAAATCATAAAAGTTATTGGTAAATATGTTCAGGTAGGTACTCTGAAAAACTATAAAAGCCTTTCTACTTATTATCAAAGTGGTAGTGAAATTACACTTGATTTTTTTTTGAGAATTTTTATATCTGGAATAAACTAAGAGTTCTTCAAAGTCAGATTCCATAGTATTTTGGTTTTTGTCCTATGTACTTAATTCATTCTATGCTTATGTATTTGTCCAATTTGATTAACATCTTGTGGAACAAGTTACCTGGATGAATATACATCTATTTACAGATGTGGGCAACTCTGCATATGTAGTTATAACAGATGATCCTTGAACTATTAAAATATAAGGAAATGTTTACTGATAAATACTGTGCAAATGTTTTATTTAAGTGTGTATGTTTTCAAAAGGAAGTTTTACAGTCAAATGAATGTTTAAATCACTTTCACTGATATATCTGTGAGGAACATTAAGGTGCACCTTAATGAATTCAAGTGCATTTTTTTATTAAAGAAAGTCCCCAAAAGATGAACAATAGTGTTTTGCCCTAGGTAATTTGATTCTTTGTACTTGGAACACAATTTACTGAAAATCTATTTCACGAAAGAAGGTCTAGGATCTTGCTGAAAGATTTTATAAAAATGCCTGGAGCATAAAACCATTTCAGTGCAGAACATTCTCTCCCCCCCCCCCCCCCCCGCCCCTTTTTTCCTGAATTCCATTATTGCCAAATGTATTTCAGTCAAATGGTTTAATCATAATTAACCAGGAAAAGTAGTCTTCCTGGATGTTTTGTTATTGATGGATATGTACTTTAGATATTGTGCTCCTGTCAGAGTGCATTAGGCAAAATGGAATGATTAGCATAACTATAGTTTTCATGGCCTAACGGCTGCTTGCTTCACCTCTAACCTTTATCTGAGCTTTCTATGCAAGCCCATACTACCATGGAATGTAATCTTAATTTGAAGATGTTAGCTATCAAGTAATGGTACTAGCGAAAAAATATTCCAGAGAAGCCTATGTATTTTTGGTACGACAAAACATGTTACTGTGGATGACAAAAGAAGAGATCATAAATGAACATGTCTTGTTTAAATGTGGTGCTACTAAGCTGATTTTTTTTTAGTCCTCTGCAATCACAATGCATCTTAATAAATCTAAGTGCTACAGGATGGTTCAAGTTTGAGACTGCTTTTTTTTTATGATGCACAGAAATTCAGGAGATTATTGAAGACTCTCATTACTTACAAAGAAGCATATACTACTTAGAGCCTTGAAAGTGGTATTTATTTTTTTATTGCATTAAAAAAAGATACTTTAACAAACATGGCATCCTAATTAAAAACAAACAAACAAACAAACAAAAAAACCAACAAAACCAGACATCCTGCTAATTTAAAAAACTGGAAGATTTAAGTTTGAGGTAGAATCCTAAGATTTTTGGGAGTGTAAATCTTAACCCTCCCAAGGTGCTGCTTTTGGTGTGAGTTTCTTCTGTGATCTACTCCACAATGTCTCTAGTTGAAACTGCTGAATTATTTACATTACCTTAATCATCTTTTTAGGGAGAGTGCACTTAACTCAGGCTCTGCCTATTATGTTCTCATACTTTTGCCCTGGCTTTTTTAAGCGCTCCATCAGTTTGATGCTATATAAAAACCTTGTAAATGTTTTTGCGCTTTTTTAAGATCTTTGAAATGTGTGAGGAAACATAAAGCACAAAATATTTTTGTCTGTTTCAAATTCAGTTTACTCTGCCCATAAGTGTAAAATAATTAAAGATGTCAGGAGGTGAAAGTTGTTTTGCTTTTAAATGCTTATAAATTTTTATCTTCTGGGGCATGAAGGGCAGATACTTCAGATAATGGTAAAAAACATAGTGTAAATACAGGGAGAGAGGGGCATGGTACAGGGTCTGGTGCGGCTGGCACTGTGACCTGGAGTTAGTGAGCCTGCCTGGCTGGACCTGACTGCCCATTGTGGGATGACCTGCTGCCTTGCTGATGCCTCCCCAGCACTTCAAGGTCCAAAGCTGCCCACCTGTGCTAGCACTTTGCAGCCCTGTGTAGAAGATTAGAGCTTTTGCTTTGGGGAATACTGCAATGAATCAGTGCAAAATCCTACTGTACATTAAAAATGGCTGTCTTGTTTGAAATGATTGTTTTGTGATTTGTGTATGTTCTCTTTAGAGTCCATATTGGAAGGAAGCCCTTAATATTTTGAAACTGGTGGTGTCTCGATCAGCAAGCCTTGTTGTACCTAATGATATTCCAAAGTCTTATGGAGGTGACATAGGTTCTCCTGAAATCTCTTTCACGAAAATTTTTAATAATGTCTCCAAGGAGCTACCTGGGAAGACCTTAGATTTTCATTTTGATATATCAGAGGTAATTATTATATTTAAATTACAATGCAATAATGACTTTCTGTTGCAAACTCAGATTTGTTTTCTGTAAGCCTTCTGCATTTATATGTTTTAAAATAAATACCATTTTTAGGAATGACAGGTGTTGAAGTTTTACATACATGTATTTAGAGTCATACTGAAAGATAAACTTTGAATTCTTTTATGTTGTGTTTTTGCCTTTTTCCTCCTTTGAATGTTTGGAGAGTTAGTTACTAAAAGTCAATAGGATTATTCTCAAGGATATTTCAGCTGTGTCAGAGAGCAGGCTAATGCAGCTGGCTGATGCTTGCAGCTGAGCGTTCCAGGCTTTCATCAAATGAAGGGTTGTGCATTCAAGGGTTGAGAGGATTAAAACCCTATACTGCAGTTTTGGCGTGACTTTGGAAGGAGGAAAAATTTAGAGGAGGGAGTAGGATACAGAATATAGAAACCTCAGTGTGAGGTGGACACAACTGGAGAAAAACCTCCTGTAGTTAAAAACAACACCCCTACCCCCCAATTAGGGTTCATTAGAACTGAAAATAACAGCTTTGTATTTGGCAGTGTACCGATGCTCAGTGGATTAGACATGAGCTTCATAGAATGCTTAAAAACAGACAAACCCTTCTACATTATATATAATACTAAATTCTGAAATCAAATGTGTAGTCTTTACTAATATGTATTTGAATTTTAAGAAAGTATTTGTTGTCTTTGATAGACACCAATTATTGGGAATAAGTATGGTGATCAACACAGCGCAGCTGGTAGAAATGGGAAGCCAAAAGTCATTGCTGTCACCCGGAGTACTTCTTCAACTTCATCAGGCTCCAATTCAAATGCATTAGTTCCTGTCAGCTGGAAGAGACCACAACTATCTCAGGTACATTGTGTCTCAAGCACATTGTACGTATATTATAGACAGTGTTTATGAATGCATTAAAAAAAAAATCTGTTGAAATGTAATTTGAAGTCTATATTGTGTCTTAGCAAAACAATAAATGAGTATAGCATAAACTAAAAGCTAATACTGGTGAAAAGAAAAAATGGTAAGATTCTTTTTAGAGGTTGTCAGCATGCGAGATGACTAGTTAAAAATGCAGACGTTTTACATTTTCACTTGGACCTCCAGCAGGTGCCTTGCTATGTGATTGTCTTTGGTATATTTTTCAGAGAAGAACTAGGGAGAAGCTAATGAACGTGCTTTCTCTGTGTGGTCCAGAATCTGGTCTTCCCAAGAATCCTTCAGTAAGTGGGGATGGTGGTTTGTTTTAGTTTTTAAATTCCAGTAGTGAGAATGCTATTGCATTTTGAGGTATTGGTGAAGTTATGAAGAGTGGTTTTGGGCAAACTGGTTTTGGTTCAATAATTCACAAATTCAGTCGAAGAATTAAAAAGAGATGGAATCATAAGTAATGAATTACTATTATTCCTCAAGAAGTCCAGTGGGCACTGTTCTTTACTAGACAGGTTTCAAAACAGTATTTAAATTCAGCCAAAACTAATGTGGCCATCTCAGTGAATTTAGGTCGGTCTGATAGGGGGAGGACTATATGTTTTAAGGCAAAGATAAATTACTGGGATTAATTCTTAATTTTTATGTTATGTAGTTATCAAAACAAGATTTTTTTAAAGTCTTTGGATTGGAACTCAAATCTTTCCTCTCCAAATTAAATTACTTGACTACTAAGAAGCTCTGTTGATCATACTTTTTCTCAGCATTTTACATTCTTCATAGATGAGCAGGACTACACTGCCATTCCAGAATAGCGTGTTGTATGTTTGAAGCTGCACGTATGAATTTTAATTGTCTTGCCTAGAAGAGGGGCTTGAACTAGGTCTCCCCTGTTCTGAGTAAATATCTATCTAGTCCTTTAGAAATAAGATGTGCTTTAGAGCGAAGGGGCAGCAGTGGCTGAGGACTGCAAGGATGTTGATGCTGTATTGAAAATACCATAGAATCCATTGGAAGTGACCAGTGGATCATGTGCGTTCAAACTAACATGCTTATTGGTAGGAACAATAGTCTTAACTATTGAGTAAAAATAGGCCAATGTTGTTAATTCTGTGTACGGCACAGAAAAGACCCTCGTTGGCATACTAAGCTTAATGGTGGTGATGACATTAAGAGCTTTTAAAGTAAAGTAAAGTAAAAGTAAAAAGTAAAGTAAAGTAAAATAACCATAACCTTGGTTATCATCTAGAATATTGTTTTTTATTGTGACATAGAAGTTCTTAGCTGGGGAAAAATATTGATGGGAGGTGGATCTTTAATCTAGTGGAGGAGGTTAAAATAACTAAAATTAGATGCCTGAAAACTGAAACTGAAGAGATTTTTAAAACTTCAAATGGAAGTAAACAGCAAATTGTAATTTGTGCAGATTATCATCACTGGAAGCCATACCTTTTTAAAAGTATACAGTCCTTCCACAGAAATTTGTAGGTGAAAATGGTGTGGCCTGTGTCATGTGGATGATTATTATGATGGATTTTTTTGTTCTTAAGTTTGAGTAATACTGTGGTTATGATAATGAAGGTTCAGGGATATATTTTTCTCTTTATTTGTACCTTTGCAGCTCTCAATTACATTAAGGAGAGAATGATATCACGAGTTTAAAGATGTAGTTTAAAATCCAACTAGTCTTAAAACAAATTGCAGTCTGCACTTGCCCTAGTATATCATTATAGTGGTGAGCTAACTGCCACTAATGCCATTAAATTGCAGGAAGCAGGATAGCTGACTTCTGGAGTTACAGAAGTTGGAAGTTTTTATTTCTATTTTTACCTATATCTGCAGGTTGTGTTTTCTTCTAATGAAGACTTGGAAGTTGGAGATCAACAAACTAGTCTTATTTCAACAACAGAAGAAGTCATTCAAGAGGAGGAAGTGGCTGTAGAAGACAATACCAGTGAACAACAATTTGGAGTTTTTAAAGACTTTGACTTTTTAGATGTTGAATTGGAAGATGCAGAGGTGAGACCTTGGGATTTCTTCTGTGTATTTCCATTTGAGAACATTTTAAAAATTAGGTTATGTTGGTGCAATTCTAAGGAATTGGCAGCTTTTCTAACTAATCCAATTGGAAAGAATTTATGACATGACTGAACTTAATTTACACGATAAAGAAACCTGTGTCACAAACTTTGCAGTGTTAAGTTGTTGCAAATTGTTGGGTATTTTTTGTGGGAGGGTTGGGATTTTTTGGGGGAGGTTAAGTGACTTAATCTGAAAGTGAAGTGATATGAAGGTATAAGCCAATGACACGATGAGCAGCTGGGTGTGATGCAGTAGAAAACTTAATTATGGAACAATATGTTAAGAAAATGGCATAATCTTTGTTCCTGATATGTTTCTGCGTTTTGAAAACATGAAGAATAGCTTTCAAAGTTACAAACGGTATGATATACTATCTCATTATGTATATGATTGACTTGGTCACCATAATTGCTTGCATTGACTTTTACATCATATCTGCTTTGTTGCAGTTCTTATGTTTCCTCCACTTCTCCTCCTGTCAAAAAAGAGAGAGGGGAGGTAAAACAAAATTAAATATCAAGAAATAGTAAAGATTCTGTTAACAATTGTTACTTGTTTGAGATAAATAAAAGGCTTCAGTCCAGAATTTGCTAAAGCTTAAAAGTAGGACTGTAAAAGGACTGGAGAGAAGAAATCAAATGCTTTGTAGTTTCTTTCAGTACTTTTGTTACGGTCTCTACAAAATATTGAATTAGTAATGGAGATCCTTGCAGGTCATAAGTCAACAAGCTACTAAGAAGAATATCTGCCTATCTAAACCCCAAGATTGTTCTTCTCCTGATTAATCTAGCCCTTTTAACAAAACATTGCTCTTTTTTCCCGTAATACTTTAGTTTTATCTCACTTTTTCTTCATGCTTCCTGTGTATTGCTTCACTTCAGCCAATATTTGCATCTTCTAGGAAAAGTACAGGCTCATTACGGTCTATTGCATATATGTGACCACACATTATACAGATAAAATTTCCTATATTGAATGCAAGTAGTCAAGCAGTTCAGAATCATCAAGGTTCAATAGTAGTAAAATATTATTTTAACACTACATGGGGCTTTGCAGGCAGGATGCCAAAAGTTGAAAACTTTGCCAAACCAAGTTAATCCTTAACTTCATTTTCTGTATTATTTTAATAGCAGATCATAATGAAGAAAAGACAGTTTCTTTCTCATTACTTGCCTGTATGCAACATGTAGTGCTATACTTTCAAAAAAAAAAAAAGGTAAAAGTACGTCTTGTACAAATTTAGGGCACTACATATAAATTGTGCACTTGATATAAGAGCTGCCTCATTCTGAACCAAAAATATAGAATGTTCTTTGTTGCTAATAGTTAAATGTCAACAGTATGATCTGGGGCTTTTACATTAAAATCTGAGTAATATTCAGATTAAATTTAAGTGCTTCAGGCCACAGAAGTAGTACTTTGTTGTTGTTGGCATTCTTTTGCTTTACCATAACTTTTCACCTTTTTGGAGCAAAACAAATCACTAAGAGAGAAAGAGACTACAAAATGTTTAGTTTGCTTTGCATATTTAATGCGTCATGATGATCTCTTAAGTCACCACAAGAGACACTCGCGCTGTTAGAGCAGTTTTGGAAGCTATACTTGCACATTTGGGGCTAGATGTGGGATTTTCGGAACTGTCTGTAGACTGGCGAAGTGAACTGATCAGGCTTTCTATATTTCTTGGTGAATTGTTGAAGGTTGACAAAATGCTTGAGAAAATCAGAGATCATTATGTATTTGTGAATTAAAACACTAGTGTTTTTAGGATACAGATTTCACTTAGTATGTTGGATGTTTGAAACTCAAGTATCCCAGCTTTAAAATGTGCAGACAGAAAGGATCCAGCTATTGGTGTTTAGGGTGCATTTCATAAAACTGGCACAAAGTAGCTGGTAAAACAGTTAATGAAGACATTGTTTTTTCTACAACCTGTACATAATTAATGTTGGTAGTGCTTTGTCAGTTGGATGTGGTCAGTTTAGATTCATGTGTGTTAGTTAAAGAATTTCATCTAATGTTTGTTGAAACAGTTGCTTTACATGTTATGCTAGAGAAAATGTATCATAAGCATGCTGGCTTTAGTGTTTTGTCATCAGTTTGTTTATTTTTTTAATCAATCTCCCATGAGAAAGAGAAATTATTTTAAATACTAGCTTTTTGACTAAAGCTTTTTTCCAGAGCTTGAATCAGTCTTTTACTGTTGGCAAATCTTATGTAATAAAACATTTTTCCCTGGTTCTAGAGTATCTTTAAGTGTTTGTCCTCGTTCTTTCTAATTATATGTGTTTTCCTTTTTGCTAACCAGGAGCTGCAGGTAAGTTGCAGCCTGGTGCCCTGGCTTATTCATCTGTGTTGTCTGTGGTGTGTTTGTACTTTCTAGTCAGATATATAAAATTGATACTAATATAGCTCTAGATTATATATTGAGTTACTTTCCAAGAAGATATTAAAAATATTTCTACTTCATTTGCCATATATTTTAATTTATCTACAAACATCATTTAACAAGGTATTTAAAATTTTAATAAAATTAAAGGGCTGATTGAAACTCTGTTCATAATGCATTCAGTACTTGTGTTTTCTGTGTTGCATTTGTGTATTAGTTTTATTATGTTGAAATTCATACATACATATGTGTGCAAACTCTTTTTTATTACAGGGTGAAAGCATGGACAACTTCAACTGGGGTGTTCGTAGGCGCTCTCTTGACAGTATTGACAAAGGAGACACACCGTCTCTTCAAGAATGTCAGTACTCTGGTAGCACACCCAGCTTGAACTTGACCAACCAGGAAGATACTGATGAGTCTTCAGAAGAAGAAGCAGCCCTGACTGCAAGTCAGATACTATCTCGTTCGCAGATGGTAAGTTATTTTTCTGTGAAAGGAATCTGAGAACTTCAGCTTTCACTTGCACTTTCAATGGGTAAGTATGGCTCACACTTTCAGCTTAAGTGAACTAAAGAGGACCTAAATTAATGTGGCTAAGCTTCTTTTTCATAACAACAACAATGAAGGGAAAAGTTTACTTTACTTAATAGTGGTACATAACAGGTTTATAATTCTAGTACAACATTCATTTTTTTAAGTGTCTTTATACTTACTGTATTTGTTTAAAAATAACTGCAAAATTGTATGTGTAAAGTGTGTGTCTTTGTGGATTCCTAGCTTCAAAAAAACCCCCAAAATACTAAATAAGAACAAGAGCAGTAAGTGATCCCATGGGAGCCTCAGTTGTGTTTAACCATTGAAATTGCTAATTTTGTTATGGTTTTGAAGCGTGTGTACATATAACTGAGGAAAATCAAGAATGCTGGCCACTCAGAAGTCTTTCTACATTACATAAATGAAATTAGGAAAAAATGGACTGGACAGGGAGCAGCAGGGATAGTATGCTGCTTTTCAGACTTCAGGCAAAGTTTGTATTGCCCATAACAAAAAGCTCTGCTCTTCAGTGTTTTTGGTCTAGCATTTCACCAGTGCCAAAGACCTTTAAGAACAAGAAAGGAAAAAATTTTCCAGATCCCAAGGATAACTTCAAACTTCTCTTCGAAGTTAAATGCTACAGAAATGCATGTGATGCTTGTGATGGTTTTAGTGTAAAGCTGTTAAACTCATAATATGTAAGTAAATTCAAATAGCTAACCATACTGAAACAGCCTATTTCAAAACTAATGTGTTTTTTCCCTGTAATTTATATGTTCGATAAACTATGAAGAATTTCACATTTCTTTCTTTCCTGTCTTAGTTAAACAGTGATTCTGCCATAGATGAAATGATATCAGATCATGCTGGCTTATCACTTCAGTCTCAAGATTCCACTAGCAGTGTGGGAACAGAAGAGGTGCTTCAAATCAGAACTGAGACCCCAAGTTTGGAGGCTTCTTCTCTAGATAACTCTAGCAACCAGCTGCCTGAGGTGGGGAGAAATGTGGGCTGGTGCATGGCTGATTTGGGCTCCTTCTAGTGTTTTGTAGCAACTTTGGCTTTCTTTTCAACTGAATTTTCATCTGTTACACTGATTATTTGATTTGCTTTTAATATTTCTAACCTGTTGGAACGTTCTTACAAAATGTTCCCTCAATATGAAAACTACTTGGGATGGACTGAGGGAACTTACCACAGGTTAAAAATATTCTTGAAGGGCTGATAATGATCATTTCATGGTGCAGAATGAAAATAGGCTAATATTCAAGATGCTTTTACTTGATATGGTTGAAATCCTTCCTGAGCAACATTTTCTTTCAAATACTTTTTTATCCTGCCCCCCCCCCCCCTTTTTTTTTTTTTTGCTTTCTTTGGGTTAATGTGATTGGTGCTATATGGGAATAAAACCTCAGGCCAGCTGTGTTAGCAGTTGGTTCAATTAAATAATCCTTTAAAAAGGACCACAGATGCTAGTGGTATACTTTTTTGGAAAGGCCTGTGTGGACTGAGACAGATTTCAAGCTAATGGCTGCCTGCAAATCTGTGAGTACTTCAGTTTCTTGGTTTTTAAAATCTTTTGAATAATTTAAAATTAAAAAACCTCATTTAAAATAAAACTCTTATCTGCTACAATTCCTACAATATTTAGCAGTTATAGCTAAAACCTCAATATGTTGTTGTTTTTCTTGAATTTGAAGTAGCTTGGTTTAGGTGAACTTTTTATCTCTTCAGTTAAAATTATTGACGCTGCTAGAATGTTATTTTTATTTGGACATTGCTAATCCCATCTTTACAGAATGTACAGTTTTATTGAGTTTTCCAGAAAATAAAGCTATTCCTATGTGTATGTGAATAACCAGTGCACAGTTTACACTTAAGAATGAGTCTTCAGCCAAGTTGGTTTAAACAGTCGACTGACTGGTTCAGGTGACTGGGCTTTCTGAGCCAAAGGCTCTAGCCTACCTGTTTGCTACCTAGAAAATCACTCTTATTAACAGGCAAACCACCCACCTAGCTAATATTTAATGAAGATTAAGGTCTTAAGAGTCAAGATTCATCTTGAATCTTAAGATTCAAGGTCTGGTTGGACAGGGCTCTGAGCAACCTGGTCTAGTTGAAGATGTCCCTGCCCATGGCAGGGGAGTTGGACTAGATGACCTCTGAAGGTCCCTTCCAACTCAAACTATTCTATGATTCTGTGATTCTAAGGTAACTGTAAGAACAAAAGACATACTTAGAGTACAGTAAAGGGAAAACGTGGGTGACTCGTTTCCAGTGATAAAATCCTCACCTTCTAAAAATGTAATATTGTGACTTTTATAAAGCACATTTCCCACATTTTTTGTATTTTTCCATTAGGATTATCTATACCCTTTTTTTAAAGTGTTTGATTACATTGCAGTTGATAAATTGTCTCAACTTTTGTAGAGCACTTGTGCTTAGATTGTCAAACAAATTTTCTGTTAGCGTTTCATCTGCTTGTCTACAACATGCATTTTCCAATAGAATTTTGGGTGAGGAAGAATACTTTATCTGGATGATTTTTTTGCACATAGAATAGATGTTTTATGTTAAGATTTCAAAAGGGAGAAGCAATATGTAAGCTGGGATTTTATAGAATGAAATTCACCATGGTAGAACTTTTGTCTTCTCTCTTCTGTGTTCACTTGTGGTACATTCTCAACTGTAACTCATTTTTACGTTTTCATAGTTCTTTCTGAGACTGCCTTTATACTTGGATTAATTGTTCTTCTGCAGCTCCCTTTATAAAATCACTATACTTCTGATAATCTAGGTGAAAACATTCACACAAAAAAGCACCAATGTCATTAAAAATATTGAAAACATTTAAACTGGGCTATAAAATAATTTCATGACTAAGCAGCCTCCAGAAAAATTGCTATATCAAAAAAAAAAAAAAGGACTGCAAATGCATATAAATGCAATCGCTAAATGTGATGTGTTCCAAGTTTATTTTGTGCTTGTTAGAATATAGGACTCAGTCAAATACATATGTTTCCTTCAAGCACAGTTCAAACACTCAAAATTATCTCTCTACAAGAGTTAGCTGTCTAGCTGGATTTTGCTGCTAAAAGGGAAAGCTGGCTTTATGCCTCTTAGCAGAATGAGCTTAAAAATATGCACGCTATCAACTCACTTTGAAAAATCTGTGAAGCCAGTAAAACTAATTTTGTCCTGAATTCTTATACTCCACAAGTAGCAGCATAGTGCAGTTGTTTTTTCCTATGCTCATATACTTATATATAACTCCTTCAACACAGGCATTTCATTGCATGCCATGTGTCAGTTATCAAAATGTTTTTAATATAAATAAATACGTATCAAAATTTATCTAAGGTAAAATAAAAAAAATTGAAGCCATTTAAAAACATGTGTGTGTGCTGGTTAGATGCAGTTGAGTTCCTTGTTTCTCTTGTAGGGATGCTGAAGAGTTAAGTAAATAGTTTACTTAAATGTATTTGGCTGATTCCCAGTAATAGCATGTATCTTTGCAAAAAAGACATTTCACATTCCAGCTGGGAGTTTACAACCTAGCTTACAAGAATATTTTCAGTTTTGTACAATAAGTTTTACAAGCTTAAGTATATGAAAGTTTCTGACTAAAATGATTCTCTATTTTACTCACTTGCACTGTGGATTTATGAGGGAATGGTTTACTGGAAGTAATTTTCCTTAAGTTCTGTGGAGTTGTCAACTATAAAAATCACATTTTTAAGATGGAGGAAGACCAGCACACTAAGAATGAAAACATGTGATAATTTGTGCCTTTAGGAAATAGCAAGTACAAGAAAGTGTTATTTTTATTACACAGAAAAATCCAGTAAAAGGTTTCAGTAAAATGGATTCATCGTAAATTAACTAAATCTGAAGTCCTCTGTTCAATACTCAAAATGAGTATAACAATGCAAATGGAGGAAGGAGGGAAGGGAGAAGGGTCATTCTAATATTACCTACCTGAGTTTAATCATCATCTCTTTGTAATTGCCAGTGATTGAAAGCCTACATTTAGAGATTCAGGGTTAAACCCTTAAAGCTTCCCATATTAACAGTAATGGCAAAATAATAAAAATAGTGGAATGTCCCTTTTCCGTTGTTCATCTATTACACTGTTGCTCAGTTATGGTCTAGAAACTTGTTAAAATGGAGAGCAGAAAGGAAAAGAAATGTTCTGTACTGGTTCCAGACCCCAAAGGCAAGCATGAGGCAGTCACTTTGGTCCTTACCTAGAAAAGTAAAATATGAAAGTCTTGATTGTGTTTGTTGTGATCTAAATATGTTTGAGGCTATTTGAAAATATTTTTCTGGGAGTGTTGTCTTAACAGATTTAATTGAGTGTATTTGAGAAATTGTATTTGCTATAAATAATAAGTCATATTCTAGGATATTAATGTTAACCAGAAGTTATAAACATTACAAATAGACTACCTGTCTTTGCTCAAGTAAAACTGTGTGAAAAATCCAAAGAGCTGAATGATTAAAGTATAAATGGTTATTTTTAAAAAAAATTTTATAACTCTGTTACTTTACCATAATAAAAACTGATAAGAATACATAAGCCCTGACAGTAAAAGTAAGAAAAGTGTATTTGATTCACAGGAAGGCAGTTCAGCAGTAAGGGATGAACAGGTTAGCACTGCTAGTGAAGACACTGGGTCGTATCTACTACAAGAACAGCAAGACTGCCTGGTCTGTCATGAATCTCTTGAGTTGGAAGAGACCCCAGAACTGGCAGAGGCAGCAGCTCCTGAGAGCTATTCTGAATCTATCTGTGAAGAGGATGTCACTCTTGCTTTAAAAGAGCTAGATGAGAGATGTGAAGAAGAAGAAGCTGACTTCTCTGGTTTGTCTAGGTAAGATTAATATTGGTTCTAAGTAACAGAATTTACATGTTACCAATGCATGAATCAAACAAAGTAAGCTTTCTTATGGTGTGGGGTTTTCCATGAATCCCATAATACAAGTATCTAAAATAATGTTTTGCATATCTGAAATAACGGTTGATTGGTTTTGCCGGTTATAGCAAATAAACTCAGTACTTTGCTCAGCAGTTGTTTCTGGTACAGGGAAAACAGCCATGCAGGAAAAGATGAGAATTCCTGAGTAAAAGAAATCTAGCACATTTCATCATCATCAATAGGACAGAAATGTGAAAAAGAGGTCAGAGGGCGTTTTGGAGCGTTTTCTTGGCAGCCACCAGCTGCAAGCAGTATAACATGGAAAAGCCCTTGAACTGCTCTGAATTGTGGCAGAACCTTTTTTGGTATCCAAAGACAGGAAGAGACAGGAAAAAAATGGTTTTGGGTTTGTTTTTTGTTTTGTTTTTTGTTTTTTTTTTTTTTAAGTCAAAGCTCCTGTAGGAGTCAGGCCAGTTTGTCTTTGAATTTGCCCAAGGTTTGTTTTCAGAGTTAATCAGTCTCTTGTATATTTCCAAGAAATTTTAAAGTAAAATAATGTTTTTCCATTTTTCAGTTACTATTGAGAGAAAAGGTTTTATTTAGTCCTAGCTGGTTGAGTCATATTTAAAGTGAAGCCATAAGTCCCTTGAAGGTAACAGTCTAAGAAGGAGGGAAAACAAACAAAAACCCCCAAACAAACAAACAAATAAAAACACAAACAAAACAAATAATAAAACCAACAAACAAAAAACCCCAAACTAAAACAAACAAAAAAATTCCAAATTGTTCATAGGCTTGTTCATACTTAAAATTTGTTCAGAAGTTTAGATTGAATAATACGTAGACTTAGTGTTTATAGCAACATAGACTTAGTGTATATTCTGTCAGAGAGATCATTTAAGGAGCCTTCTACAGAAAAGGACACAACGGGAGCTGTAAAAGACCAAGTCGTTTGAAAAGGTTCTACTGGGACAGAGACAGAGAAATTGAATCTTGTAATCCCATACGCAACCTACTGCAATATGCCTTGCAAGAATTAAAGGCTGGTACCAGTTAATAGCAGTTTATTTCCTAATGTGAAACTGAAAAATCTCTTAAGGTTTTAGTTTATTTACACTAAGCAAACAAACAAAAAACCCCATAGCCCTAGTTTGAAGAGCGACAGAGTGATTATTTATAGGTTTGATACACTAGTTAGAAAATATCTGAAAATCTTTTTGAAGCTTTGCTTACAGATATTATTCAAAAGGATTGCATCTTAGCTTTTAAGCTGTGTGCTACTAAAATGAATGTACCTAAAAATAGCACCCACAGTTCCTGTTAAAACATGTTTAAGTCTTTTTTAAGACATAGTTGGTGCCACTGTGAATGAGGTGGTTGTTATAGAGAAAAATGGGGTGTATATTTTAAAAATTACTTTAATAAACTGTCTGTACTTGGAATCCTCCCACACATATTTGCTACGTACAATTATACAAGAACAACTGTCAAAATGTATCATTCCTTGTAATACAGAAAATTTTAACAATTAAGTTAATGATTGTAAGTAGTAGCATTGATTAATTTATAGTTTGATATTTTTACTGGATGTTTGGTGCCTAATGGAAAGTATTCCTGCAGAATGCTCTTTGAACAAAGGCCCGTTAAATTGATTGCCCGTAAAAATGAAAGTGTTCCAGTCTATCTCCATTAATTTATGATGTTACTTAAGACAATTATAAAGTAGTATTACACTGCTAAATAAGCTCTTGTGTTTCTCTTAAGGAAAGCTAAAATTTGTTATAGATATTGGTGGACCATATGTTTAGATGAATAAAAATTTCAAGAATTGAACGTTAATTCAGTTATTGGGGGCAAGAAAAAAATACCAGTTTCTGAGTGGTGTATATATATAGTGCTGTATATAGCTATATATAACCTACAGATAGCCCTTTGTCTGTAGATATGCATAGAAATAACATGTTTTAATAAACTTTCAAGGTATGTGAGAGTATAAGCAACTTTTTACATTGCAGTAGTAAAAGTTTTTGATTTTTTACTCTTTTCTTGGTTCATAGTTACCTTAATTGATTATTTTACAAAATACTATTCTGAATTTCAAAGTCTTATTTTTTCTTCTTACCAAAATGAAGGGGTTTTTTCCCTTTCAAAAAATTTCAAAAAAAATTTACTGAGGCATTAATTTCTGTTTGTTATTCATAGCCAAGATGAAGAAGAACAGGATGGTTTCCCAGAAGTACAAACTTCTCCACCTCCTTCACCATTTCTTTCTGCCATATTGGCAGCTTTCCAACCAGTGGCATATGATGATGAAGAGCAAGCCTGGCGCTGCCACGTCAATCAAATGCTTTCTGATACAGATGGATCTTGTGCTGTCTATACATTTCATGTCTTCTCAAGATTGTTTCAGGTCAGTGAATTGCTAGTGCATGGTTGTTTGTCTGAAATCCTTTCCTCCTGCTTTCAAAACTGTTCTTCCCCTCCATAACTGCAAAAGCTGCAAGATTATGGTAGCAAAAAGCCTTAGAAAGCAAATCAAAAGCAGACAAAAAACCCACATTGCTAAAAGAATGTCATACACTATTTTTCCATGGGATATCTGCTGTATTCATTGTCTAGGAGTGATACTACTCAGGGAAAAAAAAAAAACAGCTCAAAAAAACCAATTCAGTGTTTCTTGTAAACTCTTAGTTCAGGTTGTGTCCCTTCTTTTATTTTCTGAACGGCACCCAGGTTCTGTGCTGATTACAGATTTAATGTCTTCCTCTTGGGTTTTCTGTGGGATTCATTATTATGGGATTGCAGCATGACAAACATTAAAGAATTTATCTTGCATCTGTCTTGTGAGAAAAGTTTTTTTTCTGCAGAGAATTAATAGAAACACCAGGAGATCCACTAAAGCTGGAAGTTTCAAATGCCTCACTTTAACTATATTTACCTCATAGATCTGGCATCCAACACAAAATGCCTATGGCTTAATTCTTCTGGCTCCCTCCTCCCTATAGGGGATGGGTTTTTTACATTTTCAAAGTGGTACCACTTCAACGTACATTATTCTTTGCAAGTCCTTATGGGATAGGAGAAGCACAATTAATCCATTTTATTTAAAGGCAACATGCCAAGTGAGCTAAGAGCAGATTCAGTACTACAAACTAAAACCTTATTACTACAACCCTTTCTTATATCCAACATTAACTTTGCCTGCTCTTTGGTATATCATAACAAATTTCTCAGTGAAAGCCTCACTTTGTTTTACCACACCAGCACACATTTTATCCCATATGTATGGGCAGGTTTAGGGTTAGTACCATGAAGTAACTTACACGTGAATAGTTCATACTCTACCTTATCCATGGAATAACTTGTTTGTGCATCTATATCCATTTTCCATTTGTAGTTGAACTAGATATTTTGCCACAGCGTTGTGAAATGCCTGTTACTCGTTTTAGATTTTTTGTCTTTTTGCTTCATCTACACATCAGGGGTTTAGTTTCTTTGCATTATACCAAAGCTTAGCTGCAGTTGCATTTGACACATTCATTCATTTCCTGAAAGTGGTAAAATGGCTGTTCATATTCTCTCGTGTTCATTAAAGATGGAGCTAGAAAAAAAAAGTGAAACTTTCTGTGGCTTGACAGGATAGCCCTCAGTAAGCTGGAAAGGTGGATACTCTGGGAAAAGGGGCAATAGCGATCCAGGGCTTGAGTCTGGGCAAAGAAGCGTTCCTGAGGAGTTTTTACTGGGTACAGAGGAGGGTTAAAATGATTAAATGAGACCTTGGAGGCCTTGTCTGACTGGACCTTTCCATTTTACCTTCTGGCTCTTTCTGTGTTTAACTCTGCAGCTGTAAATATCATCTTTGTATAGTTTTATTCTACATGTAACTTTCTAGGATTTATGAAATAATATATAGCAAAGCGCAGGTTGTATTAGGCCAAGCTGACAGTCTACATAATCGAACATGATATACATAGGACTGATTTTTGAAGAAGGTAGAAACCCTGAAGGTGGCAGTTTTGGACAGATTATGCTACACAGGTCATATTCTGACTTGTAAAAGTCTGCGTGTAATTTTCTGCAACACAAACACTTGAAAATGAATCGAACTACTATCTATACTGCATGAAGACAAATAGTTGTCCAGCTATACTGATGCTAATGGCCTAGACGTGAAAGGAGTAATTGTCTTTATAGATACAGGCTGGTTTGATTGATTGATTGTTTGCATTTTCTGGAGCTAGTTTTACATAAATATTCAGAGCAAATTATGCATTAGTTTGTAATTAATGACAAAAAGTATATGCTGTCATGATAGAAATTTGCCCTGAAATTCTTAACCTAAGAAGCCAGAGGAAGGGTAGTAAAATACAATGTAAACTAAATGTTTTTCTGATTTGATTTCTAGACCATTCAAAGAAAGTTTGTATCTATAACAAATGATTCAGTCAGCTTTCTTGGCGAAAGTCTACAGCGCATTGGAACAAAATTTAAAAGTTCTCTGGAAGTGATGATGTTATGTTCAGAATGTCCAACAGTCTTTGTGGATGCGGAAACGGTAAAAATCTCATAAATGTACATGCTGAAATACCTGTCTGCTTAAACATTTTTATGTAACATACAAAATTGTGTTTTAACATTTGGAAAATAGCAATGCTCGGGAAGATTTTCAAAGGTTTGAATAAAATATGTTAATTATTTTTTTGCCTTTTAAAAGGTTGCTCTCTAACGTCACTAATTGAAACATCTGAATAATTTTGGGCTGTAAAAAAAAAAGATACTTTTTATAATTGAAATCAGAAAGTAATTAAAATGTTAGGTGGCCACTATGTATCATAAACATTTGAAAACAAGTGAGAAGTGCATTTACTCCAAAAATAACCTCCAGCTGTAACAATGAAACTTACTGATACTAGATATCACTTAAATTCCCTTGCTATTCTTTACATTCCCTGCTAGTTCATATTTATTCTCTATTCTTTGCACAAAGAAGAAAAAGGAAGGACTACTTACCTAGCAGCATCTTTGCCTTTTTAAATTGTATTGTTTATGTATATATTCAATGATGCATGAGAAAAACATTCTAGCTACAAATATACAATGAAGGCTTTGAAGGTTTGTTGTTATGCAAGTTGAAATCTTGGGTTATAATAAATATTAATGTGAGGAGTCAGCTCAATGTTCAGCAGCAGTCAAAAAAAGCTATGCTAGAATAATTAAGAAAAGAGACAGCAAAACAGAAAACATTGAGCTAATGTACATATCCCTGATATACCTACATCCTGAATTTTGGGGGCAGTTCTGGTCCCCTGCTCTCAGACAAAATACGGTTGAACTGGAAAAGGTTCCAAGAAACATCACAAGGATTATGAAATATGTGGAATGGCTTCCGTATAAAATATGAGTATGCAGGCTAGGATTTTTCAGCCATTTAGGAGAGAAATACATGTCCATAGATGTCTTGATTACCATGGAAAAGTGATAGAAATTATTGTATTGTTGTCTTATTTGATGTGAAGGGTGATAAAATTAAGCTAGCAGTGACTTATGAAACATACAGAACCAGATAGGTGATCCTTCGTGTGATACTTAATCAAACTGTGAAACCTGTCCTTTTTTACAGTGTCTGTTCATGTTTTCAAAAAGCAACTAAAGAGATTCATGAAAGAAATAGCCCTGGATAGATTTTTGAATATGCAGAACAATATGTTGACATAGGCTAAGAAAGCATTCTGGAGCAAGTGGATCACCACGTGCTTGCCCTGTTTTGCCCTTCCTTAAGCAACTGCTGTTAGACATTGTCAGATGGGGGACTGAGATAGATGGATCTTTGGCCACGACCCAGTGTGAGACTCTTCTCCTGACCTGTTTTTTTCCCTTGGTGCTAAGGAGCAATTCTGCTCTTACGCTCTCACTTTAGAATATGGGGACTAAAAAAAACATGATACAGATAGTGCATTTCAAGAGAACCATGTGTAATGTTTTTTGTTTCACTTTAAAAGCAGTAGAAATTAACCAAAAGAAGAAATTTGTTTGGAATAAGAAGCCACAAGAAGAATTACACCAGTGTCTAGCTAGAACAGCATGTGTGTGTTAAAAAATAAATAAGTAAATATATACACACACATATATATAAAATATAAAAATACAAATATAAAAAAGGAGTAATAAATATAATATATATGCACACAAGTATACAGACTTGTGTGTATGAGTACGTGCGTATGTATGCACATACGCACATTAGTGTTGTTACATTGGCAAATATTGTGTAGATAAATCTTTCCTCTCCAAGTACTTTAATTGAAATGAACCTGCTTGTTTATCAGGTTATTTCTCACTAAGAAAGAATGGCTAATCCAAAATAACGTTCATGCACAAATCTTTGGTTTCGTGATGTCTATTCATGTGTACAAGATTGGCATTTGATTCAGATTTGGCCTTTGATTCATTCAGAAATATTTTCAGCAGAAGGATGCCCCCTTACATCAAAGCACGGGTTCACAAGCGATTTGGGAGTGGCTTATGGCCTCCTGCTGATACAAGATGCCCACTGACTTCTTTGCACTTTGATGTTATTGCACACATTGAGTGCAAAGTGGCATCATGCCACAGAGCCATAACTTGCTTCTTGGTTGATGTGGACGTAGAGGTTGGGCGTAGCAGTGTCTTAACATGGTGGTAGAATAATAATCGATGCACTTGGAAAAGCATGTAAGCATCATTCCCACCCCTGCCTGAATAATGCAGAACACGGTGACTCTCAGTGCCACAATTTTGTGATCACAGTCTTGCGCTTGCGCTTTCAAGCTGACAAAGAGGTACCAGCTAACAGGGATGGGAGAAAAGTACAGAGCTCTTAATGTGTGCAAGGGGTGACCAGTGTGAGGGAGGAAGGATCATATTAGAGGCATTAATATTACAGGAAGTGACAGGAGAAGGATTAATGAGAAAAACCTAAGTGGAAATAAAACTACAGGGAGAAATGGTGTGGAGCAAAGCTGAGGTAGCAGCCCCTGAG
This sequence comes from Calonectris borealis, assembly GCF_964195595.1. Classification (NCBI taxonomy): domain Eukaryota; kingdom Metazoa; phylum Chordata; class Aves; order Procellariiformes; family Procellariidae; genus Calonectris; species Calonectris borealis. The sequence continues at coordinate 30,128,912 of NC_134315.1, read as the reverse complement.
GGAAAAAGAGATTTTGAAATTATGTTGAAAAAGGCAAAGTGATTAATCATAAACCAACCTGATCTCCTGCTATGACCAGGTGACCCGCCTAGTGGATGAGGGAAAGGCTGTGGATGTGGTCTACCTGGACTTCAGTAAAGCCTTTGACACTGTCTCCCACAGCATTCTCCTAGAGAAGCTGGCGGCTCACGGCCTAGGCAGGTACACTCTTTGCTGGGCAAAAAACTGGCTGGACGGCCGAGCCCAGAGAGTTGTGGTGAACGGAGTTAAATCCAGTTGGCGGCCGGTCACGAGCGGTGTTCCCCAGGGCTCAGTACTGGGGCCGGTCCTGTTCAATATCTTCATCAATGACCTGGATGAGGGGATCGAGAGCTCCCTCAGTAAGTTTGCAGATGACACCAAGTTGGGCGGGAGTGTTGATCTGCTGGAGGGTAGGAAGGCTCTGCAGAGGGACCTGGACAGGCTGGATCGATGGGCCGAGGCCAACTGTATGAGGTTCAACAAGGCCAAGTGCCGGGTCCTGCCCTTCGGCCACAACAACCCCGGGCAACGCTACAGGCTTGGGGAAGAGTGGCTGGAAAGCTGCCCAGAGGAAAAGGACCTGGGGGTGCTGGTTGACAGCCGGCTGAACATGAGCCGGCAGTGTGCCCAGGTGGCCAAGAAGGCCAACGGCATCCTGGCCTGTATCAGAACTAGTGTGGCCAGCAGGAGTAGGGAGGTGATCGTGCCCCTGTACTCGGCACTGGTGAGGCTGCACCTCGAATACTGTGTTCAGTTCTGGGCCCCTCACTACAAGAAGGACATGGAGGTGCTGGAGGGTGTCCAGAGAAGGGCAACGAAGCTGGTGAAGGGCCTGGAGCACAAGTCTTATGAGGAGCGGCTGAGGGAACTGGGACTCTTTAGTCTGGAGAAGAGGAGGCTGAGGGGAGACCTCATCGCTCTCTACAACTACCTGAAAGGAGGTTGTAGCGAGGTGGGTGCTGGTCTCTTCTCCCAAGTAACTAACATTAGGACAAGAAGAAATGGCCTCAAGTTGCGCCAAGGGAGGTTTAGATTGGATATTAGGAGAAATTTCTTTACTGAAAGAGTGGTCAGGCCTTGGAACAGGCTGCCCAGGGAAGTGGTTGAGTCACCATCCCTGGAAGTATTTAAAAGATGTGTAGATGAGGCGCTTAGGGACATGGTGTAGTGGGCATGGTGGTGTAGGGTTGACGGTTGGACTCGATGATCTTAGAGGTCTTTTCCAACCTTAATGATTCTATGATTCTAATGGGGGAAAATCCTTCAAATATCCAACAGTTCCTGCTTTGACAGTTCCTGGTTCCTACAAACTGAAGCCTTTGCTGGTGGTATAGTTTGTATATTGAGAAGAGCAAGTAACCCTCACTGGACACTCCTTAGTTTGCTACAGGAGCAATCCAGCAGTAGTTTTATCTTACCTTTTATCCTGCTGCAGGCTGTTCTATTTACACTAGCTGCGTGTATATGAAATATTATTCTTCTTTTTGAAAGATCTAAAAATCTCATTGAAATATCTCTTTCAGATGTTAATTAGGTACTGCCCTTCTTATTTTGGAATCAAAACTGTTCACTGATTTAACCGATACAGCTACATGTGTTAGTTTACTAACGCAAAGGTGTCACAAATGACCTGTACCCAACTAATTCTAATTTGATTGTTTTTCCAAATGTGGACTTGGAATTTCATATTATATAATTGAGATGTTAGACTATGTGGATTATAGTCAGATGTTACATGACTGCAGAGGTGATTGCTTTTATCTTCCAGCTAATGTCTTGTGGCCTGCTGGAAACATTGAAGTTCAGTGTTCTAGAGCTCCAAGAACACTTGGATACTTATAACGTCAAAAGAGAGGCAGCAGAACAGGTGAGTCTCTTATATTTTAAAACAAAAAATATTAGAACCTACTCATCAAGTAAATGTTACAGGTCCTTATCTCTCCACACAGGTATCTAAAAGTAAACTGTGGGAAAAAAATTCTAAAATAAAATCCTGTTTCCTTTTCTTACTACTATTTTATGTGTATAATCCAAACCTGAGGTTTTTCTTACATGTGATTCATTTTTGTTGGACATATTTCTGAAGTTGGCTTTTGATATATAACATTGCACAAATGCACTAGCACTGGGAAAAGCCATTCCTAATTTTAAAATCCTCTTTTAAAATATTCAAATATTTTTAACATGAATATCAATAAATCATGGTAATTTTTTTCTGTATGAACATTCTGGCTTATTTCATTAAAATAGAAGGGTGGGATTCATCTCCAGATTAAGGCATTTACAGACAACTATCTATATGTGAATTAAGTGCCTTTACACCCATAGTATCCAAGGATCATGTCGATACAATAAATGAAATCAAGAAGGCAATGCATTTTATCCTGATATAGATACTGACTTGTTGCTCAGCTGAATAGGTCTTTAGACTTCTTTTTGTTGACTGGATCTCCACTGGCTGTAATGGGGGCTTAAACAGCTGTGTCGTACATAGACATATAAATTTAGGTGTCTCATCCTCCGACTGGATCCCATTGAGGCTGACGTTTATGTCAGTGATTTAGAATAATACAGTTTAGTTTTCAAGGTGTATGTTAGTGGCTATATCCTTTTTGCAAAGAAACACAAAGTTTAAAAGTTGAAAATTTGTGTAGCAAGGGTCTGTATATTTGTTTTTGTGAACCTTTGTGTGAAGTTCAGGAAGGAAGATACTAACTTCAGAAAACTGAAACAGGTAAGATTTCTACTTCAAGAGCCAAAACGTGGATCTATGATCAGTTTTGCAGGTACAGGGAGAGAGAGAATATATGGGGCTTTTGTTATAGAGAGAAAATGATTCCTAGGAAAATTAAACATGCATTTGAAGGAACTTTTGACTGATCTCAGCAGCCTGTGAGGCCATGACGATGGCCGAATAGGCAAGTTTCAGTGATGCAGAACAGAACCAGAATTCAAGCCATGACATCTTGGCAGAGCAGTGTTTTGCAGCACAAGTGGCTCCATGTTTGTTGATCATGCTGAGTTTGTTAAGAAATTATGGCCTTTGCCTTGCAAAGATTGCTGACAGCTCATCTGTTGAATAGAATAGACATCCACTTTTTCGTGGAAAGGATCTCAAAAGAAATGCAGTTTCCTCAAAACCAATGCTAAAGTATGCCACACAGCACTGTTACTGTAGATCAACTGTTTCTAGGATCCAAGCCAGCATTTCTGCTGAAGGGTTGTTACATTTTTTGCCCTGCTCTGTGGTGGTAACAATTTATTTGTAAACTAACTCATGAGGTCTAATATAATGAGCTAGATTTTGCTGTTTAGGCTTAATCAGAAACAAAGTGCTCATCTAACGAGTAAGATTACCTTACTGGATGTAATATGTAATGTCTGACAATCTGCAATGCGTAATGCTGTCATCACTGCTATGAGAACATAATGTATTTTATTCCTCATTTTAGAGAGCAACACTGAGGCACAGAGAGGCTAACTGATTTGCCTCAGGGTAAGACCAGGAAGGTTTGAGGCAGGGTAGAGAGAAACTCGTGTGCACACGCGTGCACGTGTGTGTGTGTACTTAGAATGGGTTAAAATTGTGTCCCTTTCAGATGGCAATGAATTCACTTAAATGTGTTTTTAGCTAATTTTGCACTGCCATGTATCATATTGACATAAATCCATGCTGAATATTAAGAGCTTGTTTGTATTTTATTTTACTTGATAAAGGAATTTGGATATCAGTTCGATGGTCTCTGTCATTTTATCATAGTGAAAGAGTGTTGTTTTTCCTGTAATGCAGCTGTCAAAAGGGTGTCCAGTAACATGTTTCTGTGGTCAGCCTGTCGTCTGCCACAGGATTTGTGAGTGACTGGAGCAGGAAAAAGGTTCACAGGATGAAAGAAATTGTTCTGAAATGCCCCTGAGAGCATTTTGCCAGGGTTTTATTTTTATTTAATCATTTATAAATAGAAAGAAGCAGAACTGAGGCAGAAGAAATGTATAGCTTTGACCAATCATTTCTGATTCTTGATAGCATGTTATTTAGCTAATTTAGAGCATTATTTAAGTATTTATTTAGCACATTAATTTAGAAGTAGTGACTTATTATCTCAGATAATTTAGTTTTCTAAAACTTTTTTTAAAAGGAGTTCTTCATCTGTTGGTCCTCATTTTTTTTGTGTGTATTATATAGCATATGTAGTCTAAGAAACTTCCAAAGCTACTTCTCAGATATGTTTTACTGGTTTTCTTCCTCTATCCTATTAAACAGAGTATAGGGAATGGTTGAAAGAGACTTCCTCAAATCAAATCTGAATTTCTGTTATTGCAGCCAATTGTGCTATGTATCCTATTCAATCTGAAAGTATTAAGGCAAAACACATAATGAGCTTACTGCAGATCCTTGCTTTTTTCGTAGAAACATGCAGAAAAATGATCAAACTAAGCTGGTTGGGCTATTGTATAATAAAGTAAATATAAATTATCAGATATTTAAATAAATATAATTTGCGTGTTAATCTGGTATCCTCTAGAATCAACCACTGGAAAATTCTGTACATTAACTTCTTTAATGAAAAATTGTTGTTTAAAGTTTACCCTAATAGATGATGTTTGTCACTATCAGTGCTGTGTGTTGCACTGGCATTCACATGAATCAAATTTAAAAAGTAAGAGGCTTGGGCTGCAGTTGCTTGAAAGTCTTAGCTATGCACTGAGATAAGAGAGAGAAAGGTACCTATTGTACAGGGGGTGGTTTGGGATGCCTGTTTTGGGGTTAATCTGGCAAACCAACCTATGCTATGACCAAGACCAACCACAGATTTCCCTACACTACGCTTTCAGTAATGCTCTGCACCCCCTATATCTTTGTAGGAGATATATGGGGAAAACACAAATTGATGTAAAGCAAACATATAAAGATGATTACTTTGTCACACAATCTACTGCTGTTCCCAAAAAGAAAATTCAGGTCTTTCTACCATGCTGAACATATATTCTGTAAAAAATTTTAGCAAATGAATTTTGTCACCTTCTTGGAGCTACTGTTCTACTTCCTTGCAAGGAAACTGCTTTGACTTCATGTGTATTAGGGACAAAGATAGTGAATCAGATAAATGTAATAGAAAATATAAGGTTATATGTATATCATAACATGCTAACATGCTAGGCACACATTCAGACTGGTTTTAAGATTTAAAAAAGATCTTAAAAGGGCAGTGTGTGAAAATAAATACTAGCTTCCCAATTGCTGATGCTGTTTGTTCCAGTGCAAACCTGTTCTGCTGTTACCGATGGATGCTGTCAGATAAAAAGAAAAATGAGATTTGCTGTGTACGTTGGTATCCATGTCACTAATTGAAACTGACACCACAGTGTTTAGAGAATTCCATTTCTCCTCTTGATAAGCACAGAGGCCTAGTTAATTCACTAAGTAACCTTTATTAAATTGAGCAGATGGGAAATCACATTTTTCTTTTTCTTGCATCAGACAAAGGTTAGAAAAAGGTCACTAAGATTTCCTGTGAGACTCAAGATATCAAGCACACAAGTATGCTAAATTATTCCTCCTTGGATGTATAGAGCCTGTTCTCCATTTCAGAAGATAATCTGCACTTTATCTCAAAATGACGCATTCCCATTTCAGTAATACCCAAATTACCTCATGCTTGCAGTTGTTTGCACTGTACAGAAAAATACACTGGGCACTGCGTCGATGTGATCAGATCGTATTGTCCAACAAGAGCATATCTGATTCTGCAAATGCTTTATATTAACACTTTTAAATTTGCATGGTTGGTTAAAGCTAGAAGAGATTACCCACTGAAATTAATAAACTTGTCTGATATAGGAACTGGGGTTAAATACAGCCCCCAGTAATATAATACAGTATTCATGAAAGAGAGTGGAATCTGCATGTTTGCATTGTGTAATGTGAGAATACTTCATCTCCCTGGCTTATATGAACTGGAGGTGATTCCAAACTCCCACTGAAGAATTTTTTTTTTTCCTTCCATCCAGTAAACCTGCACTTGCATCTAGTTTCACAGGAGAGCTACTGTTTCTAAAGTAGTCCCAAGAAATACAACAAGCTTACTCTTACTCTCTAATTTGAATTAGTGCTATATTTTAAATGCTGAGAAATCATGTTGGTGTAAACCTTGTGCAGCAAGTAAAGAGAAAATATGATCTCATTTAATGAAAGGGATTTTTCTGCCTCCACCCTCCCACACGTCTCACTGTAACAGTACCCAAATTCAATCACAGAGTAGTATTTATGCTGAAGTGTACTATCCCCATCTGGGGTAACGAGGGCTACAGGAAATTTACAACGGTGGGGACACAATAAAAACTACAAAGTGATATATCAGAGTGGAAATCATTAGTGGAAACAACATTGGTAAACAATTGATTCCGTATCACAGTTTCTTATGTAATCTGAGAATGTGCAAGACTTGATGAAGTGTCTTACACAGTTTTAGCATAGCTTTCAGTTTGCTCTGTTTCAGAAAACGTTTAATCTTGTTTATATTTATTTTGCAGTGGCTAGAAGACTGCAAAAGAACATTTGGTACTGATGATGGTATTCATGGCACTAACACAGATGCCCAGGTAGGTGTATGTCATTTGTGAGTCTCTGGATATGAGATTAAAAAACATCTTTATATCGATTGCACAAAAATTCCAATATTTGCAGAGAGATTAAAAATGTAAGAAAAGCTTTTCATTTCTGTTATCATACTATCTTTTGGAAACTCAGATTCTTATGAAGTAGTAGTCTAATAAAAAGGGCTCTTTTTAATAAAAGTCAGTAACTCGTCTTGGGTTCTAGGCTTAATAACACTGAGTAGATAAGCAGACTAGATACCATCTGTGTACCAGCAAGTCTGCTTTTCTGCAGCTGTTTCTAGAAGAAAAAAGATTAACATTCTGCTTACATGCTCAGATAAACTGTCTAGCCAAAAACCACTACTGAATTTAATATAATTAGTACTATATAAATACATATGACCTTTCTGGAGCCATTATTTGGGTGGGAAGGAACAGGGAGTAAAGTAGCAGTATGGCAAAAATCTCATGAAACACTTCTGTCAAAATTTCATCTAACAACAATAGGTGAAGTAACCTATTAATATTAGTTCAATATTTTGTGTGTATTTGCATGGCAGTCATCCATGTTTAATATTACTAATTGCTATAGTAGGTGATAGCTTTTCCCCAAGTAGACGACTTTTTTTTTTTAAACAATAGCTGCATAATATTGACACTGTAGATAAAAAAGCAAATCCAAAAACTATCATTAGTAGGTACAAGGCATCTGCCATCTAGAGTTCTGTAATAAGAACAGTGAAAGATGTAAGAAAGTAGAATTGCAGGTAGCAGATGAATTTACCTTTTCACAATGACATTTTAACAAAAATCCCAAATCCAAGCTAAAAAAGGAGGAATTTTATTCTTTTTATTCAATCAAACTCTATTCATTGATGCACTTGGTCATGTTTCTGCTGCTGAAAATGTAATGTTTAGCAACAGAAATGTCTACTGTGTGCATGGGCTATTTCTTCTTTTATACAGTTTTGATTTGCTCTCATATATATATATATATGTATTTTCTAAAATTCAATCACAAAATGCACCTGAATTTTTAGAGTAATGAAACGTGATAATATACTGTTGATTTTTATATTTCATTGAAGTTGCACATTTAAAAAAAAATATTTCATGTGGATAAGCATAGATAATACAGCAAAATAATTTGCTACTATTTGCAAGGATTTTTGCTTTGCCTACGAACACAACATTTAGTGTATTTTACTCTTGCTTTACATCTTTGTATACTGACTGGTACATATTTAAAAATATGTAACAACATCTAGTATTACAATACAGTGAATGTTCTATATATTAATAATATGGACTGAAATACATAAATGCTGCTTTTTTTTTTAGAATGTTGTTTATATACACCAAGAAACTGTTCCAACATTTAACTGTTCTAACCATGAAGGTAAATGTTACTGTTCCACTGTATAGCTAGGGAAACTAAAAAATGGAGGGAAAGCCACATGCAGGCTTTCATTTAGCTTGTACGGAGGGAATGCAGGATTCCGAGTGAGGCAGGTTTGTCTGTTCTTCCCCGTTTCTGCAGGGTTTGAAGATAGCCTCCGAAAAAGAGTTATGTGTCCATTCACATTGATTGTTTTTGGGGACCTGGTTTGATTTTGATTTGCAATCCTAGCCCGCAAGGCATGCTGGCAATTTTTTCTTTACGTGCTCCTTGCACTTGCAGGTTCAGTTAAAATAATTTTAATGTATAGTATCCATTGAGAAAGCAGAGTCCTGTTACCCTGCTTCATAAATGTACACAATTTACAGAAGTTCTAAATTTATTCACAGAAGCTTATAGTGACTTGAAGGAGATTGAGAAGTTACCAAGTGTAAGATCATTGTTTCAAAAGTCCTTGTAAATGGAGTGTGGGGCTGATAAGTCTATCCAGTCAACCAGTTAATGCTAAAAATATGTAAGTGTTCTGTGGTTCAGGAAAACAGAGCTGCTTCATTCAACAGATATTTTTCATTCACTAACACAAATAAGATTTTCTTACTAATTTTTAGCACTGTGGTCAATACAGCTAAGGAATAGTGAGATGAACTCTGTTCTGGCTCATGCATTGCTAGCAGACTTGCAAGTAAATCTAATTATTGGATTTTTGCTATTAGTACTTACACGCAAGCCTGAAAGAATGCATCTGGACTCTGGCTAGACTGTTTGTACAGGACTGGCAGGTAGAAGAATCGGATTATTTCTCAAGTGAGCAAGTATGTGAAAGACACTGAAGCAGTACAAAGACATTTTTAAAGGAAAATCTCTCTTAAATTTTTAGAATAGCTATCAAAGTGTGATTTTGGGGAGAGGGATTATTTATGGCTTACAGTAATAATGAGACTTGGCTTAAAGAACTTTGGAACTTAATGACTAAAAATATTAAATAATCAACCCTGCTGTTCCTCAAAGTCTGATTCTCTGTGCTTCATTAAAGCGAGTCATAGAATTCTTGTTGACTTTGGCAGTTCAAGATTTTATCTCTTTGCAGTGTTCTTGTGCATCAGAAGTTTTTGCTTACATAATAATTGTGCTATGTATATGATAGCACAGAGTACAGGATAAAAGCATGCAATGTTTATAGTCTGTTAAGCACATAGTGTATAACTTATACCCATCGTGTATAACTATGTGCTTAGTAAAGCTCAACTGCTTCTGCCTGTTGGAATCGGACATCGGTTGCATCTTCATATGTTTACTATGACCATTGTACCTGCTTAAATGCCATCGATACGCTTAGTGCTGTACAAAGCACAGAAGAGAAGTTCCTGTCCCTAGTCTGACAAATGTATTTTCTGACGATTTCTCTCCCTGTCCCTCTTTCCCAAACGTTTTTCTGAAATAGCTTGTAAAAACCAAGTGCAATTAAATTACAGAAATCTCACAATGAGGTGTTAAGAATTGAGTTTAGCAAAACCAAGAATTTTCTAAACTGATTCAGAATCCAAATTAACATTACCTTTCAAATTTTAAAAGGCATTATTTTTGCTTAAACTATAGTGGTACAGAACAAGTAAGAAGCATTGTACGGATGTTCAGACCTAAGTGTCCTTGGTTTTGATTTGCTTAAATATGCCTGCCTTTAAGACTACACAATGTATAAAGACCAGACAGGGTTGTAAGTGAAGTATGTTACTCATGTTTTGGGACAACAAAGCCAGTGCTATCTATCGTTAGTTATAGCAGCAAGTAATTTCACTTCAAATTCAGTCTGTTAATTTTTTCCATTCAGGGCGTATTTGGAGCATGTTACTTGTATTTCTTCCTCCATTTTACCTGGGACATCTTTTACCCTAATTAAAATTATTTCCTACACTAATTCTTGATCTTTTTTTCTTTCTTTGTATTTTTGTGACCTGCTCATCTTCTTGCTTAGCAAATGGAAATTCTAGCAGTAAGTGACAGTTCTTGATTTATCAAATACTTAACCATGCCAGTCACCAAACTGGTCTCTATCTGTCTCGTCCATTTGTGACATAGTGATGTCTTGTCATAGACTATTACAAAAATGCTGTGTGCTTCAATTTTGCATCATCTAACCCATTAAACTGTTGGTCCTTTGTAGATAATAAGATCCTGTAGTTAGTAGAATGTTATAGAAGATTATTCCATTAGCATTAGCTTTTATGTCTGTATGTAAAGCAGTATTAACACTGTCTGCACTTTGACTAGTGTTTTAGAAGCATAAAAATGGAAGCAAGAGAGTGCATAAGTTAATGCTGCCGTTTCATTTCCTTCAGAATATATCGTGGTATTTTCTAAAATACAATCACAGCTATCTTTTATGAAGTAAAACATTATTCTTGCTTCCAAGAATGGAATTATTCTCCTCTTATTCCATCAGGAGTTGTAAGCTAAGGGCCAGGTTATATACTGTGTAATGTACTTATATTAATGGTTATGAAAGATTCCATACTTACAGACTACAACTGCTTCTTTTGGATATTAGATCTTGAATTTAAAACAGTAAAATATCAACAATAAAAGTAAGTGATATATGAAACTCTGTCTTGGAACATGACATTTCAGAATGCGTTTTGAATCACTTTACATCCCACCCCACCCTGCTTCTTGGAAATGTAACTTCTTATTAAAAAGTAAACTTTAAATCTATGTGAGAGAGGCTACATGTAAATCTAGGACTGAATGAAGCTTTCATCTGCTTTTCATTAGCTTCCTGCTACGTTAGCTTCTAGATCTTCTTGGCATTTTCTTCAGTAACCAAATAACTACTTTTAATTTTGCACATTCTATACTGAAGAATTTGTCATTTATTGTCTCTTGTATTGGATAGTAGATGTTTTGTACATCCTGAATATAATAATGTTGTTTACATTTGTAGGAGCTGGAGTTGTGTCGGAGACTATACAAGTTGCATTTTCAGTTGCTGCTTCTGTTCCAAGCCTATTGCAAACTTATCAGCCAAGTAAAAACAATCAAAAAAGAAGCAGAGGTAATGAAAACCATGCCATTTAGCTACTAATTGTTGACATTTTAAAGCCAAATAATTTAAAATACATTTTTATAACATTTTCATCAGTGGGACATCTTTTTTGGAAACTGAAGGAGGGTACCAGCTGTTTTATAGCAATTAATAAAAGATTCAAGTAGAGCTCGCAAGAATTTTCTGAGATGTTCAATTATCTGTGTTGATTTTTGTACAGCTTGAAAGCTCTTAAATAGGCAGAACACAGGGAGTCCAGTGATGAGGATTTAAAATATTTCAGTAGCGCTTCTGGTGTATTCTAATCAAGCTACAATCAAGGCACATCAACTCCAATCAACAGAATTCTGTGATGAAGACCCTTTCTATCACCCCAGTTTTTCCTGTTGCGAACACCATCACTTGCTACCAGCTGATTTATATAACTGTGTTGCTTCAGCCACCATTCAATTACTCTGCAACCTTAGTCCCCATCCTAAGTGCAGTTAGTAATGTGTTCTAGACATCTTATGCCCAATTTTTAGTTGTACTAACTTTAGAAGTAAAATGTGTCCTTCAGCTGGGCACATTTGGTACATATGTGATGTTAATTGAGTTAATCTGAATGTATTATGCTATTAATAACGTCTTATGAAGGTTCTCCCTGGGTCTGTAATGCAATAAATAGAGATAGCAGGAAAAAAATAGGCCTGGTCTTGCTTGATATAGTAGGGAGGAAAATGAAAAAGTGGGGTGAAACTCTTTGGGTTTTGAGTAGCTTAGGAAAAAATGATGCATGTTCTTTACTTAGATTTCCAGATTTTTGTAGAGGCTGCAAATAAGTGAGTTCATTTCCGTCTGGAGAATGTTGTGGAAGGTCGGCATCACACCAGTCCCACTTCTTGCCTAAGTCAGTCAGACATAGAATCATATTCTGAGTGATGTCCTTGTATTTTAGTCATACACTGACGCTAAAGCCAAAGATACTATTATATACACTGGCTGCACTACAGTTATTCTGCTGGGTTACCAGTCTTACAGATTTTTTCTTCATATTTAATTTGTCCGTGTAATAACACAATTGCTCATGTACTTTTCCAACACGTTTAATTCTTCTTGTCAGTTTAATTGTTATGAAGTGATGTGGGGAGAAAAGAAATGTATTTTTTGAAACAAATTTTAAAAGAACTAACTAAGATGGAAACTTAATTGGGGAAAGCCCAAATACCTGACATGCATGTCAGGTAACTGTATACTTAAGGAACTGCAGCAAATATTTGGATGTACTTTTTCTGCCTCTCATTTATGATTGCAAAGAGGAGGAAAAATGTAAGTCTGATCTGAAAATACATTTAAACTAGCTCAATGGTAGTGATGATCAGGTTGAGTGCTTGTGGGTGAGGATGAGGGGGAAGGCCAACAAGGCAGATACCCTGCTGGGAGTCTGTTATAGACCACCTAGCCAGGACAAGGAGGCAGACGAAATATTCTACCAGAGGCTGGCAGATGTCTCACAGTCGCTAGCCCTTGTTCTCATGGGGGACTTCAACTTTCCGGACGTCTGCTGGAAATACCACATGGCAGAGAGGAAACAGTTGAGGCGGTTCCTGGAGTGTGTGGAAGAGAACTTCCTGACGCAGCTGGTAAGCGAGCCCACTAGGGGAGGTGCCTCGCTTGACCTGCTGTTCACAAACAGAGAAGGGCTGGTGGGAGATGTGGTGGTCGGAGGCCGTCTTGGGCTTAGCGACCATGAGATGATAGAATTCTCAATACTTGGTGAAGTAAGGAGGGGGGCCAGCAAAACCGCTACCATGGACTTCCGGAGGGCGGACTTTGGCCTGCTCAGGACACTGGTCGAGAGAGTCCCTTGGGAGACAGTCCTGAAGGGCAAAGGGGTCCAGGAAGGCTGGACGTTCTTCAAGAAGGAAGTCTTAAAGGCGCAGGAGCGGGCTGTCCCCATGTGCCGTAAGAAGAACGGGCGGGGAAGACGTCTGACCTGGCTGAACGGGGAGCTCTGGCTGGGACTCAGGAAAAAAAGGAGAGTTTATCACCTTTGGAAGAAGGGGCAGGCAACTCAAGAAGAGTACAGGGATCTTGTTAGGTCATGCAGAGAGGAAATTAGAAAGGCAAAAGCCCAGCTAGAACTCAACCTGGCCACTGTCATGAGAGACAACAAAAAATGCTTTTACAAGTATATTAATGACAAAAGGAGAGCCAAGGAGAATCTCCATCCTCTATTGGATGCGGGGGGGAACGTTGCCACCGAGGACGAGGATAAGGCTGAGGTACTTAATGCCTTCTTTGCCTCAGTCTTTAATAGTCAGAGCAGTTATCCTCAGGGTACTCAGCCCCCTGAGCTGGAAGACGGGGACAGTGAGCAGGATAAACGCCCCATGATCCAAGAGGAAGCAGTTAACGACCTGTTACGCCACCTGGACGCTCACAAGTCTATGGGGACAGATGGGATCCACCCGAGGGTACTGAGGGAACTGGCGGAGGAGCTTGCCAAGCCGCTCTCCATCATTTACTGGCAGTCCTGGTTAACTGGGGAGGTCCTGGACGACTGGAGGCTTGCCCATGTGACGCCCATCTACAAGAAGGGCCGGAAAGAGGATCTGGGGAACTACAGGCCGGTCAGCCTGACCTCTGTGCCAGGGAAGGTCATGGAGCGGTTGGTTTTGAGGGCGCTCATGAGCCATGTGCGGGACAACCAGAGGATCAGGCCCAGCCAGCACGGGTTCATGGAAGGCAGGTCCTGCTTGACCAACCTGATCTCCTTCTATGAGCAGGTGACCCGCCTAGTGGGTGAGGGAAAGGCTGTGGATGTGGTCTACCTGGACTTCAGTAAAGCCTTTGACACTGTCTCCCACAGCATTCTCCTAGAGAAGCTGGCGGCTCACGGCCTAGACAGGTGCACTCTTCGCTGGGTAAAAAACTGGCTGGACGGCCGAGCCCAGAGAGTTGTGGTCAACGGAGTTAAATCCAGTTGGCGGCCGGTCACGAGCGGTGTTCCCCAGGGCTCAGTACTGGGGCCGGTCTTGTTCAATATCTTTATCAATGATCTGGACGAGGGGATCGAGTGCTCCCTCAGTAAGTTTGCAGATGACACCAAGCTGGGCGGGAGTGTTGATCTGCTCGAGGGTAGGAAGGCTCTGCAGAGGGACCTGGACAGGCTGGATCGATGGGCCGAGGCCAACTGTATGAGGTTCAACAAGGCCAAGTGCCGGGTCCTGCACTTCGGCCACAACAACCCCAGGCAACGCTACAGGCTTGGGGAAGAGTGGCTGGAAAGCTGCCCAGAGGAAAAGGACCTGGGGGTGCTGGTCGACAGCCGGCTGAACATGAGCCAGCAGTGTGCCCAGGTGGCCAAGAAGGCCAACGGCATCCTGGCCTGTATCAGAAATAGTGTGGCCAGCAGGAGCAGGGAGGTGATCGTGCCCCTGTACTCGGCACTGGTGAGGCCGCACCTCGAATACTGTGTTCAGTTTTGGGCCCCTCACTACGAGTAGGACATGGAGGTGCTGGAGCGTGTCCAGAGAAGGGCAACGAAGCTGGTGAAGGGCCTGGAGCACAAGTCTTATGAGGAGCGGCTGAGGGAACTGGGACTCTTTAGTCTGGAGAAGAGGAGGCTGAGGGGAGACCTCATCGCGCTCTACAACTACCTGAAAGGAGGTTGTAGTGAGGTGGGGGTTGGTCTCTTCTCCCAAGTAACTAGCGATAGGATGAGAGGAAATGGCCTCAAGTTGCACCAAGGGAGGTTTAGATTGGACATTAGGAGAAAATTCTTTACTGAAAGAGTGGTCAGGCCTTGGAACAGGCTGCCCAGGGAAGTGGTTAAGTCACCATCCCTGGAAGTATTTAAAAGATGTGTAGATGAGGCGCTTAGGGACATGGTGTAGTGGGCATGGTGGTGTTGGGTTGACGGTTGGACTGGATGATCTTAGAGGTCTTTTCCAACCTTTATGATTCTATGATTCTGTGAAAGGTAACTCTCATATTTGTTTTAGGTCATAAACATGTCTGAAGAACTGGCTCTTTTGGAGAGCTGTCTGAAAGAAGCTGAGGCTGCGTGTGATAGTGGTATTGAAGAAACTGAAATTGCAGAGGCTTCCCAAGCTAGCACAGAAACAGCTATTCACTCTCTCATTGAAACCCTGAGAAACAAGGAGTTTGTGTCAGCTGTAGCACAGGTCAAGGCTTTCAGGTAAGTGCTTAAGGATTGCTTTCAGTCCTGAGTGTGCTAATGGGCCTTCTTAATTTAAAGATACAGATAGGCACTATTCCAGGTTTTTTTCAGCTCTTGCTAGATGTCCTTGTTGAAAAGTACAAGCACTGTTGCTTCATCACAGCCTGTTCATACACATTTTGCAATTTAAAAAAAAAAGCAATTCTAGTAGTACTTGTTCTTTAGAATTTCTCTCTGAGAAAATGATGCTGTTAACTGATGCTGTCAGGACTCTACAGAAGACACACTTCTCTTGTGTTTACATATGTCTTTTGTTCAAATGTATGTTTAAAGAACAAGAATATTTAAATTTTTTTTTTTTAATGTTTAAATACAAATTGTGTGTTTACAGATCTATTTGGCCCCATGACATCTTTGGCAGTTCTGAAGATGACCCAGTTCAAACATTGCTGCACATATATTTCCGTCATCAGACGCTTGGTCAAACTGGTAGCTTTGCAGTAGTAGGCTCCAACCAAGATATGTCTGAGGCCAGCTCAAAGCTGATGGAACTTAATCTAGAAATTCGAGAGTCTCTACGCATGGTGCAATCCTATCAGCTTCTAGGGAAAATCAAACCAGGAATAAATCTTGTGAGCACTGGATTCTGAACAGCTGTCGTTTAGTAAAGAACTGATGATGAAGACTCTTCAGACTATTATTGAGCACCTTTCATTAAAAAAAAAAAAAAAAAAAAAAAAACAAACAACAAAACGAAAACCTCCAGCAATCCTGACAACCAACACAGTTTCATCACAGCAAGAAATTGTTTCATCAAAAGTAAATATCTGAAAATGGAAGCGAACATCTTTTTTGACTGCTCTTTCTACACAGTAGCTGTGTGGCAGTAGTATTTTTTTATTAAATATATGTATAAAAACTACACGAAAGGAAAAGGGCTTAAATGTAATGCATATAAATGCATTATTTTCTGGTGTAACAGAACTATAAATGGTGTTTGCAGTAACAGCCTCTAAAGGTTGAATCAATATCGCAGGTGGGATGAGGCTAAAATCAAGGCTGGTTTATTTTGGCTGAAGACCTGCAAGGCATCCTGGCTTTCCAGCAGTAGTAGATATAATCGTCAACTAATACCTAATGAGACACTTTGCAATGTCATGAAGAATGTGCGGTCAAACATGAGTAGAATGACTTACGACTGCAAAAACCGTTGACTTCTCAATGTTTTATTTGCTTTTGTTGTCTGTAACAAGGAAATGATGTGTGTGAGTTAGAATGTATGGCTATGTGACAGTTGTTTTTTGAAGGTATGGATGATTGTTAAATAAGGTCTCAGAGCATGCTTAAAAGAGCTGCAAGATTATTTTTGAAGAAATTTTATTTTATTAGATCTAATCCTCATAGTGTGTAAATGTTAGGACATTTAATAATATTTTAAACTGGGATTTCCCAGTGTTTCTAAAAGAAATAATATATCTGTTAACTTTATTGGAATGCTGCTCAGTTCTCTGATCAGTGCTTATGTTACAAATATTGATAACAACTAACCAAAAACTAGCTGCCTGCAGAGACTTTAAAATGTATATTAAAGATATATGCTGCCCATCAGCAATTCTCATTAGAAGTTAACTTATTTTATTCTGTATATATTCTAGAAACTGTATAGTGCAAAACCAGTATTTTTCTTGTAAATTTGTGCAATGCACTGTTAAGACAGTAGGTGTATAAAGCTATGAGGGGAAGGGGGGGGGCTCTCCCTATCGGTAGTCACATACATTACTTGCAGTTCAAGTAGTCTGCAGGGTTCAAAGAGTTTGAATGCATGTACATGCATCTTCATGACTCAACTTAAGCCTAAGGAATTGGGACTATATAGAAAAAAAAGACCGACTACCAAAACATGCAAACAGGCAATATACTCATAGTTCAGTGTCAAAGTCTGTAGCATAAAACAAACTGGATTCTGTTGAAACCAATAGCATTTTGTAAAGAAAAAAAAAAAAAAAGGGAAAAAAAAAAAGAAAAAAAAAAAACAGAAAAAAGAATGTAGTCCCATGATTCCTGTGATTTGAAAGGAACACCCAGTATTTTTATATACATCTCTTACCCACTGTGATTTTTTTTTAATGGGCTCTAATTCCAGAGTTTAGAATGTAGAATTGAAATTCTTAGCTCTGCCTGTCTTTTGGGGGGAATTGGACCCCACTAGAAATGTAATTATGCTGAAATGCATTAATTGAAGGCACTGTGCACACTGTTGGACTGCTGACAGTAGTTATGTTATCCTAACAAGCTCTGTAACTGGTCAAGGCACATCCATAATCGCTGTATTTTTTTTCCCTGTCCCTGATAAAATCGAATTATTTTGATGGTTTTGTGGTACTGTAGATGGTGTTCTTAATTATTTAACAAGTATTTACTGGGGATAAGTAGTTTTACTTAGTGGCGCATTACACTTTTATTTACATCATCTTTTACCAGCTTTTTTTGTAAAAATAAAAGACATTGTATCTGTCATTTTGTGTATTTTTACAAGCTAGAGTTTAAATACTTTAGCTAAACAGACTAAACACTGACAATAGAGGCCTGGGTGCCCTGAAATCATGGGTTTTTTTCTTTTTATATCCTGTCAATGCAACAGCATTTTCCTCGGCATCTTCTGAAGCTGTTTAAGGCATTTGTCATGCAACTCAATCCTGAATTTATATATATAATTCCTTATGTTATACATCTTCCTCCATTTACAATGACTAGTGGAAATTAGGACCTGCCCTATGGAGCAGAATCATGCTCCACAGACAGTCTTGATACTTCTTTAGCTTCATGAAGAACTACTTCCAAACTTCCACTGTGTGGCTTGTTCTGGTTTTAGAGAGTCCTTCCCTTTGCCACCAGCAATGCTTTTCACCAAGAAAGCATTACACCATTTTGAGTGCAGTTCTTTTTGCTGCTATATCCGCTTCTCCAAAATTACTCATTCTCAACTACTGCATAAGCTGTCACCCTACGTTACGTTTGCCAGGTCTGTGCCAAATCTATGGTAAAGCTGTCTTAAAAACAAGCAGACATCTTCAGTAAGATGCAATGAATAGAGCATTGAGCTAACGCATGCAAAAGAATCTCTTTATGAAAAAAACTGTACAAGGCAAGTTCAAGACATCTTTGAAAAATTAGCAGCATGAAGACTGTTCCTTTCTGCTTTGCATAATCACATAGGTCATGAGTAGCTTTCCTTCTTTCCACTCAGTCTAGGAACCAGTGCCCATGATATGCAACATCTGCTGTCAAGGACACGACAGGGCAGTAAAGTGGAAAAGGATGCAGAACTGTACTTTGGCATCAAGCAGTAAAAGCGTTGAATATATTTATGTAAGAGGAATGACATGTAGAGCTACTGCAGAACTGAGAAATGCTACAGGATGATGGAAAGCTTGTTCGCTGCCTACTGAACTCCCGCTCCTCCAAGCCTCAAAACCTTGCAGTGGCTGATGAAAGCAGGGCCAGCTCTTTGCTGCTAACTGCCACTTGCAGCCTTCATCAACCGCTTGTTTGGACCGGTTGCTGTTGAATACAGTTCAGATCAGCTAGGCCTGTTCTACACCTTAGCAAACAGAAGCAACTGCTGCTTTAACTGTAGTTGGTGGGGATGACAACTCTAAGATGTACTAAATTTCACTTTAGGCTATTACTAATAATTGCCTAAGAGTCACCATGTTCACAGCAAGTAATCCTCAAAGCAATGCTTGAGAGGACATCTGTATAAATAGGAAGCACTCAACTGCTCATATTGCTATGAGTTGCCACATGACTTCATACTTGACATGGCACGGAGCTTAAGTTCTCAAACTTGTTACCAAGGTGCACAGACTCATCACAGTCTCCCACACTGCAGTCATTGGGAACAGACTACAACCATTAGAACGGGGAAGGCAAACAGGAAAACATCATTGAAGAACATCCTTAGAGGGAAATATGCTCAGAAATAAAGACATCCCAGATCTGAGTTACAACTGCAAGCTGAGGCAGACTATGGGTAGATGGCTGCAGAGGGGGCCTCAACTGTGTTCCTCCTCAAGCTGGAGACTTCCCACTGCTCCTTACTGTAACTACAGGTGAGTGCAAGTCACATGCATCTACAACAGAAAACTGCCCAGCTGCAGTTGTACTTTTCAAGTTGAACAGGACAGGGATAGAACTTACTGTGAAAGTCTGAGTGAGCTGGTAAAGCAAGGGTTATTTCCTTTTAGTGTGATAGAAGGGAAAATGCTTCAGGTAGAAGCATGAAATAAAATGGTACCCCATTCTGGGGGTGGTAGGTCTACTTGTTCCCAGTATGCCTCATGCTGCTATAATAATGAATAAATAAAATTACTTGGCAATAAATTGGTACTGAGCCATTATACCTTAGTTACTGCAGCAAGTTCAAGCGGCACGTTAAAATAAAGCGGGAATCTGCAGCAAGTTGAGTTAAGCCTACAGTATTAACACTCATTGTCCCTCTAAATGGACATTTGTTGGTACAAAGAACAATGTTTGCCTACCCTGCCATACACTAGCTTCCATTTAGAGATGCACCACCACCTGAAGCTGTTAGACAGCATGGGCTCAGACTGGTTCCCCCTTTAGTCTTTGAGTGGCCTCAAGTAAGCTGGGTACAGGTGTAGGCAAGTTTGTAACAGCCAGAATAAATCAGTCTTTCCAAATAGAAGCTACCTCACAAGTTTTGCAAAAGGCTTTGTGCATTATTATGCTCAATTTCAAAATGAACAGCTTTATTATCATTCTCAGAAAATTATGTTTTCCTCTAAGTTTACCCAACTCCTTGGCTACAGGGTAGACTAGTGGGGTGTAGGTTTTACTAGCTTGTGAATCTGCTCAGCTGTAGTCCCAGACTCAGCTTGTAACACTTTGCTGAAGTGTTGTGTCCCTACAGAGGGCATTACCACTGACAGCACCAATAGGCCTCGGAGAGCATCATCTGGGAGTAACCATGCTGGTTCTGCCATTATTACTAAACACCAGAAGTACAATTCCTAGTTGTACACCCAGTCCCAGAAAGGTGTGGGAGTTTGATCCTTCCCCAGTGGCAGACAGCTAAACCATAACTAGATGAAACTCTTCAAGTGTAAGCCACTAAGTGTACAGCTCCTTGTGCATCACCTGCACTTTGAGCCTTTGAAGTATCACTTCTCTTGATAACCTTGTGGAAGTAAAGATGGACAACTCAATTACCAAGAGACAATAACTCAGTGACTCCCTTCCCCAGCAGTTTGTGAGAACTGTCCCTGAAGATACATTAACCACAAGCTTTCTTTGGCTTTAGTCTACAAGACAAGAACACCAACTTAGCTAAATGCAGAACAGCTGTACCAGTAGAAGTGACCTAGTTTTTACATAGCATTTCTCAATCATTTTCTAGTGATGAAGAACAGGTGCAGGAGACTTTCTACATGGAATAGAAGTGTCCACAGTAAGTGAATACTATTAGGTGTTTTGTTCATGAATGATGCTCTACTTCCTACTGGAGATGTCAATTTGATGTTAACATCAAGTGTTTGATTAGTTCAAGGGTACGATCAGTAACAGACATCCTTTCCCACCCGATATTCTACAAGGTCCTGCATCCATTGCTGCCAAGACCATCACTGATTTACAAAACATTATTTGTAGGCTCCTCCCCTATGCAAGTTACAGAAGTTGCAACATGCACCCTCTGAGCTGGGCACAAACCCACCTGATCATTTGAGCGTGCTTTGCAATACTTTTATTTGCATGCTTTCCTAGCTACACCTCACTAAGTACCTTCAAACAATAACAACAACAAAAAAGTCTGCTCTACTTGCAGTCTTCTAGAAGAGCCCTAAACAAAAACAAAAACAACCCCCATCCCACTCAGATGATGTATTTGAAACTAAATGTGCTATCGCAGGAGAGGCGTTTCCCTTTGCATCTCCCACAGAGGTCCTGGCGGTGGGGCCTCTTGGGATCCACGTGGCGCATCTTCACGGGGCAGGTGCACCTCGTCTGCTTGCAGCTCTGGGGGAGAAGGCGGCGGTCGGCGGGCACGGCCCGGGGCCGGGGCCGGCCCGGGGCAGGGGAGGGGTGCCTTACCTGGCAGGTGATGTCCTCCACGCGGTACGGGTTGTAGGACTTCTGGCAGGTCCGGCAGAACTGCCGGAAATAGACCTGGGGGGGAGGCCGGGGGGTCAGCGGCGGGCGGGGGGCCGCGCCGGGCCGGGGCGAGCCGAGCCTGCCCTGCCCTACCTTGTTGGTGCCCTGGACGCACCAGACGTAGGCGCTCTCCCAGCGGATGTTGCAGTCCTTGCAGTGGTAGTAGCCGTACTTCTGCTCCAGGAACTGCCGGGGACAGCCGTTACTCGACGGAGCAGGCGCCTCCCGGCCCCCGCTCCGCTCCCCCCCGGCCGCCCCTCACCTGGAAGCGCAGGCGGGTCTTGCCCGCCGCCGGCTCCCGCTTCTGGGGGGCGGCCGGCTGCTCTGCCCGCGCTGCCGCCGCCGCCGCCTCCTCCTCCTCCCGGTTCTCCTCCGGCCCCGCCGCCGGCGGCTCCGGGGTCGCGGGAGGACGCTGCCCCAGCGGCTCGGCCGGGCGCTGCCCCAGCGGCTCGGCGCCGCCCTCAGGGGGCTTCTCCCAGCTCGCCCGCACGGCGGCCGCCTCCGCCTCCCGCTGCTCCCGCAGCGCGGCCGGCTCCTCCTCGACGGCCGCCGCCGCCTCCTCCTGCTGCAGCCGCCGCTCCGGCTCCGGGCCCGGCTCCTCCAGGAAGGCGGTGAGTCTGCGGGACGCCATGGGCGAGTAGACGGCGATGGTGCGGGGGAAGCGCACGGCACGGGTGCTGGTGGTGGCGGGGCTGCCCTGCTCCTGCTCCCGCTCTTGCTCCGCCTCGTGGGTCCGCGGCCCGGCGGGGGGGCCGGGACGGCGGCGCAGCAGCGTGCGGGGCCCGAGGGAGCACTGCACCGAGGCGTCCTGCCGCGGGTTGACCTGAACGCCCACCTCCTTGGTGTTGGCCTTGCGGAGCCGCGGCGTCAGGTTGGGGTTGACCTGGGAGAGGATGGCCTTCAGCTGCGCCCGCTGGTAGTTGTCGAAGTACTCGGCGGCCGCCGCCGCCTCCCCGTAGCCCGAGAAGTAGCCGCTGCCCCGGGGCCGCCAGCCACCCGCCGCCCCCCCTTTGCCCTTGGGCGGCGGGTAGCGGTAGGAGTAGGGGTGGTAGGCGGCGTACAGGTAGCTCTCCATCGCTTCTTCCGCCATCGCACCGGACCCGGGACAGCCGCCGAGGGGCGGCCTTAAATACCCCCGGGGAGGGGCCGGGGCCGGGGCCGGGGCCGGGGCCGGGCCGGGCTTCCCCCCGCCCCCGACGGGCGCCGGCCTTGGCGGCCCCTTCCCATCCCCGCCTGGGTCGGGGCCTCGGGCCGGGCATCCCCCACCCCCCCAGCACAGCTCCCCTGGTCAACCAGGCAGCGCTGCCCTTAATTGCCCCCGCGGGATTAATCAGCGGTGAACACGGATTTGGTTCAGCTTCGCCATGTATTTGCGGTGAGAACAACGAGCACAATGCTGTTACAGCGGGTGGGAGGCACAGAGATACACGCGCGCAAGGTGGTTTGCCCGCTCGTCCGCACTGGCACAGTGCCGCGTTGGCTTCGCCTCTGCAAAACGCTGGTGTCCTTCCTTGTACCCATTCCTGCTGCACTCAGGTGGGCAGGAGCCTCCTTGCCTGAAGATGTACAGTTATTTGCGTCGCAGTGATACATTTTCCTTTGTTTTTAAAATTTTTTTTTAAGTATTTTTGAGGAAATACAACTGTCATGGTAATAAACACACATCACCTTGTACAATGGGAGCAGCTGGAGAAATGGAAGCTGGGCAGCTCTGCTTGCGCAGCGGCGAGCATGGCCCCAGCCTGGTGGTAAGCACAACACACATCACACGTCCCCGGGTGTTGCCTCTTTATCTCGCCTAAAGCGCCGTCTGCGTCGGCTCCATCTGAACGGAGTTGTGCTCCTCTGTGGTCACTGTGCCGTATGAAGTATCGGCCACCTCCTCTTCCTTCAGTTTCTTGTAGGAAATATCTGTGTCTTCGTCTTCACCGAGCGTATCTTGTTTGTAGCCGTCTCTCCCATACATCTTGTATACCAGCACAAAGAGTCCCGCTTCTGCCGACTGAAAAAGCGCGTAAAGCAAGGGAAACATGTACATGCTCCCTATGAGCTCCGGGGGGAAGGTGAGTTTTAGGATGGCGGTGCAGAGCTGGACGTTTTGGCACCCTGTTTCCAAAGATACTGTTCTCCTGCAGTGTGGGGGCATTTTAAAGACTGTGGCTAAGCCATATCCCAAGGCATACCCCGCTAGAGGCATCAGCACCGCAATGGCGTAGACAGATGCAGGAATATGTGCCATCAGATCTGGGCCCAGCATGGTCCCAGTCAGGATGAACAGGATCACCAGAGTCACCAAGAGGGACCACAAGGAAATCTGGCAACAGATACAGACATTGATAAACAATAACACGGGGGTTATTAGTTTAAAAGGATAATCATAGCAGGTAGAGGCTTGATAGAGTCTAAATTGCAAACCATGGTTGCGCTGCCCTTCCCAGGTTTGCTCCTGGCTCAGGACTTTGGTGGTGTTTGATCATATCCCGGGAAAGGAATGGGCTGAGATCGCCCTCCATTATTTTGTTTTGGGGTGACTTGTTGGCAAACTAGAGAGCTAGGACTTGTGCCTCGCTCTTCCTTTTGTAATGAAGCTCATTTGTTTGCATGTTTCAAGGAAGTGTCACTGCAGGTTGGTTTTGCTAGCACCGGGTGTTCCGGGAGCGGGGAGAGCAGGATGCCGGGGAATGCCTCTGCTGCAGAGCCCGGGCTGCCTCCTGGGGTGCAGCGCCGCACTGCCCTCCTTCCCGTGCGCTGGGGGGTAACCTGCCCTTTCCCTCGCTTTCCGTCTCTGCCCCACCGTTTTATTTCAAGACTATAAGTCCTTATATTCCACCTAAGTAGTGGAATATGCCCGTGTGAAGCTACCATCGGTTCAGAAGGACCAGAAAGGTTACTGCCGTCGGACCCCCTCCCCGGTGCCATCCCCGGGCATCGCCCGCAGCGCGGCCGCCCCCCTCCGTCCCCGGGGCCGGGCCTACCTTAACCAGGAGGTCGGCGGCGCGGGGGTGCCGGTATCGGATGAGCACCCCCAGGCCGATGGGCAGCAGGGTGCTGCCCAGCGTCAGGCTCACCGCCCCCAGGGGCAGCAGCTGCACCAGCGCCGTGTTGATCCAGTGGCGGCTGTAGACCCAGAGGCAGAGGGGCATCAGGAAGAGGGCCAGCAGCGTGGAGGAGGCCGTCATGATAACGCTGTGCCGCGGGAACCAAAGAGACACCGGATCACCGCCCGGCCGGCAGGGGGGCAGCCCCGGGAAGCCGCAGCCCCCGCGGGAAGGGGGCTCTGCAGTCGGCCGGGGCGCTTCTCGAGGCAAGAGCCCCCCCTTCCCCGCCCCGGCCGGGGCGCGGGCAGGCAGGCTTTTCAGGGAAGGGGGCAGGAGGCGTCTGTCGGTGTCCGTGTAAGACCCGCCCGCCCCGGGAGCGGCAGGAGAGCAGCGCTGGGGAGTTCCAGGTGCGCCGTGCCCGTCCGTCCGTCCCGACCCCACCGCCGGTAGGTGCCCAGCAAACCCTCCCCGCGACCCGGGGCCGCCGCAGTCCCCCGGCCGGCTGGGGGTCAGGGGGACCGGGGCGCCTACCTGAGGTTCATATCCCCGTCGACGAGCACCGACATGAGGTTGGAGAGGTTGCCCCCGGGGCAGCAGCCGCACAGCAGCACAGCCACGGCCGCCACCTCATCCAGGGCGAAGATGAGGGCGAGGAGGAAGGCCAGCAGCGGCATGGCCACGAACTGCCCCAGCAGCGCCAGCAGCAGCCCCACGGGCCGCCGCAGCTGCTGCCCCAGCTGCCCCAGCTCCACGGCGCAGCCCAGCCCCAGCATGGTCACGCAGAGCGCCAGCCCCACCAGCACGCTCAAGCCCTGGCTGAGGGAGCGGTCCCCGAAAGCCTCGCCATCTCCCGCCAGCGACCCGCCGTCGGGGCCGCCGCCCCCCGCCGCCGCCGGGGGCTGCGCGGAGCCGGCCATGGGCTGCGCGGCCCCCGGGAGCCGCCGGCTCCCCGCCGAGCCCCGGAGGAGAGAGCGGGCGGCGGGGGGGGCGTCAGTGCGGGATGCGGAGGCGGCTCGCCCCGGCGGCCCGCGGAGCCCGCATCCCGGCCCGGCTCAGCCCGGCTGGGCGCTGCCGATGTGCCGCGGCCGCGGTCCGTCGCTGCGCCCTGGCTGTCTGCTGCGGGCGCCGCCCGCGCGTCCCCGGACCCACGCGGGGCCACCCCCGGCGTGGGCGGTGTCTCGCTGCCGGCTCGACGGCGGGCAGCGCCCGGCCGCCAGCGCCGCCCGGCCCCGGCGGAGGGAAGCGCAGGCGGCGGCGGCGGCTCATGGCCGGACCCCCCCTCCCCGGTGCGACCCCCGGCAGCCCACTTCTGGAGCCGGCACGGCCGCCTGCATCCTCCCGAGGGCCGGGGCAGGGCCCCGCCTTTCCAGCAGAGGAACTGTGGTAGCGGGGGATTTACTTTGGCATCAGCACCAAAAAGGCAATCAACGTCGCAATGTCACCCGATGTGGGTGGGCAGCATCAGTCCCCCTCTGCTGAGAGATATCCAAGCTCGTTCTCCCTCCAGGCAAATTGCCGGCTACTGTGAAGGCTGCAGGAATGGGTGAGGAAGGATGAAAAGCTCTTTTAGGAGTTCAGGGAGGCACCAGTTTCTGCTGGTGGGGTCCCAGAGGCTTGTAAGGCGAGGCAGTACCTTTATAGGGCAGTCAATGCAGGTGGAGGAAGCAGACAAGGTTGCAGGCACACAAGTATTCAAACCAGGGTAAGAAATGTGGTCCATCACCCAAAAATCACATCCGAGAGTGATTATAGTGTTGTCAGTCATAAAACTGTGCTTAAAACATTTACGGTTTCCCTATTTCAAACTTCTCATTTAATAATTGTGTGTTGCCCTGTTCCTTCAAAAGTGTATGGGTCCCAAGGCTGGGGTCACAAGGGCAGGAGCTCCCGAGAGAGGAGGGCAGCCTCTGAGAGCAGGATGGACGTCGGTGACTCTTAGCTTGGCATCGCTACTGGCCATGTCTCAGGAGCGTAACCATCTTTTCTTCTTTAACCCAGAGGATTTAGAGGGTTTGCAGCCACTGCTTTACATCACCGCTCCTGGGTGGGAGTAGCTGGCTCAGCACGTAGCATCCACAGGGGCTGCCCCTTGGCTTCCACCCTGAGCCTGCTGCTCTGCTCCGTGTGGAGCGTTTCGGGTCGCACCCGAAGAAGGATGCACC
The DNA here is from genome assembly GCF_964195595.1 of Calonectris borealis. Lineage (NCBI taxonomy): Eukaryota > Metazoa > Chordata > Aves > Procellariiformes > Procellariidae > Calonectris > Calonectris borealis. The sequence continues at coordinate 30,102,319 of NC_134315.1, read as the reverse complement.
AAATTTGAGGAGAGAGCCTACAGGAGCCGCCCTGACTGCCTGCTTGCCTTAAGCTCCATCAGACAGCAAGTTTCTCAAAAATTTATTTGGGTAAAATTTTAGGCTGTCCCATGATTCGAGTAGAAATTATTGGTGACTCAGGAGAAAAAAAACCTATTTGCTTATTAAACCTTTAAGTCTTACTTGGGGCATAGGTGGCACAAGAAGTGCAAGTAGTACCTAGTGACAAAATCCCGGGTACAGCAACTTTGCCAAAAGATGCCAAGTTTAATATTGTTCTGCCTGTGTTTGTTTCCTTGTCATTAGCTTGAGGAGAGCACAGGGAAGATGAGTCATTACATAGGATCCAGATTGCTTTAGTTCATTCGTATTTTTGGGCTCTGTGTGCTGCTAGGCTAGGGGAGCGTGGGGTCTGGTTGGCTTTCTGAGCCAACAGCATCCTCTGGACTTAATTTTCAGGTCTGTGTATGCAGAAAAGTGCTTGCAGTGTATTTATTGTGCTTCCTCAAGTCGTATCACTGCTGTATCGTATCCCATCCTTCATGTAGCCAATATTTGGCTTCCCAACATGCAGGTCATTTGCTTATCATCCCCTCCCTGGTTTGTAAGTAATGTCCATGCGGTTTCCCTGTGGCGGGACCAAGAAGGGATCGCCATGGGCAAGCCCAGGCTGGGTCAGTTGTGCAGAGCACAGGGCGGCTGCTTATCGAGCAGGTGTGAAGGGCGCAGGCCAGGCCTCCTGTTTTATCTCCAAGTGTCACTCCCCAAACTCCCCGCTGGAACAGTGCTGGTCATGGGAAGATATTTTTGTGTCATAACGTATAACATATCATATAAACAGTTATAGGAGGAGTTCAGTAAACCTAGACACAGTGAAGCAGATGCGTCCTGTTTCGGAGCCCACCCAGTCATCGTAAACTTCAGTTTCAAGGACACTGAGCTATAGCGTTTCTAACGGGAAAATGTTGTGAATGCATCATAACAAATCAAGACCTTTTGAGACTTTTCTTAAAATTTATCAGCTGAAATTCAAACTTAACTCTTGGTTTAAACAAGAGCAGTACTGCTGACTTCAGGGAAAGCCAAGTCTGAACCCAGCTGATGTGCTTTGCTAATTGTCCATCCAGTGGATACTGTCACTGTGGCCAGCACCTGGCATATTTTCACATCCAGTGCATAGAGTGAAAAAATGTTGTATCTGCCGCTGAGCATGGTTCTTGTCTCTTTAACTTGCTGCAGGCTTTCCCAATATGTCATTGTTAAAGTACAGGCTGGAGTCTGGAGTGATGCAAGTAGTTTTGCAGCATCTGGCGGCGAGGCAGCAGCTCACACGTAGTGCACACCACCATGTATCTAAATCAATGGCTAATTACTTCTCTCTTTTCTTTTGTGGAGGGTGGGAGAACACATACTGCCTGCCCTGCTATTACTAGAAGCAATAGATTGATTATTCCAGTATAGAAAGACTTGGCAAAAAACTCTGATCATATCTCATTCTCAAATTATTCTTCGTTAGTCCTTCTGTTGAAAAATGGGTGAGAGGATAAGAGATAGCAAGAGCAAGAAGAGGGAGGGAAAGGACTTACTGAAATACGAGCTTGTTGTAATTTGTAACTTATAAATAATATTGCCTTACATTATTCTTGGGAGGGTTTTGATTTCCATAGGAGAGCACTTGTGCTATAAACCGGTCTGGAGTAGCAGAAGTCCTTCAAACACTAGGAATTTTGTTTGCTCTTTTGTAACAGGAATTTATGTGCTTTCCCTTTATTTAACGGGAAACAAAGGTGAAAAATAGAGGATAGGCTTGTAAGGAATTTTGTCAGTGCTGTAAGAAATGAGCAAAGCGACCTCGCTGTTCCTGCAGCTAGTGAATGCTGCAGCACGTTCTGTGGAGATGTTTGAATCGCTTGCTTCTCCTGCCAGAGACTAAAAGCATCTGGCATAGCCCAGCATTATTACAAAATTGCAGTCGTTGCATATATGCAATGAGATCCCTTCAGTGTCCCCCAAGGGAAGTCGCTGTGGGTGTCGAGCACTGTGCTGAATTTGGGGCGACAATAGGAGGTTCGGTGTGCGCAGCCGTTATGCCCGTTGCTCCACGGGCTTAGGAGCCTCAGGCAAGAAGGGTTGGTTTGCAAATCCCAAGCGGGTTATGGATGAGGCAGGCACAGGTAAATCATAGTCTTGGACTTGGAAGCCTAAATCCCGACCGCGTTGTACTTCAGGTGCATGCATGCTGTGTTTATGAGCACTACGTGAAAGCAGGACAATGGGGTAGGGTGAGGAAGCAAAGGGCGGGCACCCCCTCTTTTCCTGCTTTTCCCATTTCAACTCAGTATCCATTTCAGCTCCCCGCTCCTCCCGCCCTGCCTCATTATGTGCTGTGCCCGGGTCTGCGGGAAGCGGCGGAGCTCAAGTGCTGCGGGATGGCGTCATCCGCCCATAAGTCATGCTTCCTCCCTCTGCATGTCCGTGCCGGCTGATTTGTGGAGCTGTGCCAGGCGTTTGCAGAGGAAGAGAGGCCTCCGGAGGACAGTCCTGGAGGATGGAAAGCTTTCGGTCAGCACCTTTAAGCGGTGGCGCTACTGAAGAGGCTGGGAAAAAATACTGCTGTGAAAGTAATGTTCAGGTGAGACCTAGCAGGAGTAATTTCTGATATTCATGGGACATATAATCCCTTGGCGTCTACTTTACTTGCTATGCACTTAGGTTATGGATAGAAATAAGAATGAAATTTAAGACTTCATAGGACAGTAGTCATTTTCCATGGGGGAAAAAAAAAGGTCTTTGCTGTCGTCGTCTTGGATTAAAATAATCCTTAAGATGTGTCGCGTGATCCCCTACATGCAGTTTAGGGTGAACTTGTGGTAAAATCCATGAAATATATATTCCCATCCTTATTTATAACTTAGATCCAGAGTGGTTATTTTTGTGGCTTAGGAGAGTTAGGAATTGGAGCGTAATTGTGCAGAGATACCAGTAATTTTGCTTGTTCTTCCATGGTTGCCTTTGTGCTAGGAAGGACCCATCAGCTGGTTCTTTGCTGAACCAGGTCCCACTCTGATACCTGGCTCCCGCTCCCTCTCTCAAGAGCAGCAGCACAGAGGGGACTTTGCACCTTTTGCCACCCCCCGGCCTGTAGCCCACCTTCACCGAGCCAGCGACCAGCGACTAGAAGATCTTAGCAGTCATGGCTTTTTCTTTTTTAAATTTTTGTATTGTTTGGGAGCTGGTTCGCTAAACAGGCAAGAAAATGCATTTTTAAAATAAGATGAAGCGTTGAGATTTGTGCCATTAAGTTGTTCCTAAGAAACCTTCCCAGCCAGAGACAGACAGAAACTGCCTTGGTGAGGATGTGCTGATTGATCGACATCGCTCCTGCCCTAAACTGCTTGTGTTTCACACAGCGTGCAGCTGGACCGCGGAGGTGGAGAACACGCAAGAGCCATGGGTTTCCCGTTAGTTCATTGCTCCCGCAGCTGTCTGTAGTGCAGAAGGGCTAGGACAGAGCTGCCTCCCCTGCCTCCCAGGCTTCTCTGCTACTCTTCAACATGACACCTGGCCCCATCACAGCCCTGTCACGCCTCGTCCCAAGCTTGCTTTTCTTAAACTTGCCTCTGTCCTGTCTTAGCGCGGTGCTGCAGCTCGATCCTGTTTGGTACATCTCCGCAATAATCAGCATCTTTTATCCCAGCGTCCTCGACCAGACCCAGCATTTGAATTTCAGGGTGGGGAAAACTAGATACATGTCCCTTCCTCCCCTCCTCGGCAGGAGTCACGGCTGCGTCCCTGTTGTCTCTTCTACAGGCGGGATCCCACCAAATCATCCTTCCCTTCCCCCTGGGCCCAGGTGGCAAAGGCAGGTCTCCTCCTCCTCCTCCCTCATCGGCTGCGCTGCGTCTGCCTCTCCTCTTCCCTGCTGCCTTTGTGATTTCTCCATTCATGGGAGTCCTGTCCCCTTCTCCCTCCGATTCCTCTTCCAAATGATGCTTGTTTCAGTCCAGCTCTACTCGGTATTTATGCCTCCCTTGGGAGAAGTGCTCTGCAACTCAGAGCCTCTGAGATTTTATTAAATTGAAGTGGTGTGGAAGGAAACAGCACAAGCCTCGTTACTCGGCTGCGCCGTCTCCTTTGTGTCCCCGCTCTCTGTTCAGTCTCGCTGAGCGGCTGGGGACGGATCCTTTCACTGAAGCTCTGGGTTAGCAGTCAAGGGCAGAAATTATTATAATAAAACCCTCCCGTTATACTTGGTGTTCCCCCATGTTTATTTTTTAGATGTCTGAAGACCATTAATCAACAAGTAAGTGCGTCACAACTCGGGTCGCAATGTTCCAATAATTCATAATTAGAACAAAGTGTTTAAGGCTGCGTGATCTGCCTTTTAAAAACGAGATGCAGAGATCTTTTGCCAACCATCCCATTAGAAGGCAGCTTCTGGCCCATGAGAGGAGGAGAAATCAGGGGATCACTGAAGAATAATCTTGCAAATTGATTGCTGATTGTCATTTGTTGAGGCAGTTGTACCCCTACAACTGTAAAACTAGTACCATTTTTTTCTTTAAGCAATTAAATGCCTTTATGTGAGATACCTTCACCAAATTCAAATAGGAAATAATTCTGCCTCAGACACCGTTGCGTTTTGTTGCCATTTGATCTTTTTCTGGAGTTGGAGTATTATCAGGATTGAGATGAAAAGTTGCAATAAAATAAATGACCTGATGACTAATGCATGCCTCAGTCCAGAAGAGCCAAAATTAGCATCCCTGTCCAGCCAGGCAGGGACAGGAGGTAAGATGAGGCTGCCTCTCAAGGCATTGCATTCAGTTTTAAAAGTCAGATGGTATTCTGGACCGCAGGTGCAGGTCTCGCTTCGCACAGGCTCTCGCAGGCAGACGGTCTTAGTCGTACTTTAGAGACAGGCACGTCTCGGATGTGGCAGCCCTGATTTACCTCCCTACAAGTGCCGCAAACAGCTGTTCAGCATCTGCAGGAGCGCGGGGAAGGTGCGGGGGGACCCTGATGGCTGTGAGGGGACAGCGGTGTCATCGAGGCCAGAGAGCACACTAAAAATGGGATGTGCACAATCTGCTAAATGGTGGGGCTTTAGGACGCATATGCAGTTGCAGGCCCAGTTCCAGCTGGGTTTATTGGTTTCCATTGCCCATTGAGGCTCCCAGCCCCCTCTTAATTTCCTATGCAGGAACCTGGTCAGGGTTAGGGACATAAATCAAGGGAGGTAATATGGAGGTAGGTCACACAAATGTGGTTGTGTGCCTATAAAATCTGTATTTTGGGTTTTGCAAAAAAATGCCAGATCAGAGTAAATGACACTGAGACTGTATTGTCCACAGAAGGGTTTAAATGTCAAAAAATGTGGAAATAATATCTACAGCAGCATTTGCTTTATAGAGTATTCATTTAATTGGAACAAAGACACCCCAAAGACAAATTACGTCCCTCTCCCGCCAAAGCTTTCTCCATATTAAAAGGGATGTTAATGGTGAGCCCCATGGGAAAGATAAAAGCATCGATATTCTATCTCAGGTTACGTGAAAAAAATCTTTGCACTCAGTTGTCATTTGTATCGCTGCATTTAAGGTGCCTAGATGTGGACTAAGACCGTTTTGTGTTAGAAACTGTACAAACATAGAATAAAAATGTTTCTTGTCCTGCTGCCAAGTTTCTGCAGAATAATAAAAATGAGTATCAGTAACAATGATCAACAAATAAGCAAGCCCTCCAAAATAGGTGCACTATTACCTAAATTAAATCTCAAGCTGCCTACAAAGAAATCTCAGACAAATGGGGAGAAATAAATCTCAAACATAATAGGAATATCTTAATACTTGTCTTAGATAATGTTGTATATTAATCCCATAAGCACACTGTGTTATGTGCACTTTTAAAACTGTGATAAAGTAGGACATTTTTTAATAACTTAAAGAATCTTCTGAATTTTGAACCTATGGTATCAGTAGAACTTGCATGTCGCTGCAGCTGAGGAAGATGTGCCCTGGGTTTTGTATACCTGTTGGTTTGCCAGGAAGATGAAAGCGTGAATGTCTCAGTCAGCAAGGTCTTTTATTTCCTTTTTGGGGTGTAAGCAGAAATGCCGGGTATGAAGCCAGGAGGATATTTCTTCCTGCCTGAGGTGTTGAAAATTGAAAGTAGCGTCTTTATAATAACCTGACAAGACCACAGAGATACAATGGGTTTAAGCCGCTGTCAGAGAGATTCAGGTTAGATAATGGTGGGGCAAATAAAAACAATGGTGGTGAAGCCTGGCCCGCCTGGGGAGGCAGCGGCGGTCTCCCAGGAAGGGCCAGGCAGACACCCCCGCGGCAGGGTGAGCCGCGGCTGCTGACCGGGCTTTGGGGCGGCGCGGCGGGACCGGGTGACCCCGCAAAGCCCCTCCTGGCCTCCGGTTACCTGGTTCTCTGGTACCGTGCGTGAATGCTCTTCGTCCTCCGCTGCGACGCCCACCGGTATCGATAACACTTCACGTCTCCTTGTGGCGTAACTGCGCTTGCGGTCGAGCTGCTGGCGGCACGTCGGGGATCTGGGGGATCTGGCCAAGCTGGAAACGTCAGGAGGGGTTCACAGCCAGAACTGAAGTCCTGCGGCCTGAACTACTTGCGAATTTTATTAAACTGGCAGCATCTTATCTGCTTGCCAGATAACGGGCTTTGGACAGAGCTGTTTGAGATTGGAGAGTCAGAGGAAGGAATAAAAAGCCCTCGGCCCTTTAATTCAGGGTGAAAGAATTCAAGGAAAACGAGAGATTGGAGTGAACAGGTACAAACTGGCTACCTTAAGAACTCCTTACCTTTGCTCGGTCCATGATAATATCAGAAAGCAAAAGATTAGAAATAGGATTAAATTAATTTAATGTATTAAATATGTAACATGTATTACATATACACTTTGTCACATATGATTTCTAAATAAAATATTTGAAACATATATTTTACCCATATATACCTGGGTAGCCTAAATGCTGAGTAATTATCATTCGGACAGTCTCGTGCTGAAGTCGATTCAAACCAGGACCGTCAGAGTAGCTGCCCGAAGAGGTATGTAAGGTACCAGTGCTCAGCGTTCCCACCCAGGTGTGAGCAGTGCTGTGCAGTAATCCCAGGCCCAGAAGGGAAGTCCACCCAAAGAAACCCTGACCAAACCCCTCCAGGCAAGGAAGCACCGTGCAGGACAGGAGTCAGGGATGGACAGGGGGATAACGGAATCGCCACTTCCCATGGTAATACAGAAACTCCTTCTCGCAAAGCATATTGCTTTAAACTGACACCAAGAAGCCCAAACAAAAACAAGTCCCAAAATGCTAGGTGCTAGGCAAAACCAGCTAGGGAGGGGATTCTGTCCTTCCCCATTCCCTAAGTAGTTTATTATCAAGTGCAAAGATACAGGATCTTTACCTTTATTATGCTCATGTACAGCCAGAGAAGTAATACTTTGAGATTAATTCATTTGCTCAAGATGACACTGGAAATAGTGGCAAAGCTGCACACTGGAGACAAGTGCACGGAGCTCCAGCAGGTACCTTACTCCCGAGGAGTAAGCACGTACAGTGTGATCCCTTCATCATGAAAAAAAAATCTCTGTGTCTCTACAACTGCTAAACATCCACAGAATCAATTTTCACTCGTAATTTCTTGAAGTATTTCAGCGGTATTGCTGAAACCCTCCGTAGGACATGCTGTAAGCCACGAGCAACCACCTTCAGTCTCTGCAGACACATATGAATTCTGCTCCCAGAGGGGCTCCGCAGCAACGACATCCAAGCACTTTTGTCCCTTCAGGTAGAGAGGCCGTCTCGCAGCTCACCGCTGCTCCCTGTCCCCGCAGCATGCCCACACTCACCATTAGCATCCCAGTCCTTTTCAAATTCAAGAGATTTTTGGCAGTGGTCTCAACCTTTACTAGATAATGAAAGATATTATCCGAGATCTAAGGGGCAGATTTTAGAAAGACCTTAAGTAACCAAAAATTCAATGTTAAGGGCATAACAAACAGTAAGAGCAGTTGGGCAACCAATGTGCTGAGCACTAATACACCAAACGCAAATTCCACCGTCACTTGTGCAAAAATGCAGGTCGCAGCTTTGCAGCTGAGCGATTCCCCGTGGATTTCTTGGATCAGATGCCCAAACCAGGAAGCCCTGAGAAGCCAGGCTCTGCAGAAAAGGAGACTGGCCCATCCTCCCTGTTGCAGAGTAGTAACAGCATCAGTTTGCAGGCGCTGCTGTTGCCCCAGAGCTGAGGCAGTCCCTGTGGGACACAGGCGCCTACCACTGTAATTTCACAGCCGTGCCGGTAGCGGTGGGAGTTGGCGGCTCACTGCTACGCTTAGGTTCCGCAGAGGAGCTGCTCTGGAGGTAGGCTGTACTCGAGTGCTGTGTTAGCTGCAGGTGGACCTGCCGTGAAGAGAAGAGAGGGATGTATGTCTCGTGTAATCCACGCCAGCTGTAACTCAATACAAGCCTTTTTACATCCCGCAGTGCTGAGATGGTGCTGTGTGATGCTACACATTTACTTGGAAAAACCCAGACCAGTGGGAAAATATTTAGCAAATCTTAAACATTTCAGGAGCTTTAAATCCACCTGACACTGAGTAAAGTTTAACAGGGATATTTCAGACTCTGTCGTGTGTATGAAAAATAAAAAGTCCTAAATCATAAAATCTAGACAAGAAAATTAAAATATTGACCCTGGCAGTGGAGCAGTCATTGATAACCTGGGGTGTAGCCTGGCATCTCTAAGAATGAAAGGTGACGTGCAGGAAAGATACGCTGAATTTTCTCTCTTCTCTTTTAGATAAAGTCACCTACCTGTACCAAGCTGTGCACGGCTTGGTCTTCCCTCTGACTGGATCTTTCCTGGCATAAAGAGAGCTGTTAAATTCATTCAGGACCTTATGGACAAGTTTGTGTAAGTTCAGGATGATGTGGTGAATTGAAGCAGAACTAGACCGAGCTTTGGAGTGAAAAGCACAAAGAAAGCAAGACCTCCCTCTAGTGTCTGGAGAGTCCTGGGAAGGAAGCGAAGAGAGCAAAAAAAGAAAATCCAGTTTGTAAGAGTAAAAAAGCACGAAAGACAGTAAAATGGAAGGGCTAAAAAGAGTGCATAAATGGGCTATAAATGTAACCTACCTGTTGTTTTGAATTTTGAAATGAGGTTCCTAGTAGGCAGATTTCAGTGATTTGCGTTGGTAATTGTTATTTAATTATCTTCATAATGAGGAGGATGCAGAAAGTGGGAACACGCTGATAGATAGTATCTGCTAATGAAAAAACTTGAGACACTTCTGAGGGGAGGGCAGCACAGAAAGAAGGCCTGGGCGAGGAGTGGGAGAGATGGGCTGAGCCAGAGCCCTGCAGAGGGTACGTGGTTTGAGCCCCGTAACAAGAACCACTTATTTTTCGTACTTCAGTTCTACCGTTGAGACACTCAGCCCAGGGAAGGGACCCCTAAGCTGATGCGGCGCCTCTGTCAAGGTGGGAAAATAAGGGCTAGAAATCAGTGGAGCCTACTATGCAGTAGCAAGCCTTGAGCAGTAGGTTGCAAGATGTTTTTGGAAAAGGAGTTTTCCATTTCTTCTGCTGACAGTGGGCAGGAAGGCTGGCACTGATGGCTGGAGGGGTGCAGGTGCCTGCACTGAGGGCTGTCGTTCACTGCCCTGGGCAAATTTTCACGTGGAGATAAATAGTGAAGGTGAGAAGCCCACCAGATATTGATTCAACCTCTGTGTTCTGCTCAGGAGAAAGTAGCCTGAATTTGCCAGCCCTTAGCAGAGCCTTGTGTTACCGAAAGCTGCTTTGCTGCTGAAGGAGAGGGCTGAGCTGGACTCGGGTTCTTTACCAGACCCATGCCTTTAAGCAAGTCCCTTTTAATATTCCCACAGTGTGTTTGTGTACCTGGGCAGTACCCTTCACGCTCAGTTGAGCTGAGCCTGTGTGAATGGCAGCATAAATACAGTAACTAAATCTTTCTAGATTTTTTCTTTTTAAGGGAAAAGAAAAATCCCTCGACTCTGACATTTACAATAGACATTAACTGCTCTCTGACATTTGGGCTCATAAACCGAGGTCGACCAAATTTCCGTTCTTAACTTACCCCACTGTATCAGACAAGATATGAACTGACTGGCCGACCCTTTCTCTAAATAGCAGAGCACCTGCCCCTCGCTCCCAGCATGCAGGTTATGAAGACTGGTACTTATTTCAGTGATGATGAACTGAGTGCCAAGAAAATAAATGAGGCATCATCAAAAGTGTGTGGGAGAGCAGGGAACTGAGCGAGGGTCTCCTATAGCCCAGTCTTGCACCAAAATAATTTTTTTTTTTTGATCCCACAGGTATTCAGGAGGGCTGCGTGCACGGAAACAACAGCGCTAGCTCTGCACCAGCAGGATAGGAGGAGCGGTGCAGCACGCTAGCCATGGCTGCTATGGCTGCGCTGCACCCTCTGCAAGGAGTTTCGGAGTAGCGGCTGTGCCCAAGAGTGTGACCGTGCTGCCTGCGCTGCGTGTGCGGGCAGGGCTGTCGTGTGGCGCAGGAGCTGCAGGTTCCTGCCAGCAAGGCTGGGCATGGACGGAGGGGGCTGCTCCGGGCTGCTTTCCTGGGGCTGAGTGACGGTGGTGACGCCGCGTTGCTGCCACTGACATCCAGGCACGGCTTTAAAAGGACGAGAATCAGGACAAGGTTCTCGTAACTCCTTTGAAGACAGATCAGTTGAAGCAGCATTAACAGTGGTTTTATGTGTCTGCATTAGCCCTGTGGGGGGACGGATGAACAGAAACAATACAGCTTTGCTCTGGGCTCAGTGTTTGGGTGAGTAAGTGTAGGGTAAATGGACAATCATAGAGCTGAGAACGTAGAGGTTGACAGGAGCTGAGGCAGAGCTGAGGGCTTGCCTGAGCTCCCCCCTACTCCCTGTTTCTTTGAGGGGGGAGACAAAATGGCAGCATTTGCGTCAATAAAATTTCATTTCTAAAGGAGTAGAGTGATGAAGATATATTTAAGATGGCGCAAGAGACTCCTGTCCTGCCGATCTTCATTAAGATAAACAGTTCTGCTTGAAGAAGAAAGATTATGTAGTGCTCCTTTAACTCGTCGTGTGCCAGGTTCAACCAGCCAGCCGTGCAGCTGGCCTTACCCTCAGCCCTGAACAGGATGCAAACCAAACTCCTTGTAATCCAGAGCTTGGTCCAGCGTCGCTTTCTCCCGTCAGCATTTTAGCACCCAGCTGAAGCACCGAGAGAGCAGCAGCAGCTGTGAAATGACAGAGCAGTATTAACTCTGCTGAACGAAAGGGACCTGAATAAGGGTCGGATAACTAAGCTTTTGTAATGGGATCTACACTTTTGTTTGCCAGTGATGTCTGAAGGGAAACAAAAAATTTACTTAGGAAGAGTGCCTTGAGACAAATACAGGAGACAGCTAGGCGTCAGTGCAAGTGCGGTGATGCTGGGGTTAGAGCAGGGGCACCTAGTCCAGCCCAGCAGCCTGCCTCCCTCCATGGCCAAGGCGGATGCCTGGGAAGATCCCGAGGCTGGGGAAAGCCCAGCGTGCCATCCCCCTGGCCACACTCCCACCACCAGCATGTCACGACTCACATATTTCTGCACCTATGTGGCTTTGAGCAGCTAAGGCCACACAGAGTCCCAAGTCAAGTCATTGCTGACCTACTCCCATGTTAATAAGTAGGGTTTTTTTCTTGGGCAGGACAGAGGAGGGGAACAAAACAGGACACGAGCGTCCTTCTTCATTTTCCTGTTGCTCTATAGGGTGTTTTCATGCAAAAAACCTCCAAACCCTAACATGGACCACTTTAATGTTTTTGAAGACATTAGCTGTCCTCCTTACAGCAAGAAACTAGTTGAATTGCTCTGAGTGCTTCTTCCTTGAACACAAAAAAGCAAACTTAGGTAGAAACCAACAGAAAAGTGTACTACTTGACTAATTTCACTGAGTATTTTTAGCAAGAAAATAGCTATGTCAGACCAAGAAATGCTGGTGTTTTCAGAAACGAGCTATCATTCACATGAGAATTGATTCCATTAATTTCAGTTTTATCAATAGACATAGTTGTAAGAAATGTATTACACTAAGTATCTATCTCCCAAATTGAGTTTGAAGTTGGGCTGGCCAGGGTGTTCAGCTGGTTCTTGTCACAGCCTTGTTGCGGGAGGAACGTGGAGGCAGCTGGTGTCAGGCTTCTTGAGACCACGAGCTGGCTGGGGGGAGTAACCTTGTCTGACATTGGACCAAGTTTTTGTACTAGCAAGGTTTTTAAACAGCCTCTCACAGCAGGGCTGTGAAAAGTTGCAATTTTGGCTACAGTCTCAAGAAAATCATGGCAAAGAGAATGGAAAAGAACAGAATAAAAGAATTCATAGTTTGTATTCTGCGTGTTGCGCAGGATGACCAAAAGTTGAGTAACACTGGGGATGGACCGCACAGTCACCTTCTCAGTAAGGCATGTACTATCCATACCTAAAATGCTTATTTTTTGAATGTCATTTGCTGTAGCTGACAACAGAAGTAAGCTTTCAGGGATAATTCAAAAGCAGCAAGGAGGGCTGAACACACTGGGAGAGAAGGCATCACAAGCCTTTCTCTTTTAGGCTTTAACTTTTGTAAGATATTAAAATCATTTTCCAAAAGCAAATGGAGTTACATATGATTACCTATGTTTATGTTGATGACAGCTCAGCTTACAACAGCAGAAGTATCTTTTGTTTAGTCTTCGTCTTCTGAAAGATACAGTCCAGTTTTGGGAGAGTGCCGCACTACATAGAGAATCTCAATCTTTCCACCCTTCAAAGCTAATTTTTTTTCTCTTTTTTTCCCCCCCCCCCCCTGTAATTCATTGTTTGTAACAGGTGTGGATGATGCGCCAAGCTGAAAAATCACTTGGCTGGTAAGGAATCGTTTTAGCTACCTGTTCTTTTAAATCCTGCTGAAGATCTGCAAATTAATCACTACAGTTATGTTTTGTGTCCTGTAAGTGCTTAATGTAGTTGCAACAGAGTTTATCATTTAGAGTAAAGAGGACAGTGATGCTCAGCACAACTGTATGAGGTATCAGGGCTGAAAATACCATTATAAAACAATCCTGTGGAAATGAGTCTAATGGAATCTGCTCCTTTCTTCAACTCTTCGAGCAGAGAGCATCTTCGTTACTGTGAAGTTGTGTGTAAAACGTGGGTACCTGAGAGCGCCCGAGTCCCAGCCTCATCTTCCTGAAACAAGACTACAGACAGACTGCCTGTAGGTGTTGGCCTCGTACTACAGAATAGCCCAGACGCACGTCAAGAGCAGGTGGCGTTTTTTTGTTTTTTAATCAAAGCAGCCTCACATCACACCCATTTCACTTAAAAAGTAAAAATTAAATCTCAAGTTTACTCCTGTTCTTACAGATCAAAAGAAGGAGAACTGAAGACATATCGCCATCATATTTGTTTCTGTTTTCCTTTCTCAGAAATATTTGTATTAAAAGATTAGTTCTAAGTGATCAAAACTGTGTGCTCTGCAGCTACCCCAAGACTTCAGCAGCTCCAACCTTCTGCCCCCTTACGTGTTCATCGCTTATTTTTCTTCACCGTTGCAACCAGACTCCTTGGGGTAACACGCTATTGAATAAAACATGACCTAGCATTCTACACCAAAAACCAAAGGAGCTGTCATACCCTCACTCAAAATAAGGGAACTGTAGAAATAGTATTTTCTATCTTGAGTCTTGCAATATGATGATGATGCTAAATATAACAATAGTTTAATATAGAAGAGTTTGTTACAGAAACCTACTAAAAGAGAAGCGGGAAAGGCTATTAATTGCCTGTGATTTTGACACTGCTCTATTTTCCTAAAAGGGTGTGGGGCAAACAGTGCCTGACTGCTGATCTAAAAAGCGATGAGGGAAGGGGGAGTGGATCACGTTTTAGAAGCGGTAGGTGCGAAGTGAGCTCCATGTAAGTAGGTGAGCTAACTGGGGGGAAACATGTTAATCTACTGGCTTAATTACACGATAGGGGACTACGCTGGGATAAACAATTAATAGCGAGCCTCATGGGTTAAATTTGGTTAAACAGGTTTAATATTAAATGGCCACCAAATAGAAGTAAACCTAGCTTAACTTTATTCATACCAAGATAAGAAAAAGATGGCATTCATATTACTATTGGATACGTTGCTTTGTAGCAAAATACAGACTACAGAAAGCTACCAAGTTCAGAATGAACTTCTTGCTTGTATGTGAGCCAAAAGATAGAGGCATTCATATACGAGCTACATAAAACGTGTACTTAACAATTCAAAGAAGGCTTACTAGGTACACTTTTACATTGCTCAATTTTCTGCATAAACTCCAGAATTTTCAAAATGAAAAGTTTGTTTCATGTGGTGGTTTGAAGTGAGCACAAATCCTGTAAAAACCGAAAGGCAGCTTGTGTGCTTAGAATTGCACAAACAAATCACTCTGGATGAAAATTCAGAATACAGTTTTTCACATAACTCTGAATTATGCATTGTCCTCCCAGAGCAGAGGCACAACACAAGTCTACCTCAGTCTGTCAAAGAAATCACAGATTTCACCCAAATACAGCATTGTACTCGGTTCATGAATGACAGGGGGCAGAAGCTGATGTTGGTAACTTCTGGAAAAGTGAATACGGCTCTTGAAAAACAACCCACCCAACCAAAAAAGCCCTAAAGCAATACCCTCTAAATTTCTGAAGGCTTTTAAAAACAATTTGTTATAAAAATAATGATCCAGGAAGTATGTTGTGGTAAGAATATTTTATATATTTTTTTTTACACTTTTAACACTTACAAAAACATTCAAACACAAAAAAAATTAAATAACTTTGGAAGCAGAACAAGTCCTTCTGCCTACACACATACAACAATTCCGAGCTGTTGGCACAAAAAGTAATCCACATTCATAAAACCCTTACTACTATATCAAACATAAGTTAAGTAAATCATAGGCACTAGTTTATCAAATCCGTATTTCCACACTTCTGCAGTAAATCTCTAAACACAGAGCCCCATGATTTCCTGATCTCAATAAACTGGTGATGCACAAAAGCTTTCTAGTAAACAGACAGTTTGTCTTTTCAGGAAGTCGTTCGCTGTATTTCAGGGGGAGAACAGCAGAGAAAAGAATCCTTATAAAACTTAAGCTGAACTTACCCAAGTGATGAATTACTTAACTTAAGGAAAGGTACACAACAGTTTGATGCAGCCATGGTAAAACCCCCAATATTGTCATCTGAACTGACTTTCAAAATTTAAAAGTCAATCAAGTGTTTGATAAAATCCATCAATTAAAATTCACCTTTTTTCAGTGAAGACTGCAGCATTGCTTTGTAAAATGCTGAAATGTTAAAATTCGGGCTTTAGTGAGAATATGTGCATTTGATCTAGTCCTCTCTTCTGCTTAATAGTGACATGAGATACTGACATCCATCATCTGTGCCAGCGAATGGCGCAAGGCTAGCGCAGTGGTATGTACTGGTCTACTGGTGCAAGGCAGTTTCTTTACCCCTGCTGAAATCTTACTGAATTACAGTATATTTGATACCCTGACTTCAAAGTCTCAGCACAGATCTTGGTCTGGAGTGTGAAGTCATTCATCAACCCAGAGTTTGCTTGAGTAATTAGAGCTGCAAATTAGTCTCCACTCCTTCCTATTTGGCTTCTTCCAAGTCAAGTAGTATTGCATGGCTTTTCATCCAGGAACATGTTAACGCTGGCCTAAAATTCAAGTGCTAGAATTTCAGGGTTAGTTATCCTCTTAGTGGGGGGAGTCAAAATACACCAGCAGTTCCAAACTCAGATACCAATGGAGTTGAAGGCTACCTACCGTCCAATCCAACTTGTAGTGTTCGTCAGTCATTGCACAAAGGATATACCATTCACATTCTCTTACTTCATCAACTGTACATCCAAAATACTGAAAAAGCTTCAAACAAAATCCCTTCCACTTAACTAGTCCCACCCAATACAACTTTAGTTACAAATGTTCGCATGATGTCTTCCAAATCAGAAAACAATGGTTTAAATGCTAATTATATGAATGACTTGTTCTGAGCAAAATGTGTTAGAATAAGTCAGAGCCACCAGAGGAATTTAATAGCTTGTAAACAGACATAGCAGGTTTCATACTCTGTTACCAGTAATGTAAGATACATATATGTAAGGCAAAGTACATATTTAAACACACTTACATGGGCAATATCTTCTGTAAAAATATTTACAATTTAAAATAAACCAATTTAAGAAATGGATGAAAGTAAAAAAATAGGATACAGAAAACTCCCTCATACCATGGAACATCACCTAAATGAATATCATTTGGCATCAAGAGTCAACTCATTACCTTAAAATTTGTATGTTACAAGTGCATAGTTGTGTTTCCTTCTTCTTAACTACCAGCATTTACAGTTGCTCCAGGCTGCAAGCATAGTGGTATGGTATTAGAACAAATTAACATTACGACTTGCTCTTTCCTTTTTAAGGAAACCTGCTATAAAAAAAGTTTTTCCCAAATAGCGAGCCATGTGCTAAAATGTGGCTACAATAGCAAAGGCCATCTTTCCTGAGCCAGGAACTTTAAGGTTAGAAAGATTGTACAATTGATACTAAGCCCTTTTGGCAATCAAACATATAAGAGCATGTAAAGCTGATAAATCAACATAGGAAAGATGCAATCTATACTATTGCATTTGTATGTGTCTGCTACATTCAAACCTTTAATGTTAATAAAAGCCATGGCTACTACTTACTGTTCTGCCTAATCCTCCAGAGTAACTTCTGATTCTTTCTGAAGGATGTACGTACCACTTTCCCCAATGAGAATCTCATACAATTGTTAAAAGCAATGTGTCACTAGCACTGTAGCAGTCTGCATCAGAGTATTAGCTCTGATTAACGTAGTCTTGTTTCAACAGTACATACTCACCAATCTTTCTGCTGAATTAAAACAGGCTGAAAATGAAGTTTTGGACAATGTAAGTTGACTGTTATACTTGCTGTTTTTCAAGATGGGCATTTCTTTGGCATTCATTAGGTTTTTGCCCAGACGTTGGCCACTGTCACAAATGCTCATATTGATACATTTTTAGCAAGCAAGAAAAAAACCCAGAACGATAGCAATTTAATGTAGAAGTGATTGTATGATCACCAAACATCTGATGTTAGATGTCATTAAAGTGCTGCTTTATAATCTCTGCCAGTTTGTGCTAATTAGAGACAGAGAGGTCTGGAATTTTTACAAATCCCAAAGTCACATCTGAATAGTTTGTATAATCAAGCTGTCTTTTAGCCTGGTGAGGAAGCATCCATGAGCACTGGAACTTTGCATTAAGCTTCGCAGTTCAGTAGCAGCCATCTTTCCAACTCTCATCTTTCACGTTGCCATAGGTTTTGGGAGTGGGTAATGATCTAAAATCAAATGAGATATTTTTCAGTTTCATACATAACTGCTGAAGTATCCATCTACAATACATAAGAATTTAAACATTATATAAGTAACTGAAATATACACTTCACTCATTTACTTCTCTGCAATATAGTTTACTTAAGATAAACCCCAAAGTATTTTCAGTTTCAGGTTCTATGTGCTGTATCTTGGCAACTACCACGTCAGAAAAACATTTGCAGAAATAGACAGAAAACTTTTTGCTATTATACTCTGTGAGAATACAAACTTAACCTGCTCCCATCTACAATAGGCCATTTTTTTTTCAGTGATGTATAAACAGGGAAATCCTTGTTTAGAGTATTACATTTTGCTTACATCAAAATCTTGACGTTCACAGATACTTCATTATTGCATTGTGTACAGATACTGCATTATTACATAAACTTTCAAAAAAACCAGCTGTGTAAGTTTAATAAGTGAAACACTTTTCTATAAGACAAGTTGTGAGTTGGACAACCACACTTCGCTACTATTAAGAACTTCCTGTCAAAACCAACTGCTTTTATTACACGAAGTTTCATACTGCTGACAGTGCAGCCTTGGAGTGCAAAACAGTCAATAATGTGACAGTCACTTGTCATTCCCCTGCCCAGCACTCATTGCAAAACAGAACTCCTCCACTTTGCTATTTACTGCTGTTTCATCTTTTCTACGGTACTGAAGACCAACCGTTTATCCTTTCTGTTTAACGGGATTCTTAATATTCCTCATGGATGACTGCTTCTTTATGTCAGCTGGCTTCCACTTGACACCTTCAGTGAAAATCCACATTAGCGTGGCATTAAAAGCATATATTCTAAGTTATGCATCACTTCCTTCCGATTCTCCTGAGGACTAACTGTCCATGTAGCCTTTCCGGTTAATATTTAGTCTCTCTTGTGGTGGTTTTCCAAAGCACTCTGACATTAAGCAACTTCTACAGCTGGGTGCTACCACAGAGGTTATGTTTGAGCTGAAAATTCTGTTTTGTCCTGTGAGTTAACTGCATTTATTTTTACATTAAATTTAGCAAATGCTATGGATGCCTCCTCTGTCCTCACGTGTCTTCCTTCCTGAAGTTTCTACCTGCCCAAGGAGAGAAACTCTTCTGACCGTGGTACCACTGCTTGCCATATGGATTACAAAAGGAACTGCAATAGTTCTGACTTTAGAATGTGTCACTCTGTGGTACAAATGAATTTTCACTTGCCAGCTATATTTTGATGACTTTTTACCACATGCAGACAAATTCTTTTTGCCTTCTCAGCCCAGGCTAAGACACTTTATTTAGTTAGTTCACTTTAGTATCTTTCGTTATTCATTTGACTTTCGCTCCTTCACCTTCACTCTCTAATTCAAGAACCTTTTCCCTTCGGTTTTGCTTTAAATCTATTTTGGAAAAACAGTCAAATACTTCACGTAGAGGTCTCCATTTCCATTCTAAATACCTTGAGACCAAAATAAGAATTGCAGCACAAACACACAATGTACAAAATTCATTATGAAAACGTCAAACTAAGACTGCCTGTCACATACTCACCTGCGAACAGGCTGTGCAAGTTTGCTACGAGGCACTGGGATGCCCCCTGTAGAAGGGGCACTGGGTCTGGGCAAGCCACTCCTCATCCCTGCTGTCCCTGCCGGTCTGGTAAGAGTAGTACTGTTAATACTGCTGGCAGGGCTTGGCAAGCCTGAACTCTGGGCTGCAAGAGGCCCTGGTGAAGAACTACTGTGTGTCAGCTGTGTGGCTTCTGGAGAAGCAACTGAACCGGGTCCATGGTTACTAAATGCTTTCACTGGTTGTCGGAGAGCTAGGGGAGACGGTGCTGCAGGTGAGCGGAATTTACTTGAAGGTGGTACTGGAAAATAAAATACAGAAGTTACTTTCAAGCTTAAGTTACAGTATAACGGAAATTAAAAACAGGAAATTACTTTATGTGAAAATTCAAACAATATGGAATGTATAATGGAATACAGCCAATCAAGCAGCAATGAGAAACAGGAATTCAGATGTCCTCTTTTTCATGTGTTTTTGATATCATAACTCTAACGCCCCATTTGCTTACTACAAATGTTTCTTTATCTGGATTTATAAGTAATACTAGTAAGGCTCTAAGCATTATATCTCTCTAAGAGGAGAACACATTTGTTAAGAAGAAATTTAGCTGCTTCAGAAATGCGTGAACCTAACTCCTGTCCCTGAGAGAACATGTTGAAGAATACAGGATTCTAGTGTGATACAGTCTTTAAATAGATTCAAAGTGTATATTAGCTTTCAATCATGAAATTCTGAGCACAGAGCATCTTAATGTTTCTTTTATGCTCTTCTTTTTAACCAAATCCATTGAATTAGAATCCACCTGGAGATATGGTCATGTCCCAGATTTATTGGCTGACGGGGAAAAAAAAGATAGGGTCAGCCAACCCCCAACACCAAAGAGATTAAGGTGCTGCTATGAAACTTAAACCAGACAACTGTAACAATTTATAGCCTTCCTCTTTTTACAAATATTATCTAAATTATCAGTATAACTAATACCTGAATTCAAATACTTTGTATCTGAGTTAGTATGTAAAATATAGGTCTTTATCAAGTCCTTTCTGGGAAAGGTTAATAAGCCAGTGAAAATCCATTTAGAGGCTTAGACTTACAATACAGCACATTGTCTGTGCAACAAGGTGCGCATGCAAATGTACTCCACTAACAATTTATTTCTGTACGATATATCTATTTTACTCAATGCTATTAATGCAACAGCAAGAATTCTTATTTATTATATACTCAGGAATTACTTCTGAATTTTAGTAGACAGCTAGCAGTGAATGACAACTGATCCTCACAGCAATAATACTGACAAAAAGACTATTCAACAGTTCTTTGATAATGCCAAACCTTAAGCACAATTATTGATGACAATGAGAAATATTTTCAAAATATGCATAATGTATGACTAAACAGTATACTTAAACTAATCCATCATCTTAATAATTAAATGGTATTTCACCAGCTTTTCAAACTGATTAGGGTAGGTCAGTAACAGTCAACAATCAGGAAAGTAAAACAAAATCATGTTTACATTTAGTGAATTTGCATGAACTATTCTTTCCTCCACTAAATAAAATTTTTTACACAGAGACCAAAGTTGAGTCCTCTTTGACAGATGTTGTACATAAAGAAGATGGTCCTTCACATAGCTTTTATTATCATTTTACAAGGTAGATCCACTAAGAGCATGAGGAGTGAGAGAAGGGACGAGTAACGACAGGAACGTGACATCCTAAATGGGGTACAGAGGAAGTGGTGGTTTTCAGGTTGTATTTTGAAGCCATTCCTTACAGGGAATGTCTAGAAAGATTATTATGTGCCTCATTGCAGATGCGAAGTGTATTTGATTCCTTTCTGGATTATTCAAAAGGGCCTTTCCACTGATAGCGATATCGAACACAGCATGAAGATGCTCATAGGAAAAGCTGACAAAAAAGGTGGCAGAGATGTCAACAATACATGACAGTTGTTAAGTAGCGAGGAGAATAAATAAAACCCCTTAAAATAAAAACCTTGGCATCAAGCCAGAGGATGGATGAAGGAAAGCATTAACAGCAGAATGACTGGACAAGAAGAGCAGCAGAGTGCTCCTTGGACTAAAATAGATTACAAGTTAGAAGTTTTTAAAATGCGACATTGCCTGTAACATTGGTGCAATCGAATCTGCAGAATTTCCAAGTGATTCTACAGTGTAAACATAGGGAGCTTTTATCACTAAACTTCTCATTACAACACACAAAAGTTGTAACTGAAGAAAGCTTGTGACATTCCCAGTGAAAGTAAGCATCCAGTAAATTAGTCGTCTCCATTCTCTCCAGATTTCTGTTGACCATATTTTACCACGCTTCCAACTCGAGCTGTCAATTCATTAAACGTTTCCTGCCAGCACAGCATTGCAGACGTTGCTGAGAGCTGTATTCATTCTTGTACATAAAGGAATGAATTGTCTTCCAATGTGCTGTGATCTCCAAAGCAGTCCACATGATGCAATCTCTGGCAAACTGCCTAATAATTCTGCTCTACATATAAAAATTTTTGTCTTAGAGCAGTTTTGGATATTTAATAAAACTCAGTTTGGCCTATTTGAACACAGGATCACAAAGAGTGAGGTACTGCCTTAGTCAAAGATAATTGTACACCCACGTGCAGTATTGAGCTGATCCATGTTTAATAAAAACACATAAACGCGTAAGGGTAGTGCTTAACAACTTTACACAACTCCATCTCCTTAGAAACTAAACAACCAGAACCAACTACAATTAAAACATCTGGCAACAATAAAAATAAATGGCACTGTGCAGTCACGACATCCAGATTTCCCACCCTCTCTGTATTCTGTCCTGGACCGTGCGCAGGGAGCAAGAGATCACCCCCTGGCAAAGTAAGATGCTGTGAAGCTACAACCTTATCTGGCTTGCACCCCAAGGCCAGCTGCTGCACACCGACTTGAAACCAGAATCAGTTCTGGTGCAGTTGTTAAATTATAACCATCGTGATGAGATGATTCAGACCGATACAAAAGAACAGATGAGGTAAAACGATGGGAATCAATAAACTGTTCTGTCACCTCAGTACAAGACAGACATGGACCTGCTGGAGCGGGTCCAGAGGAGGGCCACAAAAATGATCAGAGGAATGGAACACCTCTCCTATGAGGACAGGCTGAGAGAGTTGGTGGTGTTCAGCCTGGAGAAGAGAAGGTTCCGGGGGGACCTTATTGCGGCCTGTCAGTACTTAGAGGGAGCTTACAAGAAAGATGGGGACAGACTTTTTAGTAGGGCATGTTGTGATAGGACAAGGGGGAATGGTTTTAAACTAAAAGAAGCTGGATTCAGACTAGATATAAGGAAGAAATTTTTACGATGAGGGTGGTAAACCACTGGAACAGGTTGCCCAGAGGTTGTAGATGCCCCATCCCTGAAAACATTCAAGGTCAGGTTGGATGGGGCTTTGAGCAACCTGATCTAGTTGAAGATGTCCCTGCCTACGGCAGGGGGTTTGGATTAGATGACCCAAACCATTCCATGATTCTATGACCTGACTGATACTGGATTGCTGTATAAGCCTTAACAAATCTGTTACAGTGAGGTAAAGACTTAGTTATTTGAGTGTATTTTGAACTGTTTTACACAAAATTGTAAAAAAAAAAAGCCAACGTGTGTGTGTGAAACGTGTCAAGCTATGTAATGAACAGTATTTTAAGAAACTAAAACCAATTGTTGCTCATAGTTGCTTATTCTTTTGAAACAAAAGTCTTGTTTCATTACTGCGTCATGCTTCTACACTTGTGAGAATCTCAGATCAGAAGCAAGAAAATCAACACATCAAGGACTATAAAATAGCAAATAACTGTAAAGGACATGTTGGATCCTCATTTGCAGTGAGGAATGACAGCAACTATAAACTGGAATACGTAACTGGCGGTGCAAGATGCTTGGTTCCTCATTTTCTAAGGTTTAATAAAATTTTACAAATAATATAAACAAATAGAGAAGCTAATTTTCTGTACATTTCCACAGCTCCAGACTAAGCCATCAACCTAATAAGTGTTCCAGACATCCAGATGAAGGTGAAGGCCTGGTCAACAGGAAAGACAGCCTGGAAAGCTTTGCAGAGGAATCGAGATGGTGGTCTTATGCCAAAGCAGAACATTGAGGGAACTTTTCTCCATTTGGTATGAAACATTAAGAAGATTGTTAGAGACCTCCTATTAAGCCATGTGAATCTGTTTTAAAGTCATTATACTTTGCTAAAACTTTCTGCACGGAATGAAGTTGACCCAAAGAAGTTAGCGTTGTTAAACCCCTGAGAGAAACGCACGCATTTTGTCAGCCACCCTCAGTACCTGCACGACGGACTCTCACAATCCTTAAAGGATTCTAGCATATGTAGAGCTTATGAATTGGTCTCAAGTGAAATATGATCTTTAAAATGAGATCTTCTAGACGGTAATAGAGAACGGGACCAACTATGCTTAAAACCAAAATCATGAACTTGTTTTATCCTACTAGTGAAATTGAGGCAGTGTCACATACAAGGTTGCCAGAATTAATTAAAAATCAGTTAAAACTTGTCTAATTGGATTAGAGACTCAATATATTTCATTTTCTTCTCAAAAAAAAGCCAACTTCACCCGTTAGCAAACTGGAATATTATATAAAATAGTCTCTAATTCCCTGAGAAAAAAATACAAATCTAAATTACTGCATGTTGGGGTTAATCTTCCAGTTTTGAGACGAAAAGAGAACACGCAAGCATGTGCGCATGTATGTGCAAAACAAGTTCACATTCTATGCTCATCTTTTCAAGGATAGTTTTTAGCTTTTG
This sequence comes from Calonectris borealis, assembly GCF_964195595.1. Taxonomy (NCBI): domain Eukaryota; kingdom Metazoa; phylum Chordata; class Aves; order Procellariiformes; family Procellariidae; genus Calonectris; species Calonectris borealis. The sequence goes on along the minus strand of NC_134315.1, from coordinate 30,078,463 downwards.
TTTCCAGCACAAAGGATGATATTTTCACTTGTCTGCATATTTTTTCAAAAACAAAAAAAGAAAATTTTTACAACTTTTGTTTTTAAAAACTGTATTTTACAATTTAAAAATTCCTATGCAAATGTAGCCCTAATGAATATGGATTCAAGAGTCTACTTTTCTAATCCAGATTTCCTGATTAATGCTAGAAGTCACCAATCCTTGGATTTTATCTCAAAATCCAATTTAATACTTTTTTTCCTACATGATGCAGGATTGTTTTTTTAATGTTTAGTCCAAAATGTTATGTACTTTGATATAGCAAGGACCACTTGATTAATCTCGACATGCAACAGCAATTTTATTAATCTAGAATGTGTGAGATTTAATGCAGGTGAACAATTATCTGAGATTTGCTGGAGCTTGATAAGAGGCTGTAAGTTAATTACCTCCTTTTGTAGATGGAGTTTGAAGAAACTGTTTGGTTTTGAAGGCAGCACGAGGCAAATTTTTCTGCCTTTGCAGAGCTGTTGAAAGATAAGAAGTGTTATATTTGTCTAAGAATACGGGGAATTTCAGAATTGCATCCACTTGTGAAACATCGAGGAACAGAGTGAGTAAAACACTCAAATGACTCTGTTATGACTCTGGAAGTGATGGGTTTTTTAAAATGGTTCTTAATGGCAAAGAGTTACAGAGGAGCGTGTCAGAAATTTTGCAGTGCAAAATGCGCAGATTCTGTAAGAGTAAAGCTTCTTGCAGGGCAAAAAGCCCAGAAATGCAAAAAAAATTAATACACCAAAGGGAGAACAAGCCACCTAGCAAACATGCTACAGCAATATGAGTGCAAGATTAGATACGAAGATGAAACTTAAACTGTCATATTTGACCTAGCAAGACTAAACTTTTCATTTTAAAGGAGTTTTCAAAAAAATATTCTAACACTATACAAAAGCGTAAGTCTTCGTCTAAATGTGATCATCATATAAAAAAGTTGTATTTTTCAATTATGCAAACATAGGCCATTTTGAGAGATGTCTGGTTTTTTCCCCTCAAAAGGTATGCAAGAGGACTCAAACTTAAAACGAAGACGTAACACTAACAATTATCAGCTGCCAGCATGTAGACAGCATGATAAAAATTGTTTTTTTATTGCTCCTATGTCCTGCCTTTTTTCTAGCGATGTTCAAGGGTTGATACTGCCTTGAAATGACCTCACCACCTACCAGTTACCAAGAGAGAAGCCAATGTTCCAAGAGCTGCAGACTCTTGGCAAGGAGAGAATTAGCTATTGCCAGAAAGAGCACATCGACTCAGCGTATTTTCACCACAGCATATTTAAGGGGGGAAGGAGGAAAGTGGTCAATGAAATAAAGCTTTGTCTACACAAAGGCTTCTTAAAATGATAAGGTATGAATAAACATCTCTGCTCACCTCAGTGTATGAAGTTTTATACCAGCATAAAACTGACTGCACTAGCAAGGCTTATTTCCATAGTGAGAAGGAAGAAAGATGGGGGAACAGCTGTGCATAAAGATCCTGACCCTGAGTAAGAAAGCTCAGTAATCCTATCACCAATTGGTGAATATCGCTATAAAGAAGGTAGGGGAAGAGCAATTACAATCCTAATAATATTAGTTAATCCTTTTCTAAACTTGATAGCATATAATAATTGCCATCATCTTTCCTATCCTTCAGTCAATGCAAAATCCACAATATTTTGTGAACTACAAAAAGTTCATCATGTGTTTACCTTCATTCTGAAAATATGACTAGGTGGTCTATTCATTTTAGTCTTAATAACTAATGAAAACCTGTCATTTTCAACAAACAGCAAAAAGAAATTGAAGTGTTTATAAACATGATAAAATGCTGCTTGTGGCTATTAAGAATAAAAAAACTATTCTTTCTACCAACTAGAATTTAATGCAAATAAGCATGTGGCATCATGCAATTCTTATTCAACTTCTGGCACATGGTCTTGCTATAAACGTTTTTTAAGGCATACCCATAAACAGCCAATTAAGCACAGTAAGATGTTTGAAAATGAGCACAATTCCTAGGAATTTAGTGAGGCAAACCACTGGCCAGAGTGTTTCTGTCCACAAGTATTCCATTATACCATTTTTTACTGAATCAGTGTTTTTGTTATACCACACAAAATTAAGAACAGCTTCTTCCTTCATATTTATGATCTTGAATTTAGTTTGCCCTAATTTGTTCAGTTAGATTTAAATATGCTACTGCACATGGCACTAAGTTTCTTCCCCCATTGTTATTTACACTACTTGCAAGTCAAAGATGTGGGATGATATGGAAAGAATTTAAAAAATATCTATGTCAAATTCTTTCCTTCTCAATGGAGACTCCAGGAAATAGAGATTCAACAGCTAAACAATTATGTGCACTGAATCACTGAAAAGAACTTCAGGCAGTGCAATTTGAGCAATGCTGAGGAAACATGCAGTTTGAGATAAGCGTGGAGTGCGTGCTTATCCACACTATTTGCTGCTCTTGAAGCGCTCCATATGCTATTACATTACCTGTCACAAATGGTGCATGCTGAATACACAGTTACGTTTACTTCTGATCAACTGAATTGGAACACTCTGTCTCCTCAAAACATACACTTTCTTCTTCTACTCTGAACATGCCAAGCAGCTGGATCTTGGCAAGCCGACTAGTTATTTTACTGATAGTTTGAACAATCTACAGCTCAGCTCTTTGAAGAAATATTGTATTTAACTCTGCTTAAAGATTTAACATTTATGTGCTAACAGTGCCAGGTAACTACACAAGTATCACACACAATCCACTAGAAAGCATGTAGCTCCTACGTGAAAGCCACCCTGGAAGTTCTACAGCTTTGCACAATCTATGTGGTGTAGGACGCAAATACAGAGACTTCCTGTCATTCTAACACTTTGAAGTCTAAAAGATACCTATTCCTTGGAGAACACAAGTATGACTGTATCTTCCAGTGTTTTAATATTTAATAGCTTTCACATAAAAACGTACTTTCTGCATAACAGCATGGAGAACCAGATGTAAATGAAGATTCTAATAGTTACAACTACTATTTAATTCACTTGTTCTCAATCTCTTTTCAAAAAGAATTTGGATTTTTCACCACATTACAGCTAAAACTTAAAATGCCAAATGTTTTCATGTTTTACAGTTGTACCTCTAAACATATTGTAAGTATCTTCCCTCTACTCTTCAAGCAAGTGTTACAATTTGCCCTTGTAACCATGACAGGAATGGTCTTTCAGAAACTTACTGGATTCCTAACTCATTTTTGAATGCCAGCAACCATAGCAAGTTCAGTATTGCAGCCACAGCAAATGTGCAAGTAAATTATGAACAGCAGATCTTTGACAAGGAAAAAAGTAGTGACCTCGGGTGGCAAGCCAGCATCCTTGCAAAGGTAAGCTCATGCAAAACTAGCAGGTGTATGAGGAAGCTTTGAATCCCAAGACCCAGAAGTCATCGCCAAGGGAAAACAAAAATTTGCTGCAATTTAACAGTGCTTTGTGAAAGGTGACAAAATATAAAACAAAAAAACCAAAAAGTATACAATAAAAAGGACACAATTCTGGCAATTTTTATACAATGTACAGTTTTGCAGAAAATTTTTTAATCCAGACTAAGCAAAGATACTTACTCATTGACTTCATACACAAACCGTTTTACGATTGTCAATAGCAAGACTCTGACAAACATCTGTAAGAGCAGGGAAACTGTAAAAGCTAGAAATCTGGGCTTTATTAATGACACTTAACTTACATTTAAATGTAAGTTGGTCTAGAGTGGTTCGCATTTGGGGAAAGATTCCCATGAAAGGCAAGCAAATTTACCTAATAATTTCTGTGATTCTCAGTCCATCCACAAGTTGAAAAAAATTATACACATATAAACATAAGTCACACTACTTTGGCTCCTGCAATGAGGTAGCTCACTAATATTGAACATTGAGACTTCTGCTGTCTGATCTTTCCACAAAATTTCACTGTGAATATACTTTTAATACTGGGAACAGCCTTTTAGGCAACTAAGCTGCCCTCTATGCTCTTCCCTTCCCAGTTCACCCAATTTTAAAACACAAAATAAAATCTGTACAGATTTTTACTAAAAATATCTTTTCCTTCATTTTCTTTCAGGTCATTTTGATTATTCTTCCCATCACAAAAATAACACAGTTGGAGAGCTTTATAGTTTGATAAGCCTGCCTAACAGATAACAGTCCTGCATTTGAACTACACGCATGCCCTTTTAGTTGTAAATCCCACCCTTCTGAGCATTTATGAAGACTGGAAGAAGGGGGCAAGGTGAAAGGATGCGGGGGTTACCGATACGAACAATCACAAAGTCACATTAACTTATTTGGCTACAGCATCACACACCTGGGACTGACTGTCCACACAACCCTTACATCTGGTCTAAGTCACTACAAAGATAGAAATCTTGTAGTCATTGGCACGGTCTTGTATTCCTTATCCTGTACTTAACTGTATTTGGTTGCCTTAACACACTATTTTGAAAGGACCAGTTAATGAGGCCAACTAGGTATGCCAGTATGCCTTTACTGTTCAATGGGTAAAAAAAAAAAATTAGTTTCATTCACAAATATTATCTTACATTTCTCGTCAAATATTTAGATTACTGATGAACTTTTATCACAGAACTTTTATAGTTCAAAGCTCTACACATAATAATATTCATATTGTGTTCTTCCCTTGAAAATGTCACACAAGGTTATTAATTCTGAAACTTGTTTTAAAATAAAATGGTCAGGAAACATTTAAACAACAGGAACTGTCAATATTGACATATAAAGAAGCAGTGAATATTTAAGTTTCATTTGCTCTGGCTTATTTAAGGTCACCATTTTTAAGAGACTTGTGAGATTAGCAGTGTTCTCACATCAGCAGTTCACTTTTGGACAAACCAGCAGCCACTAGCCCAGCAATGGGCTAATTTCAAGGGACACAGGTTCATCCAAACCTTTTCTGAGAAATATTGACACTTTAAAAAGTAAATAAAATCTGCAACTGAATATGTAATTTCCAGGTGACAAAACAAAAGAAGAAAATAAACTGTAAACAAGGGTTAAACTTGCACGAATTATTTCAGATCAGGTTTCACTATTTTAAAAAAGCAATAAACATCACCTAAGTAAGTATTTTCATAGCCTAGTAAGTTTTTGTAGTCTGAAAATAAAATTCAACAGTACAAAGCACTATACCTTCTGTAAACCACAGAAAATAAATGGTTTCTGAAATGTGTAACACTACTGTATTTATACTATAGTATTTCTACATATGCTGTTAGGAAACTGTGAATGATACCTTAGTAAGAGATCAGGAAATCTTTGAACACACTGAGTACCAGATTTTGTGTACCAAAAAAAAGCAGATTTTCACACGGGTGTGATTAAAAATCAAGATTAGCATCTCCAGTGTGACATGCAATGTTCCTCTTTGCCATGAAACTGGAAGACAGCTGAGTACCATCACTTAATTCTGAAATATACGCTGAAGTGTTAGTAAAGGTACTTACTGGCTGAGGCTTGAGGTTGAATGCGAGGTATTCCTCCATTTGGCACTTGAAAGTTTGAGTCACTTCTGCTGTTTTTCACAGACTCAGCTTGGATGTTAGATGTCCTGGACAGGTTTGGAAGACTACGCCTTAGTTTTTCTGTATGAAATAATACAAAGATACCACATGTAGTCTGATGCCAGACAAAGTTCAGGTTATGAACCCATAGTTGAACCCCAAATCTAAGTGACACAAAATGTTAGCCGTATAAAACTGCACTGCAATTTAAAAACATTTTTTTTTACACTACAGTTCTTCCATTATCTTGAATTAAAGTGCTATATTATTCTCAAATCTATTATATACAAAATATTTATGTAAAAAAGCAAGAATGTACATTTTTCACCTGTGGTGAAAAAAATCAAGCATAGTGTGTTTTGAAATTGAAACATATCTGGATTATGATTCTCTGGGTTTTGTCCTACCATTACGGAAATTGAATAGGCAAACCTAATCTGCAGTTTTGCACACTTTTTGAAGTCTTTACCTAGAAAGTTATTTATAATATAGAACGGTTGCCTGAAGATTAAAAACACATAGTAATTTTTGGAGTCAATTTTTGGGACTACTCAGTCCCATCTCAGCACATTATAGAACAAATAACAACCACCCACTTGGAAAGAAACTCTTCACACCCAGCATTCACGATTATTGAAGTGTCCAGTTACGCTTCATCTTTCACGTATGACTTGACTATCTATTCAGCTAATACTGGTTCTTCAAGGGTCTTCTAAAATTTGTACCATTGCTCACAGAATACAAAAAGATGCCACTAAATATCTCTCAAGTCTAATGACATTCTGTGTATCTCCAACCCATGCAGAGCTGGGTTGATGACAGACTTCGGATAGAAGACTGCAGATGCCTCGTCAGGATGAGTGACCAACCTGATTCTGTAGAGGGATGCAGGAAAGAAGTACGCTAACCATGCACAAGCACTGAAGATGAAAACAAAACTAAGAGTCTTCATGGACTAAATATTCCTACAAGTGCACTTAGTAGTTTGCATTGCAGTTGGTACATTGTTGAACCCTTTCAACCAAATTTCCCTCTAACCATTTGAGAGAAAAAAAAAAATCCCAAACAACTCTTTTTGGCAGCTGCTATATCAACTCTGAATATCCAAGCAACATTCAACTGTACAAAAACCACTACAAGAGAATGCCTTAGAAGTGTTTCAGAAACACATGACTGCACACTCTATTTTGATCCCTCTGGTATGTGGGATACCAGCTTTTGGTACCTTGCCTCTCATGGGATATTTTTGCTGTAACTCACCTAGCATGCATTAAGGCTTTCATGAAACCCTAGAAAAGAACGGGAAAGGAATTCTCAACTAAGTCACAATATAATTGATTAGCTTTTGTGTTGTACATTTTCCTATACACCTAAAACTTCCCCAAACCACTATTATTAGATGAGACTTAAGCTAACTCTTCCAAAGATATTCTTGAATAGCTAATTAAATTTGCAGGATCACCTTCCCCAAAAGCTCTAGCCTAGCACACTGATTTTCTGATTAAAATTCTAAAATTTCTTAGTCAATGAAATTCTCCAAGTAGCATAGACCTCTTTGCTGTATTAGGGAGAAAAAACACCCAGAAAATAAACTGTTTAAAAATATATTTCTACATCATCTCTACTGCAGACACTATGCATCCAGCTTCCCTGAAAGATGACAAAATAAGGTAAATTCTTAATACCTAGATGTATATTATTTCTGAATTCAAGTTTTTACTTGCTAGATAACAACCACATTTGTTAAAATAGGAACGGGCTTGTGAAATTTCAGCTCAATTAAAGGAGTTTCTGCCAGATTGCTACCAGGAAAAAGTATATTCAAGAAGAAAAATCGTATCAGGATATGACATTTTGTTCTATGCCAATATAGTATAATTGTATCAAGTTTACTGCAAGCTTTATTTTTTATAACGCAGCAGTTTGCACAGCTTTGAGATATCTAAAGTATCCAACAAAGGCATGACTTAAGTACTAATATGCTGAAAGAGTTCAGAGTCCTGCACTGCCAGGACAAAGCATTCAGCTATCTCACAGGTTACAGGCATGCATAAATTGCCATGTTACTCTTATCTGACCACAGTTGCTTTCTCTGCATTTTATTCTGTCACCTGCAAGGCCTAACCCTACTGGTGAATGATAGTTTCCCTTGGGCTCTGCTTTATTTTAGTGCATTTGCCTGCCAAAGACAGAACTCAGTCACCATGAAAATCAATTACACCCAGAGTGACTGGATAACATCTAAAATAAATATAAGCCTATCAATTCATCTGACTCTAAAACGTTCCCCAGATGAACTTAAGCTTTGCTTGCTCTACTTTTTCTTCAACAACTCTGAGATTAAACCATGATGTTACACAGACATACAGTTTTAGCACTGCACACTGACCAAAATTCTTTACACGTACTACACAACTACTTGCGTAATGAATTTGAGACAGAGCTTTTTACCTTCACTTTTGACATTACTAGTCTGCAAATCTGTAGGATGGCCTTGAAGCGAAAGACGAGGTTGCTGTAAACGGCTAATCATGGGTTGGGGTGATGCTCTGCTGTATTCTATGCTTCGAGCAGGTGATCGGGAGCGAGGTGAATTCCTTGGAGATTGTTTTGGTGAAGGCCAGGGAGAACTGCGAGGTGATGGTGAGAACCTGTTAACAGCAGGGTGCACTGTGTGATGTGTGCCATCTTCTTCATCTTCTAAACTCTGTGCATCAAGCTCCTGATCGCTGAATGTGCCTCGTCTTGTAGAATTGCAAGAAGAACCAGAACTACGCCGAGAAGCAGTTGCTGCATACTCTTGCCGGAGGCCTGGCAAGGAGAACATTGTTTACTTGCTTCCAGCCCACAAATGGTTCAAACTAGAGACAGTGTATACAAATATCTACCCAGTGCTCAAACTCACATTTGGCTCACCTTAGCTTCTTTTGAGGCATTAAATTAATTCCAGATTAGTACAAAAAAAATAATCTACCAGCTGATAATGTCTTGAAATAAGTAAGTGAGCTCATTCCTTTTCCTACTACAGCAATCACCAGTATAGGTGTGCTGTGCACTTGTTCATCTCCTCTCCCAGGCTGGATACTAGCAACACAGGCTACACCTTAGAGAAATTAGAGTTGTTAGACCAGTGGTCTCCGAAGAGGGGTGGACGCACCCCAGGGTGTATGCAAAACAATGCACCGGGGTGCAGGAAGAAAATTTTGTACTACTAATAAAATACTATTTTAAAAATAGCATTTATTTCATCTTTATCTCAACCTTTTTAAATTTCTATTTTTGTGTAAATTTGTGTAATTTTGTGTACATAATATATTAGTAAAGTAGTACATGTATATAATTTATAAAAAAATACACATATATTGGGCGTGTGGGGGGGGGTTCCCACTGATAGGGGTACGCAATAAAAAAGTCTGGAGATCACCTAGTTAGACAACTGAAATTAGTACCACTTTCTACAGTCTCCGAGGGACAAAAAGACAGACAAAGTCTCAACTACAGCTATAATAAAAGAGAAGCATCTACATAGGTGTTTTTCTTAACTATTCTTTGCCATATTGACTTTACATTTTGGTGATTTAAATCATGGTTTAAGCACTGATGTCAACAAGACTGGATTACATCAGGAAGGCACATATCTCCTGAGAAGACTGGTGGCAGGCAGTAGTCCTGTCTAACAACCATCCTTTCAGCATATACTATACGCTACAAATTCATACTCTCTCTAGCATTTCTTTTGCCCACTGTTCCTAAAGAACACTTCTGCACAGCAACTTCCTTTCCTTATCCTGGAGGCAGAACTCCTTAGCCAGCCTTCTCAGGAGAACAACATTTTTACATCCATAGTAGAATTTATACCCCTTTTCCATTCCTGCCAAGCAAGTGCTACTGCATTTATTCAATAAAAAAAGATCAACTGCTCCACTTTGTTTTCAGGATGGAAAATACTTACTTTCTTCCTGCATTCGTGCTAAAATTTGCACATCTGTAACATCATTTAGCTTATAATTAGACCCAATAGAGTCTTCATCCATCTCTGATGCACTTAATTCACTGTCCAGAGAGGACTGTGGACTTAGTGGAGGATTTCTATCTGCTGAACTTTTAAGATGACCTACAGAAAGAAAATAAAGTAATAAGAAACGTTAAAAAAAAAAGGGGGGACAAAAAAGGCAAGCTGTATTTCCTTTCCTAGCAGAAGAACCACCAATATGAAAACAGACTATGACTGAGACATTGAGACTGACAGACCATTTGAAACATTTCATTGCAAACCTAGGCTGAAAATATAATTTACACAAGCAGAGCTTAGCCATTACCTTCTAAAAATGAGCAACTTTATAAAATCATTATAATGGTGGCAAAACAAATTGATGACATATAATCTGGTCTACCTGTACCAAGTTTCAACTGCTATAAAGTTTGCACAGCTCTTACAAAAAGAGCAACTGCGTACCTGTTCCATTTGTGCTTTCCTTCTCGTCTCTGCACACTACCTTGTAAGACATATGTTTGACTATCTTTCTTGACAATAAGGACTTGCTGATCCAATGAATATTGATTCAGTTTGGAATGCTTATAATACGGTTTATCTGAAAATACTACCTGTTCTATGTACACACCTTTGCTAAACTGTAACATAACAGAAAAACTCCTCCCATTTGCTACCTTCTGGCCGACACCCCATTTCCAGTTACCTTTCATCTCTCTGTCCTGCAGGCAGATACAGCATTCTAGCACACAATGCAGAGCAGAGCTACATAGATTAAACCAAAACCTGGGTAACGGGTCTGGTGAATATACTGCAGTGCAGGCTTCTCTTTACAAGTCCACAGCGAACTACAGATAGTTAGATTGTCAATGCAATGTTTTTTCATCTGCAAGCTAACTTGAATTAAAGTATATGTAATAAGCCAACATTCTGACTTCAGAGTAATGTTCCAGGCATCAATTTTTCTGATGCAAAGAAAGTGTCTATGGTGCAGAATAAAGGCAGAAAACATTGCCAGAAGTGATGACTGCAAAGCCTCAAGGAATGCCTTTAATTAAAATACAAGCTTCTTCCTTAGATTATATTGTTCACATCTCAGAGTGAGATACCAAATGTTTCAGTTAATAAGTAATAGGGTAGTTGCAAAGACTTTACAACTACCAACACCTAACCTTTAAACATCTACTATGCAACTTACACGCCAGTCAATTACAGTGCCAATTCTAGAAGCCGCTTAGGTTTGCTGGGACTCCACAGGACTAACCCTACGTGTTTTGGTCTAACTGCTAATATGCATCAGTGATCTTCGGGACACAGACATCCAGAGAACACATTTTAAATGTATCCTCTGCCAAAAGCCTTTACTAAAAAGCTTAAATACTGCATGATGCAAACATCCTACAAAAGACTGACAGGTTTTTGGTGTCTGTCTTTCTCTGGTTCAATGCAAATGTAATCTATCTGAGCACATTTTTGAAAGGAAGAGGAGGAAGGGGAAAGAGGAAGACCAGACACTCACAAACACACTTACCTGAGGTACCAGGAGGTATGAGCTGTTTCACTAAAGCAGATTTCACTGGTGTTGAGGAGGGAGAGTTGAACCCACTGCTGTAGGGGCTACTAGTATTTGGACTATAGGAGCTTGTGTAACTGACCGCACTGAAAGGGCTGCTGTACAAACTCTGTCTCTTGAGAGCTGTATGAAAGAGGAGGGAAGTGATAACTTATATTGAAGGAACCAGTGAAAAACGAATACAATACTATATGATATCTTCTGTGTGATTTAGTTACTATACAATTCAAGTAGAACATTTCAGTCACCAGAAAGTTTTTCAACTGATTTCTTCATCTCCTAGATACAACCATACTGTGGAAGGAGTGGGAGAAGAGGGCAAGACAAGATAGCAACAAATATTTTCCTTGTAAAAATCAGATCCAAGACTACTACAGCTGATGTCTTCAAGATGTTCAATGTAGGCGTTGGGAAGGAGGAGAGAAGCAACCCAAAAGACAGTAGTAGCTAAGCTACAGTAACATACATCCTACGCACAATTACATACAAACCAGAGCACACCATGAAGTCTAGTTCTCCAAAATTCACAGACCTGTCTAGATCACACAATATTTCAACAGTAACCCCCAGACCAGCACCACAGAACTAAGCAATATCACCTACAAAATTCCCCAAAGCATATGCTAAAATGAAAAACCATTAAGCATGGCAAATGCTTCTGTTTATATTTCTAGGTACCATGAACTTACTGGGCACATGATACTGCAATTCCCCTAGTTGCCAGGTGTATGATTTGTATAGTTACTTAAATGACTATTTTGTTCAGAAATTTACATTTTATTTTAATATAATAGAAAATGGAACTTCAATGGGGGGAGTGTGAACCAAAGGAAATTTGGTCACTTCTGGTAAAATCAGTTCCTTCACTGCTGAAAGTATTTTATGCCAAACAGAATTGTATTTTAAAAAAGAACAAATTAAATTGCAAAACATTAAACTGAAAGCTAGAGATCCAAACTTATGATATGTAAATCTAGATTAGATTAAGTTGCAGCTCACCTAGCTGCTAGAAACTAAACTCTCTTCAAGGCATGACACTATTGAAACTATGCATATATATTATAAACTGACAAGAATAGGCTTGGCAAATGTATGGCAATACACTCAAGCGGTTCTTAAAAAAAAAGGTGAAATTAAGCTATTCAAAGAATATTGTGTGACATTTCTGTTACTGAAAAAGGACGTCAATTAGTGCAGTAATAATTAGGCTACTGATGGTAGTGAACAAAAAAAAAGAAAGGAATTTAACTCTATTCTACTGTGCCAGACAACTTGGCATTAATTTGTTTATTAAAAATCCTTTTACTCAGTGTAAGATTTTTTTTTTGACATTACAAGAAGCCAAGAGACTACAGTTGCATGAAATGCTGCTTTCTGCAGCAAAGCCTGCTTCAGCTTCTCCTCCCACCCCACTTTGCTCTTGGTCACTACCTCCTCAGTTGTTCAGTACAAGCAATGGTGGGGCTGCACTATTATCCAGCCTACTGAAGTGGATTTAGGTTAAAGACATGTAGGGTATTTTAACTGATCGCATCAGTGAATTAGTTTTCAGTAGTGCCCAAATGGGCATCGAACCAAATGGATGGCAGAAGGCAGTACAGAGGTAGAAGCAGCAGAAATTAAAGTTTACTTTGCAGCAGATTCCTTAAATTGCACCTCACGTAAAGATCCTCTCTAGTGTCTAAACCAGTTAACATTAGTAGTGTTTTAGAGTGAAAAGACAGTTATAGATAAAGGATGGAAATTTTATATTCCAGTGTTCTGGTTTCAGCTGCAATAGAGTAATTTTCTTCCTAGTAGCTGGTATAGCGCTGTGTTTTGGATTTACTATGAGAATAATGTTGATAACACACTGATGTTTTAGTTGTTGCTAAGTAGTGCTTACATAGTCAAGGACTTTTCAGCTTCCCGTGCTCTGCCAGGTGCACAAGAAGCTGGGAGGGGGCACAGCCAGGACAGCTGACCCCAACTGACCAAAGGGATATTCCATACCATATGGCGTCATGCTCAGTATATAAAGCTGGGGGGAAAAGAAGGAAGGGGGCGGGACATTCAGAGTGATAGCGTTTGTCTTCCCAATTCACCATTACGCATGATGGAGCCCTGCTTTCCCGGAGATGGCTGAACACCTGCCTGCCAAGGGGAAGTAGTGAATGAATTCCTTGTTTTGCTTTGCTTGTGTGCGTGGCTTTTGCTTTCCCTATCAAACTGTCTTTATCTCAACCCGCGAGTTTTTCTCACTTTTACCCTTCCGATTCTCTCCCCCATCCCATTGAGGGGGGAGTGAGCGAGCGGTTGTGTGGTGCTTAGTTGCTGGCTGGGGTTAAACCACATCATCCAGTTTTTACTGCAAGTCTTAAATGATATGCACTAATTTCAGCAATTAGTGAATTCAGTGAATTCTAGCAAGTATTCTTGAGGTACCTCCAGTTTATTTTGAGAGTGTCAGAAAGGAAATCTCCATTTTACTACAAAGCCCAGTTAACAAAACCATTAATTACAAGCCGTATGTATTCTGGTTGACTCTGATGAGACAACTCCTTTGATAGCAAATTCTTCCGGCATTCACATAGGAACCCCAAAGCATCTATTCCAATCGAATCTTTGTTCTCGTGCCAAAAAAATTTACTTTTCATCTCCTGACGAAAATGACACTAAAAAAACCCCTTAAAATGTAAGTCTGCACGACAGTTCTTTATTTCGTACTTATTACACAGACAAGTATTTTAAAATATTAACCACAAATTAGAACACAATTATACTACCGTATAACCTGCAAAACATGCTCTTTGTGCATATCCATAATGATACAAAATATTTGATCACATACAGTTTTTTTGATGAAAGAAAGCATACTTTTGTTACATATGATGAAACTTCATATGATACAGCAGTTTTCAGCCTAGCTAATGTGAACTTCTACTTTCCCCAGGAATGTATTTTTCCCCAGAAAAAAAAACTGGATTCAAACCATTTTTCTGGCCCAGAATCCCTAAAGTTTTTCCAAAGAGGATTTCTGTAACTTCGGAAGACATTACTATTTTTACAACAACTCGAGATATAGTCTTTATAAGGAGTGTCAGACAACAGTAGTAAAACAGACAACTCATTTTAACATTAAAATGAAGCTATATTAGATGAAACATTAGGTTACAAAAGATTACACATTAGCTTTCAAAACACCAGAGGGGAGGGTTAATGATCAACATTTTTATTTTAATGTAAATTTTCTTTTATAACATTCAGAAACAGTATGCAGCATCTAATTTATTTTAGTCAACATTTGGTTAAATTGGTCTTGAATCTCTTTTGCTCTAGAAAATAGGAATAGAAAAATCTGAATAGAGAAAACTCATACAGTTGATCTTCTGAACCACCTAAGCATGAATCAGGTGCAATTTTCCCAAATGCTAGAGACCTGATACTTATTTTTGTTACTATTAAGTGACAAATTTATTCTAGCAGTCCCCATAGTAATTCAAAACAATCATTAACAAAGTCTGTCACTGAGATCAAAGTTAACTAAATAACGGTTGCTTCTGAACAAGCTCAGTGCTTAACTGAAAAATCAAACTCACTCAGCATGGAAAATACGACAGTTTTTACACATACAGCCACACAGTTCTCCTACCAGCTATACTGATCATGTGTTTGATTTCAAATATTTAAATACAAATGCCGCCTCAGTAAAAACTGTAATATGACCAAAGTTACTCTTCTCTAATTCTGTGCAACTATGTCTTGAGAAAGCATCTCTCCCAGAAATTCTTCCGCCTAGTAATTTGTCTGTTCCTGCAGTTGCTTTCTTGATGTGCTCTACCCCTATATGATTTTAGGCCACCATGTGGTGGAAGCCATGGTTTCCTGCCAACATGGAATGTACTCTTGCACTTTGCACTAGGGACTTGAGGCATGGCTAAGAGAGGTCTCTGCACCAGAATATACCTAAGGGTCCCTCTAGTCTAAACATGCTTCCAACACTGAGCAGGACTCGCTCTGCAATTGTAAACCTGAACTAACTAGCAACAAGGCAGTGTGCATCCTGTGTTCTCAGTAACTGCCCACAATAGCACGCAGCTGAAAGCCGCTCTTCCCTCCTTTATTATCACACAATGGAAAAGATTACTTTATAAGAAGGAAGAGGAAAATGTGGAATACAAGAGTGCATTTGAGACTGAGAAACAGCAAAAAGAGATTAGATTAGAAAGACATAACAGGAACTGACAGAGAAAATAGTCAAGGCAAAAGAAACATCAACAAGGATTCAGGAGAGAAAGTAACAGCAGTATGAAAAGCCTTATCCACAGAGACTGGAACTGAAATTGATAAACTGAACCAGTAACTAGTAATAGCTTAAGTGATGGGTCCGTGAGGTACAAGTACTATGTAAAATACAAGTCACAAGATATTCCAGAAGTTGTGGGGTAGGAAACACACACAAGGCAGTGGAGCTTCCTGCTACCCTGTATCTCTAAGTAGGCTGGTTGCTCTAAAGGACAATTTTCTTTTTTGTTACAAATTCATTCTTCCATGCAATCTGCTCCAACCAGCAGTATTAGTGCCCATCTCTTCTACTGCTAATATTTTCCCCTATTAGCACTATAGATGAATTGCGGTATTCTTGCAAGTATCACTGCCAGAGGCAGATTCTCAGGTCTATGGAAAAAAAAGAAGTAAAGTTGTCTAGACACATCATTTGAATGATCAAACTTTCAAGGTTGTCCATTTCATAGGGAAGCTTCCTGCCACTCTGCTTCAACTATGGCTGAATTTTTAAAGATTACCATAAAGGGTAACAGAATTTGTGGTACTTCTACTCAGTTCTGAAAAGAAGTTAAACCATGAACAGAATTGTTCATGCTTAACCTAACTGCTATCCAGTCCTAAATACTCAGTAGTATTCAAATTCCCAAACTTGTATCATCGTTCATAAATCCCTGCGATCTGGGTACTTTTCATTGTTTAGAATTTCAGTCTTTGCCTGTAGCAAGCTATATATCATGTTAACTGTTCAGGAAAATCGTTAATAGTCATTCATCAAGGCATCATACACAAAGCACAAGCAACAGGGAAAGACCAAAAGTGACTCATACTGAAGGCACTTTCACCATTATGCCCACTATTTTTATAAGAATAAGAAATGTGATCTACCAGCAATGTTTTCAAATTTTATTAAGAATGATTTTAGTACAAACCAGAATAAAGACTGAATTGCTCCAGAAAAGAATCCAAGGAGGGAAAAAACGTTACAGTCAAATGAACTCAGCACAAAATTTATGTATAACCATGTAAAGGAGCTGGTAGTTGGGAACTCTCCTGGAACTGTGTGTTCACATATTCTTAGCTCAAGTCCAGCCATTCTGCTAATTCCTGAAGATAACAGTTAAAAAAAAAGCTAGATCACACATAGCGCAAAAAAGATGGAAATACTGGGAGGTAATAGATATTAATAGCAAGAAAGTATGTCTCAGCATAACTTTTTTTTTTAATAAAAATATGCTCTAACAAAGAAATTAAAATAAAGCAAGAAACCAGATGGACAGAGAATTCTTATCAGACCTTCAGTGTTTTGCTGCTGGTTTGACATCAAAAAGGCTGGGAATAAAAGGGTGGATAACGTAGGCTTTTATCCTCACAGGGCCAAATGCTCAGTCGTTCTCCAGTTTTGAATACAACCAACTAATTTGTATGAAGAAAGAATCATGAACTTTAGATTTTTTAATCTGACTGTGACAAGATCTTAAGTTACCGGGAATGGGAGGAAAAGAAGCCAATATTACCTCCCCAAAGTATTCAAGAACTTCAGCCTCCATTTCCTTAGATGAAATAAAATAGCTCATCTAGCAGAAAACTAAGTTCGGTGTTAGATGCTTGTCAGTATGTTAACAATTATGACAGTTTAATAGAGGCTTCTATTTTAAAATTAAGATGAGAAAACCTCCAAGTTAGGGAGATTGTTTCCTCCTGAAAACTTCTGACCAAATTGTAACTATGCAGGTAGTATAAAACTCTGAAATCATGACTCATGGTCTAATGCTTCCTTTCATTTTATTCATACAGTCCAGAAAACGAGTAGAATGAATTACTGTTTGCAAACCATAATGAAAACGTTATCGACAGAAGTAACTGCTGGATCTCACCCTCTTCTCTCACAGCTATCTATCAGCTAATTCTGACTCTGTTTCAGAATAAACACGTACAACCCAGTGGTGTTAGCATGCAGGAACTCACCCGACATTGTCTGTTCCAGCCTGTGGATCAGCGACTTTTTAGCACATTCAATGTCAGGACTTGGGTAATCCAACACCTGCCTGCACCAAACTAATGGACTGACACATTTTTGCACTGGACTCTGTTTCTTCTTTGGGGATGTATACAACCTGAAAAGGAGAGGGGGAAAAAAAAAAAAATCTATGAAGACAGACAAAATGAGCATAAGATCAGGCATGTAACAAAATACCACATACTATGCTCTTCATGTTTTTATACTGTCTCTACAGTATATAATCCCAAAACATAAATAAAGCACAAGTTTTACCTTTACATTAACTATTTTGGATACAGTATAATACTGGTAACATATGGCTACCCAAGGACTTCCGGCAAGAAGTGATGCCTATATTGCTACACTGGGATATACTGACTGATATGCCAGGAAAAAAAAAAGGTCTTCACTTTTCAGACACATTAGGTACATGGACAATTTCACTATGTCACATAAATGTACAAATCAGGATTAATCTTTTCAGATTTAAGTAATATTCACCTGAAAGAAGGAAATAAAGCACTATGCAATATGCAACTGTTGTTTTCCTAAACACAAAGATGTAGCAAGTGATAAGCCATCTTAATAGCCAAGGAACAGTGCTGAAGTTCTATCTACTTTAGCACATCTGCTATTCCAGTAGCCTTGAACAATAAACATTTTACTTTTACTTATAATTTGTATCACAGCACCTGATCCTTTAGTTTTCCTTTGAACACACAATAAAGGGATTATCTGTCCCAAGGGGTATACAGTCAAGCATTAAAAACAAGGAACAAGAGATAATGCACATAGAGTAGAGAGAAACAATGAGATCATATTGTTCTGCAGGACATGCTGAGGCCTTTGCCCGCCAGGACCTCCATTCATTTATTTTAACATCAGCATTCCATGACTGAAGAAAGAAGTATTCCAGTTTAAAGGCTCTAGAAATTTAGCTGAAAATTTCTCCTCCCTCAACAAACAGATTAAAGGAAAAGTCATAGCCAATCACACACTCAAAATACGGATATTTAAGCCTTATCTTTGGACTAGAACCAAACTTGGAACTGTGCTTCAGCAAAAGACAACAGTGAACTGCAAGATCTACAGCTCTAACTAGAGCTTACACATTTGCAGAAACAGTTAAACGAGTGTTTCTTCTAGGAGTAATGACAGACTTCATACTCCAAGTCAATATGGTTGCACGCTACACACTGCTACACACTTAGGAACAGTTGACAGCCTAATCAGCCATGCTTCCACACAAAACACACAGCAAAAATCTTGTTTCCTTTATGCCAATGACATCAGCAACACAGAAGTTATTTCCCACAGCTCTATTACGAGATTATCTGATCCTTCCTCTGTAATTCTAGAACTTGAACTCAGTTTGTTTTATAAACAGCTTTAAAAGATTTTTTTTTTAATTACTACCCTTAAAGTCACTTCTTACAAAAGCTTCCCAAGAAGCACACTTATAAAACTACCACGAATATCTCGCCCAAACCACTGATCACTTTGTTTAGAGCATGCTCTGAAACACTCTTCCCTCAAACAGGGAAATTAGAAAGCTGTGTTTGCAAATGCGGGAGAGAGGATTTTTATTAGCTGCTTGCGCTCTGGCCAGTATCATGCTGGTCATTAAAACTGATTTTGTAGAAATCCTTACAACCCTTACAAGTACTCTGCCCACAAGAAAAGCTAAAAGCCCATCACATATTTATAGCCCTGAAGATCCTTGGAAAGCACAAGAATCACTCAATTTTTACAGTTCTATGTAAACAATTACACAAATTGTTGTACTTTCTGCAATTATTTGCATATAGTTAAAAGTAATGTTTAACATTTACTAGCTCTCTAACACTTTGAATTTACTGTCGTTTTAGCATTTATTTGCCTGTACTCTCTTCTGTCCTAAGGTATGTTTACACAATACAAAGAAGTGTCAAAGGCAACAAAGCCAACTTTTGTGCTGTACAGGCTAGACTCACCCCTAGCTCTCTGGATAGCTGACGTGCCTTGCTGTGTTTGAGAAGTTCCATGCACATTTAAAGTGTCTACAGTAATACCCAGTATAACAGGCAAGAAATTAAAGTGCATGTCCTCCTTTGAAAGACACACAAAAGGGCTATCCTCAACAAACCTCTAAGACTACTCTAATCAAAATGGCACCTGGTATTTTAAGCTCCAACACATTCTTATCTGCAATTTCCAATTGTTGCATTTGTTTCACAAGTAGTTCATTTACCGAAGCAATCCAGGCTAACACAGCTCCCACTTTTCCACCTCCCTTTCTAACCAAACATATATTGCAGATTCTCCCACCTCTTTCCAGTCAACTGTTTTTCCTTTAACAGCCTTTGTTTCACACCTTACATTTCAAGAAAAGACAGAACTTTAGAATATATGGATTTCATGCAACTCCGCTACCTCATGACAAACACATGTGCATTGATGCAGTAACACAATGGCTCTTTCAAGACACTTTCTTGCACATCATGCAGTTACAAAGTCTCATTATTATAAAGCAGTGATCTTAATTTCCCATCTGACAAAGCACAGCCAATCTCAAGTTTCGAAACTGACTTAATCCTACTTGCTTTGCCTAATTTGGATTAAAAAAAAAATAAGACCAAGGGCAAGGCTAAGAATAAGAGTGATGCTTCTACTACTTCTTCCTCTCTTCCCAACAGCAGGAAAGGAAAAAGAACAGAAAGGAGGCTACGAAGCATGTACAGATAACTTCATACAGCTAAGTGATCTTCTTTGTCAAACTACTGTTTGATCCAAAAGATATAGGTCCTCCTTAGCTGAAGAGCTTTCCAGAAGAGATTCATTCCCTGTTAATGCATTCTATAGCAATGCAACAGCACTGATTGGCAGTACAGCAACTTCAAGATTGAAGATTACCAGTATGACTTTGTACATCTTTAAACACTACTAAATCATTTTCTCTAAACAGGAAGTTGAAAATGATTGAGGAAGCACAGCTTACAGTTACCACTCGTACTATAAATGTTAACACACCAGAAGGCTACACTCCAATTTCTCCACACAAGAGTAAAAACTCTACAATTCAGTGACACAAGGTCAAGTAAAAGAAAACAGTATATTAAAAAGAAGCCCAGGAGCTTCAATCTATTTTGAAACAGCATTAAGAAGCCCAGACACTATGGTTCTGTTGCACACAGTAACATTCCCTTCCTTCAGCTGTCACTAGTCAGCTATGCCACAGCAGCGCCAATCTGAGGTTTAAAGCAGCCAGGGCTCTACTGATTAGTTCCAGGAAGACGCAGCACAGAAAGGGCACAGCTTTTGCAGAAAGACTATTATATGAGCTCGTAGTGACAGTAATGTCAGTCTAATGGGGCAAGCTGTAGCATGTTGCACCGGGACACAGCTGAGTTGGAAAAGGCTTTGAAGAAAGAGGCCACGACATTGAGGTAGGAATGAAATATCTGCATAGGGATTACCTCACCTGAGGGATACATCCCAGTGCATTAAAATACAAGAGGCTAGTTGCCACAGGCATGAAACCAGAAGCCAAGGTTCTAATCAGGAAGAAAGGAAGAGTCTTTTTGTGTCAAAATTCATCTGCTCAGCACAAGAGTGAGCGAAAAACATGCAGATGAATATGAAGTCACAGATCTGAATTAGAAAGAAGATGGTAAGTGGAAGGAACTGGAGTTAGAGCTCGTTTATTTTAGCTACCTTAACTTTAAGTGAAAACTGGCAGGTATAATAGAGGCAATGAAACAAAAGAGCAGACAAAACATGTTGCAGGCAAAAGCAGGATCAAGAAAGCAACCTGAATAGAAGACGTGAAGAAATAATAGAAATCTAAGGACAGATCAGTAAGAAATTCCCCTAAAATACAGGAGGAAAATTCCACAACAAAAAGCTACTAAAAATAAATAAATTGGAAGACAATAAATACTGGACAGTCTTGGAAACAGACAATTTAGAACACAACAGTGTCCATCTAAACTCTTTTAGATCAATCTAAAACTTTCAGAAGATCCTATCTGGAGCAATTTGAGTAAGTTAAAATTTAAGATGGATTTTGAATAAACAGCTATAGGTAAAGACCTGAAGAGAATCTCTGGTTGTAAAGAAAAAAAAATATGCAAAAACTAAGTGACATCCCTGCACATACCTGGCACACAGATTTCCTCTTCCCCCATCCCTGCAAAGTTCCTATCCTGCAGTTGTAACTGACTGAGACACATTGCTCAGCCTGTAATTACTAATTTGTTGGTGTACTTAACTGAATGCTTCTACTTCTGAGATGCGTGAGTTACAGCAAAACTCCAGGTCTCTCAAAATAAGGAGATGAATACTACAAAAATGCTTTGACAATCTCATTAAACCTTCATATCAAAGCAGCACATCTCAAATACATGATGCGATTTTCAAGTAGAAACGGGAGGAATCAGAGCGATTGCAAAGTGCAACTGGGAACACAACTACCTTCCTGACACCAACAATTATAGTTAGCTGTGCTCTGGCTAGTTGCTGGAAATTATAGCCATTATTCATTTCCTCAACTCAAAAGAACATGTTGCTGTCTGAAAGGGATGCTGTAGAACGGGAAAAGGGGCCTTCAAAAGCTTGGAAGGCTCCTGTAACACCATCACATAGCTTTCCCAGAACTGTCACACAAACTCTGTACAACTGTCTGCTGTTTGAGAAGCTTTTCAGAAGGAATTTGTTAGAGCATATATGCCCTGTTGTGGTATTGTTGATACTTACATGGAATAGAGAAAAGTTGAGAAGTTCTGTGTCCTATTAAATGTGTTCCAAAATATAAGCTTAATTACTAGGCTTGAGAGCTCTACCAACACCTACAAAAAGTAGAAATGTGAATCATGCCTAAACAAGACGTGATTATGAGGTAAATTTCAGGATTACCATTAAGACAATAAAGGAAATTTGTATCGAAGCTTTCATCATATCAAAATATCAAACATGTTTAAAAGCCATAAATCTCTCACAAGAAGTTAGAAATGGAAAAAAGTTCTTCCTAGAGTTCTCAAACATCCATTTCACAAGAAGCATAGATATCTCAAAGACATTAGTCAAATGGAATATTATTTGATGTTACACCAGTTGTTTCATTTGACAAACTGGTAGCTTCTCTAATCCTTAGTTCCCTCACATACTTCTTTTCAAATTATCTTCCTAGTTTGAGAAGCCATTATCTGAATTTAGTTTAAAAAAAGCTTTAAATCAGATTGACATTTAATCTGCCACAAAATGAAAAGCATCAATTTCCCTTTTACTTAGGTCGCAGGGCAGGAATTGATCAGAACCTGTCCAGTTTCCAAGAGGCCTAAACCATATTAACACAATGCCATTTTAGCAGCTGCAATGTAATTTCAGCAATGGGAGTTCATTCAGGTGCAGCTCTACCCTAAAACATTCATCCTACACTTTACTAGCTTACTATGGCAAACTTTAGGGTTCCAAAACATAAAGTCAGTGCTCAAAGGACATTAAGCAATAAGACAATAATTACAGATGACAATCATGTTTTCATCCTTTGCATCTCAAAACAGCCACTTAGTGAACTAACTGGAACGGATGACTAGAACGGAAACACAGACTATTAAAAATAGGTGCCAATTTAATAGAAATAGCTGCTGAATGAGAATGTGTATAATAGTAAAAGTACTCGATTTCCATTTTAACTAAACAGGATATCATACCAATATGAGGTCTTCAAAAACACTAAAAATATTACTTTGAACTATTAATATTAATATAAACAACCCACCAGTAATTTCACTTTAAACACACAGTAACTACCTTTTGTTTGTAAATGAAGTCAGTTAGCTGTTAGCTATTTCAGCCCTACCAAGGAGACTTTAGATTGCAGTGACATGAAAACATTGATAAGCACTAGGCTAGCTTTTACAGCGTTATCATTTAAAGAGGACGCAACTGAAGTTTGCTGAGCAATTATATGTACAAAACCGATATACAGCAAGCTCTATACTCTTTTATGCACATATTGCATATAAATTTTGAAGAAAAAGCACTGTCTATTTTCCTCACATTTAAAAGAAAGCTCCTCAGAAAGTTTAGGTAAGTGACTGTGTAGCAAGTTAACGCAAAGAAAGTTACAGTGGATTCACAGCACATTAACTAATCTACATAATTGCCCACGTGTGCACACTTATCCTGCAATAAACTTGGGACAGCTCACTTTTAAAAAGCAGCATACCAAGCCACCTTGTGTACTGTTCCCAAGTTGTCTCGAATGTGCTACACATCCACACCCAACCTTACCCAGCAAGTCAGGCAAGAAGCTGTATACCTCATCCTGCCTCTCTGAAGATTTCTCCACTCTGGTCTCCCTTCCCGCCCTTTTGTCTTTTTAATTAATTAAAAAAGACCTGTTCAGATTGAAATTTGAAAAAATATAGATTTGATTTAATCTGGTTCAAGAACAGCTAAACAGGAACACCTATAGAATAGATTACCAAAGTCACTGGTAACTTCTTGAAGAATTAATTAGCAGGCCTAAAGCAAAGTCTCCACGGGACTAGGTACAGCTCAGTACTGTGTGCATGTGCCTATGTCCCTATTTGCAACCTTCAGTATCCTATTAGTAAGAAAGTTTCAGCATATTAAACAGGATTCAGAAGCACATGGCCAACTCAATCTAAATTCACCGAAATATTTTTAGTAATTTACCATATGATTTGAAGATTGTCTCATGTGCTAAACTGTTTAAAACCTAAAACATATCTGGATTTAACTAACCACAGCAAAGAAAAGCAAACAAGCAAAAATATAAACAGTCCCAAAGTTCACTAATACTGTAATGCTGTTTTAATAGCTAATGCTGCTACTAAAGCAGCAGTATCAAAGTTCTTTTCACTTCTTAGTAATTCAAGCTAGTTTTACCTTCTCCTTTCATTTTTCGTTTTACACTTCTGTCCTGTGTAGACTTATCTAAAAGCATTTGAAGAATTAAAACCTAAAAATGAGCTGATCAACTCCAAAATGTAGATTTAAAAAAATCCCATATCACATTCCAGTATCAATTTCAGTCACAGTACCAACTGTTCCATCCTAGATTCACAGCCAAACTTCACAGGCACTAATCTCATGTGAGCATTAAATGTAAAACAATTAAATTTTAGCAGTGAAGAAAATTATTTCTTCTGCCATTACAAGGCTACAGACAATTTCATAATGGGATATGTGAATACATGGATTGAAAAAATGCCTGTATTACACAAAGCAGAGAGAAGAACAGAGGGAACCTGCACCCTTCATCATCTATTATGTCCCACAGCAAGGTCCTTCTAAAATCACAAGTAAAGACAAATCTAAGCTTCTCTATGTAGACAAGCAAAATAGGCAAGATGAATCATTTTTTAATGCACAAATTGTGATTTAAATTTAGTTTGTTTCCACATAAGGTCTCCTCAGCTGGTAAGTGGTCTTTGATTTCTACAGTGGTATAATCCCACAGTTTAAACAGGATTTTAGGTTAAGCAGTAGTGATCCAAATCCATTTGAACCTGGAAGAGTTCACATGAGGTTTAAATTTCAAGTACATTCACCCTTTCAGTTGATTCAATTACTTTTTGAGTGACCTTGCATAATCAAAGCCTTAAGAGTGGGATCTTTATGAAACTGTTTAAGAGAAATCCACTTATTCACATCATCCCTCCTATTTTCACAGGCTTGTTTATTTTTGGTTGCTCCACTAGCCCTCTGAAAATTTCCAGCTTTGTTTAGCGCAATAACCTCCATTCATCAAATGCACAAATACAAAGTCATCCTACCTTCATAAGAAAAAAAAATGGGTTTAGAGTATTTAGTGCCTCAACAGTTGAATTAAATGGTGTTCAGATATTCCAGGAGTGTTTTTTCCATTTTTTTAGAGCAATTTGGGGAAAAAAAAAAACCCATCAATGTAGCCAAACCACATTTATCATTAAACGCATATTAAACTATAGCATGAAAAGAGAATTTTTTTAATTACATAGCCATATTTCTTGATATGTACGACAATAAGTAAATTTTAACAACTGCTCTTTTCTAGGTGTATGCTTTTGTGTCTCAGTCACTGTCCCATGTCTGAGATTGAAAACTAGTACTATAGTTGCTAAAACATTAGGAATGAAGACATTAAATTTTGTTGTCTTTTGAGGACTAGAACTTGCATGAAGTGCAAACATGACTGAAGCCACCATAACAGGCAGTGTAAGTAACGTGCCAAACACCTGACACCAGCAAGAGCGGTGCTCAGGGAACTATGCTGCCTGCCCATGAGTGTCCAGAACTGCATAAACAAAAACACACAGCATTTATGCTGTCACTGTCACCACATGCTCTGTTGTGACATTAACGTTTGCTGAAGAGGTGCATTATGTTGCCCATGATTTAGGATTAATATATAAAATGATAACATCTATTGTCACTAGAATTCATGACATTCACAAATTTGGCCATCCGACTCCAAACTTAACGTGCAAATTTAGTATATTCTATTTCCCTCACGTGCTATAAACCAGCAGATTACAAGGCATAAGCTGAGAACTAAGAGTAGCTGCCTTGCACAGACTCATCATCTGGAAGATGATGCCTTGCGTTAGTTTAGTAAGCTCGTGTTGGTTGAGAATAAACTTATGCTCTCATACTTCTCCTGTGGATCAGGCTGGATGTCAGGCAAATGACTTCTCTGAGGAAGTGCACACATTGTCTCCTCCCTAAGCAACTAAAACATTGCTCATGCATGGAATCATTCCAGCATTTTTAAAGGTGTTTCTAACTCTGAAAGATATTTTTGTTTGTTTGTTTTAAGTTTGTCTGTATGTTTGCTCCAGGAAGAGACCTTTGTAGATGAACCTACAACCAGACCTGACCCAAGTCAGACTGCTTTCGTTACATTTTTTCCTCCCTGTACACGCTTCCCTTGTGTTTCTCTGTTGACACAGTGCTCCTCCCCACTATTCCTCCTGCAGCTCTAACACTGCTCCTTGACTAGTGTCATAGGAAACTTCAAAAAGACAGCTAGAGAACGGCATGATGTTAAGAGAGAGCAAGCCGCCTTGATTCTCAGTAGAAGCTCATCCAAGTGTAATAAAGACAACATGAACAGCCACCTGCAGGTGTTTCTGCTGGAGTAGCAGGGTAAGCAGTCCATTTAAAAAAAGAAGAACCACCTAAGGTAAACCATGGTCTTACATCGTTAGCAATAAACGAAAACACCTAAGCACAACACATTTTTGAGATGAAGGAGTATGTTACATTTGCTGCCTTCACAGCTGAAAGAAATCACAGCTTAAAACATGTTTGATGCACATTTGAAGAAGCACCTGTGGGCTAATTCTGCACTACCCCAGAAATTTTCCACAAGTTTCTCAATGACTCCACTTTCTGAACTTGTGAAAACACTGGCAATTGATTTTGCGGTGGAACTGAAGCCTGCTCCGGTCTCCAAGTGACCCAATGTAATACTCTCAGCGCGGCCGAACAAAAGCAGAGCTGCAGGCCTCCAGGGAGGTGCGATGTGATGTGCAGAAACCAAAACACCCTTCCCTGCAGGCTTCAGCACATCTTGGAGAGCTAATCCCTCCATCCAGCCCCAGAGGGCGAGGCTGCCTCCCTACACAAAGCCCCGAGACCACCTCCGACACCAGGCACAGGTCTGGAAAGGGCCGCTTCCTCCCGCGGACGGCGGGGAAAGGGGAGGACGGTGCCTTCCCCGCCTCCCGGCGGCGGGGGACGGCGGAGAGGGGCGCCCCCACCCCATCCCCACCCCGGCAGCCTCCTCACCAGCCGGTCTCGTCCTCCTCGCAGCCAGCCAACCGCTCCAGCTCCTCCGGCCTGAGCAGCGCCGCGTCGTCCAGGAGGCCGTTGCCCTCCTCGCCGGCCGCGGCGCCGCCGCCGGGCTCCTCGGGGGCCGGCCGCCGGGCGGCGGCCCTGGGGCTGAGGCAGCGGCCGTCAGGCGAGGAGGCGGCGGGGGGCGATGGGGAGGGCCCGCCGCCCAGGAGGCGCTTGGGGCTGGCGGGGGCGGCAGGCAGGGCGCCGTGGCGGCTGCGGAGCTGCTCGTTCTGCTTCTCCAGCTTCTTCACCAGCTCCTGCAGCTTCCGCACCTCCGCGTCCGCGTTCACGCCCGAGCCGACGTCCTCCATGGCGCCCGCCGGCAGAGGGGCGGCTGCGCGGGGAAGGGCGGCCGCGCCGCCCCGTCTACATGGCCGGGCGGCCCGCGGCGGGGGAGGGCTGTGGCGCGGCGGGGCGGGGCGGGGCGGGGCGGGCCGCGGGCGCTGCTGCGGCTGCTGCTGCCGCCGCCGCCGCCTGCTCAGCTGCGCCAGCCGCTGGTGAGGGGGGCGGAGGACGCGCTTCCGGCCACCGCCGCCATCTTGCCACCTCCCCCGGCCCGTCTCACCGCCCTGACGTCACGTGGGCAACCCGGAAGCGTCGCCGCTCGCACTCGCTTCTCCCTCTGTTGGGGTGGGGTGACGTTGCCGGGGGTGGGGCCCTTCGCGGCGGTTGGGGCGGCCGCCGGTCGCCTCTTGGCGGCCCTGCCAGGGGGCGGCCTTGTGTCACCGCCGCATGGCGCCGTGTGAGGGGCTCCTCTGGCAGCCTCGCTCCTGGGAGAACAGCCTGGCCTGGCCTGGCCTGGGCGCCCGTCCCCTCTCTCTGGGGGCCGCAGGTCCCACCCAGGAGTTGTGCGGGAAGCCTCGGGATACCTTCCCAAAATGCTCGAATCCTCTGAAGGATAGGAGGCGTGCTCCTGCTCCGGGGCCCTGGCAATGGTCTTGGGCCCTCTGTGTGTGAGAGGCACATGAACCGTTCCCTGAGTATCACTTGAGCCTTTCATGTTGTATGAACGTATGTATATATATTCATACAAAAAGTGACACGAAATTGCCACCTACAACAAGATTCTTACACCTGTAGGTTTAAGGAATTAGTGGGGCTTGCGGGTTTGTGTCTCCAAACTTCACCTGCTGGCATCATGGGGGTGCTCTGCCCCCCCTTTCCTCGTGCCACTGTGAGACAGTGCCCTTAGTGCTGTCTCTTAAGAATTTTCTTCCTCTTCCCAAGCTCCAACTACTCAAACAGCTTCATTTTGGAGCCTGCATTTGCTGGGGAGAGGAAGAACACCAGCAAGGGGGCTGGAGGAGGACTGGAGCCTGCAGGGGATGACACTGCAGATGAGTAGCATTTACCAGGCTCAGGGAGGGAAGAAGGGAAATGAGACCTGCGGGGTGTGCTGAGGAGGTGCGAAGCTTGGGGGCAGTAAATGCCACACGATGGTGTTTGGGGTGTGTTCGGTACGGTGCATGGACTGCTGGGGTGTTGAGGCTGCCATACACGACTCTACAGCATTCTCATGTATGGGGACAAGGATGGGGTCACTGCCTTGCCTTATGCAATACTCTCTCCTTATATGTTCAAAGATTACATTATCTCTTTACGAACAGCTTTGTTTGAGATTTTATGCTGGGGTGGTTACCCACTGTTACTGTTAGGTCCTCGCCAGAATCCAGGCGTTTGATCCATAAATAGAATTTATGTCATTGTTTCCTCCAAACCAATATCACTTTAAGTATTTTTAACTATATTAAAATACGTCTGGGCTGATATCTTTTAATAAAGCTATTTAAATTACTCTTATGGTGATCTGTCTTCATTACCTGCTAGCAAAACAAACTTTTTATCAGCAGCAAACTTTACCGCAGATTTTGTATAATTGTCACAACTATAAAACTATTAAACAGTTTTGGCCCATGAGCTGAGACCTTTGGGACTCTGCTCATTGATACCATGTTAATAACCATCAATGGCAACCCTTGGAGACTGGTCTGTAAACCAGTTTGTAAATCCAGCTCATTCTCTCTTAAGTCTGTATCATCTGGTACCAAGTCAAGTGCCTTAAGGGAATCCAGATACATTCTGTGAGCACAATTACTTTATTAACAGAACTTAGAGTCCTCCAAAAGGCAAGCAAAACAATAAAAAGGTTTTTGACAATAAGGATCTTCTGTGACACTGACACTTTCGGTGACACTGCTGACAATTCAGTGGTTGCTGGGTGTAATAGTGGTCTTAACCTATGAAGGGAAGTTTATTCCAACTTAGAACATTTATAGCAGGACCACACAACATAGCTTCCTTATTCTTCTTTAACTATCCTCAGTCCAAATGTCAGTGGCACGATAAACCTTCAGTCACTTGCATTAATCATGCTTTTACAATAGCAATAGGAGGAGTTCGGTCCTTTCTATCCTGCAGCTACTGGGATCAGGATGGGGCTGGTGGCTGGGGCTGGGAGGGGGACAGAGTGTGAGGTGGGGCTGTGACAAAGAGCTCTGCCAGGGGACTTAGGCAGACAGCGCGGACAAGGACCACGACCAGAAAGAGCACCAGGCTCCTGGGAGCTGCTGAGTCAACTGCAGCTGTTTGTGGTGATTATGTCATGTTTAGGGGCCCCCTCTGTGATGTAATGGGGCAGCTCTGAGAGCCCCCGAGTGGTCTGTGCGCTGCCTGCATTCTGCCTCTCTTCTCCTCTCCTTCCTCTTCCTCCTCCCTTCCTCTTTCCTCAGCCCCTTTTATGGTCTGTCTGTCCCCCAGATTCCTAACCCCAACTTTTGTTCCCCTGCTGACACCATTACTTTGCTGCCAGCAGCTCTAGCAATTATTTCTCCCTACAAGATACACTTCCCCTAGGTGTGTGGAATGGGGGGGGACGAAAGTGAGAAAAAAGTTTGAGAACTGCTGAATAATCTGTTATTTTTACAAAGAGTAAAGGCAATTCAGATGAACAAAGGGAGTCACTGGTTAATAGCCACCATAGTCTGTGCTTGAATAGCAAGGACCACGATCCTGCTTTCTCATCACTCTTGTGCTGCGAGTGCCCTTCTCACATTTCGGGAACTGAGAAGCAGCGAGGCTTGGACCAGAAGCCTCCCATTAAATATCAGGTCAATAATGGGCTTCCATGAGCTTCTCGGTCATCAGATTCCAAGCTTGTACTGGCCAGATGTGAGAGACCACACCCGAGCAGAGGCCCCTGGATAATTATACACCAGTAGCATTAACTGATAGTAATGCCACAAAAATGAAATCTTTCCACTGTGTCACAAGTGCAAGAGAAATTCCTCTGCATGTGAAATTAGACCTGTTGCAGATTTTGTCTGAGCAGCTGCTGTTTGTGCCTATGCTCTCTTTTCCACACACGTGGAGAAAGAAGGGAAAAGCAGCATCTCCTCAGCAATATGTTCCAAATCTCAGTACCTGCATGGGTGCTTCTCTTCTCTGACTTGGGGCAGGTTCTTAACTCACGTGATTAGAAGAAATGAGCACTCCCTCCAAAGGAAAAGAAGCCTGAGCAAGGCTCCCACATCACTAAAATAATTCAGCACACATCCCTCTGAACAGTGGTTCCTGAGAAAAAGGCCACCAGGAGCCTTGTTTTGATGGCCTTTGAGCTCTCTAGCATGGACAGCCCTGTGGTTAGTTTCTCACACCTGTAATTCACTGCATTGTTGTTTTTACATCTGGCAAAACTGTTAGAATCTGACTTTGAAACCTTTATTTCAGTTGTCACCTGGGAGAACAAAAGATCCCTCAGGGGGAAGAATACATGAAGATGAGCAGATGCATGGTGGGAAGTTAACATTTGTAGCAAATATTTAACTTCACACCTGGAAAACTAGACTGGTTTTTAAGCAGCTTTGTTTAGCCTTCTGCAGAAGGTTGTTGCCTGCCAGACTTCTCAAAGGAGGTGTTCAGCAGGCCCACACATGTTCCTGTTAGGCAGTGTTTATCTAAAGGTTTGACCAAATAGAAAGTATCATTTGTCATTACAATGTATAGTATGTGCAAACATTGCATACACAGTGGAATAAGTTGCCTCTTTCATAATATGTCCCTTTCGGAATTAATTTCAAAACTGTTCAGTTGGTTCTACTGAAAGAACCAACATTGTAACTTCAATTATTTATAAACGGTATCTCTGAGTATATTTGGCCTCATCAGTGGTGAGACAACGCATTTAGCCCTTTAGGTTACTTAGGTTAGACTTAGGTTACTTGAAAACTCAAAAATACAGCCAGTGTCTCTGCACATATCTTCAGTAACTGTCCTCTAGAAACTGTGAACAGTGGTGAGCTTTGTAAAGACATCTGTGCATAAATACACTTAAAAGTCTTTATAAATCATTTTTAAAAGGGCCTGCAGGGCCTGCAGGGCAAGATTCCAGCTAAGTTCTACCATCGAAAGTACATTTACCTTTGGTATCATCAAGTATAAAATGTAGCTCTTTGGCATGAATTTATATGCCTTTTTTTCTGCACAGAAAAAAAAAGATGTTAACATTTTGACAACAACCATCTTTAAACATGTATTTTACGCTCCAAAGCTGGAGCAAGAGCAATTCTAGGATACTGCGCAAACAGATTCCTAATGAGGCTGGTATTCATGGCAAACCATGTGGCTAGGAAATGTATGAACAAGTACGTCCTTCAATCTTTATAATTTGTGTAATTAGTTTACTGATGACTTTTCAAAGATTATCATCACAATTGAGCATTGTAATAAATCTTTCATATCACAGAATCACAGAATGGCTGAGGTTGGAAGGCACTTTGGAGGTCACCTGGTCAAAACCCCTTCCTCAAGAAGGGCCACCTAGAACCAGTTACCCAGGACTGTCTCCAGAGGGCTTTTGAATATCTCCAAGGATGGAGACTCCAACACCTTTCTGGGCAACCTGTGCCAGTGCATGGTCACCCTCATAGCAAAAAAAAATTGTCATATTTGTCATAGCAAAAAAAAACCCTGCCTCTGGTCCTGTCCCTGGGCACTGTTGAAAAGAGCCTGGCTCCGTCCTCTTTGCACCCTGCCTTCAGGCTTTTATATATGTTACTGAGACCTCCCTGAGCCTTCTCTCCTCTAGGCTGAACAGTCCCAGCTCTCTCAGCCCCTCCTCATAGGAGAGATGCTCCAGTCCCTTTATCACCTTTGTGGCCCTTTTCTGGACTCTCTCCAGTAGCTCTGTGTATGTCTTGTTCTGAGGAGCCCAAACCTGGACACAGTACACCAGGTGTGACCTCACCAGAGCTGAGTAGATGGGAAGGATCACCTCCCTTGACCTGCTGGCAATACTTTGTCTAACACAGATACCATTAGCTTCTTTGCGGCAAGGACATGTTGCTAGTTCATGTTCGACTTGCTGTCCACCAGGAACCCCAGTTCCTTTTTTGCCAAGCTACTTTCCAACTGAGCAGCCACCAGTGTATACTGGTGCATGGGGTTGTTCCTTCCCAGGTGCAAGACTTTGCACTTCTCCTGGTTGAAGTTCATGAGGCTCCTGTCAGCCCATTTCTCCAGCCTGTTGAGGTCCCTCTGGATGGCAGCATGACCCTCTGGTGTATCAGCCACTCCTCCCAGTTTGGTGTCATCAGCAAACTTGCTGAGGGTACACTCTGCCCCATCATCCAGGTCATTAATGAAGACGTTGAACAGGACTGTACCCAGTATTGAACCCTGGGGTACAGTGCTAGCCACTGGCCTCCAACTAGATTTTGTGCCACTGACCACCACCTTCTGGGCCCGAATCACAGCAGACACCCCACATAATATTTGAATATTCACACTAGGTTCATCATGACGGTATCTGAGTACCTTCCACAGGTTTCAGATCTTTTGCTTCTTGCATTTTTTGCATATCTGCATGTACAGTTCATTGACAAATGCAAATTCAGTTTTGTCATGGAGTTAGCTACTAGTATTTCATGTTTATCAATCACTTGGAAATAACTTAATTGCTCTTTAAAAAACTGCTGAGCTCAACATACTTAAAGTGCTGTGGTGAGACCAAAGTGACTCAGAACACTGGGAAAGGATTTTCTGTTATCAAGAAGATTCATGATGTATGTTAATTTGCAGACTGCAGTGATTTCATTCACTTGGGTAACATTGAGTGAAACCTTATATGTCTCCACCCGTATGAAGCAATCTTCTGTTCTAACATTCAAAAAAAGTTTCTAAATTTACTGAGAACTCTCCTGACACGCCTTTATTAACAAGCCAATGCTGGAAGAAAAAAGATTTCACTGCGCTCAAGAAGTTCTTAAAACAGTTTTCCTTATGCACTTTTTTAACAGGAAAAAGCACCAAATCTTCTTCAGAATGCAAAATAATTGAAAAGTGAGCACCTTTCAAACATGTTGGAAGTTTGAAATGCTGTATTTATATGCATACTGGAAAAGCTAGTTTTAAATATCTTTTTGGTTAGATTTTCGTGAAAATTTGTAACTGAAGGGGAAGAAAGGGTGTGCAGATAGCATAGACCAAACTTTGCAATTAAATCAGGTTTATGCTCAAGAGATTCATTAATGACTTGTATTTAACAAGCCTGTGCTTCTGTCTGAAGACAGTATGCTAATACGGACAAATATAATTGCGGTTTACAATCAAGAAAGGAAGATGTGTGACCAGTTTTAAAGGTGGTTGTAATAACAGAAATACTCTACGCAAACAAAAGAATTGCCAAAGAAGCCTGAGATATTGCCTCTGTACTTGAGCCTGGAGAGAAAACAAGAATACCTTATTTGAGAAATGGCGTATGGCTGTATTATTAAAAACTACAGCGTAATGCAACTTCAAGTTTTGCTCTTTGTATCCCTTTTCTTTTCTTTTCTTTCCTGTTTTGAGAAAGCATTTGGCTATTTTGCACAGTACAGAAGGTATCCGTCGCCACCTAGTGACACCACGTTGTGCCCGAGTCGGAACTGGACACTTAAGCTGAGCCTTCCCAGGGCGAAGGTTGTGCACCAGGGCTCTTGCCAGCCTCTTCCAGAGGACTTGAGGTCAACAGACCTCGGTCACCGCTCTGGTGGCTCAGGACTCACTCCTGAGGAGGTGGTCCCAGAGATGGTACAAATGTGTGCGGAGAATTTCTGGTGGGATGGCTCTTGCCGTACCTGTGCTGTGGGGAGGTAGCACAGGTATGTGCGTGCTCTGGCCTCTGCGCTGACAATTCCCTGCCCAGAATTTGGGGGCGCTTGGAGAGGAACCCCTGCTTATTCCACGGCGGAAGAAATTCCTTGTATTTGGAGGATGCCATAAAGTAAATCTTATGGTGTAACTGGTCTCAACATTACTGATCTTCTTCTCTTCAACATGAGTATTATTATTTATCACCGTGTCATGATTTTTTTTCTTCTGGATTCTTGCACGATAATTTTTTTTAATATATCAAATGAGGGCTGATTTTACCCAACAGTGGTAAAACAACAATTAATGCTTAGGATCGAGCAAAACATTCCTGCTTACTTTGCTGCTTTTTCTAGTGCCATTCACTCTGTGGTCTGCTGCTCAACTAAATTAGCTAGCTCCAGGGAGGAGCTGAGCTAGCCACTGCGGCCTCAGTCAGCAAGGGTGAGCTAAAGGAAAGGCCCTGCAGGGAAATCAAAAGAAAATTCAAATTCATTTGTTTCCCAGAGCATGTTTCTCAGTGCCTAATTAAGTGCATACCTTCTTGCTGAAGTCCACAAGAACAAGCATCATTAGATTTTCCACTGCAAGAATATTATAGGGTTTGTGAATGAGCGGCAAATTGGGAAAATATTGTTTAGAAACCACAATGGATTACAAGAGCAGGCTGTGCAGGGAGGGTGTGCAGGAGATTGCAGGGTTGCAGGCAAATGGCCCCCATCGTGGCCTTCAGCAAAGTCACAGGAAAATACTCTGATCTTGAAATGGCAGGTCACTTACTATAAGTCAGTAGGCTTGATACAGGGATGCACCTGCCCCCCTCCCCCCGCCATTTGTAGGTGGATCTTGATGAACAATTTGGTGTAAAAAAATTCAGGACAAATTTATTCTATTATTTTCCTATGGAATTATTTGCTTCCCTCCCAATATTATCACAACATTCACCAAGCAGACTGAATAACTGGGATTTTTTTCTTTTCGGTAATGACTTATTCACTGCAACAGCAAGATCATCCT
The DNA here is from genome assembly GCF_964195595.1 of Calonectris borealis. NCBI lineage: Eukaryota > Metazoa > Chordata > Aves > Procellariiformes > Procellariidae > Calonectris > Calonectris borealis. The sequence continues at coordinate 30,043,069 of NC_134315.1, read as the reverse complement.
CCAAAGTACAAATAATCTTATTTATTTTCCTATTTGTTTCTACTTTAATTTACAGACATTTTAAAGACTATTAAACATTAAAAAATAGAAACTGATAAACGGTCTCTTTCATTATCCATACTCCTGCTTTGTATTTCCTCTGTTTCTTTAATTATCCCCTCTAGATTTTAAGATCTTTGGTTGGAGCAATCATTGGACTTTTGTTTACTAAGTGCTTCGTTTGTTACTAGCACACCTAATAGTACTACTCAATGGGAAGTCAAGCTCTGCTGAATATAAGTAGTTGAAATATTAATTTTAAAATATTTGTGCTACTCAGCTGATTTGAAGTATGAGCACATATTAAGCCAGAATAGTTCAGTCAGGTAACTGTGCAAGGCAACTGGAGTTCCTTTAAGCCAGTGCTCCAGAGATTATCCTAAGTATGTATCCCAAAGGGAAAAATTATAGGAAAGAACTCCATTCACAATTAACTGAGAAAACCTTAATATTATGTGTAAAGAGAGCGCCTATAAGGAACAGAAAAAGAAAAAATGTCTTGCCGGACAGAAGGCATATAGAAAGGTGAAAATGTCAAAAGTCAAGCTTAGGTAGAGGCTGCAAAAGAAATTCAAGCAAATAGAAAAAGGTACCTTGGCCATATAAACAATAAAAAATAAGTGGATACCTTATAAAACGTAGATGTGGTTGCAATTAAAGATAATCTAGGTCCCGCCCCAAACTACCTGAGTATTTGCCTCAGCGTGAGTAATGATAATGCCGCAGCACACAGTGGCACAACCAAGGATGTTCATGAGAATGCGTGTGGAAAGAGAAATTGTCTTGTGCAAGGTGAAACCGAAGGGCAAAGAGCTCAGCTCTCAAGGAGGCCCAGTAACTGAGATAATAAAGCCAGTGTTAAGAGTTTTAATGCATTTACAAAAACAGATGGCAATACCATACGATTAAAAAAATAAAAAATGAAGTAGCAAACTTTAAGGAGAAAAGTGATCCACAAAAGTGTATTAGGATGACATCAATTGCCTACAAGGACTCAACATTTTGTGAAAGAGAGAGAGATACAAAAGCACCTAAAAATGGGAGAAATAGTTACCAAAGATAGATTGTGACAAATTAACTTGTTATTTTTCTTTGCTAAAACACACAATGTTTTTAGAGAATGGAGTTGCAATGAAGCAAATCCATATAGATTTCAGTAAAGTGACTGACATGGTGTTATGTGGAAGTCAGTGCGATGATGCAGGAAAATGAGAGGGAAGAGACCAGCTGAAGAGCCACAGCAATGGTTGTACTTACAGGAGACTGCTCAGGCTATAGGGAGATGATTTGTGTAACTGTGGATTAGGGATTGACTGCATTTATCATTTCTGTTAATGATTATGTCCGAAGAATAGAAACAATGAATGAAATACACTGGTGACAGAATGAAGATATCTGGCACACACAGTAGGACTGAACTGCCATAAAGCAAGGGCTCGATTAACAGAATTCTAACGCAACAAAGGCAAGGGACTTAGAGACTAGGAAGAATTTCTTCAGTATGTACAGATCCATCAGCTGCTGACAAAAGATGAAGAGAAAGGCCTGGCTGGTTTAGTCACTTGTCCATCACGGGATGTCTAAAGAGCACTACTGTGACATCATCATGAAAAATGAAAACACGTCTAAAGATCTATAGGTGCTGTATTTCAAGTAGGTTAAAGGGAAATATTTATGCAAGCTTACAAGCTGAGACCTTATGCAGAGTACTCAGAACAACTCTGTCACAGTGAAGAAAGATTAATACATACTGGGAGAAGTTCAGGAAGAGGACCTTAAAATGGCCAAGGAAACACTGATACCTTCAGTATAGGCCAGAAAGTGTCTTGTTTAGCTCAACCAGATATGGTTTCAGAGGGTAACAAGGGTAAACACTGGGGAGGAAAAACTATGCAAGTCAAAGGATACTACCCCGAGAATAAATGAGTATAAACTAGCTACCGCTGAATCTAACCTGATAATAGACTCATCACCACCAGATAATCTATAATTGTTCGTTATTGAGGGGACTGGAGGCAAGCAGCTGTCTTCGTTCTACAGTTTGCTACCCTTGTTCGTGGCCCATGCTTGTGCAGTTGCTGTGATAACAGAGGTGGGAAGGATTTGAGTTCCAAGTCCCATGTTTTCCAGCTTCCTCCACGTTCAGGTTGCAGTTCTACACAGTCTGAAGATTCCCAATACAAGCAATACTTTAACAAGCAATACAGTGGTGCACATGCTTAACTTTAAATACAAGATTGGACCCATCAGGTCTTCAGGTTTCAGGGGAAAACCTGAACCATGAGAAAAGAGGGATGTATTTTCTTTCATTTAAATTCAAGCAAGGCAACCCATACAAGCTTAACAGAAGGAAAGATTTTGCTGCATTTTATAAACCAAATTTAACTATAGTGTAAATACATCAGTGCATAAAGATGAAAAATGTGTATACTATAACCAAAAAATGACCTCAATTTACTCCCTATTAAATCAGTGGGACTTAAAAGCTTGCAGCATCAGGGTCCTTTTGTAATTCAGGTAAGCTGCAAACTTAGAGATTTGGTGTTGGTTTTTGTTAATGCATGTGATAATTATGAGTGTGCCAGTACATATAACATGTTGCAAGTGTTCACTGACATATATCTTTATATATATATATTTTAATATACATATTTTTATATATCTGTATTTGACTTCAATCAAAATGCTAGACTGAGGTATTATAACATGGTAAGTAACATAGCAATAGAACTATTCTACCTTGTTGCCAGGTAGAATATAAGATTTATAATACTTTTAAACAATGATATTTCTCTACCAAAATTAAAATAAAGAAATAGTATCTGAACAAGTAGTTACCATCACGGAAAATCCCTTTATTGAGGGCTTGACAATAACAAGCTCAACACAACATCTACATTTCATTAGAAGTTACCTTCTGTATGAATCCTTCTCTGCGAATATCCCTGGCCCCTTGCAGTATTGTACTTTGTACACATGCAACTTAACTGATTTTATCATTTGCAGTTTGAAACAATCTTTGGAGTGTGCCAGTGAGCTGTGACCTTCTAAATGCCTTTGTTGCTTGGTGGAAAGGTTGAGTCACTCACTGTGAGGGATTTGTGGAGGATGCAAAATCAAAAGAATAGATGGGACAGATTCAGCTCAGGTGTGGCTGCATCAGTGGTGCTCTAGAGCTAAATATGAACCAAGATTAGGCTTCCTCCAGGAGAACAAAGCTGCCTTGGGCTGAGATACCTGCGGTAAGACTGTCTTGCCCTCATCATAACCAAGCCCCCATGGTAGGGCATGGTAGGATGCTGGTGTCTGGTGCAATAAGACACATTTTGCACTTTCTTTGCTAACAGGTCTGAGCCTGTTCCAGTGCTGCACAATTCTTTAAGTACAGAAAGCCCTACATAAAAGCTAAGCTATATTCAGACCTCAAAAGATGTGCCAAAATGACAAAAGTCAACCCTTGGTGAAAAGTTCAGAGTAGAGAGAAAATTCAAAGGCTTCTTATTTTTAACCAAGAATGTAGCAGTTTGTCTCGATTTCCCAGCTCAAACAATGTGGCAGGCTGGCGAGAGTGAGATATTTTCTATGGGCTCAGTTCCTACTATTGTTTACAAGCCAAATGTGAGGCTAGATAGTAATGGGTCAGCCCACTCATAGTCATGGCACAGGCATCTCTTACTAGTGACATGCCTGTGTATTAGAACAAAGAAACACGTGAAGGCAAGGGACTTACAGTGTTCTTCCTTTCTCATAAGCATTTTGGCAAGAAAATTTTGAGAAAAACGTTAGGGTTTCTCCAGAGAATTTTATTATTATTTTTAAAAAATGCTTTTAGTGCTCATCACAATTGATTTTTCCTAAGAGTTAAGCATCCCAGCAGTGAGAGCGAAATAGTTCTCTGAAAATACTGATTTATGACAGAATCCAATGAAGCATAGCAGGGTACTAATTTGGCAATCACCAAACTGCATTATTTTAATTTGTCTTTCAATAAGTATATAACAAATGGTGTGTGTGGGTGTGTGTGCAGGCGTGTGTGTGTATCTCTGCATCTATGCATGCACATACATGCACACATACATCTATTAAGCACCATATTTGCAGACCATGTTGGATCTGAAAAACTGTTAGAAAGCTGGACTTCAAACAGAACAAGGTCAGACTTAGTCTTGAATTAAAGGAGGTTGCGGGAAAGCAGGAATGAAGCATGAAGTGGAAATGCCCTCTTTATATCACTTGAGGCTCCCTAACTGCCCCTATATATCAATTTTAAGAGCTTTTAGGAACAATGAAGACGTGGAATTGTTTTCAGCAAGACCATAGCTGTGGATATGACATTGCAAAGGATGCAACATTCATCTCCACTCGGCTTTGCTCACAGCAATGGAATGCATGGGGGTTGAATTAGACAAAAAAAAAAGTTATATTTTCTGTTCCTACTTTATTTAACTGGTAAATATTACTTGAAAAGTGAACATCAGTTAAATAAAACCTTTTAACATGAATTTACTAATTCTGTAATAACACAACATATACTGTTTGATGCAACAGTTTTGAAAATATATAACACTAATGGCTGTCAGCGAAGACTGGAAAAATGGTTTTTAGGATGAGTGCAGGATGTCACGTTCACTGTAGAATAAGTTCAGGTAGGTAATCATCACAGTGGATTTACTCTGAATTGTCATTACTGGGGTGCCAGCCTGATAAGGGCATAAATTAAGGTCATGTGGCAAAATGCTTGCACTGAAGACTGCTGTCATACTACTGATTGCATTTGTTGAAGTGGGCTTACAAAGTCAACCAAATGATATATTTTATTCTCCGGTTTGCAGTTGTGCGAGGGAATCCCAAATACACTAAAGCTCCATAAGCAAAGCCGTAGTCTGACCTACGTGTAAATTCAGAACAATTTCACTAGGAATGTATCTACAATAATGTCACCACAATCAGAATTTGAACTTCTCTTGGGGATTAGGGTTTTGCATGATAGCCTTCTAATCAAAGTGGTTCAGCTACTTCTAATGAAATCAGTGTAACATGGTTATGTAACACAATGATACAAACCTCTCATAAACGGAGCAATATTCTTGTCTCCCGAGGGAGAAAAGTTATGTTTACATTTTTGCTTTGCGTTCTAAGCCTACGCAGAGTCTCACATGAGACTTCATGTACAAGCTAAAATTACACATTGACCACCTACTTTTCAGTAGTATATTCTAGCTAAACAGACCACATCCTGACACAAAATCTCCTTTCAGCGTTCTTGCTATAAATTTAGTGTAACTCCACTAAAGTCAGCAGTGAAATTCCAGTTTTACTGAGCTCAGAATCTGTTCACTGTAGCACCCATACCCATTGATTAAATTTTGCCCTGCCACCTGTATTTGAAGGCTAGACTTGCTTTTGGATCCTAAGAGTTGCCTCTTCAAGCAGGCTTACTCTGTTTCCTTAGCGGCCGCACATGCGGCTTCTAAACCACATGCGGTGCTGTCACAGTGTCTGAGGCTGCCCTGCAATGTCACCCAGCCACAGTTTCTGCTCGGGGCTCCTGCATGCTGCAGATAATCCACACTGCCTCCATGCCACTCGTAAGCTGGCGGAGCAGTGCTTTTCAGATCTAAGGATCCTTAGAGAGAGGATCCTACTGAATGAGGTGTGGTCCTTCTTGGTTACCTCCTGTGGGTCCTCTGAGAAGTATCTAGAAGCCCAGGGATCACAAGCTGAAAACCACCAGAGTTGAGCAACCCAACACCCTAGTCCACATCCTTGCCTTTTTAGATAGCTGTTCTTTGTATCAGTACTAGCAAGGAACTTCAATGTGCTCCCCAGTGCTACTGTGCTGACCCTGTATGTGAGATAAATGTGAAAATAAATGAATACTCTTTATGTTCTCTTCCATTTTGTATATACACACACAACTTACTGTCATTTTATTACATTAGCCCGTCAAGCCACCACTGAAATCAGGCTGCACTGTACCGAAGATAGGGACCTGTTTTTAATAATTAACTCCCAGAGCTATGGCAAGTTGCACTGCAGCGTTATACAGTAGCAGAGAGAAAGAGGAAAGAAAGATTTGGCAAATGTGTGTGGTTATATGATTATACCAATCGTTGTGGTCGAGCAGGTCCATCACTTATTAAAGAAGCTTAGCAAAGCCTTATGCAAATATATTCATCCAGTAGCTTTAGAGAGGTGTATGCATGTGTTTTTGAAGGCTAATTCAGCCTGATATACATATCTGTTATGTTTTGATCCTTAAATCAATAACAGTATTAATGTTCCTTGCAAAGTTTTGTGAATTTTACTCCTCGTATATCAATCATCTGAATGTTTGACAACGTATCTCCCCAGTTTCTTTTTCCTACATGGAGTTAGCATTCATTGCTTTATCACTCCTGCCTAGACTGTGGCTATGAAAATCCCAAAATCTCAGGTGGCATGCCAAAGGAAAATCTGGCATCAACTGCCAACAGGTAACACTGAAAGGATAAAAAGTCATCATGGTGAAAAACATCTGGAATCCTCAGGAAGGTTAATCCCAGCTGGATCAGCAAGGGTTATCGTCATGGTAGGTCATGGCCAATGCCATGATGCTGCCTCCCCCTTCCCATTGTCCCAGAAGAGGCAGCCAGGACCTCCCACTCGGAGAAGCTGGTTGCCTAGTCCAGAAAGAAAAATTTTTAGAGGGGACTTCTCAGAGGAGACAGTGATCAAAGAAAGGACAAGTGATGCATATGGATAATTGCTGCTCCAGAAGTCTAGATTATAACCACAGCTCATGCACAGATGTTCCAAATTATGCTGTGCAGTTTTTATAACCAAAAAATGCTACAATATCCTAAGTACTGCCTAAAAACCCAGATTCCCTGTATTCCAATGTGCTTTCAAAGCTCCTGGGTATTTTGACTTGGTACTCTCCTGTTGTGACTACAGCATCCTGTAAAGTCTATGGCTTCAGGTCCTTGCTCTCCAGAATAATCTGAGAGATCCTGCCAGCATGTTTGCAGTCAATACCCTATCGGCATCCTTTCAAGCAGGCTGGATGACCTGTCTTTAGGAGTATCTTTCCTTAGGCTGGCGTAAGAGCCAGACACATTTTACCAGACACACAATTTATAGCACCATGCACCAATGGCCCAGCCTGTTGCTATGATGCTTTTCCTTCTTCACATAGTGCACGTCTCTTCCAAACTGTGGTACAGCCAGGATACATCCTCACATTTACTGCAGTGAAACACAACCTAGTGGCTGGCATTGAGCTGACAACAGTGGGCTGGAAAGTGGGAAGGAGGTAAAAGCTGCTAAAAATGAAGCCATTGGAGGCTTTCTAAGGATGGCTGAAGGAGATAGGATTTATTCTTTTTCTGTTTGTATCTTTTGCTACTCTGCTATTTGGCTATCCTATTTATGTTTGGCTATAGACTGTGAAAATGGACAATGTGTAACTAGCAAATGGGTACTTAATAGCCCACATTTTTATTTACTGTTCTCCTACGGATGCACGTTAGTGCTACAGGAATGCTTTTTGTTTCTCAGATCCCTTGAAATTTGTCCCAGAACATGGCCAATGTTTACATTGTCTTTTTCTCTGAGTTATTTGTCATGGACCATAAAACAGAGAGTCCCTAATCTGCAATGATTCAGAAGGACTCTGGAGGAAAGAAGCAATAGTGACAGGAGAGCCTGTCCTTCCATGGCTTGGGAGAGACCTATGGTTAACCTGATCTGGCTATAGCAAAGAAAGGATGTATGTCTGATGATATCCCAATTATCATGTTCTTACCCCAGTAATAAAGGCTGGTCAGATTTATCAGTGTTTTCTCTTCTTCAGTGTCTCTGTTTTTGGTCTTCTAGTGGGGCATGCTGTCCCCAGAGGCCTGTCTTTTAGGGCTTCCTCCAGCCAACAATCTTTCTATGAATTTGCTTGCTTACATTTTACGGTTGTAGAAAAACTCTGATGACAATAGGTATTTCTGTATTTTAATTATGTGGTCTGTTCTCAGAAAAAAAAGAGCTCACAGGGCTCTCATGCAGAGAAGTCAAATCCAGTATGTCAGCCACCATCACTGCTGTGCACCCCACGATGTGCTGGAGAACCAGTTTTTTGAGTCAGTAGAAGAAGGATAGCCAGACCTGAAGTTGAAAGTAACTTTTCGCCTTACTATAACCTGTTGATAATAAATTTGGAAGAGAAGGGTTTTTTTTCCTCCAGATAAGGATGTCTCTTTCTTTATAAAAGAGGGCAGGGAATGTCTTCGTGGTCTAGCCACTGTGGTCAGAAAGCTGCCTGTTGTTACGGCGGTACAGGAGATACACTGCAAAGAGGAATCAGAGGGATGGGGATTCTTCAATTGTTTGAACTGCTTAAGGAGTAAAGTAGATAAAAGTAGATAAAAGTAACGTTCAGTAGCAGGAATGTCCTCAGAGGTAGTCAGGAGATTTCCTAAATACATAGCCATTATGCAGATGTCTGGCATGTTTGGTACTGGTGTGTTCAGATCACTTCATGACCACTGGGTTCCCAGAGCCTGATGGGATTAAACAATTGTAGTTATAACCTAGCCCTGTATTGGAATCATCTGTCCCCTCAAAGAGTAGGCCAGATGACATATGTCCTTGCAGATCTTTTTGATGATCATGGAGATGGGACTTGCCGATAAAAAATTACAGTGCCCCTTGTGTTTCCAGTTTTCACTTTTGGACTAGGCTGGGAATCATATATCCCGAAACACAGCTACATTGGAGATGTATGCATGGACTCATTGAAACACAGCAGGCATGAATTTTGTAGTTGGCACTAGCAAATACATCCCTCTGTATAGGAAAAATCTATTCCCTCAAAGACATACAGTGCCTCTTAAAATAGGTGATGGGCTGTGCAAAGTGCAGATTAGTTGATGGTGGGGAAAGTGTTGACTTTGTTGAGTTACTTTGATGGCTTGGGGACAGGCAATAAATGTTGCTGCGATAACTCACAGTTGGTTGTAAAAATACATTTATTTTTATCTGTGAAATGTAGGCTCCATCCAGCCCAGTATCCTGGTGACCACAGATGGATGACCAGGGAAAAGAAAGAACAGGGCAAGCCTTTATGACACCTTCATACAAGTATTCCTCAAAGCTCTGTCTCAGTAGGCTTCCTGGATCTGTCATGTTGCGTCTGTGTAGTGATTCTCAATAGATCCCTCTTCCAAGTGTCTCTCTTGAAACCCATCTGATCTGCTTCATCTAGAACATCATTTGAAAAGCAAAAAGTTCCACACATCTTCTGGCTGCTGCATGGTGAACCATCTCCTTTTCTTTGATTTCAGTCTGGCTCTACCAGCTTCACTGCAGAACCTCTAGCTCTTGAATCAGAAGAGACAGTGAACAGCAGATTCCTAATCACCCTTTCCATCCCATTCAAGATTTCCCAGACCTTTATCGTACCCTCTTTACCCCATCTCTCTTAAAGGCTGGAGATGATCCATTCCACTCATTTGTAGTGATAGATGCTACAGAAAATCCCATGAATATATCAAATGTTTCCTCAGAGTAAGATTCAAAAAATGCACAGAAAAAGAAAGCATAGGGGTGCCTGTGAGGTACCTACAGGGAAAGACTGAAGAATCGATCATCTCGTAAACTTTACCCTTCCTGAATGAGGAAGCAGACGAGTGGAGAAGGAAGCAGAGGAAACAATGTGATTGTGTAATGAAATATTGCATCAGGGTGCACACGCACAAGGGTTCGGAAGTAAAATTACAGAGATGGTCTTCATTTTGGTATTTCTGACTTTGAAACTCTAGCATATATGGATTTCCTGAGAGAAATGAGAGAATGCATTTGGGAGGCCATAGCCTATTTTCCTCCTCTCTGTCAGAGACCACCAATCTGTAATGGCCCTGACTGCCCTCCCAGGGCCTCCCACCTCCCGCCCATGGCCCAGGACCCCATTTCAGGCCCCCAGGGCTGTCAGTCCTCAATGCCGCAGCAGTGCTGGTCTCCAGCTTCCCACAGCACTGCCCTGCCTGGCCATGGGCCCTGACTCGTGGCCTAACGTTGGCTTGACCTTGGGCCTGCCCCATCACCACAGAGCTGCCTGGCAATCGCTGGACCTGTGGAGTGACTTCCCGGCTTGACCCTGGACCTGTCTTATCCTCACTACCTTGCCTGCTGGTCTGGGCTCTGGTTGAACCTGGCTGCCCCCCAGCCTGCCCTGCTACCTGGCTGGGGTGGTGGGACGGAGCCTGGCTGAGAGGCTCTGTCCTGCTGTCCTCCTGGGGATCCCCCACGGCTCCTGGACCCCAAGGGGTCCCCTCCACCCCCTGTCCTGAAACACTTCCCATTAGGATGGGCTGGTGCAGAGCATGTGCTCTGTCGCCTGATATAGTAGGAACTCTGTGGGTTTATTGTTCCCTCGATACACATTGTGGCTGGATTCACCCACCCTTGATACTTTCTCCCCTAACTTAGCTAGGTAGAAAAAGAAGAACAAAATCTTTATCTCTGTTTCACAAATAGGATCAAATAGAACCAAAAAATGACATAAAAGGCTGGAAGGGAAACAGCGTTGGTAAAATGCACAATTAGACAGTGGAACACATTGTCATGGGCATCAGCAAGTTGAGCAAGATTAAAAAGGAAAGTTGTTACGTGGATAACAAGAATATCCAGAGTTTTAGCAGCCAAAACTAAGCTTAAAATATTCTGCAAGGAAATTAAAACTTATGCTTCAGAGCTTAAGGAATTGTCTCACTGTTAGAGACTCGCCTGAGACTTTACCTAGAGCTACAAGTCCTCATCCTAGGACCTACCTACCTCTTGGTTTTAGGTGCCAAGTGCTAGTCAATATTGGAGACTCTTGGCCTGAGCCAGTGTGGAAATTTTGGGGGAACTTTGCTATTGGTTTCCCACTAGAAAGCTATAGAAGATGCTACCACAGTGGGCTGCAGTAAGGAACTCTATGGGTATGCTTAAACTGGAAGGCATGTTAAGAAGAAATTAATCTTCTCTAGCTTCAAAAGTTAACAATGAAAATGCACTAAATACCTGATCTAGTTGTCGTGCCTTTAATGATTAGCTGAGAGAAGGAGTAAGCTGCCCATGGGCAATTCATCTCATCCTCAATAGACAGATTAGATGAACTGGGCTCTAAAAGTGCTGAATTCTGCCTTTGGAAGGAGACTAGATGATAATTTCATGTACAGACATTCGTGTTAAATGTGTGAAGTTAAGTAAGATGAAGGTAGCTCCTTTAAATATATCTGAATTAGCTGTAAACTAGTTAACCTCAGTATTACTAGCTGTGAAAGTTAGCTTCTCTGTCAAGGTCTATTCACATATTTATTCTTCCCTTCCTAGTAATCTTTTAGTATTTATTTTGCCCAGCTATTCCATGTGACTACAAATCAGAAGGTAGCAATAATTTCAGGTGCATAATGGATGTGCACAATCTCTCTTCTTTCTTTTTTCCCCTCAAAATCTTAAGAGCCCTTTCCTCTCATCTAATGGTAGGCATAAATGGTAGGTTTAAATGGTAGTCTTTGTACTACACTGGGCAAAATTTTTACTGCGCATCTTGTAGATCTACATCCGCAAGATGCATTTCTCACTGTTAAGCAACTGGTAAATTATTCTGGCATTTTCATTACTATCTGGTACCTTAAAAACCCTTCGCAATAAGTTCCCTTGCATAATATTTGTGTTGGTCATGATGTACGAACTTCTTTTGGTGCTCATTCAGATACCTTCCTATGCTGCTCTCGTCTGAGCCTAGACTGTGTGTTTACCTGTCTATCCTCTATTGCTTTTTGCTCTCTGATAATGAGATGGCCCAGGTCTTCTTTAATTGTTTGCATATGATCCGGTTTGTTGCTGCACTCTTTGACAGTCATCATACGCAGCCTTTTTTCTATCATGACATTAAGCCTTCTGGTCCTGTGAGCTACTGGAGTCATGCTGAGATCTTGGACCTGTCAACTCTCTGAGGATACCTAAAAATTCAAGAAACTTTGGAGCCTGGATGTCAAAACACAGATATTTTTGTTTAAACTTTGAGTTAAAACTTTATTGTTAGTTTAAAAGGCATACTATAGCATGGCTTTAAAACTGAGGATTTAGCAGCTGCCTCACAGGGAAGCAGAAGACAAAACATGGACCTCTCTCAAGTTGGGCAGGACTTTGGTAGAGAATTACGGTATTGATCTGCACATTATTGTGAATGTGACTGGTGTGCCCAATGTCAAGGTGTGCCCAAGTGTGGCAGGATCAAAAAACCACAGTATGAAGAGTGTTGTGGTTCTGACTGAGTTTTGCTCCCCAGCCCTTAGTTAAAATCTCCCAAAAACATGCTCAAAGTGTCTGCTAGCAATCCATAGCCCACCTTGCAAGCTGGTCTGCCAACTGAGAGCCCATGGCTCCCTTGCCTCGTGGTTTCTCTTCTCCTAACTAAGCCTCATTCAAATACTGTCCCTGTGGTTTTCAGTTATTTTGCTGATCCCTCCATCCACCTTCAGGACAACAATATTGACTGCAAGAAAGAATATTTTATGGTAGGTCGGTATTACAGTCCACTGTTTAGAGTCACTTTCAGTGGTGCAATGGAATTATCACCCCTAAAATCTCTCAAAACTGGGAAGAAGCTCTGGAGAAAGGAAAAGCAGCACAGTTGCTGATATGGAAACCAGACAATGAAGAATCACTGTAATTTTTCTCTCATTCACAGGGTTCCCTCCTGAGAATGAGAAAAACTCTTGTTTGTCATCTCTGCCCACAGCAAGCGAGGGAAGAGAAATAAACAGAGGAAATGCCCAGTGACTGAATTCACAGAAGCCTCTGAGAAATGAAGAAGGGTCGAATAAGGGTAAAGAGGGTTTGACAGGCACAAAAAGGAAAAAGAGGAAGAGCCTCTCTGTGACCAAGGGACTGGTAGAGATGCTTCTCTCTGACCAGAACGATTGCCAAGGACAGGCTTTTTGGACTCAAGAGCTTACCCAAAAAACCAACACTGGCTCCAAAGAGAGAACCGACATGGACCATGAGATGAGGAAGCATAAATAGGTGAATAGCTGCTAGAAAAGATGGTGTATCAAAGTTGCCGTCCAACTTGTGTATTTTTCTTTCTCTCTTTGGAACTTTACACCACATGTGAGCCTGAAATTTCGTAAGCCTCAGTCTTTCCCAAAGTGGAGACTTCCTCCTAGAGAGGGGCGGTTTGCCACAAGAGCTCTTTACCGCTGTTCCTTCCTTTGCAGTAGAGCAAAATCAACCGCTCTGGGAGCTGAGTGCCTTTAATCCAAAATGGAGCAAGATCACTCTGCCATTTCAGTTCACTGAGTCCCCGCGGGCTTACCAAAGAAAAGGCTCAGTCAACAAGTGCTCCGATTCCTACAGCCCAGAGGTGGGATTGATGCTACGCCACCCCAGTCCACAGCGGTCCTGAACTTCTAAGAGGAAAGAAAGAAAAGATGCAGCAAGTAACACCGAGCTCTTCTGGACATAGAACCGAAGCCCTGAAACGTCCCCTCCTTTTTGCATTCCCCATGTTTGCATAACATTTTGCATAACAATATGAAATTTTAGGGAAATGAAATAATTTCTGGTTCCAACTTGCTGCTTTTTCTGCAAAGTGGATTTTTTTTTAATCCTGAAGCAAAAACATTCCCCTGGATGGAAAGCTTAGCCCCCTCCTGGCTGTAAAATTTATACAGATGTATAAAAGAAGCTTAATATTTGAAAAGTACTTTTGCTCTTTAAATACATTAGTCCAGGACACACTAGTAGCCCTGGTGATAGGCACTTTTAGATATTTACGAAGCACAGAAGGAAAACAAAACCCTCCTTGCAAAATGAAAACTCCTTCCCCCAGTAATTCTGCAAACCCTGGCACTGTACAGGGATTAGCATGTCTCTTAAATTGAAATCACACCACTTGCAAAAGTCACATTGTAGCATAACCGCCCTCTGCCAGATGACACTTCTTTCCGGAGCTCAGAAATGGCACCTTATGGCGTCAAGCTATTACAAGTCCCTCCTTAAGCAACTGCTCAGTTTTATTGTCCTTTCCTCCCGCCACAGCAGCAGCAGGCAGGGTGGGGAAAGCTGTGGCTGCTGTTGCTTGAAAAATGAAACAAAGTTTGCCGGCTTTGCAAAACTGACTGCATCAGCTGCAGTGGGTAAGGAGGTCTGCATGGGCACCTGAGTGAGCGCTACTACAAACCTCTGGGGATGGAGTGGAGGGAGGGTGGTGAGAACAGGCTGGTGGGACTGGTCCCTGTGAGGTGGCCGCACGGAGACCCCCCATGTGTTTATATCAGAGATGCCCCATGCACTACAGATGTGACTCCCTGGGCTCAGCAGTAGTGTGATGGGCATGGGAGACGTGGCCACAGCGCCAAAAGCATAATTTGGAGGAAATCCCCCAAGTGAAAACAAAGACTCTGTAAGTCATTTCCTCCGAGCTGAACAGAAAGACATCTGTGTTGATCCAGCGATTATGCGCTAGTCACAACAAAACAATTCACCTGCAAGCAGCATAGACCCCGCTTGCTTTCCTCTAGATTGACACTTAGAAACATGAGAGACGTATTTCAACTGAACTTTACAAGCTCTTTTTCTCTCAGTGAGGTTTTGAAGACTGACAGTTTTTATGACTAAGGTTGGGCTAAGAGGAGGTGAAGAAGAGAGCCTCACTATAGACCCTGAAGTTCAACACAGACTCCTGATGGGTGCAAAAAGCCACCTTCAGTTATTCTGGCTGTAGATGAGTGTCTGAGCTTTGGGGTGGCTGGATGCGGCCATTACACATGGCTAAGTACGAAGGAAGGCACTGTAACTCCAAGGGCCACCTGGGCATGAGCAGGTTTGTGATGGCCATTACCCAGGAGCAACCTTAGGGTGCACAGCCCACTCGGGACAGAGGGGAACTGTGGCCACCACTTCCCCGTAGCCCAGCCCGCAGCCCTGCGAGCGCTCACTCGTCACCGCGGTTTGGAACAAGAAACACCTGAGCCAAAGCACCGGTCACACACACACACACACACACACGCACACACGCACACACACACACACACACACACACACACACACACACACACACACACTCTCTCTCTCTCTCTCTCTCTCTCTCTCTCTCTCTCTCTCTCTCTCTCTCTCTCTCTCTCTCTCTCTCTCTCTCTCTCTCTCTCTCTCTCTCTTAAAGCCAGCTGACGGCAAGCACAGATTTTGGGGGAGAGTTCGCATCCTGCTCCGAGTTGTATAATTTGCCTTTTTCTTCACCGCCACGTTTCCGGGCAGCTCCTGCCGGGTCTGTTTTATGTGGGCCACCGTCTTACTTCAGCTTCTCGCCGCCCCGCACCTGCCCCGAGGGCGGAGGGCGCCCAGGACAGCGCGGCTGCCCCGGGGCGGGGGCGGGGAGCGGGCTCCGGCGCAGGGGCCGCCCCCGCCGCTTCCTCCACCGCCGCCCCGCGGGGAGTCGCGCTCGGTGGGGCGGCGGCGGCGGGAGAAGGTGGAGCCGCGGCCGCTGCCGCCTTCCCGCGCCGGAGCGGGGCAGTGCCGTGCCTGCCTCCCTCCCTCCTTCCGCCTCCCCCCGTGCCGCCGGCGCCAGGGCTCCTTCCGCGGCGGCGGCGGCGACCGGGACACCCAGGTAAGGCAGAGCTGGGGCTGGCCAGCAGCGGGGCCGTCCCCGCAAAGAGGCCGGCGGGAGTTTATTTCACTGTGCTGGCAGCCGGGGCTGCCCCGAACCGAGTCCGCGCCCCGCAGCAGCGGCCGGGGGGCGCAGCGGGCGTCGGTGTGCCGTAGCGGGTCCCGGTGTGCCGTGGAAGCCTGTGCCGGGAGGGGCGGTGGCTCATGGAGCGCACCCTGCAGCAGCCGCTGTTTGCAACTTAAAACGTAGATGTTTTCCTCCCTCGACGTCCAGGTGTCACACGGATCTGTAAGCGGGAGCTATGACAAAAGCTGCATTTTAAACCTTTGCTTAAAATTGCTATAATTTGTGTAATATAAGGGGTTGTAGCCCGGGCTGCCAAATCTATTTTAAAGCTAACAGTTGCTGAGTACTTTCTTGTTTATTTGACTTTCTTCTCTGAGTCGTTCCTTATATCCATGTATCCCCTGTGCTTTACTACAACTGTTCTGCCTCGTCTCAAGGCACGATTAGCCTGGTGTGTGAGTTCATTCATCTTAATAATTCTCCCCACTTTCTGTCCCACAGCGTGGTTATCCTTTCTTGGCGGTGAATGCTCTTATGTAGCCTTGTGCTGGGATACTGTGTACTTGCAGCTCATGCAGTAGGTGACTAGACTTGCATGGCGCTTTTCCACAGGCTTCCTTTCCGCATCCCTGTAAGAACTGGTAATCATTTGACTGTAAACTGCGCTTTTAGTGTAGACATGGCCATGAGCTCTCTGCTTGGAATGACAGATGTGTACCTTACTGTGACAAATGCTGATCTGAAATGGTTAGTATTGTTTTATGAGTCAAATAAGTGAGACTGTAGCTTTTCTAGATGGAAAAACTGACCATAGCAGAAATGCAGATAAAAAGGTGGCTTGTGAGTACTTGCTTCTGGAGCATTTGTTTTCATTTTAGAGTAAATGTTGCTGATGCTTTATATGACTGTCTCACCTTTGATATAGCGTGGCTGCAGGGCGAAGCATCGCTGTTTAGTTTCTCAGAACTCTCCAGTGACTGGAAGATGCAGCTGCTATATAAATGTTTAGGATATTTTGGGCCATCAGAAAGCAGTATCCATACAAACGGGCTCCCAGTTACACCTGAGGGAGTACCCAGAGTGATTTTGCACATGCTCGTCTTTCCTTTCAGCACACCACCTGTGCAGAAGAGGCCCTTTAGGCATCCTGGTCTTGTTTCACGGGCGCTGCTCTTGTAGGTTGGGGAGGTAGCTCCCAGGCAGGGTGCTACTCACAGCCTTTTGATGGTTATGGTTTGTAAGGGGACTACAGCAGGGAAGAGCCCATTTGCTATCAGACTCTCCTCTGATAGTCTTCATATTTCTCTAGGTTTTATTTTATGTGTTTTATTTATTGAGAAATTACATCTTGTGGTGAAATAATCACATTTGTCTCTGCATTTAGTTCTCAATGAAAGGGTGCTTTACATATTCTGCTAAATTTCTAAATGAATATCATGAGTGTTTTGAACCAAATGATTTCTGTGTGATCTTGCCTGATGAAACCACTGAAAACAGAGCAATGTGGTTATATTTGGCACCTAGTTATTTCCTCCTCTTTTTTTTAATGAGATAATCTCACAGGTGTGAAAATCAAAAATAAAGATTTGGAGTTCACATAGTTAAAACATACTGCCAGTTAGACCTTCGTCATGAAATAACTCTAGTTCTCAGCTGCCACACCTGATTTTATTGGTCCTTCAAAATTTATAGGAGTACCACCTTTTTTTTTTAATGTTTATGTAGAGTTTTAAAAATCTTTTAAATATTTTAAAACCATTGATTGTGAGGCAGCTAGAATTATGTCCTAAGTTAAGTTACATCTTAATTCTTAGCTGCGGGCTCAGTATTGTGGATTTGGCATTGCAATGTATCCAGTAACCTGGCTGACTGCCTACAATGGCTAAAAAGGGAGAAAAATAAAATAGAGCTGATAAAACAATATCAGCTCCATATTGTTTCATCTTGCACTGAAACAACATTGTATTCAGAAATGCCGTGATAGTGTGGTATCCTGTAATTAAAGTTAAAATAACAGGGAAGTGGTTACTTTCACAGAATTGCTTGGAAGCTTCAAGAAAAGTCTTCCCCCTCCACGAAATGTAGGTGCAACCTGTTGTAGATTTAATTCCCTCTGTGTTGTGTTAGCTTATAAATGGTATACACAAGAGAAGGTGCAAAATGGTGTAAGCTTCATACAAATATTTGTATCTCAAATATGCAAAACATTTTCTGTGTATTAGACAATGGAAGTCTGTGCTTCCTGCTGTCAATGCAAAGATCATGGAAAAAATGTCTTCAGCCCCTATTAACCATTGACCTCTAAGATGTTTTTCTACTTTTGCTTGTTTTGACTTTTTTCAGTAACCTATTACCATTTCACTGCTGAACTTGGAGCTGTGCTTTAAAAAAGGCAAGTTTGTGTATCCCAAGAACCATGTATATGCTAAAGACTGTTGTAGCAGTCTATAATGGCTCTCCTGCAGAAATAGGATAAGAAAATACCAGTATAAAAATCAGAAGATATGAAAGCAGTACTTGGGCAAAGTGGAGTAAAGGTTGGCTTGGAGAAGGAGGCCTGCGGTGGTGGGGTTTTTATATTTCAAAGACCATACGTGCTTCTGAAGGACATCTATCATATTTTTGGATTTGTGCTACAGATATTTTTATTATTATGTAGATGCATCTATTTGTACAGAATTACCAATATGTTGGCTAAAAAGCGACAGCAATGGTCAGTCAGTTGTTGCACTGTGGAAGTTACAGAGTGATGATGTTCATTAAATGACCTGCTGATACCTGTAGCTTCCTCTGTTATGCAAAACACGAGGGAATGACTCTTGTTACACTGATTGCAGCCTGGCAGACATCCTTCTCACTGCAGATCAGCCCAATTTATCCTAATTCTCCTGGCGGAGGCCTCATGCTAGCACTAGCCATTAGATATGTCACTGATATAACAGGGCACAACTCTCCAGAAACCAGTGAAATTGCACCTCCGTTTTAACAAATGGTCAGTTGGGCCTCAAGAAATGTTTTTGTTAACGGAGGGTGTTACTTAATGGAGTTAAATCCAGTTGGCGGCCGGTCATGAGCGGTGTTCCCCAGGGCTCAGTACTGGGGCTGGTCCTGTTCACTATCTTTACCAATGATCTGGACGAGGGGATCGAGTGCTCCCTCAGTAAGTTTGCAGATGACACCAAGTTGGGCGGGAGTGTTGATCTGCTCGAGGGTAGGAAGGCTCTGCAGAGGGACCTGGACAGGCTGGATCGATGGGCCGAGGCCAACTGTATGAGGTTCAACAAGGCCAAGTGCCGGGTCCTGCACTTCGGCCACAACAACCCCAGGCAACGCTACAGGCTTGGGGAAGAGTGGCTGGAAAGCTGCCCAGAGGAAAAGGACCTGGGGGTGCTGACTGACACCTGGCTGAACATGAGCCAGCAGTGTGCCCAGGTGGCCAAGAAGGCCAATGGCATCCTGGCCTGTATCAGAAAGAGTGTGGCCAGCAGGAGTAGGGAGGTGATCGTGCCCCTGTACTCGGCACTGGTGAGGCCGCACCTCGAACACTGTGTTCAGTTTTGGGCCCCTCACTACAAGAAGGACATTGAGGTGCTGGAGCGTGTCCAGAGAAGGGCGACGAAGCTGGGGAAGGGCCTGGAGCACAAGTCTTATGAGGAGCGGCTGAGGGAACTGGGACTGTTTAGTCTGGAGAAGAGGAGGCTGAGGGGAGACCTCATCGTGCTCCACAACTACCTGGAAGGAGGTTGTAGTGAGGTGGGTGTTGGTCTCTTCTCCCAAGTAACCAGCGATAGGACGAGAGGAAATGGCCTCAAGTTGCGCCGAGGGAGGTTTAGACTGGACATTAGGAGAAAATTCTTTACTGAAAGAGTGGTCAGGCCTTGGAACAGGCTGCCCAGGGAAGTGGTTGAGTCACCATCCCTGGAAGTATTTAAAAGATGTGTAGATGAGGCGCTTAGGGACATGGTGTAGTGGGTATGGTGGTTGGGTTGCTGGTTGGACTCGATGATCTCAGAGGTCTTTTCCAACCTTAATGATTCTATGATTCTAAAGGCAAATCCTCCATTTGCTCTGCTGGCCCTCAGATAGAGGAGCACTCTGCTCTTCTGCTTCTGGTCTGGTTTTCTAAGAGTATTTTCTAAAGGAAAAAGTATTAGGAAAGAAAGCGGTGTGTAGGTAAGGGAAGCTGCTGTTCGGATGGACTCATATGCCCTTTGTCTGGCATGGCAGAAGAGGAACTAGTGAGCAGAGGCTTGTGATTGACCAGTGCCCCGTGGCCATTACAGCTCCGGCAGTTCTCAGTCACCCCCTGCCCCGGCTCTGCCACACGAGCTGTGATTCAGAGTCAGGGAAAATACCATGTGAGATAAAATTTTGAAAAACTGGATAGACTTCTTTTTACATGTGGGGAGATGAGTTTCATCGTAGGAAATGCTTTGCGGGGAAGGGAGTGGGTTTTTACAGTTTCCTAGACACGGAGGTGGGATGGAGTAAGAAGAGGTCTGTTCCTTGCAAGCAGTGTGAAGTGGCTGCTGTGTTCAAATGGAATCATGAAATCTCTGGAAGAGTAGCAGAAGCCTCTTGGGAATAGGTCTGTCCATCACGGGCAGGGTTTACCTTTCTTGGGAAGAATGACATCACCTAGGAGAAATCTTTGGTTTTGACAATATCCAAACATTTAGGAGGAAAATGACATTGCTGAAAAAACGCATCTTGGTTGGATGACTCTGTCCTGTATTCTGGGCGGTTCAGTAAATCTTGTGCCTAGCTTGGTGTGGTCCAGCCTTGGTACTGTGGGCAGGAGAGATGGTTTTCAGGAGCCTGCCACAGAGAGACCAGCTGCTCTGGGAGAGCCCGAGCCTGGCTGACTGCTAATGTACGAGAGCTGTTCCCCATCTGCCAGGGGCAGCCGCAGGACTCTGCTCTTGGTGATGGGAAGGAGAAGTGTTTGGCCACATTTGCAGTTGCAGCCCCTCTTCTGAGGCAAAGCAGGAGGCTGGCAACTGGGCTGCCTCGTTTCAGTTCTTAAGGTGAAAATCCTATGCAACATTAAACAAACGCAGGAAAAAGCGGGGAAAAAAAAGGATTGCAGTGGGACCTGGGTGAACACTTTCTTGGCACTCCTGCTTTTCCTCATTCACATTTCTCTTATCAGCGGATGTATGAATGGGTACCACTTTGCCACACATAGGGCATAACTTCATGTATGCTCAAGTAGGTCACAGCTGAGTTTCCTGTCAGGGTGGGTTTTGCTCAACCCTGTGCCTATTACAAGCTGCAATCTGATTAAATCATAAGAAAGCTTTAGATCTAGGCCCTGTTTCCACTTGAATGCAGGGCAGAAAAGCCTGGCTTTGGGTGACACAGGAAGCAGGGTTCTTCCTTCTGAACCAGGGTCTGGGCAGGACACCAGGACCCTGCCTCTCTGGAGAGTGCACTGTCCCCTGTCACATTAGACAGGGACCAATTCCTGACCACTTATGCTTATTAAACAAAAGACTTTTTTTTTTTTTTCTTCCAGGATAGCCACATAAATTGCTATCAGGCCCAGATGATAACTGCCCTTCAGTTTTAGCTGAACGTAGTATCCCTTGTAACTCTGTCCTAGGCAGCCCTGTGCAAAAATCATTTTGTCACGTTCTCTGTACTAGTCTACAGGGTAGGCGAGAGAACCACAATACATCAAATTCTTAATGTATTCAGGGTTGCTGCTTGTCCTGTGAATTACAGGATGTCCTATATCACAGGCTCAAGCTCCATATCCTGGCAGAAAGAATAATTGTGTGCGTTTTCCCTGCCCCCTCCCCCCAGTTATGAGCATCTCTTCCCAGCTGAAGTTGTAAACCACAGCCATTCCCAGTGCCATGTGGGAGGAAGAGAGAGGGGGCCTGTCCCACCTTGGGTTGTGTGACCCAATTCGAGGGATGTGCTCTTAACCTGTAAAGTGAGTTGAGCTGAATGGACCTCTTTTTCTGTCCCATGGGAGATACTCTAAACTGGTAATCTTAAATATACTTTGGGATCTTTTGGAAGTAAAATTGCTACCTAAACTGTATCCAGCAAAGATGCTTAAAAGAACATTTTTTAACATGAAACACTCGGGTATTAAGAGTAGCCAGTTCAAAACTGCCAGTGCAACTTCAGTTCAGCTCACTTATGCATAATGTGTTATGAGATGTATTTAGTTATGTAGCCATATGTGGTTTCCTTTTCCCACTGTTTCATTCAGACCATGGCTGGTCAGGCTGTTTGTTTGCTTTGTCATGGTAGGCCGTGAGGACCAACTCGTCCTCAGTGCTGAAGGCTGGCGCCAGGCTTGCAGCTTAGGTGACCTCTCATACATCCTCGGTGGTGCTTGAGTGGAGTGGGTTCGGTTGTTGGGAGGAGGCGTATTTACAGCTCTGGTGTGTCAGATGAACTGTGAGGGTCTGTTTTAGGGGAGGGGAGTTTGGGAGAACGACGGGGTGAAAGGCTGTGAGGTGTGAGAGATC
Organism: Calonectris borealis; assembly: GCF_964195595.1. Taxonomy (NCBI): domain Eukaryota; kingdom Metazoa; phylum Chordata; class Aves; order Procellariiformes; family Procellariidae; genus Calonectris; species Calonectris borealis. The sequence continues at coordinate 30,020,848 of NC_134315.1, read as the reverse complement.
GGCCGGAGGACTGTGGTTCTGCGTCAGGGCTGCAAGCAGCTCCTGCGCCATCACAGCGGCTCTCTCTTCCCACCAAGACGCTCTCTCAAAGCATGAAGGGGATTACAGCTGTGTGTTTAAAAAATAAAGTCATGGGCAAGCAGCAAAATTCCCTCAGTTTTGTTTAGTTACTTTTCTGGATCTCTTGAACTGAAACTAAGTCTGAAAGTCAGTGTGAAGCAGGCACTCCCAGTGAAAAACTGAGGGTTAGCCATAAAGGACTATCTTACCTTTAGAGTGTCTTAACTTTACTCCTTGTAATTTTGACTTCAGTGGGACTGGATTATGGCAGCCCAACTTCTAGTGATGCCCCTTCTGTAACATCCTTATTCCTCATCATAAATAATCAGAATGGAGTAAGATACTATCGGGCATTAATGACCATATTGCATGATGTCTCAAAGAAAGTTTAGGCTGAATGCTGTTCTTTAAGATGATAAATGTCTTGTGACACCTGACAAGTGCTCTCATTCCCTGTTTAGCTTGCCACAGTTGAAATACCCTGACATCTGCGAACTGACATCATGGAGAGCAGAGATAACAAGCCGCTTTGCTGGAGATGCTCACTACCTTGCAGGAGTGAGAGGAAAGGGAAAACATGAGACCACAGTACTGCCTCAGTTGTATTTATTTTCAGATCCAGTGAGAAATTTTTTCCCTGAATTAATACTTATATTTTGACATGAGTGAAACTAAAGCCCTTTGGTATTCCTTGTTGCTGCACTGTATGTGAAGAAGAAATTCTTCCAGGTCACAGCCTGGATTTTCAGTCCTGTATGTGGAGACTTTATTAGTAAGCAGCTGAAATGCAAGTAAAAGTTTAACAATTTAACAGAACTCTACAAATGATTTTAGGGTAGAGCTCTGTGGGATCTGCCTCAATAACTTCAGGAAGACAGGGCTCACTCTTCCAACTATCTCTCCAGAAAGTACCCAGCAGTGTGGATTCTACTTGAAGAGGTCTTTGTTTTTTAATTTTTAATCCCTATCATAACAAACGTGGTTCAAGCACAGAGCAACACAGAAGCTGAAGGGCTTTGTTAGCTGATTAAAGAAAAAAAGCTGCTGTAAGTAGAATCCTTCAAGTAGCATGTCAGCTAGACATGCACAAAGCATGAGAACATAAGATTTGGTCTGGTAGCATTACTTCTATAATTTTGAGTGCAATCAAGTGGTAATTCTTGCACCAAGAGTCGTGTTGTCCCGTTTCTGTGAAGTGAGGGTGTGGTATGATGAGGAGGGAATTTTGATTTTCATTTATGTGAAATTTTCCCTGTAACCTACCCAACATAACAGGCTAAGAGAGTCTGGAATCAGAAGATAAGAACGCTGACCTTGCCAACACCACCACTTTGGTATGCGTAGCCCTGAATTGCCAGATGTGGGAACAGTAGTACGAGATCTTGGCCGAAATGTAAATGGTCATTCATTTTGGGTTCAATCTCTTGTGCTTGTATTGTAGCGGAGGGGACGTATCCTGGTGAAAACGATGCAGGGGAAACTTGACAAACAGGAACTTGCAGTATTTCCTGTCCCCCACTTGCTGCCTTGGGTTTTTCCTCATGCACAGAAGGCAGTTCTGACCTGCAACTTTAGATGTATCAGCACTGTCTGTATGAGAAAGGTTTGGGGCTAGTCAGTCACTTGGCAGGTGCTAAAAAGCAAGAGTTATCAAGCAGCCTCAAAAGAAAGACTTTGAGGGGAAATATGCTCGTTAGTCAACGTGCACACCAAAACGTAAGTTATGGCCAGTAGTTCATCATCTGAGTCAACTTCACAGCTTTGTCTTCAGCTGAAATTCCCCTGATTACTATTGAAGTATTTCTTACTGTGTAGCTTCCACGTGGTCTAGCCGGTGCTTTTTTCTGTCTCTATTTAAAAACAGTTATTAATATAAGTATATTTTTCTTGTTAATGGCCCTATTAATGAATGTGTTTAAACATTGTGTAGTTTCTGGTATATTTGGTTTGAATTAAAGCCATTATAATGGGGGGGAAAAAAGCATGTTATGTAAATTTTTAGTATATATTGCTAGCATCTTACCACATAGCACATGGTTACTTGGGCTATGTTTTTTGCATGCCTAATTTTGTTACAAGCATAATACTGGCGCAGAGATGGTGGAATTGCTCCTGGTGGAAGGTACAGGGCATGCAGGAGCTGTGCTTAATCTCTTGCTCACAAACCTGTTTAACTCTTGCCTCAGATAACCTAAGTCAGTGAAACTTCAATGTTGAACTTCAATATTACAGCTTGCTGCTAAGATGTTCTTCATAGACCATCTGAAAAGCAACTAAAAGGCTAACTAAAAAGAGCATATGATTTTATTAAGCTTATTCTTTTTTAGAGAGAGAACGGTTGGTTTTGTGCCTACAATGGGACTGTTAACAGCTATTCCTGTGGAGAAGACATAAACTTGGCTCACATCTCCTCTGTATGAATGACCTAGAAGGATGGATGCTTGATAAAAGATATAAAGATCATAATTTTAGCAATATGGAGAGTAGACTGTGGTCTTCAACAACCTATGAAAAAGTAACAGCACATCCCTGGAGTTGGTTCAAGGCCATCTCATCTGGTTCTGTTAAAATGGTGTTAATATGAAAGAAGAACAATACAGCAGCGATCATGTGGTCCTTAGCTGGGAGGCAGCCAATTTATTACAGATGGGTCTGGACTGGTTTTCTCACAAGCCATCCCTTTGCACTGAGGCTCAAGGATGTGTGTATAGCTGTCATTCTGTAGATACTAAAGCATTCAGCTAGCTTTTATGTTGCAGGTGCTACCAGTTTTTATCCATTTTGGGAAGTAATATAGTTTCTATATAGCTGTAAAGGGGAAAAAAAAATCTTGAGGAGCACTGCAGAAGTGATAAAAGGATTTATACCTGAATTCTGATGAGACAGTTCCATCCGACTAAAGAAAATCAGATGATTGAAATGATAGAAATAATCTTAGACAAACAGATAAGGAGCTACAGCCTGCTATCAATTTGGGAAATGGCAGCTTCCCTGAAGAAGTAAAAAGTTCCTTTACATTTCTTGTGAATAAAATATAAGTGCAAAAAGCAGGTAACGGGTTGCTAGGTAAATAGCTTGCTTCCCTAGCAATAAACAGCAAATATATAGTTGATGTTTGGAGAGTGTCTTAAAACAAAATGCTGTTTTGATTCAATTCAATTTTGAGGAACTTCTCCAAATAAACTCATCGCGCTAATTGTACTGCTGGCTGGCACATTGCGAGGGTGAATTGCTACCTTTTTGAGTACTGTCAGATCAATATACCTGGTCGAGCAGGGCTCTGATGGACTGCATAGTCTGAGCTTTTGTAACTAAAGGCTGGCTTTTGAAGATGGATTTGTGTATCCATATCACTGGATTTCCTGCAGGCACTGTGGAAATTACGGGTGCTCCGTGACCCACTGTGCTTCTATATATGCAAGGCATATCAAGTCGTTTAAGGGTAATGGGACAGAGAGTGGTTGAGGTGAAGTCATAATTGATGCCTGCTTCTACTTCGCGTGGGATGTACCTACAGACCACTTATACATACTTCTTGTGAGACATGGAAAATATATTTTTTTAATTCATAAAGCCTTTATCAAACTTAAAACCCATCCAGTTCATGGCATACTTTGAAAATTGTGTGTCAACCAGGAATGAGTAACTCAAGATGTTCATCTTTGGGCTTGTCTGTGTTTTTTCGATGAAGTTCAGGTGAGAGAAGCTAGCAACAAGCCAGCTAGGATCACAGGCAGGTGCAGCAGAATCTGCACCCAAATGAGTAATTCCAGAGTAGTGTTCAGCAGTGCAGAGTAGCTCTTCTGGTATTGCTCTTCTGCCATCAGGAGCCAAGCCAGGACTTCTGTGGCTTCAGCTGTGCCATGTAGATGTACCAGTGGCACTTTGCCATGGCAGTCCTTCAGAACAGAGAACAGACATCCTCCATAGGAGTATTTCAGGTTTGCTTATTGCTTGCGAAGTATGTTAAAGCCAGAAAAGCTTTCCTTCAGCCACTGATTGAGTTTTCTTGGTAGCTTTTAAGATGGTTGCAGGTAATGATCTAGAAGGCTGGGTGTTGCTTTTATGTGTTGGAATATTATTGTAGGAGGTTGGTTCTAGCTCCAGAATGAATGGGCTTGGGACCAGAGGAGAGATGGTGCCAGATGGTTAATAGGTGGCTTATTTCTACCATTCTCCACTTTAAGAGGTATGTCAGCCCAATGAGACATTCAAGTTAGTGCAAAGTTAGGTTCATTGTATTGGTATCAGTTACTTGGCATATATGCTGGCAGAGTGGAAAGGGTTAACTTTAGTAGTCAGAGAACAAGTAGTTCTTTAACTTTAGTAGTCAGAGAACAAGTAGTTGTCTAGGGGAAAAAGTTCATCTTAGTGTTTGGAAAGAGAAGTAACTGAGGAAGTATTAGTCATTCCCTGCGCATAAAGCAAGTAATAATTTGTATGTATCACAGTATTTTCATTAGACCATGTCAAGAGAGAATCTTGAATACTGAAATAAATTGAGCTTATTTGTGGTGTAATACATCAGGTGCTTACCTGAGATTGTATAACGTTTGGAAAAACAAACCCAAATTATGAAGAAACTGAATTAAAACAACTCCGAATTAAAAAGAAGGATAGCCTCAGGCACTGTTGACCTCTCTTTTTCTTTATTTTTCTTTTCCATAGATTTGATTTGCTTTTCTTAGATTTGCAGTTTTGTGTACAATAGCAATTGACCTCCTACTTAACGGTGAGCTTTAGGATTCCCAAACAGAATTAGGTTCAACCTCTGACTTAGCATAACATTTATTTTTCCAGCCCTCTAAATCTCCGGCTTCTGGAGAAGTAGGAAAAGCTTTTGCACAAGCATCGCCCATTTCCTTTGCCAATCTCATCTTTGCCTATTTCTTTAGTACGTGGGTGTTACTGTTTCTCTTCCCTTCTTATCAGCAGAGGTTTTTAGAAAAGGCTGAGGCAGCAGCTCTGTTTTGCCGAATGTCTACCCGGCGCTGCAGGGTCAGCGGGGGACTGGTGGAGTAGCCTTGGTCTATGTAGAAGTGAAGTAAATAGACTCTGCTCTGAGCTTCTGTGCCTCCAAATCAATGTCACGCCAGTTTGGAGGTAGTTCTTCCATTTTGCTCTCTAACCTTACTTTGAAAATATTTGCCAGAACAAAGAGGACTGTCTCCTTTTGAAGGTACATGTAAGAAGGACCAGTAAACCACATACCTCCTCCCAGTTCAGACCCTGACCTTCCCTTTCTGTTCATGCTTTATGTTTTACCTCTTCTCTGTCAGCTGAGGGCCAGTTATATTTGTGCAAGTAAACCAAACTAGTATTCTTCACCAGACCTTTATGCTGCAGAAGTGAAGAAGCAATTTTCTTTATGCTCTACCTCATCTGGCCAGCTCCAGTTAAACTCCTCACAGCATCCTGAAGTCCTGGTTATAGCACCACAGCGGGTAAGAGCTGCTGTATGTCAGCAGAAAATGAAATTTACCATTTTCACTGCACTTTATATGTGGTATTTAGAAATAAAAATAAACCTGAGCAACGAAGTTTGGACCTGGGAAAATCTGCTGTTTCCCTTCTAAAAGTTAATATCAAATATCAGTGCATAAAAATATTAGTCAGGCTTGGATTTGGTCCTTGTCTGAACAGTGTGGATTAGGCATCATGGAAATGGCAACAAGTGCCACACCAGGCAGTGTGTTTAGTTAGCTGCAGCATCCTCAGTCAGCTATTTAAATTCATCACTGATAGCACTGCTTCCCTCATTCAAAAATCAGAAATCTACCCTCAAAAAGAAGTCTTTAAAAAGAAAGTGAAGTTGCCTTTTTTTTTTAATTGCCTTCTCTAATTTTAATCTTCCTTTGCTTGAATCAAATGTATGATAATTAAAATATAGCTAATTTTCTCACATGTGATTATCCTGGCTGTTGCAGGAGGTTTTGTCAGAAGGCCCAGCTGGGGATAAGTTTATCTTACTGTAAAAGTTTTGTCTGCCTGTGTGCTAAGGCCACCAAATATGCCAAGCTCTCGCCTGGAAGCTGTGTGAATGCCGTAAACCCTGCTGACAGACAGGGTATTTTAGTTTGTCAGACTGCATATGGCTTCTGGTGAGCCCAAAACCACAGGCTCCCAGTAGAAGAGGTCAGCTCTGCCTGCAGAAGGCTTGAGATTGGGTTTCTTCTGTGGGAAGCACTGTTCAATTGTGGTAGGCCGCCTTGAAAGCTTTTCATAGTCTACAGCAAAAATAAGATGGTAACTTTGGATGCTGGAGTGGAATTTACAATAGTAGCTCATGCTAATAGCATTATTATGGAAATATTAGCAACTATTAACTGCTGTATATGGATTGAGCAGAGGGTGATGCAAAGCCCCGTTATGTATGTGGTTACAGAACTATCTAATATTCTCAAGTCTAAAAAACTAGACTGGTGGAGTATTTGAGATTCTCTTACTGTTAAATGTTTTCTGTGTATGGTTTTGCCTACATTTTTAATTACCTTTCCCATGAATATGACAAATTGCAACTACTCTCTCGTGCACACTCGCTCTCTCCCCTCCTCCCCCATATAAAAACCTCTCCTCCCCAACAACATAAACCATCAGCTTTTCATGTCATTATTACTCTGTGTGAGAAAAAGGGGGTGGATGAAGGCAGGGGTTAAACTTTAATCTATATAGATGATGATGAACAACAACAAAGACTTTTCACAAGCATTGAAAGAGCGGCAAAAACACAGGCTTACTGTTGTTACAGCCGTACCAATGTCACTTTGCAGGCGATAAATACAGTAGGGGAACCAGTTCATGTTCAGAAAGATTTGCAACTCTTGGGCAGTGGGTTTTGCTTATCTTTAGTACAGAAATGAAGATGACTTTCTGGTCTTCAATGAAATCACAAGGTGAACTCATACCTTTTGACAACAAAACAAACATGGGAAGTTGGGGATAGCATACAATGCAAGAGCTGAATACCTGCTCTCTCACCAGTACTATTTCTTGAGGCAGTGACACATGCAAAAGCTTTTTGTCTTTAGAAAGGACAGGTGGCTGAGCGTGCAGAAGGTCAGTAGGCTGAGAAAACTTTTGGATTTTGCTACTTTAACTGATGTTTCAAAGTCTTTTTTTGTGCCCGGCTTTCCTGTGTCCCAAACTAAGTTTCAGCTTTATTTTCTTCCAGCAAGGGATATTACAAATGCTGAAGAGGTTTTTGATCTGAATAAACTGAAGGCAAAATAGTCAGGGCAAGTTTATAGGTATTGCAGAGCTTTTATGTGGAAGAAATAAGAAAAGCTACAAATACTCAGCTCTAGAAGAATGAATAAAAATACAAGAAGTTGTTGAGGATAGTGAAAATTATCAGTCCATCCTTTGTATGGTATCCTGTAGTGTTGCTAACTTAAAGTTAGCAATAAATCATTTAAATTAAAAAATGCCCATGTCAACATATTTTCTACATCATGGATGGTAACAGTGTAATTTTTGTTTCATAAAGCAGAGGTTCCTTTCCTAAATAATTTATTCATGAGGGAATTGAATCATAGAATCATTAGGGTTGGAAAAGACCTCTAAGATCATCGAGTCCAACCATCAACCCAACACCACCATGCCCACTAAACCATGTCCCTAAGCGCCACCTCTACACGTCTTTTAAATACTTCCAGGGACGGTGACTCAACCACTTCCCTGGACAGACTTTTCCAAGACTTGACCATTTCTTTCAGCAAAGAAATTTCTCCTAATGTCCAATCTAAACCTCCCTCGGCGCAACTTGAGGCCATTTCCTCTCGTCCTATCGCTAGTTACTTGGGAGAAGAGACCAACACCCACCTCGCTACAACCTCCTTTCAGGTAGTTGTAGAGCGCAATGAGGTCTCCCCTCAGCCGCCTCTTCTCCAGACTAAACAACCCCAGTTCCCTCAGCTGCTCCTCATAAGACTTGTGCTCCAGGCCCTTCACCAGCTTCGTTGCCCTTCTCTGGACATGCTCCAGCACATCCATGTCCTTCTTGTAGTGAGGGGCCCAAAACTGAACACAGTATTCGAGGTGCGGCCTCACCAGTGCCGAGTACAGGGGCACGATCACCTCCCTACTCCTGCTGGCCACACTATTTCTGATACAGGCCAGGATGCCGTTGGCCTTCTTGGCCACCTGGGCACACTGCCGGCTCATGTTCAGCCGGCTGTCAACCAGCACCCCCAGGTCCTTTTCCTCTGGGCAGCTTTCCAGCCACTCTTCCCCAAGCCTGTAGCGTTGCCTGGGGTTGTTGTGGCCGAAGTGCAGGACCCGGCACTTGGCCTTGTTGAACCTCATACAGTTGGCCTCGGCCCATCGATCCAGCCTGTCCAGGTCCCTCTGCAGAGCCTTCCTACCCTCCAGGAGATCAACACTCCCGCCCAGCTTGGTGTCATCTGCAAACTTACTGAGGGAGCACTCGATCCCCTCGTCCTGGTCATTGATAAAGAGATTGAACAGGACCGGCCCCAGTACTGAGCCCTGGGGAACACCGCTCGTGACCGGCCGCCAACTGGATTTAACTCCGTTCACCACAACTCTCTGGGCTCGGCCGTCCAGCCAGTTTTTTACCCAGCGAAGAGTGCACCTGTCTAGGCCGTGAGCCGCCAGCTTCTCTAGGAGGATGCTGTGGGAGACAGTGTCAAAGGCTTTACTGAAGTCCAAGTAGACCACATCCACAGCCTTTCCCTCATCCACTAGGCGGGTCACCTGCTCATAGAAGGAGATCAGGTTGGTCAAGCAGGACCTGCCTTCCATGAACCCGTGCTGGCTGGGCCTGATCCCTTGGTTGTCCCGCACATGGCTCGTGAGCGCCCTCAAAACGAACCGCTCCATGATCTTCCGTGGCACCGAGGTCAGGCTGACCGGCCTGTAGTTCCCCAGATCCTCTTTCCGGCCCTTCTTGTAGATGGGTGTCACACTGGCTGCCCTCCCATCGTCCGGGACCTCCCCAGTTAACCAGGACTGCTGGTAAATGATGGAGAGCGGCTTGCCAAGCTCCTCCGCCAGCTCCCTCAGTACCCTCAGGTGGATCCCATCTGTCCCCATAGACTTGTGAGCGTCCAGGTGGCGTAGCAGGTCATTAACTGCTTCCTCTTGGATTATGGGGGGTTTATCCTGCTCTCCATCCCTGTCTTCCAGCTCAGGGGACTGAAGGTGCAGTATAAAGCTGTGAAAGGATAACTTAGTCGTTGGAGTGTACTGCTTACAGGAGATCACAATAAAGAGCAATAGCTGAGTTTACAAATGATTTGGAGACGTACATGTTGTTCTCTTAAATTGGAACTCATCATTGTAAGGGGAAAGAAACCCTTTTGCTGCTCTTGCCATTTTTCCCAAGCTGTTCTGTGCACTTTGGCTCTGCTTCTCTTTTGTGATGGTTGATGAGTTGATGGTCCAGTTTGGTATGATGGACTGCCTCGATGCCAGCTGACCATATCTAAGAGGGACTGTCACTTTTTTCACCATTGTTTTCTTCACTTACCCCAGCTACCTAAGTTATAATGCTAAAAGGAAACAAATGCTTGTATTTTGTAAAATGTAGTGAGCCTGTTTCCCAGGAATTTTGGAAAACCTGTGCTGGTTGCAATGAAATGCTCCTCCTGCGTGTGTACATGAGTAGCTTTCAGTTGAACAAAGGATATTTTGCAACACCACATGATTATCTCGGAGAATCTCCAGTCAAAGAGTTGTCACTGAGTTACCCCTTAGCCTGTTTACTTTTTAACCTAAATTTAGTGCAGGCAAATATGAATTTTATTTTCACAGGGTCTGATTATATATTAAATTAGGCAGCTATTCTTTGCCTGGCTTTCAGACAGAGACTGGGGTTTTGCAAACCTTTGGGTATAATTTTGAAATCTATTTGAAAGTAGCCCACCAAAATTGCATTTCTGCCAGTTAAAAAAAAAAAAAAAAAAACAAAAACTTGCATATGATAGAAGTGGTTTCTGAGAGTCTGCTGTTTAAAAAAAAAAAAAAAAAAGAGGAGAGAAAAAAGCAAATCCAAGTATTTTTTTACTTCTCATTTTTCTGGCATATGATACATTTCAGGTATCATTACAGTACTTTTCCCTTCAATCCCAATTTTAAAATTATGACAGATCATGCTAAAGTGTATTTTTTTGTATTTCTGTGAAATTTACCATTTGAACAGGGATTAATAACAGCTGTCTTTTATTCAGCTGTCTTTTTTATTTTTTGGCGCTTGAATCTGCAACCTTGGATGTGGGGCAAAAAGACTTTTCTACCATTTGAAGCACAAGAGCAGATTTTGCAATCCTTGCTTACACTGAGTAGTAATTATTCAAATAAGCCTGTGATAGATACTCATGTAAGTAACTATTCACATGTAACTCAGTTTGTAGTTTCATGATAAAGCAATGGCAGCCTCAGCAGGAAAAACAGGGTAAGGAGTTCTCCTTTTCTTCTTCCTTCTGCACTGTTTCTGCTCTCTACCCAGAGCTGCAGTGTGCTGCCTATTCACTTACCCCACTGCAGCTGTTTGCAGGGACACATTATGAACTTGATCAGCAAATCTATCTGAATTAATTAAAAAAAAAATTCTGGAAGAGTTACAGATTTGAGACAGAATTACAAGGTACCACCTGTGTACTTAAAATTGACATTTTCATTTAAAAAAAAACCAAAACAAACCGAAAGCTGAATTAGTTAATACTGCATCATTTAATGTACTGCACTAGGTGATATGTTTTCAACGTTAAATACACAGACCTGGAATTGCTACCAGTTTGGATTGATGTGCCCAAAATCTGAAAAAGAGCTATTGTGCAGGATGCGTGAAACCCAAGTCAGAAAGCTGAGGATGCCGATTTCTTGGAGGGCTTCTCTATCTTGGATGGCAGCCCATTAAGACTTTGCATGGGAGAACCCAGATTCCTAGGTAAATGTTACCTCGCTAAGTAGAGGCGAAATTCAGAAAATAGAGTTTCAGATTGATTTTATTTTTGTTTTCAGCCACAAACAAATGTTTTCTGTTGGTGTTCATTTTATGACTGTTGTGATAAGTTTGTTTTTCAGAATGCCTTTTCTCTTCTGAACCACTCCGTGACTCTGTGTGGCACAAAGCTTTGTGCCACAAAAAGTGGCAATTACTTATGCATTTGGATTGGAGAAGCCCTGGTCAGACTGGGATGCACTTCTTTTCTACTCACTAGAACTTCCACTGGGACTTTCATCCATTTATTCAACAGTTTCAATGTTACATGTGCTTATGGACAGGCTTACAGTGACTAATGGTTTCAACAAACAAACACAATCCAGGAGCTGGGAGTGGGAGCCAGGGGAACACACGTGGGTAGTGTTGCAACTGCTGGGGTTACCTCATCGCTTAGTGCCCCAGTTTTCCCCAGTGAAAACCAGGAAAGGTGGCATGCGTGAGAAGCTTTGTCTGAAAGTAAAAACTTACTTTGTACATCTTGACGAATATTGAATTAACAGATTTATCTTAATAGTTGTTGGCATTTATTTTGAGGAAAGTGTGTGGTGACTTCATGGCCGTACAGGTGAATATTTGTATAATGTGAAGATGGATCAAGTCGATAGCAAGTCGATGCAGACTTTTTGATACTTAAAATTGAGAATGTTTCCCCACCCTAAAAATGCTGAGAATCTGTAACTCTTTCTGATTTCAGTCATAATTCTGAGTACTCAACTTCTTTGCAAATTAGATCATGTTTGTTATCACGTAACTAAGGTTGGCAGGGAACAGGGCAAGTCCTTGGCAGGAGATACTGTGAAAAGTTTAGACGGGTGGCAGCATGAAACTCCCACAGCTGTTGGGAACGAGATAACAATGTGTCACACGAACAGCTTCATGTCCTGAGGAATGCTCTGGTAATAATGGAATATTTGGGGGAAAAAGTGCAGAAAAGTTCTAAAACTGTACTGTAGAAAAAGTAGTGATGTATGGGTTTGCTAAGAGGTAAGGGTGTCTGTTACAGATGCTTCTCAATGAAGCATTGCAATTTTGGAAAGGAACTTTCAGAATAATAGGTTCAGTTGTCCTGAGCATTATTTATGGAAACAGACATGTGGCTAGAGCTATTGGTTTGGAAAAAACCCCAAACAAAACAGGTTTCTTTGATCAAATGCAGATTCAAAGGCTGATCTTCTGACCTGGGAAACTGGTTCTAATCTGCAGAGATCTCCATAGCAGCGACAATTCAGTGTAGCAACCAGGTGCAGACATTGACCAATTACATTACTGATGTTTTTATTTTTTAATGCTGATTTCTGTTTTGTTTCTTGTATGATGTTAATGTTACCAAAGAGGGCTGGTAGGGAAATGAAATATTTTAGCATTATCAGTATTGAGATTTGAAATCGTAGTTAATTTTGAATCCTTCTTGTGATCTTTAGTGTAGCACTCTGGGGATCTCTGAGATTACAATTTCTAAGATGGATAATTATGTTTTTCTTAAGTGCCAACAAAGAATTTGTACTATAGAGAACAGAAGGATTGTTTTGAGTGGGAGAGGCTGTGATGGGAACCCTTATAGTTTCGTGTGCATTAAGCTGGTCTGAAAGTTAATACTGACTTGTAATTCTTTGAACAACGTTTGTATTTTCAGTTCATGGTAGTATCCTTCCTTCTGCAATTACCTTTAAGATTGCCAATTTATTTTTAGAAGGGTAATAAAACAGAATTGGGCAGCTTTAGTAATTAAAGAATGCACTCAAGACAATGACTCATTAAAGAAGATCTGTCTTCTTCCCAGGAATGCAGTGTGACAGATGACCAACAAACTGTGTATGCATGTACCATGCATCAGAGGAAAAGGAAAAACAAAAAGAGATTATTCATAATAATCACCATTTCCAATCCTATTATAGTCTTTTACTTATGTATTCTAACCTGGTCTTATTTTGTAGTTCGGTGTAAACCACAGACTAATTTTTTAGCATATGCAGAAATAAACCTTGAAAAGATATTTTAAAGCCGTGAACAACTACATCTAGCTGTGTGAAATGGCAGGAGTGTGGGATATGAGAGCCTACTTGGCGAAAACAGGGAGTGAAATGCAGTATCAGGACTAGACTGGGAGGCAAAGAGTGTCATTTCATGTACTGTCACAACAAATAATGACATGTTTGGGCACAAAGCAAAAGGAGAGGCACTAAAGTGAATTTGTTTGCATTTAATTTTATTTAAACTTTACTTTTGTAAGGTAGTGTTGTGAGGAGGCTGTGGCTTTTTGAGCTTCACTACACAATGCTGTGAAAAGCACTATTTTGTCCATGCTGAAGTTATGTTGCCAGCAGAGAAAAATGTACATACATTTCCATAGTGAAATTTGATACTCTAAGTAGTAAATAGGTGCATAAATTAAGTCCTGTGAGGTGAAAAAAACTTTTTTCTTTTTTTTTTAATAGGCTGGGGGGAAATTTCCCACTGGCATGGAGATCTGCAGTGCATACCTAGGGCTTAGGCTTGGGTTGTCCCCCCACCCCCTCTAGACATACACACACTTGAGAAGATATTTGTAGTCACTGGTGCTTCAGCAGGCACTGCTGTTCCTTCTTCAAGCCCTGGCTTCAGCCCACCGCCGTGCTGCTCTAGCCCAAGCTGCGGTCGAGGTCTGTGCCTGCAGCGTGCCCTGGCTTTGGAGCGTGGCTCGAGGCGGGGGCCAGGCGGTGCAGCGGGCAGGTCTGGCAGAAGGCTAGCGAAGGGAAAGGTAATGGGGGGAAAACGGCTTCTGGAACAGCTTCTCCACAACCTCTCCCACACCTTTCATTCCTGCCTCCCTGCCACCTCATGTGTTAAGTCTGTGCAGGCAGCAGTCTGTGCTGCATGATGAAATGTCTGGTTGGATCCCTTCCCGAGCCCGCTTCCCAGCCCAGCGGGAGGAACACTCGCACCCACACAAGCAGAGTGGCACGGCAGGGCGGCAGCGAGCAGATGAGGGAGGAGGTCAGCTGTGCTTAAGCTGGCATCATTGCAAAGAACAGAGAGATTGCCTGGCACTTTCTGTCTGGCAGGGCTCTGGAGCCAGACTTGCAAACCAAGTAACTGTGGGTGCGTTTGTTTTTATGTACTCCGAAGTCTGTCCTACAGGTGTCAATCATGGTGTAAAACTTTAAAGCAGCTTGATGTTACTGAGCGATCAGAACTGTCAAAAGTGAATGATTTAGATTATTGATGGTCAGCATGAGGTCTTTCTAAAGAGAAGATGGAGGGTATATACTTAGCAATTTCTGAAAAATAAGCTCTAATTCTCTGCTCTCAAATTGACATCTTCTAAATGACCATTTGCATCTGAAAACTTTCATTAATATAATTGGGGTGAATTTTCAAGATTACTTTTACTGATCTGTGTTCAATTTTGCATATCAAATATTTTTGCAAATGGCATTTATATATGCACGGGCCTTAGCAATTAAAACTTTGATAGACATTAGGACTTTGCAGTGAAGAGCAGTTGTATACTGCTAAAGCATGGAGCCTGGAGCTGCTTGGAGCATGGAGCTTTGCTGGAGCATGTTTTGGACTTCTCACCCATATTTTCTGTGATGTAGCCTGCAGTGTCCCTTACTTCATCCCAGTCAGGTAGAGCTTTTGGCTTCCTGTGAATGTGCCAATGCAGCCCTTGGCTGAGCAAAGCCTGAACTTTCTTGTCTAATAATTAACTTCTGTAAACTTCCAGATGCTTAGGGTGAGCTCCAGCTTTCTATATATTCAGGTAGTTCCATTTATAAGTAGAAGCTCTTTTTACTACAGAAATCTCCAGATCTGTGATCCGCTAAAGATATCACAGTGATTTTTCTCTTGTCTTCACAGGAACTGATATTCAATGGCTAAAAACAGAGGTGACAAGTGGCTGAAATGAATACTATTATCCTACAAGAGATTTTGATTAAAAGATCACAGCAGAAGAAGAGGACTTCTCCGTTAAACTACAAAGAGAGGCTTTTTGTACTTACAAAGTCTATGCTAACATATTACGAAGGTCGAGCGGAGGTAGGAGACGCAGATTTATACTATAGAATGCCTTTGTTCCTTTTTGCTTTTGTATACTATTGGCTTTTTTCCTACCGTATATCATACTGGCAGGAGCAGATGGGGCCATGGGTGGCAATGAACACGAGCTGCCATTTCTCTTTTCTCTTATTTATAATGCAGATTTACAGAGATGTAGATAACTTATCTGGTAGTCAATGTGAACTACTCAGAAGTAGTACGTAGCCAGGAATAAGATAAAACAGCTTTTATTAGTTGGTCATCAAAGCTGATTTCTTCCTCTCTCTGGAGAGATGAAAGATCACTGCTATCACAAAGTGGGGAAAAGGTAGAAAAACTTAAAATTGTAGTTGCTTGTGGCCATGTTTACTGTGAAGGCCATTACTTTCACATCTGTGAATTAACTGAATTCAAACAGGAGAAAGAGCATTTGATAGCAGCAGCACATTGCAGACCAAGTTCACTTGAGATGAGATCCATTAGAGTGGATCATGTAACCCAGTGACTGAAATTAAGCTGGAAGCAGTTTATTTTTAGCATGACTAACAGCCCGTTGCAGTTACCACTTTATTTAAATTCAGTTACTCTAGAAGTCAATAGTGTAAACTAGGCAAATCCTCAGACCAGAATTTTTCAAATTAGCTCCAGACTTGGTTTCATCAAGATCAGCTGCCCCTGGAGTGCCCTGTCATATCTTTTAGTTCGGGGGAGGGGGGGTGTCAGATTTTCCACTTAACTGAGGCTACTTTACAGATTCGTCATAATGCCGAAGAGGATTAAAATGGCTGCAGTAGCTAATGGAGCATTCTCTACACTCTGGGAAGCCGTTCAACAAATAAACTTAATGGAGCCAACTCTGCAACCTCTTGTGTCAGCTGTCTTACCTCTGATGAAGGAAGGGGGTACAGGAGAGCTAAGGCTTGCTAAGCATGTTTCTCTGCCAGAGCTTGTGCTTGCAGCAGAATTGCCCCAGGACCACAGCAGACTATTGTAGTTACCATTCTCTGAATATAGCTTGGACACAGTCGAGGATTAAGAATGAGATCACAGAACCACAGAATGGTTGAGTTTGGAAGGGACCTCTGGAGGTTATCTGGTCCACCCCCCCTGCCCAAGCAGGGCCATCTAGAACCAGTTGCACAGGACTATGTCTGGATGGCTTTGGAAAATCTCCAAGGATGGAGACTCTACAACCTCTCTGGGCAACTTATGCCAGTGCTTAGTCACCCTTACAGTAAAAAAATGTGTTTCCTGATATTCAGGAGGAACCTCCTCTGTTTCAGTTTGTGCCCATTGAGTATTGTTCTGTCACCGGACACCACTGAGAAGATCCTGGCTCCATCTTCTTTACACCCTCGCTTCAGGCATTTATATGCATTAGTAAGATCTCCCCTGTATCTTCTCTTCTCCAGTCTAAATGGTCCCAGCTCTCTCAGCATTTTCTCATAGGAGAGATGCTCCAGTCCCTTAATCATCTTTGTGGCCCTTTGCTGGGCACTGTCCAGTATGTCCATGTCTGTCTTGTTCTAGGAGCCCAGAACTGGACACAGGACTCACCAGTGCGGAGTAGAGAGGAAGGTTCATCACTCTTGGCATGCTGGCGATACTTTGTCTAACGCAGCCCAGGACACCATTAGCCTCTTTGCAGCAAGGGCAAACTGCTGGCTCATCTTCAACTTGGTGTCCACCAGGACCCCCAGGTCCTTTTCTGCCAAGCTGCTTTCCAACTGGGCGGCCACCAGTGTATACTGGTGCATGGGGTTGTTCCTTCCCAGGTGCAGGACTCTGCACTTCTCCTGGTTGACATTCATAAGGCTCCTGTCAGCCCATTTCTCCAGCCTGCGGAGGTCCCTCTGGATGGCAGCATGACCCTCTGGTGTATCAGCCACTCGTCTCAGTTTGGTGTCATCAGCAAACTTGCTGAGGGTACACTCTGCCCCATCATCCACGTCATTACTGAAGATGTTGAATGCAATTGGATCTGGTATTGACCCCTGGCGTACACTACTGGTTACTGGCCTCCAACTAGACTTCGTGCCGCTGACCACCACTCTCCTGGTCTGGCTGTTCAGCCAGTTTTCAGTCCACCTTGGAATATGAATTTATGTATTTTTGCTGACTATGGAGTTAAAATACGTACTTATTTTAGAATGCCTTTTTTTTTTAAAGAATATTCTTTTTTTCCCCCAGAGAATAAATAGCTGGGGGCTTAAAAAGCCCTGTGAATCATGTCGTGTGCTTATCTTGTGCTAGCTCACATTCAGGTCAAATAGAAATGTAACAGGTTTTGCAGGTCCAGTTGTCGCCCTTTAAGAAGTTACCACTTCCAGCTTTCCCCTTCCAGCTTTACCTTTCCCCTGTAGGTTAATGTCCTCCAGCTAAAATACCCTCCAGGAGACTGACTGGTGGATCTGTCTGAGAGGGGGTTTAAACTATCGGTTTTATTTGCAGTGAGATGGAGCAGGGTGGCCCATAGTGCCCTCAGCTGTGGAGGCAGTAACTTCTTAAAATGTTCCAGCCTGAGATAAGGACTGTTGGGTTGAAAATATATTTTACACCTATGCTAGCCCAGCAGTTTGCTGCTGAAAGAGGTAGGTCCATCTCCTCCCTGTCCTCTTTGCAGGCCTCCCCCATCCACTTGAATTGGTCCTGGCACTTCTTGGAATCCATACTGCTCTGAAAAAACTTGCTAATCAGCAGAAAGGTATTTGATCTGGTTTTATTTTTGCTGGATTAGTGTTCTGCTGGGTTAGCAAGCTGTGTTAGCTCGGTGCAGGATCTAACAAGCGCCAGAGGCGGTGCCAGGTCGTGGAGGAGGACAGGATGCTCCGACTGTTGACATCAGCGGGTTGTTAGACTGGCTCAGCCGTAACACCTAGCTTTCCAACCTCAAACCCTTTTCATTTTCATTGTTCCTCCCCCTTTAGATTCTTTTAAACATTAATCAGCATTTTATTTTATTAACAATATTGTCTGAAAATAATGAGCTCTGATCTTAGAGAGGCACACTGAATATTTTTGTCAGCAATACTTGGTCTCTATTTGGAAAAAAAAATTACTATGTGACTAAGATCTCTGTGACACAATGGCAGTTATTCCTTTGTGTCACTGGGCAACTGAAATGGAAAAAGTTTGGGGGTTTTATCAGTTGTTTGGTTTTTGTTTGGTGGGTTTTTTTAAGCCAATGATGGTGGCTGTAAGTTTGTATTTACAGTAAGACAGTTGTATATTCTGGCTGAAGTAATTTATATATATAAAAAAAAATTATTAGAGATTAAAATAATTCTGGCCCTTCTGAATAGTCGGAGGTTTATTGCTGAAATAAATGTGACTACTGTGTAGGCTGGTTGAATTTAAAAATACGACAGGTGAAAGGATAGGCACGGACTGATCTCATTTCAGGCTTGACGATATTCAAAGTCCAGATTGGTAAGATAAGCATGGATATCCCAAGCCAAGAGGATCCCACACCCTCATTTTAATCACATAACTGCAGTGGTAGTAGTCTGCCAAGGGTGGCTGAGTTCTGCTCCTCTAGGCAAGTATATGATTCCCAGTGTGGTTGTTGGCCAAACTGAAGTCTTTTCTTGTTTTTTCCATTTTAACTTCTATAGGAATTCAGTAGAGAGAGTTCAAGAAGAACTCAGGGTTTGTGGTCACATGAATAGTCATACCACTGCTTTTTAAAAACAAGATTAAATTAAATCTCGTTAACCAGATTAGTCAATACTCAAAGTGTGGGCAAGTTGGGATTGTAAATAAGGCAACAGAATTAGATACTTGGTATGTCTGGTGACAGAAGTAGAACATTTATGATAACAGAAAGCAGTCAACCATAGCAAATGTTGTTCTTCTAAATGCTGCTGAGTGATTTAATTGACTGTTCTGTGCAGCTGGTAGTGGGGGATCACTTGCTCTTTGACCAGAAGCTGCATGTTATAGAAGCGCTCTTCTCTGTTTTTTTTCTGTCCTATGTCTTGACAAAGTGCCATATACCTACTTGGAGCCATAAACAATTATCTCATAAGCATGACTACTAGCAACAGGGTAAAATCTTGTTTAAACTTGCTCATAACCTCTTTAAATCTTTTTATACGTGCTTTCAAGCAGCTCAGGCACCCTGTCATGGTACAAAGTGCCTACAGTGAAGCTGGAGCTGCACTGCTGCCATGAGGAGGAGAAATGTAGCTTCTGCACTTAGAAATATTGCTGGACTGTACATGGAGGAGGTGTGTGAGCTATCGATGAAGCATAACTACAGAATCAGTAAAGAGGCTGAATTTCAATACTGGTTTCAAAGCACAGAAACCTGAGGAAGGAGAATCCTGGTTTAGGTCACCTGTGCAAAGCTCTACAGTTATGAGTAATGTCATGGGAAACTTATTTTGTGTAGGAAGTCAACGGCTTTTATGGCTTCTATTCTTCTGGGCATTATGCTGTTTGGTAAAAAAAAAATGGGAGATGTATCGGCTTAAGATTGGTTAAAAAGATGGACATTAAAAAGCTTGAAAATAAAGATACATCAGAAACTGACTTGCCTTAAGCATCACGGAGATGAATTTTTAATGTTGTCAGAAAAGAGGAATATTCTGTTTAAGCTGGAGATGACTTCTGGGTTTGGCTTTTTTTTGGCATAAATTCTGTGAATTAGTAAATATAAATGTTGGCAAAATGCCATTATTTCACTATTGTGCAATATTGGGCTAACAATGATTACAAGCATATAAAAGGCTGAGTTATAAGTTTCACAAAGCCTTTAATGGTTTATCAGCTGTCATTGCTGGAAAGAGTATTTTCTATCTTTTTTTTCCTTAATGTTGCAAAAGTGGCTAATGAGATCTTAGTGTGATGGATTCCATTTGTAATGAAGACAAAAATTCATTGTAGTAAGAAATAACCGAATCAGCCTCCAAGCACAGAGTACTGGTCGTGAATGTATAAAAATAATGAAGTAAAATATCTTCCTATTCTGAGTATGGGGATGTATTATAAAACTGAATATGCTACAGTCAGAAAGACTTAAGATACGTACAATGTTCTCAAATATGCTTTGTAGACTTATTGAGCCAGCTTTGAACAGATTTACATAGACAGTAGTAACCATGGCGGTTTGGAAGTGGGAGGTAGTAGGCATTTTTGCATAAACTGGCCCTTGCTCTTGAAGACTTCTGCACTATGCTTACAGGTGTCAGCTGGAGTCATTGACTGCAGTGTAACTTCTCCAGGTTGTATAGCAAAGGCATGTAGCATTCTAGTGAGGAAGCACTAGTATGAAATATTTTATTAGGAAATCTCTTTCCAATTTTGTGTGGTTTGAAAGCTCAGCATACTACTTCAGGTATGCTTCTGTTTGTTTTCCTGAACTATTTTCTTCTAAGAAATAAAAAAATACTAATCTGTAGGAAATTAATAAGCAAAGTTAAGCTATTTTGAAATAAACCTGCTTGTCTGAAAATCAAATATTTAATGCAGTAATTAAAAAAAACCAAACCAACCAAAAAACAACAAAACAAAACCCAACTCATTTGGAATAATTTTTTTTGTATTTTTGACCAGCAAAAATTTAGCTAAAGTTTTAGTATGACTTTTTCCAAATTGCTAATTTAATCTTGAAGGGAATGCAGATTTGAAATCCAAGGAGGCATTTGTGGAAATAACTTCACACATGCATGGCCCTAGGTACGTTTGGCCCTTTTCTGTCAAAAGTGGCCTCATATCTTGCATATTCAAGTTAAAATGCTCTGGAGTTTATTTTCAAAGGTGTGGTGCATTTACACTTTCAGCTGACTCTGGAAAATAAAACCTTAGTGTTTATCTAGGAGTCCACCTTATCACTGAAATTGGAAATCCTTCAGTACTTACAGCTGAACAGTTGTAATGGAAAGGAATACTCACTTTACAGCTCTACCAGTATGCCTGGTGGCTGGTGTCCCGTGGTGCAAGTGCCCCACACACTCCTTTGCAGAGTGGCCTAGCTGCTGCAAAGAACAGCATCTTTTATTCCTCCTGAGTTAGCCAACAGGACAGACCACACAAAAATAGCATTCAAGTTACCGCGCCCACCAGAGTGGTCCACCAAGTACTCTTGGCTTATCCTCTTCCTCCTTGTGTGGCAATAAGTTTTGCTGTTGTGAATTCTTTCTCAATGAATGGTCAGAAGATGTCTCTGAACTGGGAGAAGATGTCTGAAGGCCCTGGCTGGAGCAGGCTTACTGCTGCGTTACAGAATAGCCATGGTAGCAGGTAACATGTACTTCACACAAGTTTTAGTTAGCTCATGCTGACAGAGCATCTCACTGGAACTAAAAGTGCCACCAGACTAGAGGTTTTTGCTTTAGATGGCATTTTAGGTAAGGGAAATTCTTTGAGATGAAGGCAAGATAATAAACGTAGGTGTTAAAGTATTTCTCGTCACTGGAGTAGTTGAAAGGAGCTGGTTTGCGCAAGTGAGATGTCCTGCTAGTTTGTTGGTTTGAAAAATTTCACACTGATGTTTCTCATGAGTGTTGTGGTTCCACAAAGCTGGCACAGATCCGGTCATCATTTTATAAATCGTTATCGACTTGTGGACCGTTAGTATCCTCATACCTATTGGAGTTGTGGAATGTTCCCTTTCACTGTGGTCTCTCTCTCTCTCCCCGCCCCCCCCCATCCTCTCTCTCCCCCTCTCCCCTGCCCCAGCTTGCTTAGCAGTGACACTCTTTAGTTTGAAAGCGTGCTGATGTGTGTGGCTTGGTTACTGTCCTCCCACGCACGGCGCAGCATGCTCGCATTAACCTTTCCAGCCCACGGCAACTTGCACTGACCTTGAGTATGAAGCTGAATAGGAGCTTATGAATGTGAAATTGCTTTAAGCTTTAGCATCTGTATCGCTTGCTCATGTTCGCTGTATGGATTACAGTTTACAGCAATAAATGGTTTATATTGGATTTTGCATTTTCAAAAGGTATAGGCTGAATCCTGGTCCCTGTGGTTACCCTGTGTGTGTTTGGGTGAATGGGGCTCTGCAGTGTAAGAGGGAGGACAAAATGGGGCAGGGAGTCTGTGCTGCCATACCCGTTAGTTCTGGAGAGGCTGCACAGAGGATATTGGGGTAGGCACAGCGCTTAGCTATTTATTAGTATGCAGAAAGCATTTACTTCTACACAGAAGGCAAATAATAGCCCCAGAGGGAAAACGTTTGAGTGTCTTATTTAGAAGGATGCTTCTGTGGGGTCAAGTAGAAGGTGGGTTTCCGATGATCTTGGAAGGTGCAGAGTGCTCTTGTCTTCACTGGCAGTAGTGGTATTTGCCATCAGGATCAGACTTGAGTGAAAACTGTCTTGCGTAAACAGAAGAACTGTTACAACTAACAAAACTCAACCAGGATATAAATGAAAAAAGCAGAATAAAAGCTTGAACATTCTTGGGCGTTGCTAATTTTGAAAGTCTCTTCCTAAGGAAAAAAGGTTCTTCTGCAAGAGTTGTATTTGTTCTAGTAATTTGAATAGAGAGGAGACAGAAGATACTGAAATTACCATGGGGATATTTTAAGGAAGGAAAAATAACTTTAAAAGCTCTGGGGCCCACTCTAAAGCTGCAGGTTTCAGGGTAAAATTGTGTAGCTTCATTGCAACACTAATCTTGCACAAATACTTCCTTTGGAGCATAACAACATTATAGAGTTCCAAAAAGCTATGCTATTTACTTTTCTTTTTTTAACAGAAGATTAATGTGTATCGATTCTACTGTTGTTTATTCCTATAGTGCTTATCCTTTATTATTTTTAACTTAATTACCCCGATTTATATGGTTTCCTTAGTTATTGCATAGGTGATTTAATTCTTTACATAAACGAAAGCACAATTCAGTATTAAAATGCTTCTGATCACTTCACTATTTACTCTTGTTTTTTAATGTAAGATAAACAGCTTCTGAAATAAGTAGATTGCCAGAGCCTTTTTTGTTCCAAGTCATAGGTAGTAACGATAGTGCTTTCTTAAAATACTTGCAAGTTTGCACAATAACTTTATTCCAGCTAGACCTGGAAGAGGACTATGTGTTGGCTGCTGTTTCCCCTCTGGGAAACAGAAGTGGATATGCACTTCAATGTGAATTGCGTAGAAGTCCTTAGCTGAACTTACTGGGGACATACCTTCACAACTATCTCTAAGAGAGGTTGTGGTTTTAGATTGGTTCAGCTCTTACTGTTCAGCAATTTTTAATGGAATTAAACAGTTTCTTCCCAGCATTGTCAGAAAAAGAATGAATCAAAATTTTTAAAGTGCAGTCAGGATAGATGGGATTGTTTAAAACACACACACATGCTTTTATATATGTTTATATATAAACAAAATCAACGATGTAATGATTAACTTGTAACAGTTATTTTCAGCATAAATTATATTGCTGAGCAAGTACAATGATGTATTTACAAGTTATCCCACCTAGAATGATGCCTGTCACATCCATCTGGATAGAGAATATTGTGTTTGTACCTCTAATGAAAAACTAAAGAGTGGAAATACGTGATGGAATAGAGGGCTTTTCAAACTTCTTCACAAGATCTATATTTAAATGCTACCTCAGAATATGAGTAGCCACCTTTTCTAATTGTATAATACCTCTATAATGACTACAACCATTGCTTCTACAGATTAGCAGTGTTAGGAAAATAGTTAATTTTAACTTCTTTTCTTTGCACTTGATTACATAGAAATCAAGACAGAGAATTAAAGTGACTTGGTAATCTGTAGATGACTGACCAATGGATACTCTTCAGGTTACAGTTTGTCAAGCAAACTTACAGACATCTTTGTTGACATAACAATACCTGCATTGTTATTCCTATAGCATAACTGCATTGTTACCCTGTATACGGATCTCTTTGCTCAGCGAGAGTAATGGAATTGAGAGATCCATCTCTGATGAGAAAGAGCAATGTAGGAAGCTGAGTCTTGCTTCAAGTAAATACACAGATGTAGAAGTTATATGAGCCATGTTATATTTATATTGATTTAATTATTTTGTGATAGCTGCTAGTCCTCCACAACAGCAGTGAACACTTAGAGCAAAAACCCAGTCCTTCTGAGGCGCTGCTTATCAAAGCATAAGATGCACCAACAAGTGAGTGGAGACATGGTGCAAAGCATTGATGAGACATCACAGTAACCAGGAAAAGTTTTACTGCAGATTAGTTGCCTACACCTCTTTTGTATGGTAGCCTGGGGAAGAAGAGGGTTGATCTAGGTCTGTAGCTAGCTACTGCTCAGAGCAAATACAGTAAGGAATCAGTTTTCTTTTAGGTAGATCAAACAGTAGGAATTAATTGTCCAAAATACAGCTGCACATAAAGCTGGTCAGCATTTTGAACTATCGAGGTGATTGAAAGAGACGACCTTGTTCTGCAGCAAAGGCCCAGAAACATCATGGGAGGGGCAAAAATGAGTTAGGAGGAAAGCAGCTGAGAGAATCTGAGAAGAAAAATCTCACATAAGAGGGTCTGGATAGAAGGTCTATTGGAAAGCAGTAGATGTCGGCATTGGGAACCATGAAGGTCCATCCTTCCTGGTTGGTTTGTTCCCGTTCCCCCCTCCCTCCAGATTCAGGAAAATAATTTTTTAAAATAAATTTTTGCTCATAGGCAGAACTACTGTGATCGTGACCCAGAAGACCCCAAATATTGGCTGAAAACCCAAGAGAAGACAGATAACAGTAGGCACAGCTGGGGAAATTTTAAGCAGGTGCAAGTGAAAGCAGTTCAGCTTGGAGAAATAGCTTAAGCTGCCTCCATTCACATGAATAGCTTTAACAGATGCATGGGAATGCTCACTTGAACAAGTCATAAAGAAACTTAAGTTGTAAAAGAAGTTGATTATGTTGCAGTAATGATTCCCTGTTCTCTATAACATCTACCAAAAGAAGAGTCAGATATAAAATGAGGATCTGCAGTAATTACCTTTCTAGAATAATTTTGATGTTTATGAGATGGAACAAACTAGACATAGTTGAAGTTTAAAAGTGTAGGTTGTAGTTGTTGAAACACTGACAAGGCATGGATGAGAACCTAGTCATACCTTATGACTAGGCAGGAGTGGATGAGTCTTAAAGGTGCTAAGAAGGAAGAGCTGGAAGATAAATGAGATTCTGGAAGGCTAGAGAACGCCTAATTTTAAAAAAAGTGCAGAGGGGAAGTTGAGAAACTGTAAGCTATGAAGATAATTTCCAGAAAAGTGCTAGAAAAAACAGGCTTGTTCAAAGTACCTAGAAGATAGCAAAATTGCACATCAGCCAACAAAGATTTGACAAGAACCAAAAAAACCCCTCAGACTTATCTATGTTCTTTCTGCCACAGGGTAAGAAGTCTTGTGGGTAGCAGAGAAGCAGCCGATATCCTGTGTTTTCATTCCAGTAAGGGTTTTTTGACACTGCTGTATGAGACATTTTCAGATGTCAGCATTAGAAATGACCTATATAAACCTCTTATAAATCTGATTGCAGAACACATGGGAAACCGGTACAGTGTTCAGTAGGCATCTGTGGATTGTTTTCAGATTGAAAGACTGTCTTGAATGGGGTGTCCTGTCTTGCATTTCAGTATTTTTACTGGTGATGTTGTTGCTGAAATTGTTGCTGAAATAGAAGCTTGTTCAGTTCTTGTGTAACATAAAACTTGAACGAGGTGCAAGCATTTTGGAAAACAAGTCTAGAAACCTAAGTGGTATATTGGGATTAGGTGTGTGGTGGGTTTGGTTGTTTGGTTTTTTATTTTGTAGAATGTGATTCAGTGTGGACAAGTGCAAAAGGTAAAAGTGTAGGCAGGAATGCTGAAATGTTCAAATGCAGAATGGGAATGAGTAGCTAAGTGTCAGGCTGTCCTCAGCAGGACCTGGGTGACAGGGTAGTGAATCATAAGCTGGATATGCATCAATGATACCTTGTTGCTGTGAAAAACGCAAATGTTACATTAGGATGAAAAAACGGGAGTGTGAATCCTTAGAATCTGATGATAAGGTGTCAGCTGCGGTGCTGCATCTGGTTTGAGGCAATAAGTTTCAGGAAAGATGTGGGCCTGCCTGTGAGATTCAGGGCAGGAACAGCGGGAAGGATGAGGTTCCCAAAAGCCTGGACTGTGATGAAGGGTTGGTGGAGCAGCAAGTGTTTAAAGCGGAGAGATGGACTTGTGATGGACAGGCATCTTCAAAGACAAAAAAACCCCTCAGCTCTGTAGTTGCGGACTCCATCATCTGAACCTTGAAAGAGTAGGTAAAACAGAGGGTGCCTTGGCGAGATGACCTCTTGGGTCCTGTCCTGGGGTTCTGGTCGCTCGTCTGTGGTGCTTGTGGACTTGGGCTCTCCTCCCTTCTTGGCTCAAGTTGTCGAGTCTAGTGTTCAGGCAGCCTGAAGGCTGGGTTAGAGGGGTGGCTGAACGAAAGGTGTCACTCGCCCTACGGACAGAGCGATGTCCCTGAAAGGGGAGCAAACAGGGCAGAAATGCTACAACTGGGCTGGCCAGACTCAGAGCTCTGTGAGGACCTCACAGAAAACTGTGAAGAGAAGATTTGCGTGAAAGAACCTTAGGCTATGTGCTAGTTATTCTGAAAGCTGGAAGGTTGTAGGTGATTTAGGGCCTGATATGGATGGAGGCCTGGCTGATATATTTTGTGTCCTTTACTTTTACTTGTATTGCTTCCTTATGTGATTGCAGCAATGTATCATAACTGTAACTGTGTACAGTTGACTGTCTGCCTCTCAGATGCAGGAGAAGAGTAAATTACAGGTAATGCATTGTAGTCATGGTTAGGAAGTTGCATCAGTGCTACTACAGAGAACTTCTTTTCATGCTTTTCGGTCTCTCCAGTGCTGGTGGTTGACATCTGCTGAGCAGCCAGGCCATGGTAAAGGATTCTCGTTTTCCTATTTTGCAGGACAGGGTCTAAGACTTTCTCCTTCTCACTTATGTTTGTATTTTTTTCCCCTTGAAATTCTTCCCAAGAATCAGGTCGTGATCAGGTCAGACTAGATCCAAATAATAATCACCTCTTGCTTTTTATCTCAATTCTAGCCATTTTGGAAAGGTGAATAGAAGTACTTGATACTTGCTTTTCTTAGAATAATAATTAAAAAAAATTAATTGAAGGGAGGCAGGACATTCTTCAACATATCTGGCACACTGGAAGATAAGGGGTTGGAAAATGTGGCCATCTAACACCTAGCTACAGTAATTGTATTTGCATAATCAGTAATTGCTTGGTGGAAATGCCTCTCAAGAGGGAACTGCAGCAGTATCCAGTGCTTCTTATTGCTAAGTGGCAATGCTATTTTAAAAAAATAAAAACAAAAAACCAAACAGACACTGCCCCCCACCAAAAAAAAAAACCAAAACCAAAAAAAAAAAAAAAAGAAAAAAAAAAACCCCGAAAAAACCCCAAACAAACAAAAAACCCCAACAAGCAAACAAACCCAAACAAAAACCAAAAACACCCTTACGTTTGGCTCTGGAGCATATTCTACCAGAGAAGTTCTCTACAAGGGATGTCGGGTTAGCCAGGCTTTTCTGAGGTTTTGTAAAGTTGCAGAGCAGCTCCATAAAAGGAGATGTCAGTAATGCTGAGACCTTTTATACTTGTGAGACTACAAGTTCCATGGGTCACATGCTGATGACCTCAGGATTTCCTACATGGGGATAAGCATGGGAGAAAGAAATATTATGAACAACAAAGAGAGAGACAGCACGGGCGAGACAAAACCTAGCTATTTCTTGACAGCTGAGCTGATTTCTGCGTGTTCTCATTGAGTTTTTCCCCAAATGGAATGTCCTTTGTATTGTTTAACACCTCAACCCTGCTTTTCTGAGGGTAAGCAGCACAATAGCTTCATCAGCAAAGAGGAAATACACTGAAGAAACATTTTATCTGATAGTGGGAATATAGGCTTCTTAAGGTATAAGGCTACTTACTACATTCAGCAGAGGAGTAATTAATTCTAAGTGTAGAGAGGATGAGCTGTTTGATTGTATATTTATCTAACACTTAGGTATTTCTTGTCTTCCTGTATTGTAAGATTTTTTTTTTTGAAAGGAATTGTGTAATCATATATTTGTTCCATAGTTGACAATGTAGGTCTTGTGTTATAACTTCTTAATATTACTGTCTCGTATGTTAAATAATAGGAATAGCTTATTCTTTTTGCATTGCATGGAAACAAGACTTACTGCCTGGGCTGCCCATCCTCATTGTGAGCAAGGAGCAGGGCTTCTAAAACTGTAAAGCAAATTTTTGAAGCATAAGCAAGTATGAAGTACATATGGCATTTTGCATTTTGAGAAGCTTTGTATAGTAGTTTCTGTATAGTCACTTCCCTTTTGTTATTTTCAGCAAGCAGATAAAAAAACCCCAACCTTTAGTGTGACTTTGAAGCACATATTTTTATCTATTTGTTATCCTTATTGGGATATAGTATTTTTATACCGTTATTGCTGTTCTAACCATGTTTCCTTCTATAGACCTCCCTCTAGAGGCATATATCTATCTTCAGAAAAGGGGTGGACCAGCTTTGATAGGTCCCCTGGGTTCACTAGCCTGTGACTTTTTCCAAATCCTCTGTGAATACTTGTGTCCAGTTCAGACAGCATGCATGAATGTGCTGGTGAAATACTATTTCTACAGCAAATCTAACCTTTTTCTACTATGTTAGCCATCTTCCACCTCCAAAAACAACTGTGAAAAATGTCCCTCTGCCTCCTATGGTTTGACATTGCATAATTAGCCATTGTACTAATTTTGTCTCTTGGTAGCAGAGTTCACTTGTTGGAAAGAGTGGTTGTGGGTGGATTGCTCATGGCTGGCTCATGCCTGCACCTCTACTTCCCAACTACTTTAGTGCTTGAGCTCTCCCTTGATTCTGCATTTCATATCTGCCGTACGCCTGGGTCTAGAGTAAGCCATTTGGCTTGCACAATAAATGCAACACAGTGATGGTGTGCAAGATGTCCCATTATAAAGGGAAATAATTTAAGTAGGGAGAAATTGCAGTGGTCTTGTTAGCATTTTTCTTGAGTTGTTCCTTCCTGCTCCTGTGCCCCTTGGTTTAATAGTGAGAAATGCTGAGCTAAAACGCAGCTGCACACCTGACAATTTGAAGCCTGCTGGCCATTAATAACTGTTACTTCTGATGCAATCTGAAACATGTCTGGAGCAGTACACTTGTATTTAATTTCACATACGTAAGGTTTTTTTATCTGTAAAGTATGCAAAAATAGAAGAATCTTCTCTGGTGTTAGGCTTAATTTGCTGGATTGAGTTGTAAGACAGGTCAACTTTGAGTTGGCTTGATTTAGCATCTCATGGTGAAGCAAACTGAGCCACCTTAAATCATGAAAGTATACAAAGCGATGACTTAGGAAATACAATTACTAGAATGATGTGCTGTGTATCAGGAGGTTTGCTTTATTTTTTCCCCCAAAATGTTAGTTGATTATCTTGTTGGATTCCTGTCCTTTGTCCTCCTGGCAGATGTATGCTCCTTTTGCGTAAGCGCTCACTGAATGCCAGAACTGGCGTGAAAATCTCTGAGTCTTGGAGGAGAGGTAGGTTCAGAGAAAGTAAGAAAGCCTGTTCCTCCAAGGAATTTCTGTCATTCTGGATAAAAAACCCAATGCATATAATCTCTCTCTGTCCCACAACCTCAGTTAACCAGCAGATGGGATCCAAGCAATATACGAGTACCCCACTGAACGCAGAAAGCTGGGCAGATACATTACAGAAGTGGCAAGCGTTTCTTCTTTGTATGTTGTTGTGCAGGAAGAAAGATCTGGAGAGGTGTCTTCAACACAACTACGTGGAGCATTGAATTCTGTGCTTTATGAAAAAGCACATCTTGTTCGGATCCTCCTCTTCCGCATTGGCTGATCTGGCAGCCCTGAAGCTGCCAGGCCTGCCAGACAGTGACAAGGAAAAGAGAGAAGCAATACTTGCTGCTGTACCGAATGGTGTAGAATTCAATAACTCAATTTTTGGCATTTGCATGAATGTATGTTTTACATTCATGCAGTCAAAGTTCAAGTAAGGAGGTACCATAAAATAAACAGAAGACTTGAAACGTTTTTTTGATCAAAAATCCAAGGTTGCATACTTGGTGCAAATTATTTTTCAGCATAACATGATATAGCTTTGTAGTACAGCTCATAGTAATGTTTGTGATTTGACTTTTTTAAATGGTTCATTAAAATGCCTTTCCTTTTTGTTTTTCTCCCCCCCCCCCCATTTTAAAAAGCCCCTTATTGGGGCTTCTTTTTTTGGGATTTTGTTTTTTCTGATATTAAATAACAGTTACAGCTTTATCTGAACTTAGTTCCTGTCATTCTTCCTGATGCTGACCATGATGTGCATGAATTCTTCATGCACATTTTCTCTGCCTGCTTTCTTCATAACAATACATGTAAGAGACAGAGTACTAAATGTATTTTAAATGCTGACAAAATTTCCATGTTTTCCATGGGTAGTAACTATTGTGTTTCTAGGGTGGTGGAATCATGACAGCTATATTTGAAGTTGCTCTTTGTTTCTGTTTATAAGACTGTTTTCAGTTGCTTATGATTGTGCCAGACTTGTGCTATATGGGCTGAAATTTCCATCCTCAGGAGAGAAGAGGACAGCTGAGTAAGGATTGGAGTATCTCAAATAATTCAGTAATTACTAATTATTTCCATGTTGTGTGAACAGTGTCCATCTTTCTTAAGCTGCACTCTGGACTGGATGTGTTGGATGTGATTGGCAAGTCAAAATTTTTGATGTGAATTAATTCAGGACCAGCCACGAGCTGCTGCCATTTTTGTTTTGTTCCGGATTCCAGTAGAAATTTCCTCTCCTATTAGAGACTTGGTTCTTCCAAAAGTGAGAGGTGGCCTTTTACAGTCTCTGTAGATTCATCATGGTTTTGCCCTCAGAAGTGTATTGTTCATGTGTTTCCCTTTGCCACGTAGTAGAGCATGTTCTAAATTTCTGTGCTGGGCTTTCATTTTTAGCCTCTTCTGCTTGCGGTGAAGCAAAATGGTTTTGAACAATTCCTTCAGAAACAGCCACCTTAAAAAGGTCTGGTTGTGTGCAGACTTCACTGTTATTTCCTACTGCTTTTACATGAAGACTAAAGCCCAGTACACACTGTTATGGGCTGTTCTTCCAAGGAGCTTCCTCTCTGGAGTGTTGAACTACACTGTATTTCCATGCATTGTTACTTTGGGCAGCACCTGCTGAGTGCTGTGGGCACTACTTTCCTCCTTTAAAATCTTCATAATTGTCAATTTAAGCGAGCCAAATCTTCTCAGATGTCTGTGCTTTTGACCTTGCTTCTTCAGGGCTTCTTCTAGCCTTGGTCAAAGAAGTTCCTTCGACACAGACCCCAGTTTGGCCCAGGGATGGGTTTCACCCCTATCTTCTGCTTCGTGCCTCAGCAGGAACTTGTGTTGCCTGAGCAGCATCCCAGTTTATCCAGAAACTTGGTGAAACACAGTGGTATCCACAAAATGGTGGGAGCACTTCAGCAATAGAGTGATGGCAGATGAGATGATGCATTGGCACCTGTTTCCCTCATAATTTTTAATCATAATTTAAAATCAGCAAGGGGGAAGCCTTCCTTCATCTGTACTCAAGTTTTTTTGGTTTTTTGTTTTTTTTTTGAAGAAGAGTAAATTAAGCCTGTGATTACAACTGATTGGGAACTTTATATAGAAAGAATTGGTACTTTTTACTAAGCAATTACACTGTATTCTGTGCACTTTCACCAGTGTAGATCTTTATATCCTCCCTCTCTCATTTTTCAAATTAATTCTGCAGTTAAAGCAACATCAGTAGCATAAGTGGAAAAGAAAGCAAGTGTCTCCTGGAAAAAAAGAGAATTAGATAAATTCGTTACATTTTACATAATGTTTTTTGCTTTTCTCTTCTAGAAAAAGTACAGAAAAGGATCTGTGGATATTTCAAGGATTAAATGTGTAGAAGTTGTAAAAAGTGATGGTATTATTCCCTGTCAAAATAAATATCCATTTCAGGTATGTTCCTTTTACATAAAATATAAATTACCATGCTCTTTTCAACAGTGCCAAGCCATTTGTATGTAACTTGCTTGAAATTACTGTCACTTCTAAATACTGAGCCCGTTCTTTGGCTCTCTGGGGCTGTGTCAGAGGTGGTTCGGGATCAGTGATTAAAAACCATCCCCAGCAAGCTCTGCTCCCCCTGCAGTCCCCTCCCCTGGGAGCTGTGCCTCATACACTTGGTCTTTTTCTTTTCCCCACTCTGTCTGCTTGGGTTTTGCCTGGAAAGTGCCTTGTCCTGGTCTTCCTCCAAAACAGGTTAGCTGGCAGCACATTTTCCCTGTCTTCATTCTTCCACATTAAATTTAATTACCATTAAATTATATAAGAAAATCGAGATAAAAATTGTTGCTTTTTCTTCCATTGTGAACTGAATGGAAATAAACACAGAAAAAAAGCGCTTAGAGGGGAAAAAGAAAGGTTTAGATATGGCGGATCAGATGCTGTGCCTGCTTACAAAAGAGGGAATTATTGGGGTGATGGTGAAGTCCACTGCTGGAGAGGGGACTCTGGCCACTTTCTCCCAGGCCAATCCAATACTTGCTTTCCACCAATACAAGCAGTGAAGAAAAAGAAGGCAGGAATCACCCCAGAGCAGTACAGAATCACAAGGAGTTATGAAATGGCCAGAAGCAAAGGATGTCTGATTATAAAATAGCTTTAGCAGTTACATTGAACTGTTTCTAGAAAACACACGGTGAAGAATGAACAAAGTGTGAAGCAAACATTTTAAGGAATGCTCTCAAGATAATATACCATTACAAAATCCTTCCTTACTCCACTGAAAGCACCATGTGGGAATAGTAAACCTGAAAAACCTTTTCCCAGTTTCTGCATTTTGTGGCTGAGGACACTAATTTTGCCAATGTAACAGTCATTTGTCTTGTTTTGTTTCCTGAGGAATACATAAATGAATATTACCAGGTGAATTTATTTATTTATTTATTTATCCCCCCTCCAGGTTGTATATGATGCTAATACGCTTTATATTTTTGCACCAACTGCACCAAGCCGGGATCAGTGGGTGAGGAATCTGAAAGAAGGTAATGGAAATTGCTCATACATCTGACATGTTTAGATACCTTTACTTGAGCTGTCTGGCTGGGATGGAGTTAACTTGGTGCTATGTTTTGGATTTGTGGCCCAAACAGTGTTGAAAACACACCGGTGTTTTAGTTGTTGCTGAGCAGTGCTTGCACAGCATGGAGGCTTTGCCTTTCTCTCCCTCTGCCCCCGCAGCGAGTTAGGCTGGGGGTGGGCGAGAGGCTGGGAGGTGACACAGCTGGGACAGCGGACCTGGGCTGACCAAAGGAATATTCTAGGCCATATAACATCGTGCTCGGCAATAAAAACTTGGGGTAGAGGAAGACGGGGGCTGGGGTTTTTTGGCTTCCATATTGGCCGTTGCTCAGAGACTGGCTAGGCATTGGTCTGCTTTGTGGGAGATAGCAAGCGATTGCCTTTACATCACTTTTGTTTTTTTTCTTTCTTTTGGTTATTAAGCTGTCTTTATCTCAACCCACAACCGTTCACCTCTTGCTCTTTCTATTCTCTCCCCTGTCTCGCTGGGTGGGGGGAGTGGGCGAGTGGCTGTGTGGGTGCTTAGCTGCTGGCCAGCGTCAACCCACAACAAGCTAGAAAAATAAAATGGAAGAGCTCCTATTGCATGTATCTACCGATTTTTATTTTTATTGGGCCACCTCATGGTTTGCATACACAGAGTGTGATAACGGGTCCTGGGAGTATCAAACACCCAGACTGATTTAATTAGATTTGTGAAGTCCAGCTGCAATCAGAATTTGACTCTATGCTTTTGCACAACATGTAAATCATCAAAAAGCTTATCCAAGCTAGTTAGTGGCATCACTGAAAAATTTTGTTTGAATGTAGCTAGACAACATTGCGGGCGTGATGATTGTCTTACACTGACATAACATGACAGGAGTCATCTCCACTGAGATGTGATCTGATAAATGCTATCATAGTAAGTAAAGATGTGTGGTGGTTTGTGTTTCCCGCCCCCCCCCCCCCCAAGAATGTCTTAATGCTTTCTGCAACCATCAAATGTTCACATTAATTGCAGGTGCTCTGTAAAGTAATAATAATTCCTGGGCTGGGGACTACAGGGCAGGAAATAACCTCTGAAACTCAGCAAGCCCATAAGGAGCCTTTCAAGCCAAACACAGGCGTTGTGCCATGGAATAGCGATAAATGTCAGCTGTGTTTCCCTCCAGAACACTATTTGTAGAGGAAATTGAGTCACTTGCAGCAGTAGTAAAAAGAAGAGGGGCAGGCAGAGCCCCCAGGGCCTTCACAGCTGCCTGACTGCTTCGCAGGGCACAGGTGGGTGCCTGGGTCTCCTTTCCTGGATGCACCAAATGCCTGCCCCTGCTGGGGTGGCCCGTTTAGGCAGGGGGTATAGCACTCTCTTCTGGAATAAAGTCATGTATTATCCTAAAAATGTCCTCTACTATCATTGTATCACCCCTTATAAACTTGTTAGAAGGTCCTTAAGAGAAGCAATGCTGTAGTAAGGCCAATAAGAAGTGGAGATTATGCCTCCTGTCAAAGATACTGTAATATTTATTGAAAATGTCCCTCTTGCAGATTTTTTTTTTTTAATATCTCTCAATATATTCTCTTTTTCTTCTTGTAGAAATAAAGAACAACAGCAATATAATGGTAAAATATCATCCTAAATTCTGGACAGAGGGAATTTATCAGTGCTGCAGACAGACAGAAAAATTAGCACCTGGCTGTGAAAAATACAATCTTTTTGAAAACAGTAAGTACATATGTTTTCATATGAATTTGTTTTGGCATATTTTTCTGCTTTTTTATATGATCCTGTCATCACACCTGAATGCCCTAGATATTAGGCAAATTTATAGAGCAGAGTGAATCAGTGATAAAGTAAATCAAAATGTGTTTCATTTCCAAGCATTTTGTAAAAAAATATAAAAGCCAGTGAATTGTCCTCCCAAAAAATGTTTGGAAAAAGCTGAAAGGAATCATTGAGGTTGCTGAATTTGTGTCACTTGGTTTGTTTCTCCCATCTGAAACTTATTTGATCAAGTGTTTACCTCAGACTGAGGATAAAACTTGATGGTGAAAAAGATTCAGCTAGAAATCCTTGTCAGCTTTTCAGTTTTAATAAATAACTGGTACATACCCACATAAAAGAATAACAACTGTGTTGCATTTGGTGTTACTACACCAGTGTAAAAATGATACAAGAAGGCTTAATGTATTTACAGACATGTGACTGAATTTTCTTAGAGGCTTGTAAACGTCCATATGCTGAACCTGGATGAACCGTGACTTCCGTAGGCACGTGCACCTTCCAGCATGCAAATCACACATTCTGCTTGTTCAGCAGCAGATGCTGTAGCATGCAAAGATGTGCAAGTGTGACCCTCACTGCA
This sequence comes from Calonectris borealis, assembly GCF_964195595.1. NCBI lineage: Eukaryota > Metazoa > Chordata > Aves > Procellariiformes > Procellariidae > Calonectris > Calonectris borealis. The sequence continues at coordinate 29,985,306 of NC_134315.1, read as the reverse complement.
ATATTGTCCTACATAAGGATACAGTATTTATTTAGTCCTCAAATTAAGGAAAATTCTGTAGTAGGAAAAGAAATTGAGCCATTTCTTACCTCCCAGTGAAATCAGCAGTGCCTGGGTGGTTTCCTACATCAGGGTCTTAAATGGGAATGGTGGGGACCTGTGGATTTAGTTGCACTGAAAGACTTGAAGAATAAACAGTGGCTCATGGTCAGTCTTATTTGTCAGGAAGATGTAAAACCTGACATACAGCTCAACCTTTTAAGTGGGGGAAAAAGCAGCACAGGAGAAAAAAATACTCTTGGACCCGAGAGAAGTAATAAAAAAAACATACAACATTTCTGCCTTCTTTAGCAAAGCAAGGGTCAGGGGGAGTATTATTTTTTCAGAACAGCAGATGTTGATAGAAACAGACCTTTAGATTATCATGGTGACAAGAATACTGCTTCCTTTTTATATACTTTTTTTATCTCTATCTCTTCTTTTATTTCTCATATATTTCTGCATCTGAGGGCTAGTTCAGGGATCTCTGCATGGCATGCTCAGGTGTGGCACAGATATTGCCAACTCCTGTGGTGAATGTAGGCTGCCATCTGATTTAGGATGTTTTTGCAAGAATATTTAATCAATGTTTTCCTAATGCTTAACTGGAGCTATCTTTTCTTTCTGACTTACTAAACTATCCTGAAGGCTAGTTAAGATATTAAAACCTTATCTGAAATTTAAACCTTTTATTCAGTTTTTAAATTTATAGCTAAATGGATAGACACAGATCCTTTCCTATGCTCTGTTTCTAGGTGTAATGAGATTGCCTTCTCCAATGCCAGAAAAAAATGAGGTAGGTAGTGTCTTTAAAATATTGAATAGATAAAAAATTGCTGGATTTTGAGATGGTGTTTAGATTTCCTGTGATTCTTTCCATATCCTACAGCAAAGTCTATTTCTGTATGCATCAGTGGGCATCATGCTCTATCTCAAACCCAGGCTGGAGAAAATCCCATTGAAATTTAGTGGCACCTATTACCCGTATCTGTGCTGCTGGTGGGAGCCGGCGTTGGAAAGCAAATGCCGGCTCGTGCTGCCCTTTACTGGCAGCTGCAGAGCTGCAGCACAAGCCAGCCCCATGGGTAGCACCCGTGTTGATCATCTTCCATGTGCCCCAGTTGCCTCGCCAGGCCACTGCAGCTCACTCCTGGGGCAACCCAGAACTAGCCCAGCTTTTGCCTCCGGGATGCCCAGCTGGTTTGCGCTGGTGTCGTGGTAAGGGTGGGGTGGAGTGGAGCAGAGTGGACTGATAACGTTGAGTTGTTTTCAGCGAAGGCCTCCACCACCTGTTCCTCCAGTTGAAGAAAATGGCAACGAAGAGGAGGAGGTAGTGGTAGCAATGTATGACTTTGAGCCTACAGAACATCATGATCTAAGATTAGAGAAAGGTGAAGAATATACGGTGATTGAGAAGAATGACATTCATTGGTGGAAAGCGAGAGACAAATATGGGTAAACACGAGTTCCTTGTTTTTCGTTTTAAAGTTCATAAGGCTATTTCCCATGTTGCAGCAGTTTCTATTGACTATGTGTCAACAAATAACTGTATTAGACCCCACTTTGGACCCCAGCCCTGAAATCTCGTCCATATCTTTACTCCCAGATAGAAACCAATCTTAAAAAGTGCAGTTCTTGATATATAGTGGGGCCTGAGTGCAGACTGTTGCAGAACTGGAAACTTTTCCAATTATATTTCCTGTCAAACTTTATGGTTTCCCCATCAAAGCATCAGCCAGCCTGCAAAACCTTGCTAGACTGGTACAGTACTCCTGCTTCCCTGGGGAACGGCTCATTAGAGAGCAATATGATTAACACTCAGCTCAGCAGGCTCCGACTTCCAGACTTGAATAATCATCATCTTATTTAATAGCTGGATCATTAGGGGCAATCTTTGAATGAGTTGAGAGAGGGTTGCAGTGAGATGCCTTAATGACTACAACTTTACATTCCCTGGATTAAAATTTTCCCCTCCGGTTTTAAAGGTGAAAGTTTCCATATTTCAATATTTATCAGGTCCCTTTTGCAGTATGTTAGGGGTAATTGCGAGTTATCAGGCTGTGGCAGGCTCCAAACGTATTTCCAGTGACTGACTGGGACCTCCGAAGGCAGAAGTGACAGAGCAGCAGAGGGTTACTCTTCTTCACCCCGTCTGCTGGTTTTCTTGGACACTTCTGCTGCCCGTGTCATTCCTCTAGGCGCACTGAAAGTTAATGTGGAAATGCTGATGTGGAAAATTAGTTTCTGTAGAGTGGGTAGGTCAAAAATAAATAAATTACAGTGAGGGACCTCTGGTAATTAGCAGAATGAAACACTGTCTTCTAGGCATGCAATTTTACATGTTTTCACTCAGATTATATATTGTATGTTTTTTTAGAAAACAAGGATATATTCCAAGCAACTATGTAACAGGAAAGAAGTCCAACAACCTTGATCAATATGAGTAAGTGAATATTTGACTTAAAATCTGGAAGATCATAAAATGAAACCTATGCTTTAAGAATGGCAATGTATTTTTAAAGTTTTGAAAGCAATTATTTACATACGATAGCAATTATCTCAGAGATGAATATTAAATATTTGAAATAGGCATATATTTGTTCTGATTCTCCTCATTGATTTTGCTGTGACTTTATAATGTAGTCACGTCAGTGAGATGGCCATCAGGCATGTAGTTTTTAGGCTATCACTATTAAAGCAAAAAAACCCCTCCCAATTCTCTGATAGACAAAGGGAAACTTTAAAGGAAATTTACCCATTATAAGTGTGCTGAACGTTTTTTAAATATTAAAGTGACATGTCTATCCAAAGTGTGTGGCAGTAAGATAGCAGAGTAGAAAACAGTGGAAATCATTCAAAGTAAACATAACAGATGAGATTTTGGAAGGCAGCTCTAATTTTCAGGAAAATATATCAGTCGGTGCATTTTAAGTCTCGGTGTACACATATAGCTTATCAGCTATAAAAGTATAGCTTTTTTAAAAAAGAAAAAAAGCTTTTTCCAGTTGATGTTTACTTATGGAGTACTTATTTAAGAACATCAGGATAAAATTTAACACTGTAGTCTCCAAGCCTGTTGTTCTTGATATTCAAATTTCAGTACAGCATAAACTGTTGTGCCTGAGAACTTAAAACATATTTCATGACTTTTAGATAAAATGGAGCTGTAAGGAAATAATAATTAAAACCAGTTTATAAAACCACATTAGTAGTTCCAAAACTCTACTCTCAGCCACATATGGCTCCCACTGCTGTGTTTTGACAGAAGGTAGAATTTCTTCTGGGATTTTGCCCTCAGCTTCACTAGCAGGAATTACTTGTTCTTTGTTTCTTTCTCGTCTTAGGGGCTCTGCTAAGAGCCCTGCCCTGCTCTGGGCTGGGCCGTGGGGCTGGCAGAAAGGGAAGGAAGGAACTGGGCTGCCTAATCTGGTCCAGCCACTTTGTGCCTTACCACCTTGGGGCCGTAATTCTGAGTCACTGTGCAGTCCAGGGAGGATTACTCCAGGTCGTCTACCAACTGCAAGAAACCACTATCTCCGGAACAGCAGAACTTGATTAGAGGCTGCTGTGCCACTTCCCTGCTCAGTTACCGCTCTGACAGCATAGCTCAAAACGATTGCACCGCGCCATTTGCGAGCTGCCTGTTTTTCCTTTTTATATGATTTGCTGCAGCTGGCTGAAATGTCAGTGCTTCCATGGCTGCTTTAACCTTCCCGTGCAGCACCGAGCTCGGGGATGTGCAACTCTGACATTTAATTCACTTTCAACCTCCTCTTTGGTAGGTGGGTCCTCCCTGGAAAATCAGAACTGGGAAGTTATTGAATGAAATAGCAGTCTAGCGGCCAGCTCCACAGCTGGCTCGACTGGTGTGCAGGCAGCTGCTTCCCCGGGGCTGTCAGCCTACCCTCGGGCTGCCCTTCAGAGCAACCACTGCCATCAACCTCTGCACATTTGAGAAGTGTTTTTCCTGAAAAATTAGTTCCATTGCCTGAACTTTATTGGCTTCTGTGGGATCTCACTGGATGTGTTTCACGGCATTTTTATGGGATAACTGCACAATGTAATAGAGACTGATTTTTGTATATTAACTGAAGTACAGTTGTTGACCTTTGTTATCGTAAAATTATTGAATCTGTAGTTATGTAATACTTTGCTTTAAGCATCTTATGGAAATCATGCACTTTGAGAAGTTTTGGTTACTGATGTTGTCTTGCAGGTGGTACAGCAGAAACCTGAACAGAAGCAAAGCAGAGCAGCTCCTCAGAAACGAGGTGAGTACAGCAGCCTTGCAGTATTAACCATGAAATTCGCGTTAAGTAGTTTCTTTTATTAAAGCAAATGCTTGTTTTTGGTATGCGCAAATCGCAGAACGAGTAGAAGAGACATGCAGATTAAAACCGCTTGTACAAAACTGTCGATGTACTTCCATTTTAGGATAAAGAAGGTGGTTTTGTGGTGAGAGACTCAAGTCAGCCTGGCCTGTACACAGTTTCCCTTTATACAAAATTTGGAGGGTGAGTTTCTGTGGCTGCTCTGCACACCTTGTCTCGTCCGAATCCATTTGCATCCATCTCCAAATCTATGGGCTGGAGGAAAGACCAGGAGAGAGCTCAACAAAGAAACGAGGGGTGCTGCGATAGGAAAGACAGGCGACTAAAATGAGCTTCTCGACCCCATGGTCACGTTTGCTTTAATCCAGAGTAGACCTGTACTGCCACTCAAAGAAGGAGGCCTTGCTTTCCCACCTTGTTTGGTCTCTTCCCTCCTGCCAGCCCGACTGTTTGCGTCAGCGTACAGTTAACTGGATCAGGGAGCTTGCTGGGCTGAAAATTAACCTTTTATGGGTTAATCTTCAACTTGGTCTGAGCACTGAGATGAAGGCGAGTCACCAGTGCTCAGGCTCTTTGATATTCAAGCTGTTCCTGAAGTGTGTGATATTGGGCACCCGCACTGGCCTTTTCGGTTTCCTTTTCTTAGTCAATGTCCTCCTCCTAAATTAATAACAAATGACATTGTATTGTTACTAATTGTTATTATTATTATTGTTATTGTTGTTATTTTTCCAGAGAAGGTTCATCAGGAATAAGACACTACCATATAAAAGAAACAGTGACGTCACCGAAGCAGTACTACCTCGCAGAAAAACATCTCTTTAACTCCATTCCAGAAATAATTGAGTATCATAAACATAACGCAGCAGGTAGATGAATTGGATTTTTTTCTGTCACTTAGGTTTGATTTGAAAAGGAGTGTGAGGCATTTTAGGGTTTTAATGAAAGTTTTTAGGTTTTTATAGATCTTTCTTTTTCAGGGAAATCACGAGACACGGCATTTTCACATTTTTTCAATATAGGCAATCATTTGAAAGGTTTTATGTAAAAAAAAAAAAAAAAAAAAATTAAAAAAAATGTTCCTGTCCCCAGCGTAACAGAACAACAGCTGTATCGAGTCAGGAAAAATCATTCATTAGCTCCACATGGTGTCTCCATCAGCTGCCTGTAACCCACAGCAGATGGATAGGGATGGTACTTCCCCAGAGTACTCTCCAGGCACTAGCTTTTTACCTGCGGGTCACCACTGCTTAAAATGATCTAATCTTCCCATAGAGCATGAGGAGATGAGGAGAACAGTAATGTGTTGTTTAGGAAATCCCTAAAGATGAGCCTTTATAAAGGTTAGATACTTCAGATCTATAGCTGATGGCTGATGCTGGTGTCCGCGCACTGTATGATGGGATGGGGAGAGTTTAGGAATCAGGTTCAAGGCACAGATACTAATACAGTATATTTTTTTTCAAGTCCAGTCTGTGCATAAAATTCCTCATGACGGTATTTTCCAGATGTTTCTATCTAATTCAGATGACCTGGCATTTCCTGATGACATTCTGGAAAATATGCTCCAAAACATAACACTGCTTTTCATTTATTATAACTGATTTTACTACTTGGTTTTTAATTGCTTCATTGCTTTTACCTTATGGTGTACTGAGTTCTGATAACGTTTTAGGAGAATATTCAGCTAGCATGCAGCATTTGTTTTGTATATGTAAAATCCCCACATGAAACTGCTGGGATTTATATGTGTGAGACAGAAATGATCAAAAGTAACATTGAGAGTATACATTTTAGGTAATCCTTCTGATCTGAAAGGGGTCCTCAGCCTTTGTTGGTGCCAGCATAACTGTAAAACACAAATATGTATGCATATATCGATATCTATCTCTCACCAGTAAAGAAGCAGCAGCGAATTAGATGCAGTGAGTGCTCTTGTAGACCTCCCATAGGAGGAGTCTCCTATGGGTCTCCTCCCATTTGAGGAGTCAAACCAATGCAATAGCAGAAAATATGGTCAAAGCTCTATGTAACAATAAGCTTATTGTTAATCAGTGTTGCAGTTTGCAATGAACAAGTGGCTGCTTTGCTGCCAGGCACTATTTCAGAAGTAAGCTGTGTCTCTTGAATTATCTTTGAACCTCAGGTCTTGTTACCAGGCTGCGTTACCCAGTGACCCCAAAGAAGACGACAGCACCAACAACGGCAGGATTCAGCTATGGTAATTGTGTGTTATATTAATCTGCATATAGCTTTTGTAATTATTTTATACATGTAAGTTGCCACAATATTTTCTAAAAAATTTTGAAAAGACCTAATTTTGTACTGTGATTGCCTATACTAACTTACATGGGTCCAGGTTGTACTTGGAGACCCTTGCTCAGAGGATCGGCGTGCGAAGGCGTGATGGCTGATGGTAGTGTGGTGCCAAGGGCAGCAGCGAGGGGAGGCAGAACGTGTTGCTGGTGCTCCAGGGGAATTCAGCATCTTCCTCCATGCTTTTGTGGACACCTTGAGCTGTGCCTTTGGCTCCTTAATAAGCCTCCAGACTTCTGACTCAACCTTGGCTCCTTTGATCTTTGTTGTTACTTTTTTTTTTTTAAAAAAAAAAGGGTTTGGTTTTGTTTTGTTTTTTTAATTTGGAATACCCTGTATTAAGCATGGCACATCAGGTGATGTGAGCAGCTGCTACGCACTGGCACAACTTTCTATGATGGCAGCCTGTTGAAATCAAGTCTGATAGTACCAGCATGTAATTACTGGCTTCAGGAAAGTTTTGCCTTCTGTGTTGGTTAGGAGCTGCTTAAAGTTTAAGTCTCGCTAAAAGTTTGTAGTTAATTCTAAGACGTTTTCAAGTTTTCTCCCTAAATTCCCTGATTTGCTAGTAATCTAGTGTTTGCCTTTCCTCCTCCCTATTGCCTACCAGTTCGGTATGTTCCCTAGTACAGCAGTCATGGGCTCTTGTTTGTTTTGTTTTATAGAGAAATGGGAGATTAATCCCTCAGAACTGACATTCATGAGAGAACTGGGGAGCGGTCTCTTCGGCGTAGTGCGCCTTGGGAAATGGAGGGCGCAGTATAAAGTGGCCATCAAGGCAATTCGGGAAGGTGCCATGTATGAAGAGGATTTCATTGAAGAAGCTAAAGTAATGATGTGAGTTGTGTGCTTGGCACTTTCATTGCCAGTTCTAGGCCTCTGGTGCCATTTACTGATTATAAATAAAACACTTCAGGCAGGTGGTATTTTTGCAGTTTTGTGGGGTGGGGAGCTAGCACTGGGCAGAAGAAGTAATAACGACATGATCTCAATCTTTTCAGGAAGCTAACGCATCCTAAATTAGTTCAGCTGTATGGTGTGTGCACACAACAGAGACCTATTTACATTGTGACAGAGTTCATGGAACATGGCTGCCTTCTCAATTACCTGAGACAAAAACGGGGAGTTTTGAGTAAAGACGTCCTGCTCACTATGTGCCAAGATGTATGTGAGGGAATGGAGTACCTGGAGAGAAACAGCTTTATCCACAGAGACCTGGTAACATCCCATTAGGCAATACAATCCTCTCTGAAATTTTTAGTTTTGAACTTACCGATTCCTTTTTGGAACAGCCTGTTTGTAAATAACTGCTTTTGTTCTTGCAGAAAACTATGAGTAGTTGAAGTTGGCTCTTTAGGGTCTAATCAAGTCTCTAAAATTGCCCTGTACAGAAAATTATGAGAGGTTTCTCTCTCCCAAGAAAATGGAATAAAATCTCTCTGAATTTTTTATAAAGAGTTAGTAACTATTTGTGATGATATAATAGCAAATCTCTGTTCTGTATTGGTGCCATTTTCACCACTCATGAATCCCTCGAGATGATAATTTTTTCTGGTTATTTTTTATAAAATGGTTTAGTTGTAAAAACAGTACTATCAAGAGCAAATGCACATGTACCTTTTATAATGAGAATACACTGGTAAATTGGTGAACTTGCTAAGCGATGAGGACAAAGTCTTCATTAGACCATTGTAATTTATCTGCAAGATACTGCAAGTTTTTCATGCAAATCTAACCATTCTTTATGCAGGCTGCCAGGAACTGCTTGGTGAGTGACTCAGGAGTGGTCAAAGTGTCGGATTTTGGGATGACAAGGTATGGCAGAGTGTGCAAACACATTTGTGGGGATTTGGGAAAACTCACCTAACCCTTGTACTTAGCCATAAGGCAACACATGCCCAGCAAAATTACGGGCAAAAATGATCTTTTTTTGACCTCGCTGGGAAACATCCTTTGGTTCATTTTTTTCCAGTGCCTTTAAGCTTGTTCGTTCTGTGGTCATGTGTCGATTTCCTTACTCATTTTAATTCTGGAAAATCAAAACTAGGCAGTTTATTCTCTAGAGAAGTGTGTCTAGTGCTTACCATGAGAGGCCTGGCTTTGAACTGACTCTGTGGTCTGACTGGTCTTCTATAAGCAACTTTCTGTAACAGCTGTGAAAATCTTAGAAATTTTAATCTTGTAGTGATGCAGGAGGCATATTGGAGCTTGTGTCTCAGACAGCAGAGCTTCTGCTGCAGAGATAAGAGTTGTTAATCTGTATTTTGGTAAATAAATGATAGAAAGAGGCTGTTCAGTGAGTTTGGGATCCTCTTGGGATAGATGGTTCAGAGTTGCATCTTGCTAGCCACAGTGCTGGGAGGTGCTGAGACCTGGAGAGGGGTTAATTTCCTGCCCTTGTTAGCACCTGTGGGTGCTACATCAGGGGGGGATGTGTGGGTGAGGCAGGGAGTAGCGAGCAGTGCCTACAAGGGAGATGTTAAAGCGCCATGGTTTGACAGTGCTGTTCTTGGCTTTTGCCACCTTTCTGTGCTGCTGAGCTTGCATGTCTCCTGACATCTGAATTCAGACTGGCCGGCAAGAAACAGAGCAAGAAATTTATGCTTTTGCATCATTTTCTCTCGTAATACAGACATTTAATTTGCAGGTGGCCTAGACCTGTGTTGTATAGCTAATAATCACAAGAGAAGTCTGAGGTCATAAGAAAAATGAACTGGGTCTTGACTGAAACCTTAGTACTGCCCCAGAGAAGCTATTTTTATTGTGTGATGCTAACAGTCATGGCCATTAGGTGGCAATATAAGCTTCTAATATTCAAATGCAAATCTAAATTATAATTTGCAGACTTGGAGGCTGACTGAAGGATATAATGTGTTTCTCTTTTTTTTTTTTTTTTTTTTCCTTAAGGTATGTCCTTGATGATCAATACACAAGCTCCTCGGGGGCTAAATTTCCTGTGAAATGGTGCCCCCCAGAAGTTTTTAATTATAGCCGATTCAGCAGCAAGTCAGATGTCTGGTCGTTCGGTAAGCTATTCATCACTGAAAGAAAGCACTATTTTTACATTTTATCAATAGCAGTTAAGCTGCAGTTATTGGTAAGGATTCAGACATCTGAGAAGAAGCTCTGAGAAACCATTTGCCATGGTTTTTTGCTTGCATAAAGTTTCACAGAGACCTTTAGAACTGTTATTTATTAAAACCCATACTACTAGAACAAGATGTTTTCAGCAATGACACACGTGAACACTTTTTAGAATATGGATCTCAAACTATTTATCTATCAGAAATCCTGAGCCCAGGGCTCAAAATAAACATATTTTTTAGAAGTTATTTTCTTATTTTCTTAATGTTTATTTTCTTTTTTGTCAGGTGTTTTAATGTGGGAAGTTTTTACGGAAGGAAAAATGCCCTTTGAAAAAAGCTCCAACTATGAAGTGGTAACGATGGTTAGCCAAGGACATCGTTTGTATCGGCCCAAACTAGCCTGTAAGCAGGTGTATGAAATGATGATGATGTGCTGGCAGGAGGTATATACTTTTTTATTTTCTTGTCTTTCAATTGGAAAAAAGGTCAATCTAGCAACAGCAATTAAGCCCTATTGCAGCATTCTGACTGTATCCAGCTCTCTCAGCTACTCATCTGTTTATTGCTAAAAGATCTCCCCTGGTTTGCAACTGATAAGAAAAACCACTGAGGAAATTTCCATGAAATAAACAGACTGTCGGATTAAGTATGCAAAGGCATTTAGTGACAAAATGAAATAATTGCTAAATCTGTGCTGGTCGTGATTGTAGAATCATAGAATCATTAAGGTTGGAAAAGACTTCTAAGATCATCGAGTCCAACTGTCAACCCAACACCACCATGCCCACTAAACCACGTCCCTAAGCGCCTCATCTACACGTCTTTTAAATACTTCCAGGGATGGTGACTCAACCACTTCCCTGGGCAGCCTGTTCCAAGGCCTGACCACTCTTCCAGTAAAGAAATTTCTCCTAATGTCCAATCTAAACCTCCCTTGGCGCAACTTGAGGCCATTTCCTCTCGTCCTATCGCTTGTTACTTGGGAGAAGAGACCAACACCCACCTCGCTACAACCTCCTTCCAGGTAGTTGTAGAGCGCAATGAGGTCTCCCCTCAGCCTCCTCTTCTCCAGGCTGAACAGTCCCAGTTCCCTCAGCTGCTCCTCACAAGACTTGTTCTCCAGGCCCTTCCCCAGCTTCGTTGCCCTTCTCTGGACATGCTCCAGCACCTCCATGTCCTTCTTGTAGTGAGGGGCCCAAAACTGAACACAGTGTTCGAGGTGCGGCCTCACCAGTGCCGAGTACAGGGGCACGATCACCTCCCTGCTCCTGCTGGCCACACTAGTTCTAATACAGGCCAGGATGCCGTTGGCCTTCTTGGCCACCTGGGCACACTGCCGGCTCATGTTCAGCCGGCTGTCAACCAGCACCCCCAGGTCCTTTTCCTCTGGGCAGCTTTCCAGCCACTCTTCCCCAAGCCTGCAGTGTTGCCTGGGGTTGTTGTGGCCGAAGTGCAGGACCCGGCACTTGGCCTTGTTGAACCTCATACAGTTGGCCTCGGCCCATCGATCCAGCCTGTCCAGGTCCCTCTGCAGAGCCTTCCTACCCTCCAGCAGATCAACACTTCCACCCCACTTGGTGTCATCTGCAAACTTACTGAGGGAGCACTCGATCCCCTCGTCCTGGTCATTGATAAAGAGATTGAACAGGACTGGCCCCAGTACTGAGCCCTGGGGAACACTGCTCGTGACCGGCCGCCAACTGGATTTAACTCCGTTGACCACAACTCTCTGGGCTCGGCCGTCCAGCCAGTTTTTTACCCAGCGAAGAGTGCACCTGTCTAGGCCGTGAGCCGCCAGCTTCTCTAGGAGAATGCTGTGGGAGACAGTGTCAAAGGCTTTACTGAAGTCCAGGTAGACCACATCCACAGCCTTTCCCTCACCCACTAGGCGGGTCACCTGCTCATAGAAGGAGATCAGGTTGGTCAAGCAGGACCTGCCTTCCATGAACCTGTGCTGGCTGGGCCTGATCCCCTGGTTGTCCCGCACATGGCTTGTGAGCGCCCTCAAGACGAACCACTCCATGATCTTCCCTGGCACCAAGGTCAGGCTGACCGGCCTGTAGCTCCCTGGAATTATATCTGCGTACAAATACTGCTAGCAAAAAAAATTCAGTCAGAACGGCTCAGAGATGGAGAATCTGATTTTATATTGCGTCAGTTTATTAATTATTACAGAAACATGCCAGAATGACCGAAAATATTTTTAAAGGAACACTTAATTACCTGATTATAAATTATACAGGAAATATAGATTAACTTGCAGTTGAATCTAAATACAAATCCCAAAGTTTATAAAGAAAGATAAAAATACACTGTACTATTAGGCCTCCTAACCCAGAAAGATACTGACTGTACAATTTTCACAGAGGTCAAAGGGGCAGCGAACCCAAATTTAATACCAACTAAATCAGTATAAAACAGTTTTTGTAGTATTAAAGCAGAAAGTCTCTAAGGATAGGAGCATTTAATGAGATCTCTCTAATTTTGAGAGAGCAATCAAGGAAACCAAGAATGGAAAGAGCTACATGATTTATTTCTAGTTAGTCTTTGCCACGGGGGGTGCTGGGGAAAAACTGCTCTTTTCTGATAATAAAGATGACATACTGTCTGATGCTTGTCTTGGAGGAGAAGGTGCTGGAACAAAGAGCAATTAGTTATCAAACCAACTGGTGGAGATCTAAAACTTACAAACCAGTTAGTTTATGCAGCAAGAAATACATTAAAAACAACAGTGCCCTGGAATGATGAATATGACTGTAGTTTAAAAAAGCTATTCACAGGAGCCAGGAAAGTACAGATCATTAAATTTTGTTTGTACTTGGTAACCTACTTGAAATGGTCATTAAAATGGAATAATAAATTACCTGGAAGATAATGATAAGTTCTTTGTTAATGCTCTTTGAATATTATTAGTATTTATAGGATTTATATGAACATCAATGAATTGATTAAAATTTATTAATTTTATTAGGGATTATTAACAATAAAATCTAAGCAGTCATCAAGTGGGAGAGAGAGAATCTTTGCGAATCACAAACAGGACACAAGTAATGGCAAGATACTGTCAATCTTTGTCATAAAATATGATTAACTGTAGGTACTTCAGTCCTCATTTAATAAATTTATTAATGATTTGTAGAGGGAAGTGAATACTGAGGCTTCAAAATTCAGCAGGTGACACAAATATAAAGAGGCTGATAAATGGAGGAAAAGTGCAAGTTACCCAGACATTCAGAAGATGCTAAATTAACTGTGTTAGCAAGGTCAGCGAAGAGACTACCTCAGTGTATTGCCGTAATTAAACAAAACAAACAGGATGTTATGACACATAAGGAACTGTATGGAAAACAAATAGAGTAGATGAAGGACGCCGTTGCATAAGTCTATGACACGGTCTCATTTTGGAGTCCAAAAAATAATGTTGATGTAAAAGAGGCTTAAGAGAATGACACTCAAAATTCTTAGGAGCATGAACAACTTGCGTAAAGAAAGATTGGAGCAATTCATTGTGGGAGGTGGGGATGGGGAAGACAAAAAGTGTAGTAATATGCAAAATAATGAATTATATGAAGAGTGTAGTCCAGCAACACCTATTTATGCTTTTCCAAAGCGTAAAAAAAAAAAGGTGACGCTTACTAAGTTTAAGTGACACATCCAAAATCCACACAAGGGAATATTTTTGCATGTCATATCTAATGAAACAGTAGATTCATTGCCACAGAATAATATGAAGACCAATAATTTATCAAAATCAACACAACTTTGTTGCTTTCTGATCACAGCTGTGCATGCTTTTATTTTTAGAAACCAGAGGGACGCCCGACTTTTGAAGACTTGCTTCACACAATCATTGACATTGCAGAAGGTGAAGATGCTTTCTGAAAAAAGATAACAGCAGCACAAGTATGGGAAAGAAGCCACTTTCCAGAGATGTGGCTTCACCATTTCTTTTTAAAGGCTTGATTGTGTAAGCTGCTGGATGCTGCTAAATAGCGTGGGGAACCTGTAACATCTGATCCACTCCAGCACAAGGAGAGTTTTACATGACATTGGGAAATGAGCACAGTATCTACCAGTCTCTATATTTTCCCTGAAAAGTCAGCATTGCATAGCTGCCAAGTTGAGCTCTTTATGGAGGAAGAGAGAGAACGTGGCCAAAGCCCAGGAGCCTAATTTGCATTTACTGGGTTGGGTTTATGTACATACAGTCCGTGTTTCTGAGTTTCTCTTTACACAGGCAGTAGTATTAGTAGTGATTTGCATGCTTAAAAATTGAAGGTATCTATAAATGGCTATTTACTGACACTGAAATGTTTCCAGAGATTCTCACAAACATTGTTTTTCTCTGTTGATGGGTGTTTTATGACACATCAAGAACACAAAATGTGCCTCTTCCATTTGCACATAGTAGGTTGTTAGCAACACAGTCTTCAGTTTAGTGTAACACTCAAAAAGCCATACTAGGCTGTTTGGTCAACTATAGACCTCCCACGGTTAGTCTTGATGTTACTTGTGAAAAGTAAGTCCAAGGTTTAGCACAACTCGCTGTCAGTGTACCATAGTACCTTGTTTTTGATTAATTATAAAATAATTTATATGCTGTATGTATTGTAAATATATAAATTCTATGCATTTATTTATATAAAGTGTGTTTTCCTTTTGAAATTTTCCAGCACAAGTTTGTCCTACCTTCACTTACATACAACATGGGGCTGTAAATGAAAGGAAGTACACTCAAGTGTGTCTAAGGAGGGTTCCTCTTTCTGTCTGTCATCTGTACGTACAGTGATCTAACCTTTCTGCTCTTAACAGAAAATGTCATACTACACGTGTATGTAAATAAACTGAATGTTAACTGTTGTTTGGAACCGACTAATGTGTTGCCAATAATTTACTGTCAGTGCATCATAAGCCAAACTCATTGTTCATGTGAGTGTGGTGTTATGATAGTCCATGTATATATATACATCTGTGTGTATACACACTCTATACAAAATATATATAGTAGTTTGAATATATATTTAAATTAATTTGGCCATGATGAAATGTTCAGTACAGAAATGCCTGAACTCTTTAGGAGTTACATGCCCTTTCCCCTCTGCTAGAGGCTAATGTCTCCACAGCCTTGCTGAAGCCTGTTTTTCAATTAACCTGACTTTGTACCAGTGGATGTGAAGAGTATTTGCACTTCAGTTTTGCTGTAGCCACCTCCTGGGTAACTCTACTACATGTTTTCTTTTTCTTTTGTTACTTGTGTGATAGAAAATAGATTGCACAAAAATGTCTGTAAAAATTTTTTTGCAAGTAGGCAGAGAGGAGTATGGTGAAGCTTATTTCCAATCAAATTATTAAAGATAACTATAGTTAGCTTAATACATTCCATCATTGCTGCATTTGAGTATTTCTGTAATCAATTTTGGAGATGCTTTGTCTAAACCTCTATGTTCAAAAGGAGGAAGCATCTTGTTTCTTGGAAGAAATGTTTTCCTTTTCTCATGCTATTCCATTGAAAAGTTACAAGCTGTCAAAAGATTTAAATTGCTATTTCCGTTTTCTTAATGACAGAATCTCAGAAGATTATTGCAACTATGCAAACAAACCTGTCAAAGTGTTGAGTCCAAACCACTATCCAATCACTACCAACCGCATGTATTGTTAAAGGGGAAAATCTAGGGTTCTCTACCTGTAGCAAAAAAAGGAATATGGAAGATCTAAGGTAACCTGAGCTCATCTTTCCTTCCCTAACTGGTCCTTGCACCCCAGTTTCTCTCTGGAGGCCCTGCAAAGTATGGCATTGCCAACGCTTTTGACGCTACATCATGAGGAATTCTACAGTGATAAGTAATGTTTCCCCTAAAACGCAAATGAAGCATAGGAAAATCAGGAGATTAATAGTTTCCAATGAATCTTAAGCCTGTTTCTGTACAATAATTATATATTTATTATTAATTTATATGATAAAACACACACTAACTGCTGACTTTTGGCAGCAGTTTCCTCACTGAGGTGGGTGTTTGAATCCGATCCTTTCGCCTGCCTCTTCCCAGTACCTGAGGATAATTTCTACATACCTGCTATTGGGTTTGATCCTTACTTAGGATGCCAGGAACTGTAAGGCACCTAGTTTTTAGATGAAAGCATTTTTTTAGTTGAATGTAGCCTTAGATGCTTAATTTTGGAAAGGATCAGAACACCTCTGGAGGCAGCTGTCTTGCTGACGTCTTCAAAGGCAGGTTGAAATACTGCACCATCCTTTCTTCTGGATGAGCTTGCTCATCCTTAAGAAGCTTCAGTCCTTCTTCCCCTTTCTATTATAACTGAATTTTTTCAAGTGTTGGGGTCAAAAATTCATCTGAACAGAACCAAATACTGTGACTTACACCTGCTGTATTTTTTTGTGGTTTGTTTTGGTTTTTTTAAAGAAATACTTAGCCCTACTGATTACAGTTTAATATTTTTTCTGTAAAGTGTGTGTTTGATACTAGAAAGCAGTCACTTTTTTTCACCTTTTTTTTAAAACAGATCTGAGATTAGTGTCTAGTCTGTTTGGGGCTGCTTCTTTTTTTTTTTTTTTTTTAAAACGGTAAGTAGGCGGGATCAAGCAGTGTTTGTGGTTTACCATGTTTCATATCAGAGCGAAGAGCTCAGCTAGGACTATTTTACTGGCACAACTGATGAAGAGAGGTTTGCATTTTCATTTGAATATAAGTGGACAACCAGACATGATTCTTTCTACCTGTAAGTAAACTGGCCCCTGTATTTTCCTCTTGCAGTTTTGTCTTATGCAGCAGCAGTGTACTTGGCAAATGAGCTGTTTAATTATTGCCATAAAAATACCAACCAGCTTTCTCTTACGCTGCTCAGGTGATCTCTGTTTAGACTGCTTGTCTTGACTTTCAAAATTACTGCACAAGTATGAATCCATCGTATGATGGATTCAGCAAAGCAACTACTTTTACGTAGAGATAGGGAGATGCTCCCATATGCTGTCCTTAAAAGCATGTACAGCATAGACATGAATAAAAAGTTTGGTAGAACTAGAGCTGTTTTTCCTCCAGAGAAGAATTAACTCACAGGAAAGACAAAAAGCCTCAACTTGCACATGTGAAAAGCTGAAAGCTTGTATTTTAAAGGTATTTTTAGAAGCAAACTATACTGTGGCTTTCTACTAGATTATTGATTTTCTAGCACTGTTGAAAACTGACAGACATACCAGATTAGGAGGCATATCCTGTGTTACAGTAAACATTTGGGTTTGCAAGAGCAAGAACTTTGTGCAAAACATGCTAGAAGAGTGCAAGTCTTAGACACGGACTACAGCACTTTCAAAATCAGTAGTGCTTTGAGGAAACAGTGAATTGGAAAAAGAAACTCAAGCCAAGAAACCCATGAAACAATAAAATTATAAAATGCAAATTATAAAAATTAATCTCTAACTTGTGGCTTGTATCTTTGATACTATTTCCCCAAGGCTGCAAATTAGAGTGAGTTACAACTGGAGGTAGGAGGAAGACTGCACGTATAAAGGTGTGTGAATTGGCCACCTGTACAGATAATGTTATCAACCCAAAGCATATTCCTGGGTGTTGTGGGACTTTATAAGGACAGCTACTGGCAGCAATGGACCACCTCAAAGGACATGTGTGTTTTCACTCTCCCTTCTCTGTTTTCATGGGACTATCTTTCAGCTTCTCAAGCAAACAATTGTTCCTGACAGCTGACCAATCTTTTTCTTCTTCCTCTAGCATCCCATCTGCTCTGTTGCGCACAGATAAATTTGTTTTCAGGCCTCTAAGTTGGTTATCAAAATGCCAGCTGCAAATTTTTAGGCTGAGTATTTGTCAGGCTAGCTTCAACACCAGTTTCCTAGTATTTCCACTTCATCCATGTGCTTCTCTTGCCATGATTTCTTTTCTCGTTTCAAAACTGTGCATGCTAAAAGGTCTGATTTTGGGCATCAGAATTCAATAGGCTATTATGGCTCTGTGCTAGTGTTGGGATTCCTATTTGTTAACCTGTCACCAGGGAGATAATATGACATTGTTTTAAAAACAAGCGTCTTCCTCCTAACACAGTCATTTCCAGAATGAAAAAGACATGAGCAGTGAAATGGGCTACATTTTTTGTTCTTGTGTTAGATTATTTGTAGAATTGGCTGAACTTTGTCTGAGGTTGCAAGCTTTCATCAGAAATTAGAGAAATTAAATTCTCCACACAACTGAAGAAAGAAGATACAGCAAATTCTGGATTCAGATACTCACCTTGTTTGATTTAAACTTAGGTTTTAAGCTACTGACTTTAATTGCACCGTGATGACTTACTCTGAGGATCAAAGCCAAATGTGTTTTGTATGCTTATGTTTTGATAGAATTCGGGGAAATGTGGGCTGAGAGGTCTAGTGGGGCTGTGGATGCTGGAGCAACCTTCCTTCCTGTGGATTTAAAAGAAGCAAGATTTAACCACTTTTTCTGGAATTTTTGGGAAAATTTTTGATTATGTAAGAAACAGAGAAGTGGGGCCTGAAAATAATGATAGGTCCTTAAGTACTTTATTTTAACAGACTTCAAAAAATAATTTACTGTTAAAAATTATGGGATAGTTCTTTCTGTTAGCCTATATTTCTTTCCTGTGTCCTGTCCAAGCAGTCTGTCATTCATAGCGTGGTAAATCTTATTGGTGTCTCTGTTCTCTGCAAAATATGGAAACCAAAATGTGATTTCCTTGGCACAACTCTTACTGATACCATCACTGATTAATTTTTAATTTATGAACTCTTCAGTGTGGTTACTTGAGTTAGGGGGACAGGGGGTCAAGGCCTGCTAATACGTATGTGACTCTAACACCCTTTGACAAATCCAGAGTGTTTTCCTTAAGAAAAGGTCCTTTGTCCAAAATTGGAGGAAATCAGATAGAATAGTTCCATTTATTTCAGTGATTTGAGTTAGGGTGTAGCAGAAAGGAAAATCAAGAAGAAATATTTAGAACAAGCAGTAAATTCTCAGAACCTATTTTCAAATTCTTATTTGCATTTCAAAAGAGAGCAATTTTTTGGCGTTAAAATGCAGGGTTTTAAAAGTTATTGTTATTTCTTGGTTTGTCTGATGGCTGTTGAATAGCAGAGAAGAGAAAGGGAGGAAGGGCCCGAGTCACAGGAGGGTGTGTGCAGCGGCGAGAAGCTTCGGGCAGGAAATGGAGGCTTCCTGTAGCACTGCCCTGAGCACTGCTGTGCGCCTGGAGGCAGCCCTCAGGGAAACAGCTTCCTCGGCCGCTAGCAGAAGGTCCAGGTGTGAGCCAGTGTAATGAAATTCTTCATTCAGTGCGTCAAAGCTTTCACCGATTGCAGCGTTGGGCAAGTCTTTCTAAAACAGCCTCGCAGAGCAGCTTTGGGCCTTTCTGTAGTGAGTTAGGAACTCAAAAAATATGATTTTAAGCAAGGGGAGAAAAAGTGGTGTGCAAGAAGCTCACCAGTGACTAGGGAGGATGTAAAATGCATAGATCAATACACAGGTCTTTGCTTGAGGTGCTGAAATTCCAATCCGTCAGGTCAAAACTTCCTGACTTAATTCAGTTTAACCAAAGCAGGACTTAGCTCCACAGAACTGAAGGCCTTTCTCTGTCTATGTTCCTTGATAATATTTCCCAGAAGACCTGACAAACTTCCAAACAGAAATTAACAGTTTGCACTGCTATAATTTGTGCTTTTATTAATTTCTTCCGAGTTAATTCCACACATGCTTTAGGAGTAATGCATGGACAAAAGAATTTCGGAAGCGATGAGGTTGCCGAGGACAGATGTGTAAAGACAGGTTTGTTTTCAAAGAGCTGGAAATGCTCTTCTTTAGGATGATAAATATCCGCTGGATTGATAGGCCGTGATTTGACACTTAAAATACTCCAATAAGGAGAATGAGGCGAAGCAAGCTTTGCAGAACTGTGCAAAGTTTGTGCTGCTCCTCAGGACCCAGCAACTCAGTTCAGCGTGGGCTTATCTGGCCCATGGCCTCGGTCTAATCTGAGCCTTCACTTTTCGCCTGCAGAACTTGGTCATATTTTGTGATCTTTAATTGGTTAGACACTCTAGCCTTGGAAAAATTGCTCACCAAATGAAGCACATGTCCCAGGAAGCGCTGCAATTAAAGCTTTAACCTATACCTTTTCTGTGGTTCAATGGGCAAGATGAGACTAAATATTTAATATCTTATATGCTTGGGATGTTTTAAAAAAACATCACATACATTCATTTATTGCTGATTGCTTTGAGCACAGTAAAGGGTGGGTCAAACACGAAAAGCATCTATTAACAGAGAAAGTCTGAAATTCACTGAAGGCAAAAAGGGTTCCTGAGCTTATACTATAAATTTATTCAAATCGCTGGCTCATAAAGAAAAGCAAGACAGAATTACATGTCCATAACATCAGTCTGAACCCCTCCCTTTCGTGCTAACAGCCAAATCTTAAAAATCTTATTAGAAGATCATTCTTATGTCACATTGAAACTCTGCAGTGCTGCTTCTAAATATTTCTGGTAAGTGTTCTATAAGGAGAGCAAGTTTTTCTAATGAGGAATAATATATTTAATTAGACTAGATGGTTTAATCAGAAGAAGTAGACAAGTGTCTACTTCAAATGTCATATTCCTTTTTGCACATCACTAAATACTTTATAAACATCGATTAAACTTCACGGCACTGGCTGAATTAAAAGAAACCCAAGAATTTTTTCACCCATGGTGTTCACTGTTTATGAAACACGGAAGCGATTGTAAAAAGAAATGGGAACCTAACACAGTCTAGGTCAGGGGACAAACACAATTCCTTCCCAAGATATTTGTAAGCATGTAATTTTAAACAACCCTTTTTCTAATGAAATTGCCATAACTTCCTCAAAAGACAGTACCTGCAAGAACACACTGTCATGCAATATGCTTCCAAGGCAGTAATTAATTCTGCTTTAGAGACACTCACTCCTTAACACCGTGACACTCCTTTACTCTTGAACTTATGGGGTTTTTTTGGGGAAAAAAAAGCGACTGTAATAAACCAGAAATAATTCCTAGCTGACTTTTAAAAAGTGTTTTTCATTCCAAGCTTGTTCTTACCTAGAACATTAATAATCTCAACCCTGTAGTAAAACAGTGCTAGAGACCATGTTCAGGCAAACTTCAGCCACTACAATTTTAAACAGGTGAGGGACAGTTTAATGCACACTGGAAAATTATGCAGCAAATAAATTGCATTGCCCATATCTTTTCAGCCTGGTTTCTCTAAAGAAAATTGTCAGTGTCAGCTGGCTTGGGTATTTGTAATCGCTGCATTTTGCATAGCTGTCAGTGGAAACTTTTATCAAGCAGTTGATAGTGTCTTCTGATTAATGTAGGCTCGTCAGCTTCCCACACGATAGGTTCTTCACAGGATGCAACAGTCTAAGGGAAATTGCCCCACAACTTTCAAGATAAATACTCTAACCAAAACACGTATGAGACAGGTCTCTTCCTCTTCCTAAGAACCAGTTTCGGTCTTAACTTTCTGACATCTGACATTCTCCCTTCTTTTATTAGTGCAAAATTTGCTAAATTAGGTACCTTCATAGAGAAAATAATTACATTTTCATGGTGTAATAAGGTTGCTTAATGTTTTGAGTGCTAGGATGCATACTCTCAGCACATTTGGCTGAAATGTTGGTAACAGGCATTGGCAAAAAGTCTTACAGAACACCAGAAGGGACATCCTATTTATTCCAGGCTGGATTAAGTCATTAGGATCAACAAGCCAGAAACACCACGAGAGAAAAACAAATACAGTGGAAGACACTGGTGGGAGAAAGATATACCTTGTGAAAGATAAAACGACAAAATACCGAGACGTTGGATATTCTATTTCGAATAACTTTCTGGGGCCTCTTTTTGTACTATGACCTCTGTGGCAGAGAAAACTCAGGGCTCACTGGAGCGGGACATAAAGTTTATTTTCTGTCAGTGCAGCTGAATATGCCTGGAGCCTTGTCTCTGCATGCCTGGCTCTCATGCTTCCTAAGAGAGCGTGCGTCGCACCCGAGAGCCTGAGCCCGGCCGCTGGTGCTGCTGCCCTCCCACCTGCCCACGGGCGATGCATGACGGTGAGATGCTTCAGGGAGCCAACCCAGCCGAGCGTGGTTCCCCACTGGTTTAGCATCCCATCTCACTCCATTGGAGGTGAGATGAGCAGCAGTGCAGAGGGAAATGGGATGGGACCGTAGCTGCTCAAACGGCCGTGGGAACACAAGTCGGGGAAAGTAGGTCTCAGCCTGAGTAGAAGTGGATCAGAGCGGATGTCAACCATTTATTTACCTCGTTCAAATCTTTTTAATGCCTTCCCGCCTATTTAATGCCATATCCTCTCTGCTGCTCATACAAGATATACTAGATGGATTTCTCTGTAAATGTATGATGTATGTGATGATGTGTCCAACGTACTTTTGTCAGGATTATCAACCACTTGGCACATAAGTGTAAAGCACATCTTTGGTAGCATTTAAACCTGGACTAATGTATATATTATATTAATGGCTGCAACAGAAACAGGAAAATCAGTATTAATTCAAATAATTGAATGTAGCATGTCTCCTTTAATAAACCTCACAATAAGAAAAAAGCTTGTCGTGGAAGTGTGGTTTTGTATTTGGCTTGAATGATCTGAAAATTATGTCATTGCTGAAGGGGTCAGTTCTCCACCTCCTGTCCCTGATGATGTTCTCATCCCCTTTATTGCACTGATTAGAGCTTGCACGGGGTGGTGTGATCAGTCAGATTGGTACTGATCTGGCTGACAAGGTCTTTTTTTTTCTTTCTGATTTAGTGAGCTGATCTAACTCATCACATGGCCTCATAATTACTAGGACATTGTAAGGGAGACAGTGGGAGCGGGGCGGCAATAGATGGGGCGGCAGGAAAGGTCTGCTGACCTTGGTGGATGCAAATTCAGCCTTAATGATTTGCTAGATATCTCACAGCAAGACAGAACTAATAATGGGGCTAAGCACATACAGTAGTCCTTAATTCTGTAAGTTTTGTAATCAAACAAACAGGAACGCTGCAAATATGGGAAATGTTCTTGTTCACAGATCACACCATCCAGTCTGTTTTCTGCTGCTGCTGCTGCTGCACAGTGCAAAAAAGGTATGTGAAATGCTTAAGCTTTTCAGCAATTAGGATGATCAAAATATCTACACATGAAGGACTTTTAAAAATCCCTCTATTTTCAGTAGAACTGCTAATTGTACAGAACTTTAAAGAAGCTCTACCCTGCATATCCCTAATATGAAGGAAGGCATATATATCCATGAATGAATATTTTAATGTGAATATTTATAGATATGTATTTACACAAATACTCCATGTTTTTCAAAATCAGAGCGATGAGAACAAAAATGAACCTGGACCCTGATACTGGCCTGGTGACCCAGTACTCAGCCTCACAACCAGACATTTCTTATGCATCTGCTTGGAAGCACAGGGTAAGGTGAAAAGAGACAATTGAGGTCATGTGCCATATGGTAGCTCAGTACCAGGACAAGCAGAGGAGTAAATAACTTTTGAGCATGTAAGGTGCTTCATTGCATAAAAATTACAGAGTAAAGGTATCTGAAGATTCATACTGATGTAAATACAGGGTCACAGTGAGGTTTCCCAAGCTCTCTGTCATGGACAAGGTGGTTCCTTCTCCCACTTCTGGGTTTGGGTGATGGAGGTGGGAAGGGTGGGACTGCCCTCTTGGGCAGATGCAAGCTCGCCTTGCTCAGCTGGCATGTGAAACATCCACCTCAGTTTTATTAGATCTAAGTTGAATAATCTGAGCTTTCAAAGCATAACCAGGTGCAAAGCTAGAACCTAACCTGATGCAAAAGAAAATAATTATGTTCCTGACAATTTGCTAAGAAAGTCTGCAGTGCCCCCCGTGTTAATTCTCCAGATAAATGACCTAATTTCCAGACATTGTAACTCCACCGATTTCAGTGCTGCTCTGCTTTTACACCAGCTGAGGAGTTGTCCCAATATTCATACCATGCAGAAGTCACCCTGATTAGGTAGATGTCTTGTTTATTATTCACTGTACTTTCCATTGTCGTTTTGTCTTCTATACCAAACTACTCAAAAGTTTTACAAGTGATGAGGTGATGGTGCTTTACAAGGGGAAGTAATGACCACGATGAGTTCCTTTTAGTTACTGAGATGGTATAATAATAGGGGAGTAGGGAGAAAAGACTAATTATGAAAGATAGATACTTTTTTTTTTCACTAGCGTAAGAGGCAATTGCAGTTAAAGAACAAGCCGTTACCTCCTCTACCTGCTGAGGCCTTGGAAGACTACACAAAAAAACCCAGAGTTATTGCACTCTATGACTTTTTTGCTAGAGGACCCTTGGATTTGCCGCTCAAGAAGTCAGAAGAATACATTATCCTCGAACAGTATGATCCCCACTGGTGGAAGGCAAGAGACCAACATGGGTAAGAGAGTGGGCATCTATTTCAATCTCCCTACACAGAAAGAAAAAAAAAACTAAACCAACCCCTGCGAAAGCAGGCAGATAGAATGAGACATGTGCAACAATTTAGGGGCAGGTTTGAAAACGTTCAGCTATGTACGAGGCACATGGATTGACCGGGCAGACTTTGAGCAGTGTTTGGCGCCCCAGAAATGGGGGGGGGAATCTAGAATCTGTTGGGAATTCAGAGTTAAGTCCTAGACTCAGTAATTTCCTGAGCGACATAAGGGTGTTTGAGGAGCGTTTGAATCTCTGGGCTCTGAGCCATGTGCAAATCCAGCTTTCCATACTTCAAGTGCTTTACAATGCAGTGTATATGTGTAAACACTTCATAAAGACCATAGAGATTATTAAGACACGTGCCTGAAACAAAATCCCTGATCCAAATTTCCTGGACGTTTTAGAGAGCTAGACAACTTCAATTAGGATCCTTTCCACATTTATGTTTATTTCTTGTCATTCCCCTTTCTCCTTTGCATTTTCTTCATTGTACCCTGTACTGTCATGCTGGGAATGGTTATATGTTACATAATAACTGTCTCCTTTCCATTCAGATCTCTCCTTTAAATACTTTTAAATGTTTTTTCTCAACTCGTATTTGTAGTGAGAGTCCACTGGATTATTATTTTGTATATAGATGCAAGCACACACTTTACACTTTATACACTTTACACTTTAAACAAAAAAGCTTTATAGAGTTACAAGGTTAGAAAGGAAGAGAGTGGCTTCTGATTCAGAAGAAATGTAATTTTTTTCTAAATTTTCTTGTGGTTTGACTTGAAAATTTTCATTAACATGCTGCTCTCAGCACTCTGTAAATATCGTATCCCAGCTGACTTATTCGTTTCAGCAGCCATCCACAGTTGTGGGCAGAAAGATTGTGCCTGGGATGAAAGGACTCAGACTTCTATTCAATTCCTACATTGGGATTCGGTATCTAACAACATAGCCAATAGTATAAGTAACCTTTATAATTCAACAAAAGGAAGATGCATATCTTAATCCTATTAATATTTTACACCATACTATAACAGAATCATAGAATCGTTTAGGTTGTAAAAGACCCTTAAGATCACCCAGTCCAACCATTAACCTAGCACTGCCAAGTCCCACTAAACCATGTCCCTAAGCACCACATCTACACGGTTTTTAAATACTTCCAGGGATGGTGACTCAACCACTTCCCTGGGCAGCCTGTTCCAATGCTTGACAACCCTTTCGAGAAGAATTTTTTCCTAATATCCAATCTAAACTATCCTCAATTTGTCATTTCAGGAATGAAGGTCTAATCCCCAGCAACTATGTTACTGAGAACAAGAAAAGTAATTTAGAAACGTATGAGTAAGTACCCTTGAAAATGATAATTGTGTTTTCTTTTCTAAAAATGGATTGGAGTGATACATTTTAGTACTTGATCCTTCAGTCTTTATTAGACATGAACAGATGTTTATTGAAAGCTCTATTTTTTTTTGTTACAAAACATTACTCTTAGAATGAAGTAACCATTTTGATTTGGAACTATTTGCTCAGAGTGTATAATGTGAAGCTACAAACACTGAGTACTTCAATAACATTTATTTGCATAAATCAGAACGTCAGAATCCAGATGTTTCCTCTTTCTGTAGGCTCACTACATAGTATTTCTATATTCTGATCTCTTCCTGTTGTAAGCATGTAATTAATTGACTGGAAGACAATTCCAAATACCTCAAGAGTAAAATTCTGCAAAATTCTAGAGAAAAGAGCCTTGACGCAGCGAGTCGGACTGTAAATTTCATCACAGTTTGGTGTAACTGTTTCCTGGGTTTTCTTCTGAGCTCATATTTAATCACAGTGAATGGGGAAAAAAGTTGTCATATTTACAGTGGTCTAATAAAGTCATTCCAAATTAAGAGATGTTTATATACAACAATAGTTCTATTTGGGTTTTTGGACTGGGAATAGTGCAACTATTAAGATGGATTACTTTTGTGAAACAGAGCAAACATTAATTTTTACTGGCTGAAATGAAAGTATAGGTTATCTCCCTGTTGCAGGTGGTACTGCAAAAACATAAACAGAAGCCAAGCAGAACTTCTCTTGCGCCAGAAGGTAACTCAGCTTATACAAAGAGCTAACGATATCTAGAAAGATCTATCAGTAGAGGCATCAAGACCGTTACCACAGTCAAATCCAAATCTGTTTGGTATGCAGTAAGAGAGACAGTACTTTAAAATAAAAAGGCTTTCTGGGGTAAGCATAACAGTGCAGACTACCCAGACTTCACAGAGTTTTAAGTTGTGGCCCCAGCAAATTCTACGTAGATTTTCCACACTAGATAAATTGAATTACATGCGGTTTACTGTGCTTGAATTTTGTGTGAAACATTGAAGACTGAAATCCATGTAGTAAGTAAGTTAGTGAGGTTAGCAGAGCTTAACAAAACCCCTGCGTCTTCCTTATGTAGAGAGCAAACAATCCATATTGCGTTCTACCCCCTATCAGTTACCAAAGTGCCTAACTCAGTTAAACTCACTAGGTCTTTGCTCAAGGACTAACACAGTGCTTGGGCAAGATAGACCAGAGAAGAACATCTCAGATAGAACTGTTTTACAGTATTGTATTCTAGTGATTTGTACAATTTGATTTTTTAATAAATCAAAGCATTTTATTTTCACTACTTCACTCTGAAGACTATAATTCACCTAAATTATTTAACTCCAAGAAATTGCATTTAGTATTTTCCCTTGGTTAATTTTGCTCTGCTATCTACCTGGCTATCAATTCCCATTCTCCACTGCTTTATCCCCCTCCCAAGTAGTCATACGTATTCCACAGAATTTGGTAATCAGCTGCAAGTCCTATCTCAAGGGAGGATTATTCAAGCTCAAAAGCAGAAAATAACTCTACTTGGATTTCTTTTCAGTCTAAAGAAGGCACGTTTGTTGTCAGAGATTCAAGCCAACAGGGACTTCTTACGCTGTCCATGTATTCACGGGTTAAAGGGTGAGTTGCTCTGAATGGTTAGGGTTTCAATCAAGAGGTGATGGAAGAGCTTCCCCCAAACTCCTCATGATAAGTGGGTAGGCTGGACATGCAGTGCAGAGGAGCAGGGAACCACTGGGGTGCTGTTCATGCAGAGTTAATTACCCCATGTGCAGAAATGTTGATGGTGAGCAGTGGATCTGGGAGTCAAGGTGCAAATGTCCTGCCAAGACAAGATTAACTGCACTCATTGAAATCCTCAAATAATCTGCTGTGAAAGCCATGCATCCCACCCACGTAATGCAGGCAATAAGACCTTACATTTGCATCTTCTTGCCTCTCTTTCTACATGAAGTGCCATGGCTGCCACACCATGCAGCCACAGCCTTCGGCTGCCGCACTGAACTGCTTCGCTTCTCCGCAGGCTCTGTGCACTGTAAATTCATCCCAGACTCTGCTGTCCCCAAACTTCTCCTGTTTTTCTCCTAAAATCACCTCACCTCCTCACTGTGCAGTCTTACTTCTTTTGCTGGAGGACTGCCGCAGGACTCGCTTTTCCCCCATGTCAGTAGCAATCGCCTACAGTGCTGATTTATCCCTTGTCAAGCTGCCTTATACCCTCCTCCCGCAGCCCTCCTACATCCTTCTGCATCAGTGGCATCTGCTTTCCTTCTCTTCCTCTTGGAGCAAGCCAGAGGTGAGAGGAGCAAGGAAAAGACATCATTGCTACCACCACGCTCTTCCTCTCTCCCTCCCCTGCTCAGAAAGGTGGGGCGAGATCTCCTTGCCACCCCCTGTGCTGGGCAGAGGCTCACGTTTGCAGTAGGGTACCAACCTTCAGCAACCACCTCCAGCCTGAAATGCAAACCTAACTTCTTCATTTTGAATTTCCCAGAAAGCAGGGGTAGATGGGCAGCAAAATCTACAGAAAGCAAGACAGACAGATAATGTGGAGAAATACAGAAAAGTAAATGTATCAAATAAAAGCTCCAATGAGGAGCCTTTTGAGAAGCAGAACAGAAAATGTGCTCTCACAGTATACATGAATATGTTTTTAACTTTTTGGAGGAAACTCAGGTAATGAAGAACATTTTAATTTTAAAAGCTTAGATTCAAATAAGTGCTGAATTAGGAGGAACATCTGTTAAGCGCTATGGCTGTTTCTTATGGATGCAACGATACTTGTGCAATAAAAACAATTGTGCAATATCTCCCAAAGTTAGGAGAGAGATTCACTCAAGGAGCCTTTTTTCTTTCCTGAAATACTATCCCAGCTACACACAGACATTTTAAGTTGAGAATTATATCCCAAGTTTTTAGGTTTTTCTGTGCTTTCTTTCAAAGTGAAATTTAATCAGATTTATAGTATAAATTATTTTTACTGAAAATTATAATCCTTTGTTGATTTCAGAAGTCATAGTGGAGATATTCGACATTATCAAATTAAGAAAAACCATTTGGGACAATATTATGTAGCAGAAAAATATCTCTTTTCATCTGTTCCTGAACTCATCGAGTATCATCAACACAATGCTGCAGGTAATGCATGCAAACTGATAAGGTTTTACAACTGATGATTTGAAGCTCCTCAGGACTTTGAGAGATTGGAAATCACTCTTCCTCTAATACTTTCCTTATAAAAAGAGACACAAGTTTTTCTATTGCTAATGAATTAAAATATGCCATGATCCTTTCTGCCAAAGTCATAGTTGTAGTGTGCGCATACCACGGGGAAAGTGAAACTACCAAACTCATCTACCTGTATTAAATGAGTTTTACAAAGCTAGAAGCCTAATGTATTTACCTGCTTTGTATTCTCTTGGTTCACATTTGACTGAATGGGACTTGTATGAAATTTGATCATAATTCTTTCCTTGTCTACAACAAGGACTTGCATGCATGCATGCAATTTAAGAAAAGTAGGAGCTATGCTGTGCATCAGCAGGCAGTATTCTACTGATTTTGGCAAAAACACCCATCCCACAAACAATCAAAGGCAGAATTAGGGAGCGCAAGGACTCTCTAACACTGGTTTGCAGCCTACCAGAGTTAACCACTTCTAATTGTTGGCTGATGGCTGCCTTACATAATTTTTAGCATTAAAAAATGCCCTTCACCTTGGTTCTGCCCCAATCATTTTAATACAATATAAAATGTTTTTACCCTGAATGAGTGGAGATGGGAAAACACACAGAGATTCCTTGCACTAGTGAGGAAGGAAGATATGGGAATGGACAGAGCCTTTTGCTGGAGGGAGGAGGATTGTAGGAAACACATGAAAAGGAGTAACAGTGGGAAGAATGAATGAACGCGGGGAGTCCTTGGTGAGTGATGTACTCACTGGTACTGTTGGCTCATGAATTCAAAGAAAATGAATGCCAGACACAAAAATATTTCTTGCAATGGGAAACAATATCGTGGGAAATCATGCTGGAAGAGACCGTTTAGGTGGGTGACATACTATTGTAGTACTCATTTAAGATCACTAACATTGTACAAACAATCAAGAGTATCACTTTCGGTTGTACGAAAGCATAGATACTTTTGTAGTCAGGGTCCTATTGAATAGTGTTTCTCCATTTCTTCTCACTGTAATGTTTTACCTGAACAAGCTGTAAGCAGAAGTAACTTCAAGAAATAAGAAATGTACATCAGATTCCAAATGTTTTTGTTTGAGAAGAGGTACGATATAGCGTACTTTAAAATGGAGTAATTGGTTAACAGAATATTGTTGCTTTGTCCCCTACAGGTCTTATCACTCGTCTTCGACATCCTGTTGGATCAGCTGGATGTTCTTCACCAGCAACAGCAGGACTTAGTTATGGTAAATTTTTTATCTTGTTCTGGTGGAGATTTAGGTATCTGCCTAGGCAAGAATTTAGATCGCATTCACCCAGCTAATAATTAAGTTGTACCTGTGAAATTTCCTAGTAATAAGAAACGTATAAACAGCCGCCTATTCACCAGAAACAGACACTCATTTCCTCGTAAGGCGTCAGTACCAAATGAGACACCTGACTCGAGTCCTTCTGTTCAGCGACTGTTGCATTTCTGTTACAACCACCAGTTGCATTTCAGAGCTATCTGGACTTTTCTAAGAAGGCCTAAGACTCAAATATATATTTAATAGCTTTTCAAAGGCTATTTGATTTATTGAAATGCTTAGGAAATTGAAATGAATGTTATTTATGGGGAAGATTTTCCTTGTCGGTTCTGCAAGTTTTAGAAATAAGAATGAAATCTTATACAATATTGGAAAAAAAGCAATAAATGCCAGTTTTGTGTATATAGATCAGGAAGCTCATATCATCTGGCTGATGACAGGAACCTCCAAAATTGTGTATCTCTCCTGTGCATGTTCCCATTAATCTCACGACTTAATATTTCTGAAGGGCAGAACAATTGTGGTTATTACAATAGAGGCAGCCAGTAACAATTTCTGTAGCAATACGATCCATCCGTAACTGGTTCAGAGCTCGACATCACATATGATAATGCCAAAAAAGTTCTCATATGTAATCAAAGCTAAATACTTGTGTTATCTTCAAGCCTTAGACACTCCTGCATTAAGCAATTTAAACACTAATCACATTCTACAAGCTGTAAAGTAACATTCACATATAAACTTATATGAGCATGTGGAAATTTTCAGATATTTAAAATTCATGCTATAGCTGATGAACTATCGTGATGTTTTGCTGCATGCATTAACTGCAAATAGCAAGGCATGCCTCCTGGAGCACGGCTCAGGAAAGCTTACCTGACTGTTGTAACATACTGCGTTGCTTTTGTAGAGGAGTGGGAATTAAACCCATCTGAACTGACGTTCATGAAAGAACTTGGGCGCGGGCAGTTTGGAGTCGTTCAGCTGGGTAAATGGAAAGCAACCATCAAGGTTGCCATCAAAACAATCAATGAAGGTGCAATGTCTGAAGATGATTTCATCGAGGAGGCCAAAGTGATGATGTAAGTACAAAAGCTATTATATCTGACAGTTGCCATCGAGATGACCAAGAAATAAATATAACTTAATTCCATTTAAAACAAACAGAAAAACCAGTTTGATGGCAATGGTGGATGTGCAGGACAGAAAGGCTGATATAAAGGTCTGAATCGGACTGACACAGATGTTCACTGCGCCCATCAACAGACTCTTTCTTTAGAGTGTGCACTGCTTTGTACTGTGGAGCTCAATGGGGAGTAAAGGTGCTGATAAATAAATGTGCTCCTACGAATATTCTTTCATCTATAATTCAATGCCTCTAGGACCACTGGCAGAGCTCATACCCAACTAAAGCTTTTGAGAAACTATATTACCATTTCTGCTAATTCTGTAAATTAGGGAAGTATCCAGACGGGGTCTTGGCACAGCGCAGAAGAGAAGCACCCTTGCAGGGCCACGTCCCCTGCCTGAAAGCCAGGCATAACTAGACTTTTCCGTTTTGCATCATCCAAATCGAGCTTTGCATTCACTGCATTTATATAACTGATGAACAATTATGAATTCAAAGAGTGCACTTTTTGGAGGAAATTGTAGGCAGAAATGTGTTAGATCATGGAACAACTCTGAGGCCAGTTGAATTGAATACTGTTTATCAAGTATGAAAGTATTTTTTAAAACCATCATGAGAATCAAAGGTCTAGTTACCTGCCAAGGACAAATGCTAGCCTGTCTAAAATGCGATTTTAAACAGGAAACTCTCCCACCCGAAGCTGGTCCAGCTTTACGGAGTGTGCACACACCACAAGCCTCTCTACGTTGTGACTGAATTCATGGAAAACGGCTGCCTGCTCAATTACCTTCGGCAAAGGCGAGGGAAACTCAGCAGAGACGTGCTGCTGAGCATGTGCCAGGATGTGTGCGAAGGGATGGAATACCTGGAAAGAAATAGCTTTATTCACCGTGATTTAGTAAGTACAATAGGTTTTCTGAAGTTCTTGGTAAATATTGGCAATATAGAACATGCCACTGCATTTTATGGGATGCTAATGTGTCCTGTAAGACTTCAGCCGTGCAGGATCTAATAAGCCAATAGTGTTTTTCTGCCTCTAAACCAAAACTTTTCAGCTGTTCTTTTGTCTGTGGGCAGCTGGAAAAACTACTTGATAACTGAGAGAAAATTGGGATATTAGCATGGAGCAGGCCAGTGCTAGGACATCCCAATACAAGGGTATCCATGCAGTGATCACAACACAATCAAAATCACAGCAATACAAAAGGTCAGCAACAATGAGGATTTTTTTTTTTTAAACAATATCTTTTTCTATCTACATTTTTTCTGCTCCCTACTGCCTTACCTTGATGCTGGGATATCTGGGTGGCTTTTCTGCCCTACCCCTCATACACAGGGAACCACAGGAGAGGAGCTTGTTTCCTTACTCTCTACTTTTTGTTCAATGCTCATGTCTGGATGCAGAGAGGAAATCTTCCTGCTCTCCTCCCTAATTGACTGAAGAAATGTAAAAGCTTGAAAATTTCCAAGGAGTTCCTGATTTCTGTAAAGAAAAAGTCACAAAACATTATTTAAAATTCACATTGAGTGTCCTAATGCTAGCGTTCAGGAAAATATCTGCTTGGATAACTAGACTCTGCAGCCTAAAATTTCTTTCACCATGCAGGAATATGTAAAAATATTGCAACTCATACTACAAGCATTTAAGCTGATATATGCTATGGATGTGTAACTACACAGTAGCGAAATACGTTCACTGACTCAGAGCCAGAAATTCACTTATATTTTTGAGCAAGACACTCATGTCCTTTTACAGTATGAGCTGAAACAAAAATAATCAGCTGTTGTATTTTTCTTAAAATGCTTTAGCACAGATTTCAGATATGTTTCTCTCGTTTTCCCTAGGCTGCAAGAAACTGTTTAGTCAACGCTGAGCACGTCGTTAAAGTATCGGACTTTGGCATGGCGAGGTACGAGGCCATTGGTGCAGGTTTAGTGAGTACCTATTCTCAGTTAGCTGCAGCATGACCTTGTGTTAACCTCATTGCTTGCTTTGCTGATTTGGGGAATCCCACTACGGTCAATTTTTGAATTCTGATGGAAATTATAACGTTGTTTAACTGTTGTACCATGAACTGGATGTCGTGTCCTCCTCTTGCTATTGGTAAGAGTAAGACAGGTAAACGAAGTGCCTGGTAAACTTCAGAAGTAGTTCACGGAGAGAGAAACGCCCAGCGTGCACAGGGCTGCCAGAAGCTTGAAGGAACAAGTTCCCCAACGTTTCTGAGCAGCGAGGAGGACAAAAAGTCCCTAGGGAGAGGTCCGGGTGCTGGTGCTGACCTTTAGAGGCTGCAGCGGCCGATTAGGTCAGGCAGGAGGCAGGGAGGACCGGCAGGGTGGGCGGGAAGTGTGATGTGTGCTGCTCTAGCAGGGAAGTGGTTTTTCTGCTTAATGAGAGGCCCAGCCAAGCATGGAGAAAGAGAGCAAAATGCACTCTGACAAGCACAGGCCAGAGAAACGTAGCCCTGCCCTCACAGACTTCCCCCAGAGGAGGTGCTGCATTTTACAGCCGAGCTGACCGAATGACCGACTGTGGCCCAAAGGGGTTGGCTCACTCCTTCCTTCTTTCCCCTTGCAAGCCCAGCACAAAGGTCTCCACTTCTGTGTTTTACTGGCTGGTTTGTCTGCTGGATTAGTAGACTGAATGGGCTCACTTTGGAGGCAGACGAGCTTGAAAGGCAGTGCATGGCTGTCATGGTTTAACCCCAGCCGGCCACTGAGCACCACGCAGCCGCTCGCTCACCCCCCGCCGGGTGGGATGGGGGAGAGAATCGGAAGGGTAAAAGTGAGAGAACTCGTGGGCTGAGATAAAGACAGTTTGATAGGGAAAGCAAAAGCCGCGCACGCAAGCAAAGCAAAACAAGGAATTCATTCACCACTTCCCACCGGCAGGCAGGTGTTCAGCCATCGCCAGGAAAGCAGGGCTCCATCACATGTAACGGTTACTTGGGAAGACAAACGCCATCGCTCCGAATGCCCGCCCCCCCTTCTTCTTCACCCAGCCTTATATGCTGAGCATGACGTCATATGGTGTGGAATAGCCCATTGGCCAGCTGGGCCAGCCGTCCCAGCCATGCTCCCTCCCAGCCCCCTGCACACCTGGCAGGGCACGGGAAGATGAAAAGAGTTTACTAGAGTAAACATTACTTAGCAACAACTAAAACATCAGCGTGTTATCAACACTATTCTCATACTACATCCAAAACACAGCACTGTACCAGTTAATAGGAAGAAAATCAACTCCATCCCAGCTGAAACCAGGACAGTGGCTCTGAGCAGGAGGTGGTGGTGACATTCACCTTGCCGCTGCAAGTCATTAGATCAGCACAGCCATGCTGCTTATCTCTCCCTTAGGTTTTGCCTCCTATTTCTAACCTAAGGATTACAACACTCCAACACTCCAGCAGTTCATAACTAAATACTTGTTTTTCAAAAGGCTGTCCTGTACTATGGCAGTGCCCACTGGTTGCACTGCTCCCCAAAAGGGTAAGGTCAGTATCAGGGGTCTGGACTCATCCAAATCCACCAGAAAACACAGCAAGAGACCAAAGGGCTGTCAGGGTCCAGTCTGAGAATAATGGACCTGAATGGCTCACTGCTGCCAAAAAGCGGAGACCAGTGGTGTGGCTCTAGGACAGGTACTCCCTCTCCTGGGGAGACCATGGAGAGGTGATGGGATCACAATCTTATTATTCAGAGCTTACACAGCTGCCATTACTGGTTATTTTGTACTGTTGTTTCATATGTTCCTTATCCAATAACCTCTAATCTTTCTGTGCCTGCACCAAAATAAGAAAGGGAGACAAAGAGATGATTTCTCTTAATGTGACCTCCTTTAAAAGGTGCTTTAAAAGGTGCTTTTGCATTATGCCTTCCATGAGAACAAATGTTGTGTAGTGCACATCTGTCATCTGCTCAGGAACATTAATACTGGGAAAATGTGCACAGAGCTTGTACGTAGGTAGGGATCAGTCTAATAGCCTTTTAAAATGCTGCCCTATAAATGCCTGCATCGAGCACATAATTTCATCTTATCTGGGAGGTCAGCTCCTGTAAGCTTGGGCGAAGAAAATTACTTTTCCAGTGCACCTGCAAGAGTTGTTGCCTTGTATTGGATGACCATTTCTTTCTGTGTTGCTTCTGTAACAACATGAAATAACACTTGTGAGATTGGATTCCACGCATCAGTTACGAAGTGTAGCCCTCTGCCAGTAGTGTTTGGGTACAAGGAGTTGAAAAGGTGGACTCTTTTGAAAAGAGACAATAATTATTTATTGCTGCTGGTTTTCCTGCCTATGGCGTAGGGATCTTTCCTATCAATATATACCCAGAAGATGACAACAGCAACCATCCTGTCAGTCTTACAGAGCATATTAAAATGTTTTATTTTGACATACTTCTCATGAACAATTAAAATCATTCATTTAAACAGAAATCTCTTTAAGTGCATAGCTTCCAGTGTGGGTATCTATCTGCATTTTATATTAAATTAGTGATACCTTTTATTTGTTTCTAAATTGACACTGTGTTTTTATGGAATTATAAACCACCTGTGGAAATGTTGCCAGAACTGCTTGCCATTTAACTATCATTAGAATATATGCTGTTTCTGGTTATTCTTTAGGTATGTCATTGACAACGAATATATCAGCTCTTCAGGTGCCAAGTTTCCAGTCAAATGGTCATCTCCCGAAGTCTTTCATTTCAAAAGATATAGCAGCAAATCAGATGTCTGGTCATTTGGTGAGTTGATTAGGTTAATGTGCAATATACTGTGCTTCCCTAAAACTACTGATGTGATTTAAGAAAGTGTAACTTTTTACTGATACAACCTCTCTTAAGCTTGAGTCCTTCCCACTTTTCAAATCTTGCCTATACTGGATGAATGTGTTTTTTAATAGAAAGGCTCTGTGCCCAAATATTAGATTTTGACTGAAATGTGCATTCTTGGTACGTCTCCATTAGCCAAATGTATATCCATCTCAGTTTCATGGACCACCATCTTAGCTGACTTAAAAGAGAGCAGAATTTTATCAGTTGAAAAAGTTTTTGGTAGTCTGTCTTCATTCAGCTCACATTGCCCATGTTTTCATGCAATACACAAAAAATCAAGAGTGGGTTTTGTGCTTCTAATGTTGTTAAATAGCTTGTGGGTTTGGGGTTTTTGTTTTGTCCTAAATATTCTGGTTCACTTCTAGGTGTACTGATGTGGGAAGTTTTCACAGAAGGCAAAATGCCTTTTGAAAGTAAGTCAAATTCTGAAGTTGTCCGTGAGATTTCTCAGGGTAACCGGCTTTATCGACCACATTTGGCATCACATACTGTGTACAAAGTCATGTACAGCTGCTGGCACGAGGTTTGTTACCCTTTTTTTTTCCTGCGATATCACTTTACTTTATAATTAATTTGTTATGTAGCTCTAAAAGCAATCTTAAAAAATTGAGGCATTAAATCCTCATTTCACATCTGTGGCACCCTCAGCATCTCTCACTATGCTTTTCACAAACCACACTTAGGTTTACAAGCCTCTGTTTCTTTTGACCGTTGCATCTAATAAATATAAAGCACGTCATTAGTACAATAGGTCTAGACCATCCCTGGTTTTGAATACGCCACTATTGTCTCGCTTCTCTACTGCGTCAAATGTAATACCTTTCTCATACCTCCGTATCATGCATAGCTTTCTCTAGCTCTGCTCTGAATGATAACCTTAACACATTCATATACAAAGTGGGTATGCCCACTAAATGAAATGTGAATTTTAAACCCCGTTTTTCAGGTGTACATCAGACCTCTGTACATCACTACAGCTCCTAGGCTGCACCCCTTTCACCCTCTCCGCTCTGATTTAGTACTTGATGTTCTTTCTCCATTTCTCCAGCACCTATTTCTTTCTATATTGGTATCAAAACATTGATTTCATCAACTTCTCCATCTGAGTAATCCCTTAAGGTCCCTCCTTCTCTAGTATCTACAAGAAATTAATCTTTAATTTTAGATAAAAAGTACTTTCAGAAGAGCTTTGTGTGCAATGCTTTCATGTAAATAGGCAGGCATACACTGAGAGTACCTGGGGAACCTTGTTGCTACCATTGCCTCCTTTATCCTACCTCTCCTTTCTTGCCCATCTTTTAACTCTATATGAAATTTTTAGACCCTGAGTAAAAAAGGCTTAAGAGACTGAAATCTAAACTGCATCTAGCTTGCTTGCTGACTGACTGCAAGCACCCATCGGGATACCAGCCAGCAGAGAGAGGACGGGGAAGAAGTTCTATCTTCTCCTGCCTGCCATCACCCAGGAGTTTGTTCCATGCTGAGCTGCAATACATCAAATGATACAACAGTGAAGATCCTTTTACAACAGCCCAGGAAACATTCCTGAGTATTACGGTTTCCTGAGAGGTAGTGCTTTCCAGTGACCCATTGCAGGGGAGAAATCCTATAGGAATTCTGGTCTGGAATTGAAATAAATATAAAGAAATTTTAGGAAAGCTTGGAAAAGTGGCTGTACTCACGCTGCTGGTGTCATGAAGAACAGATGATTTTTTTCCCTCAAATGATAAACTTGATCTTTTCTTCTGTATTAATAAAATAAAATGTAATTTTTAAGTCGTAGCTTATATGTACTTGTTACCATCTTCTGAAGTCTGGTACTATAATTGATCAATCTGCTAATATAAATTTATCCTCTGCTTTTTTTTTTCAGAAACCTGAAGGACGTCCTACTTTTGCAGAGTTAATAGAGACCCTCACAGATATAACAGAGATGGGATAATCAGAGACTTTACACGAATGTATTTACTGAAAGGTTAGCATTAAGCATGTCAATAACGTAGCTGATACAGAAAACCTCAGCCTTTTACAGCAGTCTCCACTTAAACTGCAATACCAGCATCCTATATATTGAAGCAGCTGTTCAGGCTTGGCCTAATTTTTACTCATTTGAGAGAGATACCTCAGGAGGCTGGTTCGGGATTCTTGAGGCTTTGTTTTCATGATTAGGGAGAAAAATCTGTATGGAAACAAGTAACCAAGCTTACTCACCTTATAGGCTTTTTATTTATTCTTTTTGTCAGAGCTACACTAATTCCTGTAACAATATTATTAAATTATTTGGTACTTAATATGACCCATGCACTGGGGAATACTGATTGGCAGCAGCAAAAATGATGGAAGAACCTCTAAAAGCTATAGCTATATCATGTTTAAAGGCAAGCCCTTTTGCTGCAAAGCATCCAGCACTGAAGAAATGGAGCAGTGTTTCAGAAGGGGCAGCACGCTAACCCCCAACCGCTGGAGCAGCGCCCACGCGTGTGCCCGTACCCACCGCCGCGGATGAAGGCGGGCAAAGGGAGCAAAGGGAGCAGTCATCACTTAGCAGCTCCCATCTGAGCAGCTGGAAAGACTGAGCATCCCTGAAGCATTTTAAATCTGCATCGCAGGTCAAGGCGCCTTCTCTACCAATTCTGTGTAAAAGAAGGAGAGTAAGGATTATCTTAGCCAAACCTCTCCCTGAATTTTCCAGTATTGCCTCCCACTCCTCGCCTGCTGCTGCCTACCCAAATGCCCACACGTGCCTTAGTCCTCCCCTTGCAAGTGCCCAAAACGGTTAATGCACAAGTTAAAGCTGGAACCTGACAGTAAACCAAAGTGCTTTGAACTAGTCTAGCTCAGATGGATCCTGCAATACCTGACATGGACAATGTCTGTAACCCTACTTGTTACGTTATTATTCACTTTTAATTTTAAATCTTAATTTTGGTCGATACAAATATATTATAGAAAAGAAAAGGCAGATGAAGTTAATAACTGTTTAATACAGAATAGAGTCAGACCATTACAAATAAATAGTTTTTTAAAAATATGTGATTGCATTGTGAATTATTTATAGGTAAATACATCATAATATTTCCTTTTATAGCACTTTGTAGACAAAATACTTAAAACCCACTAGCTGAAGAATGATTGAGTTCTGCACAACTTCATTTTTTCTTTCCAAATTTAAAAAATAACTGCAACAATAAAATTAAATATATCGATCATCCCAAGTTTTGAATTTCCAGAAGATGATGGCATCTTTGGGTCACATCCATTCCTGGCATTAATCACTCACCTTTACTGCAATAGCATTTTGGAAGTTATCATCCCTTGGGAAAGGACATTCTTAATCCTATTGTTTGACCATCTGGGAGTACCTTCAAACACACTTTTAAGGCATTTCTGCTTCCAGTGAAGCATGATATCCCTATCGTTTCATATAATCTGCTAGAAGAATTGCCACAAACTGATGTCACTGTGTACTTTTATAATCGACTCATTTATGAGCATTCAGTTCCTTTTCAGACCTATGACTAAATACAGATCTATACAACACAGTACCACCCACTGAGCTCACCACAGCTTTACGCCCAGGCCACAGAAGTACAAGGCTTTTCAGCAGATGATGCACTACAAATGCGAAATTCAGACTGTCTCTGCAATACAAAAGTACATGGGGACTTTGAATAATGTATGAGGCATCTTTTTTAATAGCTCTTGTAAAACTGGTTTTGCCACATTTATTACTGCAAGTTAATATGTTATACACTACAGTACAGCGCAATAAAAAGCTCCAGTAGGTTTATGTACTCAAAGCACCCTGCTCATGCTCGTTTCACTGAGTTGTCCCATGGTGAATATGCATCCATCCTTGAAACATGCTGGTCTAATACACAGCGCCAATAACGCTTGCCTACCAAGCCTTCAGCTTCTCAATATAATCTCTCTGTAGGCTGCTTTGGGAAAATTATGAGTAGGCTGTTATCCTCTGTTATCCTATCCTATACAGTCTGACGCAAATAAATGTAACAGCTGCTATCATCAGGCTGACAGTAAATAAATGAAAAAGCACTAGAACATGCTTCAGAGTCAGTGAAACCAGTGCTTAATCAGCAACAGAAAGGTCTACAGGACAAAGGTCAGGTATCTACAGTGTATTTACTTACCAGAACAGCTACACCCATAAATAAGGACTAAGTAGGCCACCTTAGTCCTCACGGTGTCTCTGAGCTTAGCCCAAACTCTAACCATATTCAGACAGGCAAAAATGAAAGTACTTACACGGGTGAACAGTGAGTGCCACCCATGTCACTGAACATAAAGAGGCGTATGTGGGCAAACCGATGTCTGTTAGCTGTTTTTTTAAAAAACCTTGGTGCGATAAAAGAGAGACCTGGAAGAGCAGTAAAGGTTAGAAGGAGAGGCTATAACTCCCTCATACAGCGAATGTCTAGTCAAAGGCTGTATGAGTGCCCAGCATTTATAAAAATTCAGCTGATGTTCCCTGATCAAACATCAGAAAACTTGCAGCAAGTCAGTATTATGGAAAAAAAGGCAGAATTCCCAGCCTCTCTGCATCACCCGCTTGGATATATCTCTTTTTTATAGAAAAGCTGCATTGTTGACAAACTGGAACGTATTTTCAGAGAATGAAATTACTTCCCTCGTCAAAAGTATTCCTGACGAGCAATGGAGATCAATTACTTGTATATATGAGTCTGATGACATTTATCTCCAGTGCCATTTGGTTTTCAGACCAACATTTTTACCCGCTCTACAAAGTTTCACAAACAGGGAGGCCTGGCAGACACACCAGCGCGCATCACCAAGCGCCGCTCCTCCCTCACGCACCACCAGCCTGGCTCCCGCTCAGCCCCCCCGTCCTGTTCTGAACCTCGGCACCACTTTAAAATCTGCCAGAAAGGAGTCAGCTATGGGAAACCCGCTCTCCTAAAGGAGTATTTTCTAACACACTTGCCAGTTTGTTTTGCTGGAATTTAAACAGTAAGACAATGGCGTTTGCTAGGAGTACATAATTCCCCATATAGCTCCAGGATGCACCGTGATGAGTAAAGAGGTTGAAGTTTTGAATCAGTACTCTTTGGGAAGAAAATTTTTTATAGCATGGCTGTTTTAAGCGTGGCTGGGAAGGCAGGTAAAGGAAGATCGTAGAACAGGTTTCTATAGAAACTAATAACGTATGTACTTCCTTCCAAATTCCCTGCAGATTATTTAACCAATCCAAGTCTTCTTGACCTACCTACATGTAATCAGCACAGCTATGTAATGAATTTAATTGCCCATTAATTTGTCCTGAGGTACGGTAGTAATGAGTAGCTGCCAAGATTTGTTTTGTATCAGCATTTAAAAGCCGTAATTTGGTTGGCAATGTAT
Organism: Calonectris borealis; assembly: GCF_964195595.1. Taxonomy (NCBI): domain Eukaryota; kingdom Metazoa; phylum Chordata; class Aves; order Procellariiformes; family Procellariidae; genus Calonectris; species Calonectris borealis. The sequence goes on along the minus strand of NC_134315.1, from coordinate 29,943,825 downwards.
TGCTTCTGAAGTTTTCTTTGTCCTAGTTCTTAACCATTCCCCCTACTTTCCACACCACTTCAAATTACTTTAGATAACATCCTTCATTTCACTGCCTGGAAAACCTGGCAACTCACTGAAGTACTCTCCACTGAGACTGGCCATGAGAAAGAGAACCCTAATACATCAGCTTTGGGTTTTCTTCCCTAGTTTAGAAGGGAAGGCATTTTCACTTGCCCGTTATTTTTGTCCCTCAAAATCCATGTCTTTTGACTACTAATCAGCAGCATTAAATGTTCCTTGCTGATGCTTTGTACAGAACACCAGGGTAAAAATAACACATCTGGACAAATTGGGTAATTCTGTAAGAGAAGCTGAAACCTCTTGATCTTTCCATACTCTTCCTTCCAGTTCCATCCTAACATTACAGACTTTTTAGCTCAAGGGGAATATATAGTAGTTTCACACGTGGCTTTCCTAGGGGAGTAGAAAATTTTCTTTCCTACCAGAAAAACTAGTAAAAAAGTCAAAACTACTAAAAGAAGGTCATGATCAGGTCAGATGCACATGAACTGCAAGGATATCAGCCAGACCTTCTTCATTTAGAATCCACTTATGTGTGCATAGGACCAGCTGCTAAAGCCAAGATTATTCACTTTGGATCTATCAGACAGCGTTTAAATGCTTACCAGAAATATGAATTACACTCCTTTTTATCCCTTGTTTAAAAAACACAGATCATTTAGTACATAATCCATGAATAATTTATTACAAGAGAAATATTAACATAATTTCACTAAAAAGTAAAAGTATTCCAAATTAATAACTAAATATAAACATTTTCAAAAATAACACCTCTTATAGCAAATGTTTTTTATACAAAAAGATAATCAATAATTTACTTCTCAACATGATAGACTTCCTGTATACCATGAAAATAAGCATTAACTCTGGTTTTCTGACATTGTAAGAAAATAACATTATTTTCCTAGCAGATGTTATTTATGTATAAAAGCAGATAGGCAGGTCCAGTAGAAAATACAGAAGTTTTGCTTGGTACAAGTTAATTGACTGGCAGGAGTTGGTATAAAAAGAGCCAGACTTGGTATAAAAAGAATCCAGACCCTTCTCAAAGAAAGTATTACTACATATCTTAAAAACATGCCAACACACATCCATTCAAGAATTGAACTGGTTGCTTTTTCGTACAAATAACCCATTCGATCACACCACAGTGATGACTGTATAAGCAAATAGAGGGGCCACCAGCTATGCAAAAGGATCGCCTTTTCTCTTTTTAGGGTCAATCAATATTTTCTTCAGTTATTCTTTAAATTGTATAATTCAGAGTGAAAAGCAATGCAAGTTTTTGTTACAAAGGCAAACTGTAAAGAAAACTCCATCTTTAGTCTTTTTATTATTTGTATTATCTGTTTTTAACTATAAAGATTTTGTAGCTTGAATCTGGCCAATAAAGCCAAAGTATTCTCTACATTACCTAAGAAGTAATGAAACTCTGCTTATATATTTTCTTCTCTGAAGCTTTTTAACGTGCATTTTAACAGCAAAGAATTGCTGCAAGTCTCACCGCTTGGAAAGCTGAAAAATATTCCAAAGCTGTATACATTGTCATTATATTTTCAAGGCAAGTACATTTTGTGTGAAAATGTCTCTTTTGCTGGGGTAACACTGCTGCCTGCACTATTGAATGTATTCTCAAATTAGGTAATCACAGGTGATAACCTGAATACCCATTGCCTAATGACATCTCCTGGGTTTCTCTTTACATCAGCAAGATTACCTGCAATCTTTTATAACGTACTGTGAGCAGAAGAACCAGACTCACTTTTCAGCATCACGTTTTTCAGATACGCTCTTCATTGTAAAAACGAAGGTTTAGAAATAAGGTGCAGGTGATTGATACAATTTCTACCTCTTCCTATAGGTATGTCAACTACAAACCTATCCAAGAGAAAAAAAAAAGGTGCGTGTAATTTAGAAGTAACTTTAAGCTGGTATCCCTAGTGTTACTTTCTAGTTTTTGATAGCTTCTAAAGCATCATTAAAAATCATTAACAAGTGAGATGTTTCATGAATGTCTTTCAAAAAGGAAGTACTTAAACTTTGCACAACACAAACGTATGAAATACCAGTAGCAACACTTTAGTTCTTACAGCTAAATTATGAGCTTGCTTTCATGGAACAATTCGCTATCTATCCAAAGTGTCCACTTTTGCTACACTCTTTGCACATTAGAGAATATACAGCCTGCTTCATGAGGAGGTTCTGCTTGGCATATAAATCTCACCTGATTAAAATCAATTTTTAATTGCTGAAATGCTAGCATCCTCTGGCAAAGGTTGCACACTTAAAAACCCGAGAATTTGAAATACTACCTTTCTGATGAGCTCGTCATGACCCACACATCTGATTGCTGAAGCTACTTTCTTGGTCACGAAGTGGCAACAAAGGGGATTGTAATGAGTAAACCATGGACTGTGCAAGCTGTTTTTGTGAGATAAAAATCAGTGACCACAACTAAGGAGCATACTGTGGTACAGATACTAATCTTCAAGGCCTATGGTAGATTTATAGCTAAAACATCTAATAGAGGTGAATACTCATTTTTAGAAAAGGCCAAACTAAACCAAAAGATGTTTTGATGTTTCTCACCCCTTGTTTACAGCCCTTCCTTTACCTAGTATTTTTAGAAATAGTGCATGGATTGGAAAATTGATTTTGCTTTTATAATGGAATATGAAATAACAGGACTGTTCTGCTATTAAAGAAACAATGATATCTTTCCTGAAAATGAGAAGAAATTTTGAAAAGCTTAAATGGGTTTTGATGAATAGATGGCAATACTAGGAAGAAGTACAGAAATAAATAAAGCCCCTTCTTAAGCCTCAAAGTATAAAACAGAGTGGAAATTCTTAAATGCACATTCTGGTTTTCTTCTGCCTTTGAATAATTTATTCTTTTATCTCACATAATTTTTTTAAGCCAACAGCAACTGTGTTCAGGCCTCTAATGAATTTGCTTTTTCTTAAAATGTAACTTGGTCATAGTTTTGAAATAAAAAGGTACGTGCACATCCAGGGATTTGTAATCCATTCAGGACTCCTAAGGTAGAAGACCTAGGATTTTGCTGTTAAAAAATGGATTTTGAACGAGAATGGTTACCAAGAACCACATTTCATAAATTTTTTGGTGACTTCTATTTGAGATTCATTGGTAGGTCATCAAAAATGAAAAAAACTTGCTTAAAATTTTATATTAAAAGCTAAAAGGGTTAAACAATATTTTCTTCATATTATATCTCCAGTGAATATCCTTCAGGGAGACTATCTACAAGTTTGCTTGGCAATAAATTACAAAAATATAAAGAAAGCCTGAAATATTAAGGCCATCACTAAGGTAATAGCAAAGTGCTTGTCACTTCAGCAAGGATTATCTTTTATCATGATGGGAAAATCGCACTTTGTAAACATAGCTTACAAAGACCATTCTTTTCTGCTAAAATTCTCCAATAGGAGATGCTGCATAAAAAAAGGACAAGGTTGTTCATTGCCTGACATACAATCACCATCAGATTTCTGTCTGTCATGTTAATTATTGAACATTTTCGTTCATTACTACCAACAGCTGGCACAGAGGAGTGGCCCACACTTAACTGGCCTTATAGACGGTTTTCCAGAGGATTGCAGAAAAGAAGAGCGTTCTGGTAGACACAGGTGGGCTGAGTCTGCAAGTCATGATACTTCAATGATGAGCACCGCTTGAGAGTTTCATTGACTGAATAAAACGTTGTCCTCCTCATATGCCGAAGCTGGGTCTTCCATGCTCTCCAGTAAAGTGTGACAGGTTTCGTATTCACGGTGTGGTAACGATGGTTCTTTGGCAACAGTAGACATCAGCTGGCTCCAGGTGATATTAGTATTTTTGAAAGCGTGCAATAGAAAAATGCCTATGATGATACTGCAGAATCCGCTCAGGGTTCCAATGATATCACCCAGGTCCATACTACTCCACTCCTTGAACAGGATGATGGAGCATGTCACAACCGTCGTGGTGAAACACACATAATAAATAGGTGTCACTAGAGATGTATTGAACACGTCCAACGCTTTGTTGAGATAGTTGATCTGAGTGCTGACTGACAACACTAAGATGCCCACCAAAATGTAAACCAATGGATGTCGATAAACTGGCTTCCGCTCCAGCACTTGTTTAATGGCAATGCCCAGACCTTTCACAGATGAGACAGAGAAGGCACCAATGAGTGAGCAAATTAAAATGTAGATCAGTATATTTGTCTGACCTCTCCTTGGAGCCACGATAAAAATCAGCATGAGGGCAACAACTGTCAGGAGAACAGCAAACGTAACAAATGCTGTAAGAAAGAGGAAAGGGAAGAAGAGTAATGTGCATGAGAGAAAATACCAGACTACGTCCAAATACATGCTAAAAGTTATCAGTGTCCCGAACACTTCTCTATGAACTGTTGCACGAGTTCATTGCAATTGCATACAGACCTGGATCTTGAAGCTTTCTTTCCATCTCATCTAGTGAGGTGACCTCCTCCTCTTCAGGGGCGTGAATAACCATGACCGTTGACCCCAAAATGCTCAGTACACAGCCCAGCTTTCCATGAATATTCAGCTTTTCATTTAAAAAATACGATGACAATATAGCACTGTTCGGCAAAATATAAATAAAAGGTTCAGCTCCACCAGCCACGCGAGACGTTCAAAATCTTTCTGTGTAACATGATAGTAATTCAAAACCTCTTTTGAATTTGGATGTATGGGAAACCAGCCTGAAACAATCAAATCTCAAGGAGTTTTGCAGGAAGGTTGGTCAGTACCAAGAAGGTCAGGTCAGGTTAGGTTTTAGTGGGGTTAGCAACCCTGATCCCTCCCCTCCAGGTTGTAAAGGGGCTTGAATTGCTCAAGGAACTTCTCATTACTGAATGCCTGGGTCAGGGGTATGTACTCTCACACATCCGTAGATTGACCACACGAGCTATTATTTTCTTCCAAAAATAAAGCACTTTATTTGCCATTAGAACCAACGCACACAAGTTTTGGAAACTGTTCCTCCTCATCCCTCCCCAGGCTCTCCCACCCAGGCGAAGTTTCTGCCTGGCTTGCCAGGACTCCCCCAAAACCCAGAGAAGGCACATCTCCCCCTTCAGAGAGGACTGACCCCAGGCCCTCCAAGGGGTTCAAGATTTAACCTGAGGATAATCACATGGCCCAAATGAGGCCATGGGGCCTCACAGGGCACACGATAGCCAGCTAGAGTACAACCTTAGGGACAGACACAGGCTTAACAGTGCGTGGACACGCTCACGAAGAGTTTTTCAACCCACGGATCAAATTACAGCTATTTTTTCACAGAAGGGTAACGAGCTCACTGACAGGAATTTCTCACGACCTCTCTGCCTCATGAAAACTGGAAAGATAGCTATCCACATCAAAGGGGAGGGTGTTAAAAATCAGGCTTTTGAGAAGCAGCAGCCAGGCAGCCAGTTAGTCTGCATCTACCTACACGCTGGTCCCAGCACATCTGTAGGTGACAGAGTTACACTGGTTTTGCTATGACAGAATGGCTGCATTTTTAGCAGTTAGATTACTGCAAGCATCTTTTTAAAAAAAACAAAAAACAAAAAACCAAAAAACGTGGCCCAGGTTGGTTTTAAACACAATGTTTCATATAGTATACTCAGGTCTTAAAAATAAGAGTTTTATATTTAAAATACAGTAATTCCATTTTGCTAATAAATTATTGCCCAGAATGTTTGTTGTAAGCATAATCCATATATTTTCTGCTTCTGTGATAACCATATTAATGTACGTGCTTAAGTATTTGGAAATTATTTGTTTCTTCATACATAGGAAATAATGAGTGTTTGAAGGGCATCCATATTTCAAAAGAACCGCAATTTTTAACTGTGGATATTTTAAAAGCTAGAATTTTCTTTGCCTTCTTTCCAGAAGAACTTGGAAAAGACCAATCAAACCCCAAATGCTTGCTAAGTGTGCCTTAATATGAAATTATGCTCCTATAAAAAAGAAATGTTTTTGTAAACATTTTAATGGGGGAATACTGTATTTTCTTTTAAAGTTTTGTCACAACTGAAGAACAGGATAAGACTTTTTAAGAAAGCTTCAGTTCTCTAGGAAGAGATGAATTACAGCCTTCTACCACCATGCATCAGCAGTATACCTGGTATATGCTGATAAGAAATACTTTATCATGTAGGTGGAAGGCTTTAGGGAAAGCATATATTAGTCTTTGGAACAAGGCTTCTCATTCCCTCTACCCAGAAAAATTCAGTTCTAAATAAGCAAGGGACCTTTCCCCCAAGGAACCCAAAGCATTTTTTGTCAATATATTGCTTTTCAGTTTTCTTATTAAAATTCTCTACTTTCAGGCAAAGACATTGTTTTTTCCCCACGAAATGAATGGTTCATTTGCCAAAGTTTGCTTCCAGTTTGTACTAACCTTATGAGAACACTCAGTGCACCCAAGGGGGTAACTAAGGTTGCAGGTGCAAAGGCATAGGCAGCAAAGTTTGCAGCTTCTCCTAATCCCACTGCAGAAGAAAGAACATTTGGATCAGGTTGAAGGGGGGCAATAAAAGGCATACTATTATAAATATTTTGTATGATAGCTATGATAGCAAATATAAACCAAAATCTTTTTTCTACACTATATATGCAAATTTTCCTTTCAAAATTATCTAACCTCCTCTGGACATAATAAAGGCTGAAGAAAGTTAAATACTTTTCCCCTAAGTACTCCTAGAACCTGGACAGATTCAATCCCATTGCTTTTGACTGGATATTAAAGAAAAGGTTGCTATTCTGCAAAGAGCTCCCAAGAGCAAACACAGTATTTGAGAGGTGGGATATCAGAACAGCTTCTGTCATAAAGGTCATTGCAAAGACATTTCTTTTAAATGAGGGGAGTGAAAAACCAGGGAATAAATCTCTTTAAAACAATCTGATGCATGTAGCATTTACATACAGTTTGAGAGGAAAGAGGTGACTTACTCGATAGCAATCCAGCCCACCAAAGCCATTCCTTCAAATAAGAATATCCACCTTGTCCTGAAAGCAGAAAAAATAATTTCATCTTAGAAGAAAGAGATCACCTTATTACAATAAACCAAACTACAGCTTCACATTTGCCTCTAGTCATATAAAGTACTGAAAGAGCATGTTATCTGGATGTGACACGAAGAATATTTCATTTGATTTTGACTGACATTTTTATTAACCGCTCTACTGCTTTGTGACTTGGACTTCTGAAAAATGGTATTTGACTAAAGAGAAAGTTCCAAGCAAAAGTAAAATGTCCATGAAGATTGTTGGTGAGCTGAAGACATGCTTCAAAGTGCTTTCTCAGGTCAAATCCAATATATTCATACACAGTCAGCTGCATTTTGACTCTGCTTATACTTTAAATTGAGAGAAATTAGAAAGAAAAACGCCACTGCATGCTTTAATTTTTTTTACATAAAACATAAGTATATTGAACATTCAGTAACACTTTTTTTTTCAAATAAGCAAATTCTCTGGAAGAGTGTATTGCAAGAAACACAACAAACAAAAGAAGAACTGCTAATCATATATATTTAAACCCATGCAAAAGGAATTAAGAGATTAGACCAATGGGTTTTTTAAAAGCTCTCCACATTTTTCTAGCTCTTCATCTGTTGACTTTGATAAAAGAATAGTTGTACTAACTGCAGAAACCTTTGTAATAAGTATCCTTTTTACAGCTCATTGCACTTCCTTTTTTTAAAAAAGAACTAAACCTAGTCAGCGTCTTAAGACTTTCTATCTCAAGTCAGGGGGAAAAGCTGGGAAAAAAGAGACAGAAAGGCGTTTTGAAGGGTAAGACAAAGGAAAAACTGTATTTGGTATCTAACTGCTGTCAGGGAGGAAATATCACCAGCTCACTACATTTAATACCGACTGCTGCCACAACAGCCCCAAGAATTCTGAAATCTCAGTCCCTGTAATCACACCGTATTTCCATGCCTAATCAAGACAGGACTTCTGATCACCGTTGAAGTATGACGGTTTTCAACTATGGTGGTTTTAAACGCGTGATCTGTGACTCAAACTTTGATTTTGCCGAGTTATAACAGAGGTGTTTGTGTCCCCAGCAGGAGCGAGGCTGGCACCAGCGCTTACCAGCTCGGGGGACCCCTTTGTCTGCCAGTTTCAAAAGTCCTTTCTTCTTCAGTATGAAACTAGAACCAATAAAGATACTGGAACCTATTGCCAAAGCCAAGCCAACGTAGAGGCGATATTTGCTTCCAGCAGGTGTGGAAATGCTCCGGTTCGTTTCATTGAGAGTCCCGTCCATAGAGGCAAGGAGAGAAGAGCAGGATTCAGACACGTTGATGATCTGGCACCATGCTTGGCAGGAGTCATGGCAAGCAAAAGAGAGCACAGCACCTGGGAAGAGAAAAAGGAGTATAAGTGATTCATGAACAAGGCACAGCTCTGAAGGAGACCCGTCCTCGCTCTGCTCATTCCTTTCCACATCTTCCCAGAGCACTTGTCATTTCTGACCGTGCAAATAACTCACAAAATCCACATAACATACATAATGCTGCCCCAGGTCATTACCCACCCCTGTAATTCACAGGTGCATGCCTTATTTTATATTTTTTTTTTTGCACTACATTGGCTCAGTCAAGCAATTAGGGCAATACCAAGGAATAAAATATTATCTTCAATGTAAAATTCAACCTGAAATTGTAAAAGCTAACCTGAAACCTGAGGAAGAAAGGGTTCTTTTGGGTTGTGCAGAGACCACATCCCCAAAACACAAACGTACAGCCAAATCCATGATTTCAGACTTTGCCTGCTGTTATTCCAGGCTTCTGCTTTTACATTTGTAGCTGAGATTTGGAAACAACAAATAAAAAAAAAAGAGAAGGGAAAAAAAAAATCTGTATAGGGAGCAAACCCTTGCTGCATATGGGTACTAATATATTTTATTAAAATTGTTCAGTGACTACTATCTTCTTTAAGCAATCATAAAATTTTGAGGTGGCGGCCTCATTACAATTCACAGCAATTTTCATCTAACCTTAACAACCCCTCGCTGGAGGAAGTCCACAGCCTGCAAGGGACAGTCCCCCTGGCTATCCCTGCAACACAGCTGCAGGGCCGGGTGATCCTGAGCTAAGACTGAAGCTTCACACTCTCCACCAGCCAAGCCTTATCAGCATCAGTACGATGACAGCCTGTGGGAATGATGTCATGGCCATCAGGCTAGATGTGTTTTTTAAAGGAAGAAGAGGTATTGCATTTCTAAGAACAAAAGGAGTTGTTATTTTGCATGGGGAAGCAGGAACCCGGCAGCAATGCTGCAACGGGGGCTTATCGTAGTCTCGGCAGATGTTTCACAGTTTCTCAAGGTAGACTGCAGCACGCAAACAGCGTGGATCAGAGAATCTAGGCTGGAATAGCTTTTAAGGACAGCCTTTTTGGAAAGAAAGGTTTTATTGCAAAGATGTTAAAATATGAAACAGCAGATGCAGAAGTACAAAAGCTCAGTCCATTGTGATTCATATAAAGCACTGGATGCAACAATTAATTTTGCTTTCCATGTTTCCCCTGTAATTAAAATGACACATGAAAGATTCATCCTGCTGAGTGGCGCCATCAGTAATACACTCACTTTTCCCCCCCCCCTCCAACTAAAAAAAACACTTGGAGACTTGGTAGAAAAGGATGTGCCTCTGTGACTGTTCATACCCAAGCTCTGGAAATATTAATGTTCTGTCAAAAGTACTTCACTGCACAATTAACAATAAGCAGCCTTGGATAATTCACCTAATACTGTTTAGGAAGAAATATTTAAAATATCAAAAGTATTAAAAACAGTATGAAATTTGACAGCATATCTTCATTTGCAGCTGACAATGTCGATACTAACACTGGGAGGTACCGCCCTTTACAAGTAAGGAACTAAGAATGAATACCTGCGCCCAGTTGTCCTGTGCCACACTGCACAACAAACACGCTACAGTAAGTTAACATTTGATTTTCGGGCTGTGCAATCACATTTCCTGTTTGCCAAGAGAGTTTCTATGTAACACGAGTTGTTTTGTATTGCTAAGCCAGACTTCGTAAAAATAGTCCCACAAGATGGGTATGTCCATATTCTGCAGCTGAAGATTAAAATCTTAAAGAATTTACAACTACATGAAACTACTTTTGCATAGTGTGTAGGACAGATAGTATTCTGCCATCTTATCATTATTAGAAGTTGCAACTGGATAATGTAAGAGAAATGGGATTTGCATCTGTATCTGAAAGCATTTTAAAATCCTAAAGTACCAGCGTAGTCTTAGAAGAAGAAAATTTTGCATATACTTAAGTTTTGATGTAATTATGAAAGATTAAATTACAAAAGAAAATTACAGGCAAGTCCTTTAAGCATAGATGTTTCTCTTAGCTAACACACATCAGCGCAAGGCAAAAAAGTGGAGAGGTTGCCAGTGAATGAAATCCCTTAGCTCTCAATACCTTATAATGATGCTAAACGGGACTGGCGATGGTTGTGCCAGCACCACTCAGCTACTACAGGCTTTATCAGAGAAGCAGCAACAGTTCTTGCCTTTAAATTAAAAGAAAGCATCAGGACAAAAACTCTTGATAAGTACGGTCTTTTAGCTACCCGCAATGGTAAAGGCAGTTTTCTAGCAGTGTGTTAGGTTTCTAAAGTGAAGAAAATAACACTCTTCTCCCCCTTTTTGTAAATGGTGTACTTTCATTTAGCTGGAGATGAATGGCAGGCTTATTCCCTTCCATATGACACTTTTTCTACTGATTCTTAAGTTTTCCATTCCCCAGCAGACTTTACAACATTGAATAATGAAAATTTAATCATGCCATCTGTAGCAAGGCACTCAGTGACTGCCACAGGATGCTTCCCTCCTTTCTGAAATACAATCTTTGCTCACATTTACAAAGAGATGTTGGATTTTTCGCCTGTTCTGTCTGCCAGCTGAGAAGAGTCGTTTTGTATTGTTGTGATCTCTGTTGATTATGCTGAGCGGCTTTTTCTAGTTTTTAAAAAACCTGTCATTTGTTCCACTTGCGTGTAAAGTGGTATGTCACTCCACTGATCAAAGAACCACCTAAGAGCTGGGAAGAGGAGGCTGCTCCAGGAATTACTATTACTTTATTCCCCACTGTGACCAGTCTAAAGATTACCTGGAAGGACTGAGGAAGGTGACAAATCTCTGAGGCCACCCGGCTTGCTCAGCACCCAGTTTCTGTAGCTAAGCTAGTTTCACCTCCCACTTCCAAACGTCAACAAACATGAACCTGTCAGCAGAACCCCTCCTGGCAGAAATAAACTCTCCGAGCTCTGACCCAAGTCTGAGAGCAACAGGAAACCAGTCTGAGTTCAGGTGGCCACTGTTGTAACTTCTGAAGTGTTTTTATGATTCAGCTAAACCCGAAAATGTTTTCTTGAACACCTAAATATTATCTGAGTCGGGTAGATCAACCAGCCCGGTACTACACATTCCTTGTAGCAATTTTAACTTGCAGTCCTGCACAAGCCTAGGACAAACATACCCTGCAGTTCGCTAGTGACAGCCAGCTTAGCTTTTATCCCGCCACTGAAGATACTGGTCCTAAGTCATCTGGAAAACTATTTGCTTTTATTAGACATGTAATTTGACCACTCCTATTGCGCTCACGAGTCAGCTCACACCTGGCAGGGACATGAAATGCCTTTCTTGGTTGCCCAGGAAATACCAAGCCCACCTTCACCAAGGCCTGGCTACTGGGGCCAGAAGTCGATGTACTGAGAGGCAGCAAGGATTCGTTCCCCGGCACACCCCCATTCACAAAAATGCACAAAAGATGCTGAAAAGAAGGTTTAGACTCAAGCCAGACACGGGAGAAAAGCGGGAGCCCCTCCAGAGCCGGCAGCGCCTCACTCCTCTCGGAGAACAACTGCGTGACGTCACGGCAGAGCAAAGTCTTACGTATACAGGAGTGATGACAGCCGCTGCCGCGGTGCGGGCGCAGGGGCAGCGCGGGGGCTACAGGAGCGGCGCCGGCCGCCGCGCACATACCGCGCCCTCACCTCCGCCCGTTGCCGCGTCCCCCGCGCGCCCTCCGCCCAGCGCCGCGCACCCACCGCACGCTCCGCGCAGTGCCGCGCACCCCCCCCCCCCCCGCGCAACCCCCCGGCTCCCCCTCCGCGCCCGCGCAGGCACTGACCCGTGCGGCAGGACGGGCGGGCGGGCAGCGGCTCCCGGTGCCCCATGCCTGAGGGCCGCCCCCTCCGCGGGCTCCGCAGCGTGGCGGGCGGCGGCGGCGGCTCCGCCCGCCCGGGCGCGGCCCGGCGCACCTGGGCGCGCCCCGCTCTCCCGCCCCGCGGCCCCCGGCCGGGCGGCTGGAGGTGGAGGTGGCATCCCCGCCGCGCCCGTGGGCGCGTCCTGGGGGGGAACAGGCACGCAGGACTCCAGGAGTGACCCCGAATGGGTTTTATTTTGTATAAATCGTTATAAAGTCCCAGTTCTCACCTGGGGACTTATGCGACCCCACCTGAACACTGAATGCAAAGGAAAGAGCTCTCTCCTGGGGTACCGGGGCAGTATTTTGGTCTACTGGAAATTTCTGTAAGATTAATTTTCCTCCCCTTCATACCTGGGAGAAGAGGTGAGCAGTTTTAATGTGCAACCACGTAAGTGTGTGATGGGCTGCCTGCGCTAGCCTTGATCGCTGTCTCTGCGGGCAGGCGGGGGGACCCCCCAGCCAGAGTGTCCCCGCTTTGCGGAACAAGGGCAGTGTCTGGTGATACTTACCCTGAGATGACTCCCTGTGGTTGAACAGGCTCCAAGGTGTTATAAGAAACAATTATCTTAATTACCCAATCAATACTTTCAAGGGAGAAGTCTAAGCCCTTGTTTTTAACATGGTTAAGTGAAATACATTTACAAAATGTATGGCTTAATAAGCCATTACGTGCTAACCTAGGGTTACCCCGAAAACTTCCTGGGATAGTCTGAGGACCTTTAGCATGCACAAGAGCTCCCCAAACTGGAGCCAAACTGAGCTATGAATATAACACACCTCCTCAGAGCACCAGAGGGACATGCTGGCTTGAGTCTAGCAGAGTTGTAACCATGCTTTGCAGCACAGCACCTAAATTAATCATCTTTGGTTTTGCAAAGTTTATTAGTTCTGGTGCAGACTGGTGAAATATGGTGATGGTGCCAGCAAAATAACTCGGTTTTTCCTGCCTTAGGCAAACTTGAGTTTGCAGTCCTGGGGTTAAACCAAGAGATCAATGTCTTAGTTTCATTTTCTGTTTCTGTATTTATTTTTTAATATAAACAGCGCTCTGTATGTTAGGAGAAAAGGAGCATTGCATTTGGTTTTGTGCATTTAATTACCTATCCACTTTATCTTTACAACGTCTACATTATAAGAATTTCTGTGGAAGGTGGCCTGAACTGAATGCAGGCTGCCTTATAAAAAGAGTTTGAATTCTCTGCTTTAACTTTTCTAAAACACAGATTACTGCTACAAAAGAGCAATAATTTAAAATAGTATTTAAAACAGTTAAATTAAAATCTTAAAACACAATCTGAAAATTTGGGAGCAAACTTCCATCTTCTTGTACAACATAAGCATGCCCATAGGATAAAACCACATATATGGACAGATAGATGTCTGCAGTCTGCTCCCAACTCCTATTTTTGTTCTATGCGCCCTCAGATCTGTTTCTGACAAAACCTCTGTTTCTGTCAAAATGTGTCAATTTTTCCAGCTCCCTGCAATTTGACTGAAGCACATGAAGTGTCAATCTTGCAAGCGACTCAGGTGGCAGATCCGCAGAGAAGAAGGGAGGTGGTAACATCTGCAAATGCCTGCTGAAGCAGCGGAGAGGGTGAGCTGCCAAAGACCACCGCTTCCCTGGCACAGCTCTCGCTGACCTGCTGGTCAAGGGTGCACTGCGGTGCGGTACCCAGAACAACGATACCAAGAAACAATGCAGTTAACACTTCTGCAGATCTGCCTCTCTACAAGCCAACTCCTATAGCAGACCATGGACATCAAAATGTTTTCAATGAATGAACAAAATATTTAATCTGAGATACACTTACTTGTTTCTTGGTTGAAAATCTTTATATAGCTCATGCTTCAAGTTTTCAAATCTGCAATAAACTGTGAAAACACTATGAAACTTTTTTTTCTGAGAAAAAAATATGAAGTCACAAAAAACTTATAGCTAACAATCCAAGTCAATGGACAGATGTAAAGAATGTGCAGTCTAAAATATAATTACAGAAGGGAGTGGCTACACTTCATGTGTGTATACTTCATTGATGATCTACAGCACTTTGCATACTCAACTAATTTCAAAGAACTCTGAGACAATGCCAAGAAGAAAGAAACTACATAGAAGTAATTTATCAACATTGATATATTTTTCTTTATTTTGGATGACATGCAAAGGTCAAATGGGAAAGCAAATAGTGTCTTGATATACAATCTTATCCTCTGAGATAAAGAGAAAAAAAGATGCTAGTTGACCATTCAAAATGGCATCTATGACTGATTTAGAGCAATGCCTGGATCATCAGCTAATGCAAATCAACACAGCTCCACTTATTTCAGTGGAGCTACGCCAGCTATGGCTAAGCACAGGTCAGCCCTTTTGTGTATGAACTAACAATATGCATGTACCAACAGTCAAAGCAATTTTGTGGCAATTCACATTTCTTCAAAAGAGAAATAAAGACGTTATGAAATCCTGCTATACCCTTCTGGGTTACTGTACTAATTTTTTCCATTAAATGTATGGAAAATGCAAGAGAGAAGTTATGTTAAAATTCTGTTACTTATGCAATGAACAAAAGATTTGCTTAATAAGTGCTTGTTAAGCAAGCACTGACTTTAATTGTTGGTTTTCAATTAAAAAATGGAAGCACTGAATATCTAGCTAAGTTTTTACTTTTACGTTTATAAATAAAATAGTCATTGGAAATCTCATTTTTGTGCCTTAATAAAACCCATCTTGCCTCTGTGTTGGCTATGAATGACTTAAAGTTTGTGTGACTTGTTGGCTTTGTCAGAAATTCTTTAATTTTCTTGAGGATTTTTTTTCTCATACACGTATACATAGAGTTCCTTATATGTGTTATTATGCAGTATTTAATTATATTATTTTAAGTACTGAAAATGATGACAACAGGTTTCACCACAGTGAGAAAAATTGTTCACTGTGCAGCTAGTCCAGGTGCAGACATGAAGCAAGATCTATTTTTTTGTTTTTTGTTTTTTTTTTTTAAGGAAAGCTGCCTATGGCATTTTGAAGTCCTGTCATCATTGCTCAGCCTCTCTGTTCTACATTACTGTTCCCTGCCTGCAGCCGCTGCTAACCGACAGGGTCCAAACAATACGGTCAATATGGCAGCTGCAGACAGGCTCACTACCTGTCCTGGCTCGCAGCCACACAAAAATTACCGAGCTAGATCTGAGAGTGGAGCTCTGACCATGGGAACTTCACCTGCCCTAAATGCTGGTGATTTAGTGTAGACTTGCAGGAACAACATGTAAAGGAATTAACTTCAACTGAGACAAAAAATGGTGCCTCTAGTTGCAGTTCAATATGATTAGATTGCTGTACTTGTTGTGAAGAGATTACTCCTATACATGGTGCCTTAAAAATGCTCAGATACTGCTGCCTTAGCTACTACTTTACAATGAATGAAAGACAAGCAAGGCTAGATATACCAAATCTGTTTTAACTACAGTGCATTTTCTATCACTCTTACCAGTGACAATACCATATATTGATGATTGTCTTGGAAATAGAATTAATCTCAATGGAATCCCCTTTGTCTCAGTAAATATTTTAGCATCATTATTCTGTGCAACCAGCCTAGATTTCCCATGTTATTTTAGCTTGAAATAAAACTCTGCTAAACAGAAATCCTAACTGACTGTTCAGAGCTACTGGCACCCTGCAGGGTCACCACATTTATTCTTTATCCCACAGATATTATTGAATGAAGTTCTATTTTTTTTCAGAGGGTGTTCTGGTGGGCCTGCCCCTCTGTTCCTTGCAGGTTCCAGGTTGGGAGGAGAAGAGGCATCTCAAGCCACCTCAACCTGGGTGGCACAAGGAGAGCCTCATCACATGTTCTGCCCAGGGCATATAAATAACTGCTGGGCACAGCCAGCCACAGCACTCATCATGCCTGAGGATATTTCAGGAGTGCTAATCCCTCCTCAGAGTAGTCATGCAAAACTAGGGTCTGGACCTGGAAGATGCTAGTAAAAGACTTTGACATAGTCTTTTAGCATGCTATGTGGTGTTATGCTGTGTGCCTGTTAGCGCTAATGTCCACAGAAGACTTGAGCCTGTCCAGTGCTTTCCAATTCCGGCCTCATCTCCGTATGGGAATCTAACACACCAACACACACCTTAAATTGCTTCTTTTTCCCTCTCCATCACGCACCCATTTAACTCTAAAGTAAAAATACAGTACCACCTACTGGTGGAGATACTCTTTGCGTTGATGGTTTTCCAGTCCCCGAGCCTCGTTGGGACCGATTGTGCTTCATGACACTGAATTCCTCGTAACACCGCTCTACCCAAAAGAGTATTAAATAACCCAGAAGCCCTGGAGCCTTCTCAGCTACAGCACTTCCGACATGACATTCATTGCTGAAACAGCATTAGCATTAGAAAAGACAGAACAGTATTTGCAGAAGATAAGCCTGCCAAAACTGTGGTCCCAACCCAAATACCCATCTGTGTACACAGCTACAACACAGTAAGCTGAAGGCAATGTTGTGCCATTAAAACCTACTTAATTATAAATAAATACATAGGTATAATGTATCTAGTGTTTTGGTCATGAGTGTCTGAAACTAGAGGTAGCTTTAATAGGATTGAGAAGAATTACAGATGATGACAAAGCAAGACACAAAAATAGATTAAAGTTGGCCTACTAAAACAATAATCCATTAGTGCGGTCATTCTCCCATCAGTCAAGGTTACTTCACTGGCATACAGAACGACAGGAAAAATATCTGTGAAAAAATATTGACTAATGTAATTGTCAGTGAAGTCAATGACAACTATGTAACTGGCTTTTAAATGAGGGCAGAATTGAGACGACTGTGTTGAGCTCACCCAGAACTTGTCCTGCAAACCTCTTTGCAGATGAATGAGGTCCTGTCCACTGTCAGACAAGGAACTGGTCTGGCCCAGTAGGACTCATCTTCCTCTGTCTGGGAACTTCCTTGAAAAACTCCACGGTAAAACAGATAAGAAAAAATATGTTAATAGTTGCTTTACAGGACTTTTTTTTAAAAGAAAACTGACTGTTCTCCACCAGAGTAAAAAGGTGTATCTCCTTTGTAGTTCGTATTGACTTGAGAGACACAACATAGACTTGCCTGGCTTGGTTGGTCATCTAAAACTTTTGGACAAAGGTATGGACCAAATGCAGGAGTTCACAATTAGTTTGATGTTCGTGTGACACACAACAAGGCATATGTCCCAGACACTCAGTGCCACCACGTATTCACAAAATCACTGCTCAGCATTGAACATTGAGATCTTTCAGACTGCAAACCAGGCAAAAACCCATGAGAATGACAGAGGTAAAACTGATCCTGATTCAATACTAGCTGGATGCGGTGGTCTTCCAAGATTCCTTTCATATCTATGATTTTAGGATAGGAGTTGTATTTCAGCCCTTCAAAGACAAGTTAAACATATGCCAGAACTTAGAAGATTATTCACTTCTTCATCCATTTGTTATGTTGGATACCTTACTGTGGATTTGTGTATCTGGCTTCCACGGGGCATAATGCTATGCATTTCCTTGTTGCCCATTACTGTTTTATTTAAAACATGTTTTCTTCTTTAAATTTCAAATGCATATTCTCTCTCCTAGAAAACAGACTGACTGTCTTCACGGTTGGAAAGTCGTATCAGCACATGTGTCTAATTTGTTTCTCTGGTCAGGAGGCTGACCTGTGATACTGAGCATCATTTTGGGTTTGTGATTAAATCTACAACGTGTCAATCCACTTATGAATGACCACTCAGTCACCTGGGCTGCAGGACTTAAGTTGGTTCATATGAATGCTAATGGCATTGCTTTCTTCTGCTTTTGGTTGCAGAAACAATTGTGTCTTAATCCTGGGATCCCAGGGGCTGGACTGCTTTCCTGGATTCTGCTTGTTGTGAAGCAAAGTTAAAAAGTAATTCTTTTAGTTAAAGTAAACTTGAGCTATGTCTCAGTTGTGACAAAGATACCATTTCAAATTTGAACATTCACTCCTTTTGCTGCCTGGAAGATTTTCTTCACTGGATTTCATGCTCAGCAATGCCTTTTTTTTCCAAAATGGGCCATGTAAAACATGCCAGATTAAAAAATCAATCACTCAAGCTCCTGAGAACTTAATTTTCCTCATCCTCATGGTATCCAGTAGCGAAACCAGAAAGCTGAGGTACGCAAATACCTCAACCTCTTCTCTTTCAAAGTACACTAGGATCCCCTTGTGAGCTTTCTTGATTTTGTGGCCTCTACAGATGAACCCTTGCACATTGCTAATGGAGAAGGACTGCAGCTACTTTACAAACCATTTTGCAAAGTCATAGTCCGTACCAAACTTGAAGATTAGTTCAGTGTCTTAAAACTTCATCATCATGGCATTTTCCACTAAATATATATTTGTGTGCTTTTTAAAGCATCAAAATAGGAATATAAAAGTTATGTTAGATTAGTTAAGAACTTTCAGTAGTTTAAAATGGTATTTTCTATTCAGCAATATGATAAGCACATTAAAATAAACACCAAATTTCCATTCATGGTATTTTATCTATTCTAGTAAAGAACTGTTACTACAGTAAAAAAGCATCTGCAATATTAAGAAAACAGGCCAGCAGACAATACTGAATATATAGTCATTTACAATAATATTTTTTTTAGCTTCCAGAGTACGCTCCAATATTTGTCTCTTCTTGTGCATGTTGATAGGGCTAGTAAGCTTCTGCTCAGGTGAGGGATAATAGTGACGGCCACTGTCACTTTCATCTCTCTCTAAATCTCAAAATCCATCACTAGGTCAAGGAAATCCTCCTCTAATATCCATGTCCTTCCCTGGGAATAATTCAGAGAACTGCACATGGGACTGGCTGGTTGAGAAATCGATCAATAAGGGATTTATGTATGAAATGTTGATTATATTTAGCTTTTCATGGTGGCTCTGCTTGCGTAGTAAGGAAACGGGGCTGATTTAAAGGACTGAAATCACTATTAGAAGCAGCAGATTACATTTCCAAGGTAAGCATGCACACTGATGAAACTGCTTATTGGAGAACTGCTAAGGACTCTGCATGGTAGAAAAGAGATTTTGCTGTAAGAATTT
Source organism: Calonectris borealis (assembly GCF_964195595.1). Taxonomy (NCBI): domain Eukaryota; kingdom Metazoa; phylum Chordata; class Aves; order Procellariiformes; family Procellariidae; genus Calonectris; species Calonectris borealis. The sequence continues at coordinate 29,924,389 of NC_134315.1, read as the reverse complement.
AATGTTAATGGAGATTTTTTTCCTGCTTTTTGTAAAGAAAAAAGGTAGATCTTTATATAACACCAAATTCTGTTTCAGGATATCTTTACCTGAAGCATTTTCTCTCTGAGAATAATGACTAGAGAAGTGAATATGGTGGGCCAGTAAGAAAGTGAGAAATAGGTAAAATAAAAGAGCAGAAGAGATGGAAGCTGATGTTCCATTCACTACAATCCTGGAAAAGGATAACACTGCCTTCATTTTCTTGCAGTCCTAAAGATTTTGATGTAGAATAATTAATATAATTAGTTTTTAGGTCATAATGTTTGAAAACTCAAGTCGTTTATCATAGTAGTCACATTTATAAATCCAAGATAGTAAAAGCAAACTATTTGTGACAATACAGTAAAAACAATATGGTAAAAATCTAAAATACCTCTAAAGCAAGCATTTATCTGTATTACCTTTCAAATTTACTATCTAAATATGATAATGTAAAAATGAGCATTGGACTATTAAAATAAAAGCAGTGTAACGATTTGTGATAATGTATCATTTTAAGAAAAATATGTGTGACTACAGAATAGGAAACATGGTAGTGATACAATTGAGTAAAAAACATCTGAGATATTGTTTGAAAAACCTCTATAAGACAATATAACAAATGCATTAAGGTGAGTTCTGGACCCACTGAGTTTAACGAGACATTTTCTACTGTTCCCAGTGTCGGGGTTTTGTCACACAAATACTGTTAACGAGCTAACCACAGCTCCCAAACCAGGAGCAATTACTGTGTCAGTTCAACTTGCACTGGGCACATGCTGTATTAGCATTTCTGTGTGTTAGACACAAGAATTTCAAAACTCCCCACAATTTGCTTTGAGACTAATGGAATTTGAAGATATTCTTGTGCTACATATCCTGGCTGATTGACAAGGGAAACAACCTGGTGCAGTAGTCACCCGAGCCTGACATTCAGATTTAGTATTTTGAGACTACAGGGTAGTAAATACTTGCAATTTCTTGCCCACTTAAAGCTTCCAGTGCCTCATTAAGATGAAATCTCCAGTCCTGCCCCAAATGGCAGCTCCTCTTTCCCAGCAAGTCCTACGCACAGTTGCTGCGGCTCCTTCAGCAGAACACAAAGCAACCCAAGAGCTTCCACTTACAATAGACACTAACAGAGCCAGAGGAATGTTTATTTGCAAAAATGCATAGAAAATCCTCTTTACCTGAAGAACAGGGGAATGTAGAGGATACAGATTTTTCCCCAACCTCTAGGCTATGTACTCTGGATGGGTGTGGATTTTTGTACATGTCCTATTTTACCACACTTCTCGTTGTCTTTAACCTCTAATACATCTGTAAATCAGTACGGCTGGTTAGCACAAAGTCAAAGATGGGGTTTTTTCCTCTTGAAACTAAAGAAGACTTAAAGAGCAAAGATAAACATGAAAAACGAGTGCCTATATAGAAATGCTGGTACTGGGAGTCCTAATGTGAACTGACTGCTTTAGAGCCCACTCTGTTGGAGGAATGATTTCCCTTGCGATGTATATATTTGCATTTGTCTGGTGCTGAGTGATTGGAAGTGGTTGGACACAGCTTTATTTTGCACCGTTATTTGTGAGCTCTGTGGACTCCAGTGTGGCTCTGTGGAGGACATAGGTTAAATCAGGATGGAATTTTGTGTGCCAGCATTAGCAGAGCTTTCAGAGCACTTGTAAGCAGACATAAAGCTGCTTAATTCAACCTGGCATACTTTCAATCTCCACACTTTCAAGCACAATTTATCCTTGAACTAAGTCAGCGGAAACCCTGTTACAGCTTTTAGGCTCCTGCTGAACCTAACCTAATGTTTACTATGTCTTAGAAACTTAGAATCTTTTTATGTGACCTCTTAGACCTGACCCTTGCTCTTAAGCATTTAAAGACTGACCAGCAATGGTGGACTACATTTAGGACTATTTGGGGAAGAATACATCTTAATCTTCAGTCTTTATCGTTCTGTTTTGTAGAATGTTGTATATTGCTGCATTATTTTTTGCACCATGTGTCATTCATGTCTGATGTCTGCTAGAAACATGGGTTTCCTGTCCTATTTCCTGTATAGGAATATTTTTAGTTTCATTAACTAATAAGGAAAGTCAGGTAAGTCTGGCAGTAATGTGGCAGGTGTATCATCCTGCTTCTCTTTTGCAGTGTGCTTGACTACAGAATGGAAGTACTTTATTTAAGACAGATTCATTCCATGGCATTTGACTTCACTTACCAGTGGTACAGCCACTCATTTGTCAGCTTGTGGCTTACAGGCATCTCTATACTCGGATTTCACATGCACAGGGATATTGTTACTGCAGTGGATAGCATCTGTTTTAAAATACTATCTAAATGGCCTTGCCAAGAGCAGATCACACTTGTAGACACAATTCATGCCCAAAGAGTTGGCAGTCTCATTGATAATGAGACATAACTCACAAAATTGTAAGAATAGTGGCAAAAACAGAGAGCAGAAGTTATGTACACTACAACATTTTCAGTTTTTTTAATATTGAGATGAACAAAACAGACATGAACAGCCACTAACATTTCCATTTAGGTATTTATATCCCACTTGCTATATGAGTAAGGAGACTCTACTACATCAGTCTTTAAGTTCCTAGTTACAGAACCTACTCTTTGCTCTCAACAGAGTATAACTCTCAGATGTCAGACATACTGACATTTTTTTGGACATCCAACCAATGGATGCTTCCTAGTCTGGTTTTCAGGATGTCACGTATGCATGGATCTATTTATCCATCCTGATAAAATAAATTATGAGCCTTTAGTTCAAAACCAAATGAAACAGCAGTAGACATTTCAAACACAATTGTCTAAATATTTTCAAAGTATGTGATTAGGCTGAGGAGAAAGACCTAAATTAATGCCTCCTCTAAGAGAAAGATGTGTTGAACATTCTCTTTAGCAGCAATTGCCTGGATATTCAGCATACTGAAGCACCAACAGTGCCCTTTCTTGTCTGGTGGGAATGTCATGGGAGAGAGGAAACTGGAAATACTATTGTTGGTTTTGGGGGAAGCAAGGATATAAAGGATTAATCTTTAGGGAAAAAAATTGCTTGTTACTTCTGCTAGTTGTGAAATAACCTGATTCTTTTTTAAATCAGTCTTCCTCAATTACCCAAGGTAAGACAATCTTGACCATGAAGGTAGGAGTGATTGAGACCCATCACTCCCATACAATTGTTCCCAGTGTGGTAGTGCAAGACACCAGTGAGGACCCTGGACCGACGGACAAAGAGGAAAACAGGTATGTCAAATTTACCATTTTGTGTCTGTTTGGGTTTTTTTCTTTGATTATTTGGATGGGATTAAGTAAGCACAGATACTTGCCATCGTCTAATTTTCTTCATCCTCTATTACTAAATTAAGTTTTTAAGATGTGATATATTGCTTATTGTAAATATTTAGGAGATTAAAATCTGTGCTTTCAATTTCCTTAGATAACTTAGCCCATGATTAAAATGGTGAGAAACAGTCCGTGATTTAGATTAAATGTTTTTTTGTATTTCATCAGATATCATATAACTGTGTTGTTTTGCTGTTCCCTAGGCAACAGTATCTACCTGGTGCATTTGCACGCTACAATATTAACAATAATAGTAATAAAGACGAGTAAGTATCTTTGCCGTTTCATAAAATGAGAGTACTGCAATATTGGTTGTTCAAGCAGCAATGAAAAAGAATGATATATATCTAATAATTTCTTTATAAAGAGTTATGTCATTCAAGTAATCCCAAAAGAGACTGCATGTACATTTGAACTTCATGCACATCAATTATGATGATCATTCTCAATACCAAAGTTATTGGCATTATATCTATTTATTTAAAATAAAAGTAGTTCTATGTGACTACAATAAGCAAAACAGTTTTTGAAGGCCAAACACCTAAGTATAATGTTATCCTTACTGAATTCAGATGAGTCTAATAAATAAATGTGGAAGCAATGGTTATGTGCATCCCATGAGCCTATCATATTTTTCTTTTCCTTAGAGAGGAGAAGAAAAAGAAAAAAGAAAAGAAGAGGTAAGACAAAGAGTAATAATACTACTATTTCTAAGACCTTTAATTTCTTTCCAAATATGTTTTAACTTGGTCCGTAATAACTGGAAATGTAAATCTATTTCTTAGCAAGTCAGAAAAAAAAAAGGATGGAGAAACACAAAAGAACAAGGAAAAAAAGGAAAAAAACAAAAATAAAGATAAGTCCAAGAAGAAAGAAAATAAAGAAGAGTAAGTATTTTTCATTTAGGTCCTGCTATGTTAGTCTAATAAAATTGATTTTGATGTAAAACTGCATCGATTCATGGACATCCTGTAAACAAGATTCAGTCTAGTGAATGAGTGTACAGACTGCTGTTTTCTCCCTAGAGTAGAGTTGTTCTGATTTACCTTCATATGTGGACAACAGAAATATGCATGCATGGAATTGATCTGAAAAAATTAATCAAGAAAAATCTCCTTTGGAGTCTGATTATTCAATACCTTTTGGATAACACCCTGCAGCAAAAGATGTGCCAGTGTAAAGCAGTCTCTTCTGCACGTAAGGGCACCTATGAGCAAGTAAACTCCTCTATGATCTAAAAGTTCTTGCTTTACCTTTTGCTTGGTAAAGTCATAATTTTCTGGCCAAGGAAGAGAAACTTAAAATAGTGCAGTAGGAACGGGTGTTGTATGATTTCACGTTCTTTGGTTTCTTCCTGTAAACTATGTTTCATCTTTCTCAGAGCCAGGCTTTTCCCAGTAAGAAAGGCATGATTTATTGCACTTATTTAAAATGTAGCCACTAATCATTTTATTTTTTGAAAGATGATCAAATCAATTATCAGACAAGACAGTTAATTGGGTAGGAAACAAATTAATTTTAAAAGGTTGAAATTACATGTGACACTATAAACTGAAGTGAGACTGCCAAGCTGATTTTTCTCAGCAAAATTTAGATTCTAAAGTTTGCGTCCCAAGTCACATCTAACAACAAGCTTCATGTTCTCCATGCATTCAAGCAAGGAAGCTTAACTTTAATAAAGACCATTTATTTTACAATAACAATTTACAATTGAGTAATGCTTCATTCCTCAAGAATTTTTATGTGTATTTTAAGTCTCTCATTAAATCTCCTTTTTTTTCCTGCCTATCACTTAGGAAGAAGAAAGATATTCTCATTATTGATCCAGCAGGAAATATGTATTACAACTGGTTGTTTTGCATCACAATGCCTGTCATGTACAACTGGACCATGATTATTGCTAGGTGATGTACTCCTTTAAGGATTACATAAAACTTCTGGCAAATTGTAATATCCCTAAATAGATAAAAAAATATTTTATTCATCACTGATTCCATGCAAGTATTAAATTTTCATTTCATGGTAATCTACTTTTGTCTTTTCCTATTCAGAGCCTGTTTTGATGAGCTTCAGCATGACTACCTATTGGTATGGTTTATTATTGATTACATTTCTGATGCCATCTATGTTGCTGACATGTTTGTACGGACAAGAACAGGTAAGTATACTCAATGATTAATTATTCCTCTTCATATATTTGTGTCAGGTGGTTTAAAATATTCAGAATACTACTCTTACTATCTGGGTACCCTTGATGAGGTGCAATAGTGAAAAAGACATTGAGATAGATCTCTGAAAGATTGTAGTCTGTGACCTATAAAAAGAGGAGAAACTCTAATGTATTGCTCAAGGAATACATAAAGTCTGAGCTAAGCTAGACATGAGGTAAGCCAGATACACACTGTTCCGCCTGCAGCTGACTCAACAAGACAAAATAAACATGTAATGCGGCCAGGTGAGGATCAGGGGTTCTGAAAAACTAGCACCTAAATCTGAATTTTGTATTTAAGGAGATTCAAGTATTTACTTGATTTTCAAGACCATTGAGCAAGCAAGACATCCAATTAACTTCAGCTGCAACTGTTTCTTTTAAAATCTTATCCAAAGCTATTGAGTAGATGCACTCAATATTGAACTGAAATTCCCACGTTCAAATTCTTTCCCTCTTTAACCACCCTTCCTATAGCCTGTGGAGTTTTTGGGGCATTTTGGTTTCTTTTCAGATGTTCACCATAGTGGGAAAGTGGAGGGAAAGAATCAGAGCTAGAAATGTTTAATTTTCAAAGCTGTATAGTTTAGCTCAAGCTGAACCATATAGCACGTAAGTTGAAAAATTGGAAATAAGAAATTGCTTATTAAAAAGTAAGAGAAGTTATGTACCATCTAGAATTTGCACCCAAAATATTTTTCCAAGTAGATTTGGATTGACATTAAACACAACACAGTTGAAGTTATAACATTTTTTATTATTTACAATTTGATTTTAGGTTACCTGGAGCAAGGTCTTCTGGTGAAAGAAGAACAAAAGCTTCGAGAGAAATATAAGACATCTTTTCAATTCAAATTAGATTTTCTGTCAATGATACCAACTGATCTCTTATATTTTAAGTTAGGACTGAATTACCCAGAATTAAGAATAAACAGACTACTCAGAGTAGCTCGGATGTTTGAATTCTTCCAGCGAACAGAAACAAGGACAAACTACCCGAATATCTTCAGGATCTCTAACCTTGTCATGTACATTGTGATTATTATTCACTGGAACGCCTGTGTGTACTACTCAATCTCGAAAGCCATTGGATTTGGGGCTGACACATGGGTCTACCCCAACACCTCCGATCCTGAATTTGCCCGTCTGACTAGAAAGTATGTCTACAGTCTCTACTGGTCAACACTGACCCTGACTACTATCGGTGAAACACCCCCTCCTGTAAGAGATTCTGAGTATTTCTTCGTGGTCGTCGACTTCTTGGTTGGAGTATTGATTTTCGCTACCATTGTTGGTAATGTAGGCTCTATGATCTCCAACATGAATGCTGCCAGAGCAGAGTTTCAAGCAAGGATTGATGCTATCAAGCAGTATATGCACTTTCGGAATGTGAGTAAAGACATGGAAAAAAGAGTTATAAAGTGGTTTGACTACCTGTGGACAAACAAAAAGGCTGTGGATGAAAGGGAAGTCTTGAAGTATCTGCCAGATAAACTAAGAGCAGAGATTGCAATCAATGTTCACCTGGAAACACTAAAAAAAGTTCGGATTTTTGCAGACTGTGAAGCTGGTCTGTTGGTTGAACTGGTTTTGAAACTCCAGCCGCAAGTATACAGTCCTGGAGATTATATTTGCAGAAAAGGAGATATTGGACGAGAGATGTACATTATCAAAGAAGGCAAGCTGGCAGTAGTTGCTGATGATGGAATTACCCAATTTGTGGTCCTAAGCGATGGCAGCTATTTTGGAGAAATCAGCATTCTTAATATCAAAGGTAGCAAAGCTGGCAATCGAAGAACAGCCAATATTAGAAGCATTGGATACTCGGACTTGTTTTGTCTGTCTAAAGATGATCTCATGGAGGCTTTAACAGAATATCCAGATGCAAAGGCTATGCTGGAAGAAAAAGGCAAGCAAATCCTAATGAAAGATGGGTTGCTGGACATTGAAGTTGCAAATTTAGGAAGTGATCCTAAAGATCTGGAAGAGAAGGTCACCTACATGGAAGGAATGATGGACAGATTACAGACAAAGTTTGCCAGGTTGTTGGCTGAGTATGAAGCTGCACAACAGAAACTGAAAAAAAGACTTACACAAATCGAGAAAATATTGAAGCCAGTTATAGAGCAAGAATTCACAGACTTAGAAGAAGCAGATCCATCCACAGATAAACCTGGAGTGTCAAAAGCAGAATAAAACACTGGAGGTTGCCAATAAGACTTAGGGTCAAATCCTGCATGGGACTGAATACATTAATTTCTAATCGTTGTAGGACCTGACTATTAATCATGAAAAATTATTTGTTGAGGTAATGTCGCTAATTTCCTACAAGCAGCACATATTTGGCAGGTTTCAGAAACAAAAAGAAGAACCGAGAATGAGGATGGAAGATAACACCTTGCTCTTGCACAAACAGGTGGTATTATCTGCTAATGCGTTATGTACTCTTTATGTAACAGTGCTCTACAGCAAATGCATTCAATCTATATACAGTCATATACTGGCAAATATTGAAAGTTTTGCTGACTATTTTAAAATAATTTCTTCATGTCTACTTATGGAAAGAAGGAAAGGTTGGTAACAATTGTATTAATTATTTGAAGTCAATATAGGCATGAGCCATGATATTAAATTTGTGTATAAACACATTTTAATCTCTACTGAATTAACATAAGATTAATTAAGTATGGGATATTACATAAAGAATTAAGTATATCTACAATGCAGATGTGAGTACTGAAGGTTTAAGATTTGGAAAATATTATTACTTCATTGGGTCCACCTTGGCTGAATTCTTGAACTGTAAGTGGGCGGTTTTAAATGGTGCTTTTTTCGGGATGTTACACGCAAAGGTTGGAATAGGGAGGGGATAAAATCTGACCTTTTGTGAGCATCTGTATGACAAATATGGATGGCTCAAAATGTAGCTGTTCTTTCCACAATAATAACAAATACATAATATTGAAGACTGTTCTGTTCCATGTATGTTCCAATATGGCTGCTGAACATGGACTATCAAGTTTTTAACATCTGTGCTTAAAATTTTTATGTCCCTGATGCAACAGTTGTGGATGCTGGCAGAGAGCAACGGGCAGACATGAGAGAAAGAGGCCAAACTCTCTCTACAGCGTCTTCTGTAGCTGCTGTTGGGGAAAGAATACAATGACTAAATAGGTTTTTTTTTTTCACTGATAGGGTATTTCTTTCTTCTGTTCTTAACTACTGCTAAGATAGTAAAATCTACGGTTTCATATGTTAGATACATTTTCAACTGCTTTAGGAAGCATTATCTCCTTGGATTTTTCCCTTAATTTATGTCTTTTTCTACTGGCAAAAATTGGTTTTATTAGTTGTGGTCTCAGCTGGGTATTTTCAGCTGGGTATTTTCAGTAGACTTTGATCATAGCCACTTAACGTTGGAAAAGTTTGATGACAGGGAGTGAAGAAAGGGACTGCAAGGCGAGAATGGATAATTTTGTATTTGGGGCAATTTGATTACCCTGGGCAATTGGACTGCCACTCTTAAAAAATACATATGTAAATATTACTATCACTTGGTAATATCTCTACACTTTCATTCTACTCCTTAATAAGATGGAGATATAAATTGGATCTTTTGTAAAGTGGATTAATTTCTGGTTGTTTTATTTTTTGTAATGTTGATAGGTTTCCAGAATGCCAGAGATCCATAAATAACTCCTGATTTCACTGCAAAGATTAAATGTTATGAAGCAATTAATGCATAGGATATATATGGAACAACAAGGATAAATGTAAATATGAAACAGCTGTTCATTCACTGTTGATCCTGCGCTTTGAATGACATATGGCATAATGTACTGGTGAGGGGAAAGAGTGTGCCATTTTTTCATTAAAGACTCTATCCACACACACAAGAACAAGCGTTATTCTGGCATTTACTATATTGTGAATGTTGGACTTTGCAATCAGTGTTCTTCCAATTCAGGTCTTGAATATAATTTGCAATCTGTATAGCAGCAGCATCCTATAGGGCTGCGTCATATTCCACAAGGCACTTAGGAAGCACTTTTCTCCTTCGTTGAAGAGTTTAAGACTTTGTATTAGAGAAATGTGTGATATGATAATGAGTTTTAGTTAATAAAGGCAGAGATCTACTGTTCACATTTTTTCTTTTATTGATCCTTCAGTCTACGACACCAGTTGCAGTCACTAGCTGCCTCTTTCTTGAGAATAAAAATTCTTTGATTTAAAACACTTCAAAATAAAACAGAAAACCAGAACGGACCTCCAATAGTTTACTTACTATTTTCAGACTCTTTATGATTGGAAACCTTGTATTAACATTTATAAGCATGTATCTGCTGAAAAAACACCCTAAATGCAGAGTTTCCTCCTGGCACAAGACAGAACATAAGTGCTACAAGGAAATGTCAATAAAATTAAAACTATTTCAACTTGCACTTATTTGTCAGAACTTTTCAGGAGGCACACAGGTTCCTCAATATGTATTTCTGTGCAGTAAAACCTTCTGGATATACTTCAGTAAAGTTTCTAAAACGCTTTGTGGCCGATTTTTAACTCTTGTACTCTGAAGAGGAACTGTGAAGAAAACACATGCAAGAGCCGCACGCTGCAGAAAAGGCTGCCAGAAATTTGCTCTGGAGAAAAGGAGGTTGAGGAGAGGCCGTACCGCTCTCTACAACTACCTGAAAGGAGGTTGTAGCGAGGTGGGTGCCATAGAATCATTAAGATTGTAAAAGACCTCTAAGATCATCGAGTCCAACCGTCAACCCAACACACCATGCTCACTACACCATGTCCCTAAGCACCTCATCTACACGTCTTTTAAATACTTCCAGGGATGGTGACTCAACCACTTCCCTGGGCAGCCTGTTCCAAGGCCTGACCACTCTTCCAGTGAAGAAATTTCTCCTAATGTCCAATCTAAACCTCCCTTGGCGCAACTTGAGGCCATTTCCTCTCGTCCTATTGCTAGTTACTTGGGAGAAGAGACCAACACCCACCTCACTACAACCTCCTTCCAGGTAGTTGTAGAGCGCGATGAGGTCTCCCCTCAGCCTCCTCTTCTCCAGACTAAACAGTCCCAGTTCCCTCAGCCGCTCCTCATAAGACTTGTGCTCCAGGCCCTTCACCAGCTTCGTTGCCCTTCTCTGGACACGCTCCAGCACCTCCATGTCCTTCTTGGAGTGAGGGGCCCAAAACTGAACACAGTGTTCGAGGTGCGGCCTCACCAGTGCCGAGTACAGGGGCACGATCACTTCCCTACTCCTGCTGGCCACGCTATTTCTGATACAGGCCACGATGCCGTTGGCCTTCTTGGCCACCTGGGCACACTGCCGGTCTCTTCGCCCCGGGCTGCCCACCGGCCCGGCGGACCCTCTCCACACAGGACTTCAAACCAGGCTGGCCGAGGCCGCGCGGCCGCGTGGCGCCCCGGCGCACGCTGGGTGTTGGAGTCCCCCCGCCGCCACTTCCTCCCCGCCCGCGCGGGGAGCGCTGGGGGCTGTAGTCGCGCTGCGGCGGGAGCTTACCGCCGGCCCTGCAGCCTCCAGCGCCGCTTCCGGACGGAGGGGCCGGGCCGGGCTGGGCGGGGGAGCTCCCCTCGGGACGGCTTCAGCCGGGGGTGTGAGAGGGGGCCGGCCTCCCTCCGCCGTCGTTCGCCCAGTGGCGGGGGAGACATGGAGGCGGCCTGGCGCCAGGGCGGCCGGGGCCGGGGCCGCGCCAGGCCCGGGGACGGACTCGCCGCCCGCGCGGGGGTGGCTGCCCGACCCCCGGCACCGAGGGCCCGCGGCGGTGCCTGCGTTGCGGCCGTGGGGACCAGTGGCGAGGGGGCCAGCGGTGAGTGTCGTGTCCTTCCCCCTCCCCGGTCCGGCCCGGGGCTGCGGGGTGCCGGGCTGGGGAGCCGGCTGTGGCCCGGAGCCCAGCCGGGCCTTGGGGAGCCCCTACCAGTGCCCGGGCCGGGGCTCTCCCCGGCGTCGTGGGGAAGGGAGGCGGGCGGGCTCGCGTGGCCGGCGGGCCCCGGCCCCGCTCCCTCTCCCTCGCTGCTCGGCGGTAGCGAGCCGGTGTTTCGCCATGTGCCGTCTCCTGCCTGCAGGTACCTTGGTGGGGGAAACGCGGAGGCCTCGGGCAGTGGCGGGGGGCTCGGGGGCTGCGTCCTCCCCGGGTGCACAGTCAGTGCCCTTCGAGCAGAAGAGTAACTCTCAAGTAAAGGATGAAGCAGCCGTTTTTCAGTGCGATCGGAAATGCTCAGGAGAGCGCTGCCTGCCAGGGACAAACGTTCGTGTTGTAGTCAGTGTGCCACCTTGCCCCGATCTGGGAAAGGTGCGGGCTTTCTATGCGTGCAGGTTAATACTCATGTAATACTTTGCAGGTAGAGAAGTGCCAAATACTGAGCTCTTTTAAGTGGCAGCACAGTTTCTTAAGGAAAGCTCTAAAACTAAACTTGACGGAAGCCCAGTAAATATATTGGGTGCAATAGTCTTACATAGAGAATTCGGAGGTACTTAAGACCTGTGATCTGCTGAAAACCTTTATATCTCCGTGGTGTGTTACCTTAGAGGCACTTCGGTTTATTACAAACTCTGTTAAGTTATACAATTTTTTTCTCCATGTGAGAATCTTCCTCTATTTCACATGCAATAACTTCAAAAAAAGAGCTTATATTAAAATACCCTGTCACTTTTAATGTTGCCAGCTGTGAAATAGCATGAACCCACTATTGCAATAAAGACTTGTTGGGTGGAGAGAGGCCAATAAAAGTCATAATTTAAAAAATACCAAGTGCTGGGAGAGGTACCTGTAGGGTATCAGCGAATTATCACAATTGCTCTTGTCAGGAATTGCCTGATTTTTTTTTTTTCTTCCTCACGCTATGGAAGTTGTGTTTGTGTGCAGTGTGTGTGGGTTTTTTTAAGTATCCTTTTCATAAAATAGCATTATGGATGCATATATTCTAGTATGTTTGGTTGTAATTGACAGATAATAATTCCTGCTGTGAATTTTACGGATAATGCACAGTAAAGAAGAAAATACAATTTATCTCTTCTTGTGTGGTATTGAAATTGCCCTTAACGTACTGCCCTTAAAAACATGAAATCAGCAAGCTCTTTAAAGAAAAGGACAGTTGAAAGTATGTAGAACTGAATGTCGTGTTATGATTAACTATCATGGTATTAACCATCATTAATGTGTTCTCTTAATAGAATTATCTTCACAGAAGAAATTTGATGAAATTAAGAAGGCTAATCAGGCTGCAGCAAAAAAGCTAGTTGAGGAGCAATTTAGCTCCTCGTCTGAAGATGATGATGCAGATGCTGAAGTAAAACAAGGAAAGATTTTGGCCAAAACATTTACCGTTTACACCAGTCAAACTGGTAAATTTTTTTCATTTATTGACTTTTATTTCCGTATGAAAGCATAAACAATGCTGTATTATTGACTGTGTATTAGAATTTTTCCATAATTGGAGGGAAGGCACTTTATTCTGATATCTTGTATTAAAAATATTTGTTCCCAGCAATGCATGCTGGCAGTCCTTCCTGCCTTTTTATGCAGAATCAATGGTATAGTTTTGAAACTGTTCTTAAGTATTTCTAATAATGTGGTTTTGTAATAATATATGACTGGCCTCTGTTCAGAGGAAAAAAAATATATACTTTTACAGAAGTCTCAACATGTACAGAATAGCAGATCAAACATTACTGATTGCTTTAAAAATCTTTATACATTAAAGATGGAGATGCAAGTGAACTGGAACGTACAAGACAGTACATGAATGAAGCTTTTCAGTCAGGGGCTATGACATGTCTGATCTGCATTGCTTCAGTTAAAAGGAACCAAGCTGTAAGTATTTTACAGTAGTCTTTTAGAATAAAGCAAATATAACTCTCTGAATAACTTGTTTTTAATTATGTTACTAAGGTAATTCTTGGGATTGATAGCTTTAAAACGATAGAGTACTAAATGCCACATTGGGCATCTTTGGATTTTTCAAACAATTGAAGAAATAAGTGCACATATATATGTAGCTTATAATCAGAATATGTATTTTTTGACATATGTTTGTTATCGTTATGTAAAATATTTATTTTTAAATTTTAGAGAGTAGCAGATGAAAAAAAGAAGTGCAGGAAGGCCAGTGCTTGCAATGGTATATTCAATAAGCTATGTTGTAGCAAACACCAAAGCAAGAAATAGTAGGAAGTTAGGAAATATTCTTGTTAGATTTATAGCAGGGGAGCTAAGATAAACTTCGCTGCTCCAAATGCTGATCAGGTGAAAGAGAAGGGTGGCCAGTCTGAGAAGATTATCTTATTTCATATAGGTACATTTTTCATGGGAGAGATTTCAGGACAAATCTTTTTCACTTTAGTTGTTATGTATGCATTTCCCTTTGATGTTGAGAGGCCCAACCCTGTTTCTGTTACAGTTACTTGAATCAAATACATGTTTACAACTGTATGTTTAATACTAAAAGAAAAAAAGTGCAGGAAATCTTTAACTTCTTATGCTGGCTGCACATGGACTACAAGTATCCAATGAAACTGTAGTCATTAACTCTTTTTTTAGAAAGAAATGCAATAGGTTTTGTATGAATTCTTAACATATTTCACCCATATTTTTTCAGACCTTAATGTATATCTTAGCTTGATTTTAAAGCTCTGTGCCTCTTGATAGAGTTAATCTCATCTCAGCAGAAGTGGGATGATTTGGCAACTTGAAAGTCGTCTTTTATAACTCAGTGGTTTGTTAGTTATCTTGAATCTGTAATGTTTCAGCCAAGTGTGTTTGTTTATACTTAATGCCTCCTGTTTAGATTTAGTTTTGGGAAGTTAGTTACTGTACTTTTAGAAACTTATGTCATTGACTTTGTCCTCTATAAGTTAATGGGGAAATTCTCCTTGTTTTCACGGTAAAATTTTATAACAATGTCATATGTTATTAAAAAAATTCAAACTTAAATTTCCTGCTGCATTTCTCATACCAAATTGTTATAGTCATTCTAAGCTGACAGTTTAAGACATCAATATGTGGAAAGTACCAAAGTTATAAAACTGCATTTCTGTTATTTAAGTTGCTTTTCGGCAGCAGGCTGATATTCTAAGCAAAGGATTGTGATTTCACTCCAGAACTGACAAAGAGAAGTACACTGGGAACAAGAACATAAAGTGATGGAGACAGGGTACTAGCAAAATCAGATTTCTCTTAAACACATTTGCTTTTCATTCTGTTCCATTTTATACCTCTCTTGCTCATTGAACAAAAGACACTATGTTGAAAGCCACACTTCTAATCAAATCTTTTTCTTACTAGCATTGTATGTAAATCCTGAAGTTTGAAAGGGGGAAGAAATCTTTTTGTTACTTTTACTACCAAGTTATCTAGAGATATGGAGTATGGGAGGTGGAGAGTAAGGGGGAGAGGTGGAGGGAGAGCCGGGCTTGTTTAGTCTAGCAGAGATGAGGCTGAGGGATGATGTGATTGCAGCCTCTGTCTACTTGGAGTTGTGAAGGTGACTAAAGCCAAAGTCATCTTTGTGGTGACAGGTGGTGTAATAAGGGGCAATGGCACAAACTGGGGCTTGGGAGGTGCAGACTGGGTACTAGGAAGGTAGTATGACACTTGGAGCAGGTTGCGCAGGATAGTTGTGGAGTCCCCATCCTTCAGGATTTTCCAACTTTGCTAGGCAAAGCTGTGACTGAACTGAGCTAAGTTGGCAATAGTCCTACTTCGGGCATGATGTTATGCTACATGACCTCCAACAGTGTGTTTAAATCAACATTTCTATGATTATACGAGTATTTTGGGCTCCATAAGCCTTGGCAAAAACTTCCCATAGCAGCAGGAAAAAGGATTGTAGGTATGAATCTGTAACAGTAAAACTGCCTATATTAATCTAACAATAGGTATAATCTATCTTTGGAAACCCATTTTTTAAATGGAAAAATAGCAAGCTTGTATTTCTTTAGATATTACAGATGTTCATCAATGGAAACAGAAAGAAACCTAATATAAAGCAATTGGCACTTACATCTGCTCTTTAGGTCTGGAGCTGTTGTGGGTGCTTTTGTATATTTCACCTGGTGTGTATCCAAAAGTGGGCCAAGGACAGCCTTTTCCTCGTGTCTTCTCCTTTGACAGATGATGATTTTGGGAAGAAAGATTATCCCTGGCCATGGTGAGCTCTTCATGGTACATTTACAAAGATACTTTTATTGTGAAACGTATGTGAACTGCAGTTACTTTAGAAAGGAATGGTACTTGTAAATGACATGCACACGCACAAAAAGAAGTTTAGAAGACTGACTTTTCTATTGTTTTTCTGAATTATTTTTAAGTTTTCATTAACATGATTCAGGTGTATTTCACAGTGAAATTAAAAACCTGCTGCATCAAATTTGTTTTAACCTCTGAGAAGGTACACGTCTCAGCTTCTAATATTTATTTCTGAATACCTTTACATATTTGTTGCTTTTAAAATTGGCACCGTGAATTAAATAAATTTTAAAAAACAGTTCTAAAATAGCAAGATTTAGGGTTGTGTTTTTTTTTTTTTTTAGTCTCTGTATAACTCAAGCATTAAATCCAGTCTTGCAGTTTTACATGAGATTGTACAAAGAAGAAGGTAATATTGTGGCTGTATGAATAATGAAGCTTGCTTTTCAGTAGGTTTGTGTCTGAAAGTTCATGCAAGGTTTCTCTGTGCATGTTTGTGCTATGCTTTATTTGCCCACCTACTTTTATGTGGAAACTTGTAGTAATATATTTGAGACACAATCCTCTATCAAATTCGGTTGAAAGTGCCTGGTGGATTCAAAGGCTCTATTAATGTGGGATCTCAGCGAGCAGGTTTGCTTAGGAAATAAGGTATAAAATTGTTGGCTTGCAGCGTTTCAAGTTGATAATGCCTATTCTATTACAAACTAGTTTTGTATTTAAGCATAATGTTTATAATGAAAAAATTGCGAGGCAAATGGTATTTTATTTAACATTTAAGCACATGATAAAACTGTGCAGTCACTATGGAGACATGGTTTAGGACCTGTAATGTATTATATAGGGGCAAATGGACATTTTTTTTTTGATAAAAATGAGTACATAGGCCTCTATTCTTCTCTGAGGGGGAGCTCCATGTCTGTTGTCTTTTCCCAGTGTAGCCAGAAATGGGAGCTGCTTTGTTTTTCCTTCCTTGTGTTGCCTCCCTTGTCCATGGCTTGCACCTGAAAGCCTTTAGCGCCTGTGGCACTAACAAGTTCCAGACCTTTGGTGTCTATCTTCCTTTAAGAATAATGTATTTTTTAATATCTGTCACCATCAAGATGACAAATAAAGGTGTGCATCTTATAATATCTAAGATGCTGAACTGATACAATCTAAAATCTTTCAGATAAAACTATGCATAATAATTAAAATTTTAATAGCATCACTAAATCTTGGTTTACGTAGCTTATAAATTGCTACTGGTAAAAACCTGGTTTTTTTAATCTCTTTTTTTGATTGGTTCCGTTTAACTAGGTTAACTCTTTGTTGCATACATTCCTTTGGCATTACATAAAAATTGTTCTGTATGCTTGCTACACAGAATTTTTTTGTATATATTCTTAGAGAAAAAAGATTGGAGTGATAGGACAACTCCTTAGACATTCTAATGAATGTATTGTAAAATGTGACATATAGCAAGATCTTTATTGTGTATTATAAATTTAATTATGTTGTTATTGGTTTCAGATTACAGTAGTTGTAAAAATGTTAATTGGTAGCCTGGTAACAATCTTGGAAAACTGAAACGATAAAAACTGCTTTTCTTTTTTAAAAATTCTTCAAAAAATTGCTTTTCTTTTCACTCCCTTTTTCCCTTGTTCTAGTCCAAAATGTAGGTTTGAATACAAACGGTCTGAAACTCCCAGTAGGTATTATTGTTACTGTGGAAAAGTGGAGAATCCAACACTGGACCCATGGCTGGTACCTCACTCCTGTGGTCAGATATGTGAGAGGGAATTCAAACCTTCTTGTGGTCATAAATGTTTGCTGCTTTGTCATCCAGGTAAATCCATTGCGACTCTCGGTTGTGTGACCTGTATTTATGTAGCTGTTACAGAGTTTTACTTAAAATCTGCTAACTCTATTTAAAATTCTCAGAATAAGCCAGATGTAGTCAAGGCTGCATTTGCTGAATGGCCATTCGCGAGGTATTCTTTTTCCTGTACTTAGGACCCTGTCCACCTTGCCCAAAGATGGTCACAACAACCTGTCACTGTAAGAAAGCTAAACCAGTGCCCCGAAGGTGCAGTGCCAAGGAATGGTCATGTCGCCTGCCCTGTGGACGAACACTGCTGTGTGGACAACACACTTGTGAGAATTCCTGTCACGCAGGTAGACCTGCCTTCTTAACAGTTAAAACAACAACTCCTCTGAAGTTTAAGATACATCATTCTTTTGCAATTCCTACTCTCAATGTCACTTCGTGATTACATACAGGAGATTGTCAGCCTTGTCCACGAGTCAGTAAACAACGGTGCATCTGTGGAAGACAGACAGCAGAAAGACTTTGTGCAAGTCCTCAGTGGCAGTGTGATCAGGTATGTCGAAGCTGTCCTTTTTAGCTTATTTCTCATCTTTATAAAACTTGATTACTCAGTGTGTTAAGGATTGGAAAAACTCATTCATTAAGAAAATAATTTTATTTTTTAGGTTTGAAAGTGCAATCAAAAATGTAAGCAGCAGTGTTTGAGACTGGATCTACCTGGTGGCCCAGTTTGTTTCTGACAGTAGTTAAAATGTCACTGTTCTGGAATTGTGCTAGGGTTAAGCTAGAAGTGAATTTGACCTTGTATATTCTGTTTTCTTGTACTTGAGGTTGAAATTTCAGTTGCTATCTTCAAAAATAAGCATGAAACCACAGCTTAGTAGATAAGAGTTTCATGCGTATTTACTTCTAGTGACTGTAACAGAATGAAAGCTTTGTGATTCATTCTTTGAAGTATATTTGCAGCTCATTCTTAGGACCAAGGCTATAGATTGACAGACTGTAAAAAATAAAAATAAATAAAAAAAATCAAGTGGCGGGAGGAGGTTGCACCAGGAGGTACTTGGTCATTACAATCCCAGTAAGAAAGGCACTCAGCCTCTGTAAAGTATCAATTAAAATGCAATTTATTTCAGCTAACACTATAGAGAAAGGGGGTATAATATAAATAATAATATGGTCCTTTAGGTGCAGCATTTAATGGGCCTCTGATCCACATGCAGCATGCAGTGCAGACCCCATTTGTAGGAAAGGCTACCCCATTTTGGTCATTGAGGCTGTTGTAGGATTTTGTTGCAAGAAAGCAACTCTGTTTATCATTTCTACTATCAAACAGAAAGGATGTTCAGATGAGAACTTCTTTTGCACTTTTAGATAAAGGCAAGGACATGCAGGTGGCGTAATCATTGGTACCGGGTGGGAGCTGCCGCCAATCTCCTCTGCTACAATAAGTTTATCCTGTGGCCAGAGGATATGTGTAGCACAACACAGGCCTGAAGGCCAAGCTGTACGTGCAGCACAGCACAGGCCTGCGACTACTCAGGTTAACTGTTACGTGAACCACTAACTCCTCAGTATACAGTGGTCTTCCAGTCAGGATCACTGTAGGGGTGATCATTTTTGTTTGGCAAACTCAGTCAATGTAAGATTTGTTAACAAAATTCAGAAAAAGTTAAATTCCATCCAGACATCTCTCATCCCTAGTTTTTCCCCTCAGGTTGCTTTGGCTTGGTATGTAGTTCCGTTACAATGCATTCACTTGGTTTCTCTGATTTTTCCAGGTGTGTGGGAAACCTTTGCCTTGTGGTAATCACACATGTGAACAAGTTTGTCATGCTGGTCCCTGTGGAGACTGTCCTCGTTCTGGGAAAAGGTCCTGTCCGTGTGAAAAATCAAGTAAGCAGCTTTTTTTGTCTTTGACAGTCAGTAGTTTAGGTTAATTCTGCAGGGCAGGGTCCATAAAAAGTTCTTACAAACAGTGAACTGTGACAGCTTATATTAACTTTTTTGCTTAATTCTTTCAAAGCTTTATTTAGTACCAGGGGTTTAATTGGCATGTGAATAATTGAGTAATTCTAGAGAAGCTTTTAGAAAAATGAGAGGCAATTGGCATTTGCAGTCATATTACACTGCATTTTTTTCTTTTTTTTTTTTGCTTTTTTTCTAAATGTTTGCTTGTACTTCTCTCTCTTCATATAGAGTTTACATTGCCTTGTACAGAAGATGTACCCACCTGTGGCGATAGTTGTGACAAAGTTCTGGAATGTGGCATCCATAGATGTTCACAGCGCTGTCATCGAGGTCCCTGTGAAATATGCAGACAGGTTAGTCTTACTGTAGCGGGCTCACATTTTGTTAGGGTTTTTAAACACTATATGCCTGGAACAGTGCAAGTCTCCTAAGGAAAATGAAGTCATATCTATCACAAAATCTATGACTTTCTGTTCATTAAAAGCAACACATTTTTTCCCTATTTTCCACTCCCCCCACCACAATGCTGAATTAATAGTTGAGCATTAGTATCTGAATTGAGGCATGGATGAGGGTATTATTGTTTTGGGTTGTTTTGGTTTTGGTTTTTTTTTTGTTTTTTTTTTTTAATTAATTATGCCCTAAAAGACATTTAATTGTTTCCCCAGCTCTTCTAGCTTCCTTGCTGCTTTGTCTTATTATGCTATTTCTTTATTAGTAAGAAAATAATACTTTGCTCTGCTCTGAATATCTGTGGAGCTTCTGTGATCTGGCCTATAAAGCTGTTGCTGTGTGTGCTCTCAGTTGTCTCTTCCTGAACCAGCTTTGGCTACAAAGTCTATGGTGAAAGTAGTTAGCCCATGATAGCTGGCATGATGGTCAGATAAACGTACTCACCTACTTCTTAAATTATCTGTATACACGATGGATGAATCTAGTTTACTATGAAGGAGAGGTACTTTTTTGTATGAATTTGTTTGCATTTACGCTTGACATTCTTGCAGTACACACTTGAGTGGTTCCCTTGAAGTGGCTTCCCTCTTAGTGAGACCAAGGCTATAGTGAGATGCCATCTAGAGCACAGTGTGTGCAATACCGACATAAGGTCCCCAAGTAGTTACTGCACAGATAGGTAATCTGTCCCGAGCATGTGATATACTTCCTGTATATCATGTTACATATCATGTTACTCTCCCATGAACTTTTCTTTACTGCTAGTAGTAGAACGTTTGATTTTCCACTGTTTATTTTGGGGTGATTTTTTTTTTTGGTATTAAAAATACCCTGCTTTTTTCCCTATCTTGCTGCCCAGGAAGTTGAAAAACAGTGTCGCTGTGGAAAGCACACTAAACGCATGCCATGTCATAAGCCATATCTGTGTGAAACAAAGTGTACTAAAATTCGTGATTGCCAAAAGCACCAATGTAGGAGAAAGGTAAGTGTCCAGAGATGATCCTTCTCAAATGTATTGTTTAGATAACTTTTTTAAAATTTAGATATATTTTATATTATGTATAAATCATATCAATCTGTTGTTCCATCTCATGTTATTGTATAGAAGGAGGAGTTTTCTTCAATGTCATTCAAATTAGTTTGCAGTGTACCAGAATTCTCTGAACAGCATGTCACCGATAAAAACTCAGTGGCCTTAAAAACTGGGAGGGGATTTTGACAACTTTCCAGTTCCAGAAGGCAGTTTTGCTTTGAGATACTGATGCTTTATGCATTCTGGAGTAGTTAAATCCATTTATTTCCTTACTTTGTAGGAAGAGCTGGGAATATCTCATAACTTCGTACGGGACATACTCTTATTTTTGACAACGCAGCATTCCACCCCACCTTCTAATATGCATCACTGCAAAGAGCAGTGGTCTGACAATTGGGAATTTGAGTTTTGTTTACCTTCTCATTTGAAGTCAAAGGAATGATTGATAGCTTAGACCTATCTTTTCAGTTTATTGATTCAAGAAGGCCTGAAAGTTGGCTGCTATGTGTGAATTATGACATTACAAAAGTTGGACTTCTTAACACAAAGAGGCATGAAAAATACAGTTTTATTCTTAGGTATTTTTGAGTAGTATTATTATTACAGTGAATTTACTTTATGTGAAAAGATGGCAAAACAAGTAAATGCAATCTTGACATTTTTAATTTATGCTAAAAAAATCCAGGTTTCTCTTCCTAATTGCCATCCTTCTTTATACAGTTTGGAAGGAGGGTACCTTTCAAGTTAATAGAAAAGATGGAGTTCTCTCCTGACCTGGCATCCACCAATGTGGTGGTGTGGTGATGTGTTCTGATTCTTCCACATTACTACTTTATATAAGAACAGAAAGTAGATAACTGATCTGAAAGTTATCTGACCTTTACTACAAAGGTAAAAGGTGTTTAAAACACTTTTGTGCCAGGGACGATAGTATAAAAGTGAAAGAAATTGCAGAGTAATGGGGCAATATGTGGGATATCCTACGTGCAATCTTCTGAAATTATTTTGGATTAAAATGTTATAAGAATTTGAACTTTTAAAATATTCTTACGCTTTTTTGGAAGCCCTCTGCCTTTTTTCAGTGTGTTGAAATGACACTTTCAAATGTGTGTTTTCTTGTTATTTTATAATTTGAAATTTTTAAAACAACTTTACAGATGACCTTTCTATACCTGGCATGAATTTGATGAAATTTGACTAAATTGCATGAAAATTTTTTTAAGAAGTATTGAAAAAATGAGATAGTAGAAGAGGGCAGATTTATACCAGAAATGTCTAAGTTTTCACTTATATGGAGTATATATATTTTTTTTAATAGTGCTGTTCTGGAAACTGTCCACCTTGTGATCAAGTCTGTGGGCGGACTCTAGGCTGCAGAAATCATAAATGTCCTTCGGGCTGCCACAGAGGTAAGAAGGATCCCTGTAGTGATGGAATATTGTTTATTTTTGCCAAACTTCATGCTTGCATGACTCTGTGTGGTGCGTAATCAATTCTCTCCCTTGTTGCATGTGGGCTTTTTGTGGGGGCAGTGTGTTTGAAAGGTTTTTAGTGCTGGACTTGCATAAGGACTTACATAATGACAACCTGAGTTTTTACCTGGTAATTTTGTTTAGCATTGTTCCTCTGAAAATGCTCCGTCCCCTTTCCAGCTGCTTAATTCAAAATCCATAGGTTGACTTTTTTTCCCAAATAATTCTCTTCACTGAATATGCATAACAAAGTCCAACTACATATAGAAATGACTGTGCTGGTTGAGTCTGGATGTTTTTTAAAAATCCTAAAATACAATGTGTGATACAAGTGGGCTTAAAATAAAAAGTTGATGGAATTTGAATGTAGATTGGTATCTTACTGGTAAAAGGGAAGATAAGAACTTGTTACTGACTATATGAAGGATAACGAAGAAGTTTACTTCTGCATCCAGTGACCTAGGTTAAAAAGATGCTAAAAATGGCCAAAATTACCTGGCAGCTTTTACAATTGCTTTGACATTCGCTAGGGGATTAAATTGGAATGACTGAAAAAGTGGCTGCCCTCTCAGCAATTTTCCCCACAGAAGCTGCTGCCCTGCTGAAACAGCAGCTGAGTAGCCTATGTAATTTCCCTCAGTATTCTGGACTAAAAATTGCAACAGCTCAGGAAATAATTCACAACTTGTTCAGCCAATCTTGATTTTGAGGTAGTGATTCTTAGGGGGACAGAACAGGTAAATGTGGTAGTTGTCCCAGTTAACTTTCTATTAAATCTATCACCACAAACTAGTGGTTTGGTTTTTCTCTGTTAACTGTGTCCCTTCTCTTCTTCCCCTTCCTTTCTTCTCTCTCTCCTGTACCCCTCCAAAATCCTGGAGATTTTTTTTTGTACTGTCAGAAGAAAACTGGTAACATTGTTTTTCTGCATTAGTTTGGTTGATAACTAAATCATAGAATAAAATTCTGGTTGGAAAACTAAGGAGCTAATGCTGCATTATAGGATAAATTTTTACATTGACTAGCTGTTTATATTTGATACTGCTTGCATCTTACAGCCTGGCTAAAAGTGACAATGGTTTCTAATAACTAACAGCAGAAAAATAGCAGTGCCTATAAGAAAATGAAAGTGAACTCTGAGAATGCAAATATCAAATATATACACTTTAAAGTGTACGTAATTTATCAAAACAGTACAATTGTCAATATTTAAGTGCTAACTCTTGCCGAAAGTTGCATCTGAAGCTAATAACTATGATACCGGATGATAAATTTAGAAAGAAAATAACTTCTGTGTGCTTTAACAAATTACAATCTAGTCCAGTTTGTAATATCTTGTCAGAATGTTTGAAAATATTCCTAATAAAGGCAATTATTTTCATTTCATAATATTTATATTCATGCGTTTCTCCTTATACACCAATATTTTAATAGCTGCTGAAAGTTATGATTAATTATTTTATCTTCAGTATGTAATACCGGGTCAGGTTAATTTTGCAGTGAGCTGCCAGATCTCAGTGTCCACTAATTTTAGAGGAAATAGTGTGCCTCCTAGAAAATAACTTGCCAGAACAGGTCCTTTAAAAGGTGCCTGATCTCAGAGTTATTAGAGGTTGCTGGTAATAAGCACTTGGCTGTTAGCAGGGGTTCCTGAAAAAAGGTAGCTTAATCTATTCTGTTTGTGGTTTGATTTTTACATATCTTCTTTTTCTTAAGTATTTAGTCATGCTTGCTGAAATTTAGAATGTGTTGCCAGGGAATAGAAATGTTTTGTTTCCTACTGTAGTACGTTATAACACTTGATTTGAGAACAGTGTGTTCTCACCTTAACTTCAGGCTTATATGCGATCTCTGCCCTTTCATTTTTTTGAGAATGTAGGCAGTTGTCTTTGTTAACAGAATATTTAAGTAAATTGTGCACATATTAGCCCCTCTGGGCAGCATATTTTTAGACCTTTGGTTTAATTTGTAAAAGTAGCTGTTTATGTGTGTTGATAATATATTATAATGTAATTTACTTTGCAATATAAAGACTGTATACTTCCATCCTTTTTCCTTCAGCAGCCTTTTGTCATTGAGAGATCCGCTTCTTAAAGCGTTGCTTCTTAGATCCTGCTAACAAGTCAGAATTGCTTAAAAAGTTATGCTGTCAATAATGCTTTCAAAGCATTGCTTTCTTAAAAGTTTCAGAATGCAACATGATTAGTAAGCCAAAATCCCACATCTAAATTTGCTTTTTTTTTTAGAAGATGTATATTCTTACTGTTAATTACTCAATAATAAAACTTAGCAGTTGGCACTTGAAGAAATAGTGTGGGAGAGCTATCAATTAAAACAGGTATTTTACAAATCTCTCTTTTTTAAAGATACCAGGTTAGTAGCATGAGTAACTTTACAAGGGAGGAGGATCTTTTCAAAAAAGCGTTAATTATACATAGAGGACGAACATTTCTTTAATATCGTACAAAATCTGCAAAACTTCATTGTACCAGTTTTTCAATGTCTCTTTTCTATCTTTTGAATACAGATGAAAGATGACGCGTCTTCATATGTATGTAAGACTGAAAGATAAATAGCGAATATTTAAGTGTTGTGTGATCCAAATGACTGGGCTTTAATAATGCTGACTTCTTTTTAAAATGTGAGAGAGGGATTGTTTCTAACTTGATACCGGTTAACAACTGTAAAATAATCAAGATTATTATTACTATTCTTTAAGAATGGTGAAATTCTCTTTCATAAGAGGGATTTGAAACTAAGCAGAAATAAAAAATTAACAGCCATCTATTATTTAGATTAAACAGAATAGGACAATTATACCACGTGTATATTTAGAGTTGCATTAGTTACCATTTTTTATAATCAGTAGCTTATTCAGATTATCATATTGTTAATATATTTATTTTTAGGTAGTTGTAATCCATGTCCAGAGACTGTAGATGTGAAATGTAATTGTGGAAAAACTGTCATTAAAGTGCCCTGTGGCAGAGAGCGCACCATCAAACCTCCTAAATGCAAACAGCTGTGCAGGTCAGTATAGAAGGCGTGTGTGTTTCTAGTTCTTCAGGGGAGTTTAAGGTGTCCTTAAAGAAAGTAGTAAAATATAACTTTAAAAGGCAAAAAATATTCCTTTCATATGATTACAGGTATTACTTCTCAGTTTTCTGTATTCTTGATTATGCCGATGGAGATTAGCAATAACCCTTCCTATCAGACACCTATTTGATGCTGTGGTTTCATGAGCAGCTTGCTGCTGTCAAGGGGGAGGTTCTGTCCCACCGAGTACCTCTAATTCTGTAGTCCCACTCCCATCTCCAAGTCATCTCTGGTACGTTTTGAAGTACCTCCATGAGGCAGTTTACCTAGAAAACTTGACTAGCAAAAGGAAAAAGGAGAATATTTTCTGCTGGGGTGTAGCAAGAGTACTTAGCGCAGAGGAGAAGTAGGATTCAAATAGCTGTTTGAATATACAAACCCAACTTTGATTTTAATTTAATTTAGAACTCCTGTATAATTTTACTGGAATATTAACCACTGCTGAAGGTAAGAACTAAACTAATTTTTAAAAAAAATAACTTGTTCGTCTCAATTCTTTGTATTTTGAGCATAATTGTCCAGCGGCTGTAACTTCATATTTCTTGCTGTCATATTGATTCATTCTTGGATTTTACTTCAGTCGACCACCTACCTGTCACCACTCTACCCAGGAGAAACACTACTGTCACTTTGGTCGGTGTCCTCCATGTCGTCAGTCCTGCCAGAAAACATTAACGTGTGGTCACTTGTGCCCTGTTCCCTGCCATGACGAAGCACTTGTGAAGCAAATTGGCTTAGTAAGTAAATAGTGAAAAATAGTGTGTTGTTTGTGTTCTGAAGCATGAGCAACAGTTGTTTGACCTCAATCTTATGTTGGAGGCTTTTGGAGTTCAGAGTAAATAAATAATCAAGTGCAGAGGTATGCATACTGCTTAACCGAGAAACTAAGTGGTTCCAGCTCCTTTGTTGCAATCTAGTTCATTTTGTAATACATATAATCGAATGTTTAGTTTTCAGCAGTTATAATTACTCAAGAAATTATAAGATTTTTGTTAGAGTTGTATTACAAATGTTTAATTTCAAATGTAAGCAATTACTTTTAACATAAGAGCAAAAAATAAATTTTAACTCTGATATTTACTAAACTATCAAAATTTGCACAAGTTAGAAGTGAGAAATTGGCATCTTTAAACATGACGCATGCACTGCATGATGATAATTTCACTGGTTTAGTAATTGAAATATTTTTATATTTTTACGTCTACTAAATGCTTAGAATTGTTTTGCTGGTTTTTTATTTGGCTTTGTGCTTGATTTTTAGCAGTAGGGCCCACAGGCCTTTATTTTCCTATCCCTAATCACGCTGAGGATGAACGTGTAATTTTTTATGTGTAGGGGGTGTTGAGATTTCCATTAGTAAAAAGTTAGTTACTAGAAAGTGGATTTGTTAAAACAGGGATCTCTTTAGATGATATGTTTATTTATGGTCAAGCAGACAGTTCCAATTCTGTTTTGTATTCAACTAGTGTTGTCTTTTGCTCTCAGCATCAGTCTGCAGGACCTTGGGAACAGCCATCTGAGCCAGCTTTTATTCAAACTGCATTACCATGCCCTCCCTGTGAGGTTCCTATACCAGTGTAAGTATTAAAAAAAGAAAACGAAAGAAAGCTTTGGTATGGAAAGAGATTTTTTTCTTTTTATACTGTTGTAGAGATGGACATGAAAATAACCTCTTCAGGTGCAATGAGCCTACGTGAACACCATTCTCAAAACTGGGAGCATTGGTGGTTGGTTGATAGAAATTTTTGTAGTGTGTGCTTACTGTATGGAAGGACTGATAGTGTTAGTAAAGATTGCTTGTTTCTAGTACCTGTTCTGCGCAATGCTACCATAAAAGAAAAATAAGAAAATTGCAAAGACAGCCGTTGTAATTTGATAGTTTTCAGTAACATACAACTTTTTCCATATAGTTTCTTGTTTGGTTTATGGGATCGTAATTTTCTCTGTAATGAATTGCTATTTTGTTTCTCAGTTGTTCAGTTATTATGTGCTAATGAATGGCAGGTGGATGCCCTTCATTCCATCTGCTTGTCTCTTTTCTATTTTTGACTTGTCTAGAAGGGTCTGCTCCTTGAGTAGAGCTGAATCAACTCTGTGATGATGCTGAGGGTATAAGGGAAGATACGATGATGACTTTTTTCACCGTTCTTTTTCAATTTGATAGAACTTCTGTTTACATTGTGGAATAAGGACTCAGAATTCAACATTTATCTGAAAAAGGGTTTTTTGGCCTGTTTTTGTGTTACAGTCTCCTGCTGTTTTAAACCCTGCATACTTCACAGGCATTAGTGCCTGTTTGTTTTTTAAACATCCCTCCTTAATGAGGGAATATTATGTCTTCATTTTATGAAGTGAGAAGTAGACGGAGGAAGATGATCAAAAATATCCATTTAGCTGCCTACGTAGATATGCTTAGAACTTAATTTCTCAAGGATTGTACTTCTGTTCAAAACTATGACTGCTTAGTACTTCTGATACTTGGGCTCAAAATTCAAAGCCAGACTCCCAAAATGTAAAAAATGTGTAGTTTTGAACAGTCTGGTTTCAGTGTTTGGGTAGATGTCTGTAGAAACTGTCTCATGTAGGTATTCAGCAGAGGTCATTGTGTAACATCATACATTATGTAGGGCACATCTAGTTCCTCTGAAGTCCAACCTCAAAATCATCTCCTTTAGTCTGAAGACTCCTCCCCAGGGGAGATAATTCTGCTAAGTGAGAAGGAAACCATACTGGAAAAGTTGTACTTAATTTTCTAACTAGAGGAATCATCGTTACATTTCACAGTGCTTGGGGCAAATTAAGGTTCTATTAGCATTAGATCACATTAATTCTGGAATATCCTAACTCTCTTTTGATCTATCTTTGCAACTGTAATGTTCTTTTTTCTTTTTTTTTTTTTTTTAAATGAAAGTGATGTGAGAGAAGTTTCCTGAATTAACAAAATAATAATAGTAAACAAAACCATAGATATAAAGTAATGTGTTGCTAGAAAGCAAAATATCTGACACCTTCTAGGATCATTAGCAGGGCTTTTAGAATCATTGCTAGAATAGTGGCATTTGAAAGAATATGATAGAGAATAGTTTAAATAATCCTATTCTGTATGGATGGATGTTAGTGGGGATTCCATCCTTCACCACTGAGGTTTTGCAATACTTTTTGATGTTTTTTCTAATAATTTGGTATCTTTGAACATGAGCAGTCAGAGATTTGGAATGGAATGTATTTGGTATCTGTTTCTGTAAATAATTAAAAGTGAGTTTCTGGAAAATTATTTGCTCTGTTAATTTCACAGAACCATTGAGGCTGGAAGGTACCTTGGGGTGGGGTCATCTAGTCCAGCCTCCTGCTAAAAGCAGATCAACACTGAATTCAGACCAATTTGCTCCAGCTTTGTCCAGCTGGACCTTGAAAACCCCCCAAGTACATTGATTCTGCAACTTCTCTGGACAACCTCTTTCAGTGCTTGATTATACTGATTTTTTTTTTTTTTTTAATTTTTTCCTCCACTGTGTATTCAGTCAGAACCTTCCTTGTTTAAGAGTATGATTGTTGTCTCTTGCCTCCCTGCTATGAACTTCGGTAAGGAGCCTGGCTTCATCTTCTTGGTAACTTCCCCTTAATGCTGAAAGACTACTATTACATCCCCAACCTGTCAGTCCCCAGCCTGCAGTGTTGCTGGGATTTAGTCAGTCCTAGATGCAGGACTTTGTTTGTCTCTGTATTTCATGAATTTCCTCTCAGCCTAGTCCTTCAATCTGTCTAGATCCTTCTGAATGGCATCCCTGCCCTCAAATGTATTGATTGCACAGTCCTTTAGTGTTGTCTGGAAAACTGGTGCATTTTATCTCTTCCAAGTTACTGGGAAAAAAAAAAATTAAACAAGATAGGTCCCAGGATGAAGAATTCCGCCTGTAACTGGTGTCCAAGTAGGATACGAACAACTAGCCACTACCCTTTGAGCCCAGTGATCCTGTCAGGTTTTCATGCATCTAGTAGTTCATCCATCCCCATTACATCTCCACTTGAATGCAAGGTTACTGTGGGGAACCTCTCATCTGCAGATTTAGTAGTTACATGGCAGAAGGCAATCCAGCTGGTTAAGCAGTTTCCCCTTGCAGTGGAACAGAAGCATGCTACAATGGAATGCAGAGGTCCTAGAAGCCAAATTAACTAATTATAGGAAGATTATATTGGATATAAGAAAATTGAGCTGTATAAAGCAAAGAACAGGCTCCTGTGCTACATCTGCTTCTTATTATACCAGGTGAAAGACTGATTGCTCTTGTTAATATCCTGCTGTCCTAAAGACCATCTGTAGCTATTGGTAGTTGCTTTGTGTTAGAAAAGTTATCAGGGATACTTTTTTTTTTAAATACTCTTCTAGAAATTTTTAGGAACTGATTTACAGGTTTTTTAGCTTGAATATTAATGATGTTTTCATTACTCTCCCTTATAAGGTTTCAGTAGAGAAATCAAAATAATACTTGGAAAGGAGATGACAGATATGAAATCAGAGGTAAAAAGAAAAAGATACTTTTCAAAATAAATTGAGCAGAAGATTGATTTAATTTTTAGGAGATCAGTGTTTGAATAAGTCACCATTTAATACCTTCACAGTTCTAATCAGTGTGCAGTTTTTCTTTCCTAGGGATGGTAGACAATTCTGAAAGGGATAGAATTGTAAACATAAGAGTAGACTAGATAGTTCTCTGAAATAACTGAAAAATATGAAGTGATATATTAGTAGAGCCAAAGGAGAAGATATTTGGAAGCAATTCAGGTAATTTTCTAAATAAATTTCCTAAAATAAAAATTATTACTTTCATATACAACTATAATTAATCTGCATACAAAACACCGATTTGGGGGATTGCTGTCATAAAATACAGCAATCCAAACAACTGTTGAGAAAGAGAAGGCATTGATCTGCATAGATAGATGATTTTCTCTTAGTTTGCACTTTTTAAAAATAGATTGCATTATTTTTGTGTGAAAAGCACTGTCACTGTTTTAAATCCCTTATTAAAGAAGTACCTGTTTTCTAAATATCTGATTTTTCTCTCTTTAACAGGGAGTGTCTTGGGCAGCATGAGGTGAGTCATGGAAACTGCCTTTTTTAGTGGAATATGAAGTGTATCTCACTTTGTCAGTCTGCAAAAAAAAGTATTAAAGAGAAATATTATGTGGCTTTTTTATATTTTAAAACCAGTGAAGTACCTTATCACAAGGGCTTACATATCAGAAGGGATTTTAGTTCCTTTTTGAAGAATATGTAACTACTTGAGCTTTTAGAATTCTTGGACAGAAATTTAAACTCATGATTTGTGAAGCTATTTGTGTATTCTTGCAGTTGTTTAAATAGTATAAATTTTTTTTTAGGATCTTTTTTCATTATATACTTCTGGGTTTTTTTCCTCATTCTGTAGTTGTTATTCTCTTCCTGTCACAGACTTTCTTTAGTTCTCCTAAAAACTGCTGTTTATTTAAAAAGGATAAGGAACGTAGTGTCGTACAGGAAAATTCTCACGTGACTTGGATGTAAGCATGCATGGATGAAATCAGACAATATAGTGGAAACTTCTCTAGTGTTACTTATTAGCTTTTCTTTTTGGTGTGCAGCCTTCACCACTTTTGGATGAAGTCATTGTCTATTTTGGCTTACATGAGAAGAAAATCTAACTGATGCTTGAAGCTAAATAACTATCAACATTATTCACAGTCATTTCTAAAAGTAATGAAATTTAAGATCAACTCATTCTTCTCAATTTTAGAAGATGATTGCTAAACTAATCTTTAAAAAAAATTGCTATTATAGCTTTGTCTGGGAATATCTCTGCTAGTAAATTTGGCATAAATTCACTATCAAAGTGCAGCTAACACTACTATAACAAACCTAGTTTCATTTAAAGCTAGTAAAAAATTCTACAAAACAGTAAACACTTAAAAATATTTAAAGACACCCCCTCCTTTTTTTTTTTCTTTGACCTTCTTCAATAATCTTTTGATATGTGTTGTAATGGTGGCTTGATTATGTGGTGGCAGCATCTACAAATGTTGTTAACAAAGTTTATATATCCGCAGTCTGTTTGTGCAGCTCATTTATTAATCCAACCAAGCTGTGAATACAGCTTCCGTAGAGCTACTTTGCAGCTTGTTGGTTGCTAAAGAAAAATGTGCTGTGAACATAGATGAAAAGAACAACTGTGCCTATTCGTTTGTTGTTGAAATAGCTGGGTTTTGGTTTTGCTTTCCACAGTAAAACTTGCAGGTGTATCAACCAATGCTTTATCAAGTCAATGACATGTTTTGTGATAAAACATATCAAATCTCACCCTAACTTTCATGAATTTATGTATAAACAAAATATAAGCTGTGTTCAATTGGCCCGATATATAACTTGCTCTAGACAATGTTACCGGTTTTGGTACTGTTCAGATGTACATGGTTGTGAAGTTTATGTCCCTCCCCATAACACAGGACAGTATGGCTCCTCTTACTAGAGAAAATGGTTCCAATTACTACATATTTATAACTACTTATTTCAGAATAATTAAAAAAAATCCCTTCTCTGTTGCATACTAGTCTTAGCAGAATCAGTCAATGGCTTTGGGTCATGTTTTCTTTATGGGTTAGTATAGAAAAGAAGGAAAAATCCCAGGGAGTCTATACCTAACTTTAATTATTTAGATTTATTGATGCTATATGATATTCTAGATGAAACATTCCTTCTCTCAGCCAGCAGAGCGCAGTGCTTCCTTCCTGCTGAAGTTTAGTAGTTTCTGGAGTGGAATGAAGTGTCCTAATCTTTGAGATTTTGATAGCAGTCAAGGAAAAGAATGGTTTGTTAATGTGTGTGTGTGTATGGGGGGGTGTTTACAGTGTATTTTATGTGCATTATACGTTTTTATGTTGTTCTGAGATCTCTGCAGAGGAAAAAAAAAGATGTAATGTCTATTCAGTGTTTTACAGCCACATTGGCTCTTAACAAGTAAACTTACCTCAAACTAATTGAGAGCCAAGATAAAACACTTGTATGTTTTTATGAACACTTCCCTCCTGTAGTAGTTTCTAGCCCCTGAGGGGATTTTCACCGGGAAATATGAACTTTTCACAGGCGATGAAAGTAGCAATTTTCTCAAGCGAAGTTTTGCTGTGAAGAGAGGGGCTCATTGCTGTACTATGTTGCTACTTTACGTTGGACTGTTGTTATACCTCCTATAATGAAGGAGGAATAAAAGAAACAAACTAGGAATGAAACGAGTTATAAAGACTTCTTGTATTTTGCCAGGATGCCTGCAGACGATGAGTAGAAGAGAGAATGAAAACAAACCGCTTAGGAGTTGTATAATAAGCAAATCTACTGTCTTTACATTTTTACTTGGACAGTAATTTTAATTTGTGTAGGTATGGGAGTTGATTGTTTTGTTGGGGTTTTTTATTTCACTTTGGCATCTAGTTTAAAAAGTATTTTTAAGGGATTGGTTTAGTTCGAGCTCTTACATGTCTTTGGGTGTTTAGAACAAGCAATTTATCTCTTGAAATAACAGACTTAAAACTTCTTTTCAGATGATATAGTTGTATAACCCTGTGTTCAGTGGAAGTATGATTCTACGTCATGTTTAACCTAAAATAAGATTTCTTTTAGCTACAGTGTGCAGCCTTCTTTTAAATAATTTTACTCTGTAAGTTTTGGATGTTTTTACATACATTCAGAAAAATTAATAAGTCTTCATTCTTCGATTTGGAGGTGCTTAAAAGTAGCTCTCAATTTTGTTTCAGATTGTAGGTCAGAAAAATCACCTATCATCAACAGTTGCTGCCACCCCAAAATGAAAACTTGATGTTTCACTTTTTCTTTGAACTGTTATAAGCATTGGCATTTCATAGCAGTAGCATACATGTGCTCTTCTAAAATCAAATTATGAGAGCTAATGTTTATATTCAAAATCTGTATTTATGGGAAAACATTAATTAAAGCCCATACAACGTAAATGAGGACAAACAAGGAAATCTTAACTGGATATGTTATTAATTTATCTGCTGTATTTAATTCTCTTGTAGTTGCTTCATTTCATTAAATATTCTAGGGGAAGAGAAACGTTCTGGTTTTGTTTCTATAATGAGTATTTTGAATATCCTGTAGTACCTGTCTTGCTGTTCTTGGGCAGATAGAACTCTCTTTCTTCATGGGTTTGTTTTTTTTTTTTTTTGGGTTAGGAATTTATGCTATGTTTTATTATTCTAGTTTTTTTTAATTGTGGTTCATTTATAGGAGGAAAACAATTACTCTGCCTCTAGGTAAAATTTTATGTAAAACTTGACGAGATTAATCTTTATGGCTAAATACCTTATGAATATTTC
The DNA here is from genome assembly GCF_964195595.1 of Calonectris borealis. NCBI lineage: Eukaryota > Metazoa > Chordata > Aves > Procellariiformes > Procellariidae > Calonectris > Calonectris borealis. The sequence goes on along the minus strand of NC_134315.1, from coordinate 29,890,373 downwards.
CAAAATTTCCCTGCCCTATTGTACTTGATTTTTATTTTCATATTCCAATTGATGTATCTATTAGTTGTTTTTATGCATTTGGGAGATGTGCTGGAAAGCTTCTGAAAGTTGTCTTGTCCTTTTTTCCTTGCCTTCCTTTCCTTATCCTGTGGAAGACCTGTGGTCTGAAAATGATGCCTCCTTATTTTCTTTCTTTTTCCATTCAGCTTTTACAAAATACTTCGGGTTCTCGTCTGTGTTCTTTATTCTTCAGCTCATCAGCCTCCTGGAGTTTGTGGCTTCTTTGATATTTGTCTTTGTAGCAAGAGTAGTGACCTCCATTTAGCCGTTTCAGAAATGCATTCCAACTATAGAAAATAAAACTTTTCTCTACTTTGTCCTTTGGATTTTTTACTATTATCTACAACAGATTGACTTGTCAAGAAATGGAAACAAAATTCGAAAATACAATGTAGGTTTAAATTAATTTAAATTCTTTTGGTTTTGGCTACAATATCAATTGATTCCAGAAGACTTGTATCTTTTATTGGACTCAAGACTTAGGAAAGTCAATGAGTGGGGCAAGCTGAAGTTATGCTGAATGCAACCAGAGGGCTGGGATGTCCTCTGCAGTTGTCTGTCTGAAAGCTACTACTGTTGTCTACTGGCTTTTTTGTTTCCCTGCCCCAGTTTCATTCAACATTGCCTCTCATCTGGTATACTTGAGGGATGCTACCAGAAGGGATGCTCCACTTCTGCCTATGTGCTTCTGCTAATTCTCTTTAACTGGAGCTAGTGGCTGTGTCCTTGTCTGATGGAAGACTAACTCTTGGTAAAAGAAGTCTCATCATCATATTGAACTGTGCAGCCACAGAGCTAGTCTGCTATTACTGCCTGAGCCACAGCAGAACCAGTAGTCATAAAAAATTCAGTGGAAGTGGGGAAGCAAGGAAAGGTAGAGAAGTGGGCAGTGGCAGATCTTAGTGTTTAGTCCATCTTTTCATTCATTCTTTTACCTTCCAGCATCCTTTGACTACTTAGGTTGCTACTGAAACGAAATTCTGACTCTAAGGAAGGAGGAGGAGGGAGATGGAGGAGGATGAGAAGGGACAGGATATTTGGAACAACAAAAGCTTTGGTAATTGGTGTGTGTTTGCTGGGTACAGTGCTATTCTCCACTTCAGACCCTCTTTTTATTAGGCCTATTGCTGGCTTTTGCTCATTTGGTCAACAGAAACATAAGCCATCAGAGGCTGAGTTTGTAGGATGTTTGCAGGGGGGTGTATGAACTAGGCATTCAGACTACTTGCTGTAGTTGTATTAGTGCTTTAGCCAGCGTAACGAGCTTCAGTTGTGACATAGGGATGGGATAGTAGTTGGACATGATAGCCTCGAGGTTTTCTCCTGTGTATTCCATTCTTGATGTTCAGCCTGCCATGCAGACTCCTCCTGTTCAGAGTCTCGGTGGGTCAGGATGAGGAGTTCACAAGTCTTGTGAATGAATTGCATTTTGCAATGACTTGGTGTGGAGTACAGCCTTTTTTTGGGTGGAGCCCAGAAAACATTTCTATAGGCAAGTGGATTCAAATCCTACTTTGTATATTTTTGCTTTAGGATTGAGGGAAATCAACGTGGACATGCTGAAGGGAAAATGTCCCTTGCTCTGCCCTGTGGGGGACCGTCCTCTCTTCCCTTATTTCAGTTCCAGTGCTCACCTGGGTGTATGGCCAATCAACTTGCAAACGTAGCAAAAGACAAGGAACTTTTTTCTATTAATTCCTTTTCTTCCATTTTGATTAGTTGAATTGTCTTGATCTAAGGACAGATGTGTGGCAGGACTTGTTCAAACTAAGTGGTACGAGTGTGCAATTAGGATTGTAGAATTGGAAGAGAGAAAAGGAAGGGGTACAGTGCAAAGCTATTCAGTCAACTTAAGCTGTAACACAAAATCACACCCTTAGTCTAGTCAAAGTGAGTTATGTCACGTTACCCTATTGTGTAATAACGTCACAAATAATTTCTGTTTTTCTCTCCGAAATGATCATGATATTAAGAAAAGAAATCATTTTTTTGACAGCATCGCGGAAACTAAATTTTTTCATGTGAATATTATATAATGGTTGGAAAATGGGAACAGTGAGTTTCCTCTAATACTTGTGATATGGAGGGACTTGTACTATTCAACTTTAGGAAAGTAATCTAGTTAACCAAGTTAGGAGTTTACACTCCATTTCAGTACCAATGAAGATTAAAGGCTTCTAAATAGATGCTCTGGATAGTACTACAAAGCTCTGTTAACTGGAGTGTTAACCTCAAATTAAAAAGTACAAATATATCACAAGATATTAAAATGCTAGTCCTGTCACAGAGCCATTTCTCCTTCCCCTTCCTGCTCCTGGGAACTATATTTGATATATTCAGTGTTTGATTTTTAGAATTTCTGGCTTGCAGGTTGTTTTCTATTTGTAGAATTATAAAATGTATTGGGTTTATGATGACCATAACACAATTAGTCCTGTGAAAGCAAACTGTAACTGTCTTCTTCAATAACTGTAAAGCAGTTTAGGAACTTCTAATGGAAGGCACGAGTCTAATTCAGAAAGAAGGAATAAATCACACTAAAAGATTTCAGAATGTAATAGTCAGTTTTAAAAAAAAAAAGAAAACTATGTTGCAAAAGTTAGACAGTTCATTAAAAAGTTTATGCAAAAGTTTATTAATTGTTTAATTAATAAAGCGGGCTTTTTTACCTGGTATAATCAGTGTAAAACAAATGTGTGTGGTTATGTTGGGATGGGAACCTGAAGTCTATTAAAAAAAAAAGGTCAAATAGGTATTGCTCTGGTTTTCTTCTTTTAACAAAGATACTCAAGGACCAAAATTTCTCTGTAATAGTGCTGTGCCTCTGTGTGTGTGTGTATATATATAGTGTGTGTGTGTATATGTATGTATCACACACAGTACACATGTGCAATGTGTGTATATATACACTATCTGCATATATATATATGTTTATGTTTTATTTCTTTTTAACTTTTAGGTTAGTCCATTACCATGTCACTCTGCAAATCCCTACTCATGTAAAAGATTTTGTGGGCGGCTTCTTGATTGTCAGAATCACACCTGTATGAAAGAATGTCATCACGTTACTAAATTGAACAGTAGTGCAGATGGAAAGAAGGTAGGTTGATTTCCTTTTTGCTTTTGTTTTTGTGAATTTTATACATTGTCTCCAGCTTTAACTGGAAAATAAAGAATTTGCAGCTGGAAGGTACAGGATCTATTCCAGATTCCACTGGGACATTTGCATGTGTTCTGTTCCCATTGATGCTGTGACATTTAGCTAATCTGTACTTCCTTAGACTATAAAACTGAGACAGTATTATATATTTGCAAATGCCACACTTTTTTGGTTTATGTTAACATACTTTACTTTGTTTTCATCAAAACTTATTTAACACTCTTAACAAGTCTCTTCTAAAGTCAGTTTTTCTAACTGTCAAGATCAAGTGAACTACTGATAATCGCTATATACAAATGCACTTGCAATCTATTGTGGAAGCTATTTACTGAGGAGAGCTGTAAGTGGGTTGAGGAGGCTAGCAAATGTTTACGAGAGAGCACTGGAAATGTTGCAGAATAGGTGAAGACTTCTTAAAGCACTGGGGTGATATATTCATATTTATCAGTGTCTACTAGAAACTCATTTATGCGATTAAGAAGCTGTAGGTGTTGCTGAAGAGAATATGAAACAAAATTAAAAGTAAGTACAAAGCTGAAAATTGTTCTAGTTTTGAGCAGTCAAAAGCACATAGCTTGTGGTTTGAGAGAGTCATGATTTGGAGAAAAACAGCTTTTTAAGTTTTTAAATCATTACCTTAGAAAAAGTTGCAACACGGTCTCCCTGGGCATTTAGAAAACTCAGCAAGCATTCAGTTGGGTACAAAACCTAAATGTTATATTTTAACTTATTGTTATATTTTAACTTAAATAAGATTATTTCCCTGTGGATTCCAATCCTAGAAGTGGTGTTGTCATCTAAGAACTATATATATTGCAGTTAGTGTATTATTCTATTAATGATTGTGGAACTTTTGTCTGAGGAGTATGAGCCGTTAGCGCAACTTGTGGAACAGTAACCTGCAGCAACAGTGTGACATCAGTAAATACTGAGAGTGACAGTTGTTTAGGCGTCTCCAGTTATGACTATAAGAGGGTGTCTGCTACTGCTTCAGTTAAACCTATTAAAATGTGAATGGATCAGCATTATTCCTAGCTCCATTTTGAATGAGGCAATACATTCTTAGAAAACAGGAGTCTATGCGCATGTGAAATATGGGAAAATCTCATTTCTCAATTTTCTTTGAATTTTTGTAAACTCAAGTTGGTTTTGACCTTTAGAGCTTTTGTTCTGTTGTTTTGATAGACTAAATTGCAGTCAAAAAAAGGCTGATTAAATTTCTTGCTTACATCTGAGTAGTGATTTTTTTTTGTCTGGAATTTAGGTTTGTTCTGCATGTTGTGTTAGAGAATGTTGCAGAAAGGCCAGCTGTTTGCTTTTACCTATTGTTAAATTTTATATCACAGTTTTCTAAATGCTTTCCGTTGCTATTTTCTTTCTTAGATGTGAGGTTTTGGGGGTTAGGTTTTGTAAACGATCACTGTACAAAGGTTCCTTTCTAAACTTCAGCAAAAATTCTTCAACTGTAGAAGCAGAAGAAAAGGGGACTGGAAGAAAATGGGGGAAAACTGTATTAAAAACTTAAATTGTTATGCCCTTATTTTGAGCAGCATGAAGTGAATTGTTGGCATGGAATTCCTTCCTTTTGGGGAAGCATTATGTAGCTTCATTCTTGGATAAATTGGCTTTACTTTGACTAACTTCTCTGAAACTGAGCATTTGAATGTGATGGTGGGCCTTAAATACTGTGCTGTGTCACTTCAGTTGATAAATCAGGTCAATCTATCTGAATGTATTTGATTGCAGACTGGGGTTCTGGATGAGTTATTAAAATAAGACTATGAATAGAAATGGAGCTTAATTTACTGTGCTGATGTTCATCACGTTGTGCTGATGTTGACTGCATCACCTGGAATGAGAATGACGCCACAGCTCTTGTAAACTTTGTGTAGTATATGGAGCGGAAGCAACACCTTAGCAGCTCTCAGCATATACCTAAGCTAATGCTTTTTGGAAGATTATACAAACTATTGTACATATATGGAAATAGGATGACTTAATGTTTGCTTCTTAAGCAGAGAAACCTTCCCCTGTATTACGGAGCAGTATGTCATGACTAAAGTATTACAATAAAATGGTGTGTGGGAAAAGTTAGTTCTGAATATGAAATTATTTCTTTTTCTAACAGTTTTTCATACAGAATGAACAGGCTTAATGGCAATTTTCCAAAACATTAATATTAAGAGGTCCTTTTATGCCCAGGAGGCAAAACAGAATTCTGTCTCTTTCACCAACAAACGCTGGCATTCCTGCTTTTCTTTTAAAAGCACATTTTAATAATTATTTTTGCTTGAGGGATCTTACTGAATAGCTGGATTCCTTTAGCAAAAACACCCCAACTCTTTCTTCTATATAAAAGCTTGGTAATAGCATCTAACAAACAAATGTTTGGCACTTTCCTTAGTACTTTTTTATTATTTTGTTAGGCAGGTCCAGAATGTTCGCAGTGTGAAGAGGAGTGTACCAAGTCCCGGCTACCTGGCTGTCCTCACCGATGTGTTTTGCCCTGTCATCCTGGGGATTGCCCATCATGTCTCCAGATGCTTAAAATAAAGTGTCACTGCAAACTATCAATACTGTATATTGAATGCTTGTAAGTGACAGAACTGAAGCCAACTTTTCATTTGAATGCTACTAACTGGAAACCATTTGAAATGTCTGGGAATGGGAGCTACTCTTGCAGCAAGTTATAAAATTTCTCTTGAAGATTATAACTTGTAATATAAGGTGTTTTTTTCTATTTGCCAGTGTTTTATTTGGTGTTACTGCTAAAATTATTATAAATGCATGGGGTCTTGTGAGCAGAACTGTTTTTTATAATACAGTCATATTTTGAATTATGCAAATATATAGTAATCTACATAATATTTGATCTATATGTGGTTCTTTTACAGTATGTAAAGAAGAATTTTATACCAAGAATTAGAATTAATGTAGTTGGTGTAAAAGGCCTTTACATCTGATGTCCTTCAAACTCTAGCTGTTTTAATTGGAAAACTTCGTAATAATAATTTGTACTCCTTTTTAATCAGTTGTGTGTATGTGGATAGAGGGTAAGCTAGGCTTTACTAAATGTAAGATGGGACTTGTGGATTTAAGCTTCATCCTCTGCGTATTGCTCTGAAAATATTCATCCTACGCATGTATGTTCTTCTTCGTGCATTTTCTTTAAAGTACCTCAAATCCTCTAAATTTATGTGGTTTTGTCTGTAAAATAGTGTAGTTTATATTAGTCCCACAGGATGTGGACAAATGAGCCCTCTTTTCTTTACAGTGAGATATCCTTAAAATATACCCGTAATTGTATTGACTTTTGTTGTTTTTAATTTGGAATTTATCACAAATACATCTTTTCTTTTACAGAAAACTAACATGTGCTGATTTAAAAGAAAAGGAGCTTCTTATTTCCTGCAAAAATCAGTGTCCAAAAGAGGTAAGCCGTATTAACAGAGAAATACTTGATTTGATGGATGTGTGGAATTTTGTGGATTTTACTTTTTTGTAAGGTTTTTGATATGGTTTCATAGGCCAAACAAACTAGAGAAGCTTAGTCTAAATGAATATGCTAAATGATAGATGCGAAGGTGGTTAGTGAACTGTACTCAGAGGACAGTTACTAATGTCTTGCTGTCAAATTGGAAGTTTATATTGAAGGATCAGAGATTTGTCTCCAAAGCATTAATGGCTTGAATGTTTAAGCATGCAGATGAGGTTGAATGTGGAGGAGTATGTCCTCTAACATGGTTAAAAACTGGTCTCAAATTTATATCTTCAAAATAATGGGATGCTGTTTGATTAGGAAAAATACTGAGAATTGTGCTTGCGATTGTTCTTGTCTAAGTGCAGGTCTAGTAATCCCTGTCTGTGCAACAATTGGGGGGGAGGTGGGGGAAGGAAGGATTTTATACTTAACAAGTGAGCTAAGTTAAATAATGCCCTGCTGCGTTAGTGAAATATATGTTAAGTAGTGTGAAATAGAAGGCAAGCCAGTTAATCTTTCTACTGTACCTGGGTATATCTAAAGGGTTGCTGTAAAGAAGAGAAGAATAGTATCGTTACTGCAGGATGCTTAGACTATGAACCAGTGTGTATAGGCATCAGTAAGGAAGATTCATGTTCAATACTACTTTTGAGTAGTAAAGCTTGTGGAGCAGGGGAAGAATTGGTTGGAGAAGCTACCAGATTTTCATCAGTAACAGCTTAGACGTGTCAGGATTTGTCCAGTTGTGGATAGTACTGCTGTAAGACATGAGGGACGGGCCAAATGACTTCTTCCTTGTCCCTCCTAGTGCTGCTGTTATGTGCTGCTTGTGTGCTTTCGGAAACCCATGCATTACTTATTATTGTATCTTTGTTCTTTATTTGTCATTAGTGGTGAGAGTGACAGCTCTTTCTTCACTCCATTCCCCACTGTAGGTTTAGAAAATTTATGAAGTGGAAAAACAGGAATAGTCAGGAAAGTGTTTCCACTGCTAAACTCTCCAGAACTTCTGAGAAATTCTCCTTCCCTGCAATAAAATGCTGTACTGAAGAAAGTATTCTATCCCATAATCACTTATTATTTTGTTGTTCTGGTTTGGCCTTTTACTGTGTAGTTGAGTCTTTGTCTCATGCAATATTTAGCTGGCAGTCATAAATAATTTGATTCAACCCATTCTCCTTCCCTGATTCCACTCAGTTCTCCTATGCTAGTTTACCTATGATGTCCTCTAGTCTGAGATTTCTGTCTTCTTACCTCATCTCTTACAGTTCTGAATTCTGCCTCAACCAAATAAACGTAGGTTCAAAACTTTTCTTTTGTTTCGTTATTTTCCAGTGTCAGAAGCATCAAATTTGAATCCTTGCCTTTATTAGAAAACTACTTTTGGTTTTGAGTAAATGTAAAAATTCACAGGATTCCGCTTGTTTCCCAGGAGTCTCTGTTCGTCTGTTTTTCAGACAAGATTGTGTTAAACCCAATGGGAAGGCTGTGTTGTGTGCCTGCTTGTATCTTCTGCTTTTTGCCCTTGTAGATGCCTTGCTGATGTCTTTTTTTCTGTAAATGAATGTCCCTGTCACAATTTTCTCATCTGGATGTCTGAAAGCTGTCTTCCTGGCGGGGGAACACTTTTGGATATTATTTCATTGTCCATTTACCTCTTAATTTTGTCCTTTCATTTCCCTCTCTGTTACTTTGGTTTTACGTGCTCCAAGACTTCCTCCTCTTTATTTTCAAGAGTGCTTATAATCTCTTAACCTGAACTATGTGTTCCTGTACTTCAGCTTCTCTTCAAAGATTTTTTTTTTTCCCATATCTCGTCTTTGACTTTGATTAATGTAACTGTTGTGATTTTTCTGGACATATTCCCAAGACTCAGTCTGGGATTTAAAATCCATCTCGTAGTGGTCCTGAATTCTAGCTTGCAGTTCAGAATTGCCCTGTTCTGCAGATGATGTCTTTTTTACTTAATTCAGTGGGATGTGAAAGAAAGCTTAGGACAAGAGAGTCCACTTTAGTTTTATAAAGCTTTTATTTAACTCTAAAATTCTCATTCCTATAGATACCTTGAAAAATAAGGTTTTATGGAGTTTCTGCTATCCAGAGAATCTTTTTAGTGTAATTGATGATTATAAAAATGCATGCTCCTCCCTTCCTGCGATTTTAGCTCTAGCTCTTACTGGCTTTCATGAAACATAAAACTATTAGTACAGTCCTGCAACAGTCCTATCAGTCCTGCATATCTTTGTGTTACAGTTCATCCTACTTTCCTCAGATCCTATTTTGGTAACTTCTTATGTACTGTATGGGTTTTTTACCATTTTTTTTTGTCTAAAAAGTTTTTTCCCGTTTCTCTGAATATTGAACAGTGCTAGGGATATTTTGTCTGTTTTGTAAGTATACAATATTTGTCTGCAACTTTGGGAAAATTAGCTAGCTGTATCATAATACAAATTGTACTGATAGTTCTTTTTTAAAGGAATCATTGATAAACACAATTTGAAGGAGCAGCCTTAACAGACATCACCCTGCCACTACCACCACCGCCACCCCTCCCCAGCAAATATAGATCAAGCCCACTGAGGGGACCTCATGACAAGAACTTACAAACAACCTGGCCGTGGCCAAAAGATAAGATGGATAAGACTACGAAATTTAGGACATTTAAAGTTTACAAATCAAATATGTCTACTCAAACCTAAATCGGAAATGTTTGGTGTGTAGTCCTGACAGCCTCAAGTAAATTTCAAATTGGTGTTTTATGAGAATTTTCTTATCCGATGTCAGAAGCTGATCTTGGGTCATTAGCAGAGCTCAGTGAAGTTGCTGTTTGCTGAAAATCAGTGTGCACTGTAACTCCACCAAGCTTAGCGTAGTGCGACGTAGGTTCAATAGAATACAGTATTTTACTGCAGTCTTAGTTTTGAGATTTTTTTCTTTTTGATTAATGGAAATTGTGGTAGACAGTATACTACCATATTTGAATTACAGGTAGGATGGTACATTTGGAGACTATGAAAATCAATTATATTATTTGGTGCCTTGAAAAAATGCAACAGGAAGCTGAAAGTCTTGAAAGGAACGTGCTTTTGTTTTGACAATGGCAGTATAAAACTAAAAATTATTTCCAGTATTATACAGTACAGCTCACATTTCCTTTCTGCTTTAGGGAGAAACAAAGTCTTGGATATTGCCACAGCTGTTAGATGAGAAGCTTTAATTAAAAACTTCTTTCGCTTGTTTGGTAGCAATAACAAAATATCCTGTTGAAGGAAATTTAACTTTTTTTTTAATCAGGGGTGATTAAATTCTTGTGATCATGTTTGCAGATGTTTTGGAACAATTCTTACATAGAAGTTTTAACAGTCCATCAGTTTTCATTGTTTGTGTTCATATCAGTATTTGTGGATCTGTGTTTAACACTTTATTTTGACAAAATAACTGTAATTTGTACTTTTACTGTGCACTCTGCTATTGTCTTGATGTGAAATATGGGACCTCATTGTGATAAATTTATTTTAATATGATAGTGCAGTGGAGGCAATGACATAAATTAAGAGTATGCGTTATCTTTTTCATTTCCAGAATGCTTAATTAAATCTGTAAACACACCTTGAAAATGCATGTGGGTTGCAAAAATTCAATTTTAAAAGGTAAATGCACAGCTTTGGTCCATAATGAGAAGATTTTCCTTAATGTCTGGCTTAAGCATAAGAGGTTTTCATAAGATCTCTGGAAATAGAGCCACCCTTTTAAACTGAAGAGTCTGCCCCTTTGTTTGGAAGTGATAAGTTTATCTTTTGTATTTAGCTTTTGGGATTGCTGCTCAAAAGTGCTGTTTTCTTTATTAACAGGTTGTTTTCTTTATTATCAGGTGTGTATTAACAGGTTGTGTTTATTACCTTCTGGTGGAGATCAGTTAAGCCTCCATAAATGTTGATGGGTTTTATCATCATCAGACATAGTGTTAAGATTTATATGCATTGCCTATGGGGAAAATACTTGTAGAATTTTTTGGGGTGTGTTTTCTGTTTTGAGCTGTGGATTAAATCCCTTTCTTTTAAAGGCCTTGCCATGTCAAACATAAAGCCTGTTCATTTTGGCCTTTAGTCCACAAGCTATTGACAAGAGATCTCGTATGGTGAAAAAAATCTAAAGGGGCACACACATTCTACTTTAGTGCCAAGTAACTCAGCATGGACGCTTAAAAACAAGCAATAAAAATCCTTTCCCACTACATTATTTATCCAGCAGAAGCAAGGTAGGATTGCTTTTGTTTTCTGAGATCATGGGGAAATGTTGTTTTGCCACTCATTTCACTGCTCCTCTTGATGTTTTTTTTTTTTAATGTTGGTTTTGCGTTGGAGGGAGTAAAAAGAAAGTTACACTGCCAGCTTCATTCTTGTCCTGCATCCCTGTGGATATGAACTGTGTAGCTCTATGCAGAGAACTAAATGTGTAAATTTGGGTTTCCGTATTGGATTAAACATATTTCTGTGCTATGCAAATTTTGCTCTAATGGTGTGTAATGTAAGAATTTTATTGCAGTAGCACCTGGAGGTTGAGGTGAGGTCTACTGTCTGAATTTGCAGCTCTGACATGTCACTTATAAGACTGTTTGTTTGGGATTTTACACTATTAATGGAAATGTGCCTAATTAGTATGGAAGAGTAAGCTGGAAGTAATAGTTCTAGCCATGGATTGTTCTGGCCGGCATAGGATGACTTGCAGGTGAGACTAGATTGTGTTCTTGTGTATGATGCTCTTGGGTAGGGAGCGAAGAGAAAGGCCCTCTTACTGCGCAGGGGTCATGCAGTAGCAAATCGGTTTTGCAAAGGTGGTGGTCACTAGTGAGCAGGCTCAGCTGTTAGACTCTGTGGTACAGCTGGTAGTCTGACCTCAGTAGTGTACAAAGCTTAAAGACAAGTTTCTCCCCTCATCTTTTCAAAACGAGGCAAAATGCAAGATAGATTTGCTGGTGATCAGTTGTGCCTGAACAAACCTAAATTCCTTCTTTGATAAGATGACCAAGTTATTTTTTTTTTTTTCCCTCCGGATAGAGCAAATAGATTAGGTCTGCTACATAAGGCTTCAGCAGAGCAATTGAGTCAATGCCATTTAGTGAATAGCTAGTTCAGATAGGGAAGAGGGTTAATACAAGGATGAAGGTGGGCTAAAGGAAACAATTGCTGGTTTTTTTTTTTTGTTTGTTTGTTTGTTTTTAAAAACACCCCTCCAAAAAACTAAATGAAAAGTTGGAGAAAGAAGGAAGTTTTTCCAAGGACTGGATTGATCCCTGTCTTTGCATTGTTTTCAGTAATGACCTTGGCACCAAAAAACATTTTCTGATAAATTTTCTGATGAAAACACGTGGAGCGTTGTCAGTACCTGAAAATTGAGGAGACCTGTTTGCAGAACACATGTATTTGGGGCATGTTATTAGATACAGAAAAAACAGTAAGACCATGCATGTCAAGGCTAATAATAAGCTCCCAGGAAACAGCAGAAATTCTTATTGTCACAGCATGATTAGCTGGAGAGAAATGCAAATGAGAACTGAAGATGTATTGGGGAAGATACTCTATTAAGAATAAGATGCAGTTAAGGCATTGTACAAAGTCCTTCCTGCTGAGATGTCATTTGGAATATTACATGCAGTTCTGGCTACTGTATTCAAGAAACAATGATTTAAGCTGGTTGAAATTCAGTGAAGGGAATACTATGGGAATAAAGAGCCTTTTATGAAAGACAGTAGAGAAATATTTCAATTTGATGATAAGTACTAAGGGGTTTAGACTAGCTAGAACAAATCTAGGAAAGTCAAAAAAAGCTCTTGCATCTTGTAGTGAGCTCCTGGAACAGCCTCCTTAGCGAAACAGTAGAAAGGGGGCAGAATGGAGGACTGTTTTTGTCTGTCAGTGTAATAATAGTTTGTGACTGGCGTGAACATGAAAATAATTATGTCTGTTCCATAATTTTTAGTCGGAATGTTTTGCATTCTGTTTAGCTATGTGTTTCATGATACTAGCTCAGGTGTTGAGCCAGTTCCAGTGGACTTCTGAGAATCCAAATTCACTCATCAACAAGAAGTATATACATCTGGGTTTTATAATGATCTTATGTAGTATTCTCATTCTTGTGGATGAAGTGATGTAGTATGTATACATTTTCAATTTTTAATAAATGTGAAAAATGTGTCTCAAAATTGCATGTGTTACAGCATTTTCTAAGTTGTGGTAATCCCGTGATGACAGTGAAGAGGTGTAATTTCACTTTTAATAGAGACCACTATCCAATGCCATTTTAAATAGTTTGGCGATTTAAAGCTACCTCTATAAATAAATTGATTGGATGTCTTATGTGAGATTCCACCTTCAGTTATTAACAGTATTGGGTTATGTAATCAAAAATGAAAAATCATTATTGTGAAGATTTCTTACGGGTATGTGTATGAGCAAGGAATATTTTCAGTCAAGTTCTTAACAAAAAGTGAAAAAAATTGTTTGCTTTCTTGTCATTTTTATCTAATATAATGCTGGGAGCACTGCTACATTCCTAATACATTCCAGCATATTTAAATTAGTACTTCAGTTCTTAACACAGTAATTGAATGGTAATATTTTCATTATAAATGTTAAAAATTGCACTGGCAGTAAAAAAAGTCTGTATCTCACAGGTGTCAGAAATGGGATAATCTGCCAAATGCAGAAATTTAGGATTTTGTGAAATTATTTCAGACATGATAAGAATATTGGTGACCTGTATTTGACTTTTGCATAGTTCAGGAGATTCTTGCATGCCAAATGTTCTTCTGTGGTATTTTTGCTTCTGATTCTCCCCTCTTTCTTTTGTTGACTCTGATCTACAAGTTGCTACACTTAATTTCAGTTTTCAGTTTCTTTTTACCTTATCAACTCATATTCCCCCAAAATACAGATAGCTAGGGTAATCGTTGTATAAATTACTGTGGAGATGACTATTCTTGAAACATTTGAAAGGAGAAATTGGTTTTTAATCAAGCTGTGCCAATAAAAGATAAATTGTTCTACAGGAACTGAAATACAGTAAAAACAAGTAAACATTTGCCCCCCCCAAAAAAAAAAAAAAAGAAAAATCAACGATTTCACAAGTGGAAAAACTGATAAGCTGAATGAGTTTTCTGCTAAGCTGCTATGTCTGAAATAAAACCAGTTCATAGATTCTTTGTAATTTTACAGTCATTTATTGGTGTGGGCGTTTTGTTTGTGTTTTTTGTTCTTTATAGTTGCCCTGTGGTCACCGGTGTAAAGAGATTTGCCATTCAGGTAGCTGTCCTCTGAACTGCAGCCAGAAGGTTAAACTGCGATGTCTCTGTAAGAGACTGAAAAAGGTAAATTTCTAAGTTAAAATTTTGAGAACGATGTATTTTCTTTGCATGTTCCTAGACTTGTAGGGATGGATTGTCTCTGGTGCAGATTAGAATAGGTCCAGTTACTCTACTAGAGCTATAACAGTTCACATCAGCTGAAGATCTGGGCTGCAATATCAAAAGATTCACTGGAGAATAGAAAATCCTGTTAGTTCTAAAATATGTTAGCTGCCTGACCTACAATAGCTTTATTTTTAAGCATACTTGAATTTTTGTAGCTCCATTCGGGGAATAGTCAGATGACCTGGAGTGATTTGAGAAGAAAAAATACGTTTTTCTGACGATATTTGGAAAGTTTATAATTACATAAGTTGGAACAAGCACAGATGTTGTGAATCCCTAAATAATGTAATCAGTTACGGTTCTCTGCAAACCTAAAAGGAAGTACAGGCATCAGCATCCTTAGCTTCTAACAATGATAAGGGACAAAGTAATGTAACAAGTTTATTGTAGCTATACAGTACTATGAGGGGAAGAACAGAAATTGATATGAAGTCTTGGCAAAAAATAATGACTTAATGAAAAAATAATTATCTGGCTTAATTAAAAGGTGCTTAAATTATTTTTCTGGACCCAGTTAACTTCTGAGCCTTCCAAACAGGCTGCAGTTCCCCAGAGTTCTCGTGCAACCAAAAGTCTTGCGGGGGGGTGTTCAGCAGGAGGAAGGATGGCATGTACAGAACAAGTGCTTCAAATTGAACAGTCTCTGCTTACAGATAACCACCTTTTTTTTTTCTTCAATACTAGGGGGAGGGGAGGAAGTATGAGTGAGAATTATTTTTTTTTTCCCCATGACCAGACTTTGCCCTGTAATCTCAGCCAGTTAAGAGAATGTATATGAAATTACGGAGACTCTGAATGCTAGCTCTTTCTGACAGAGTTCAGAAGGTTATGTTACTTTGTCTTAGGCAAACAAGAGAGAAAAGAGAAAAGAGAAGAGAGGAGAAATTAAACTGGACTATTTGATTTATTCTTGCTTTCATCTTAGCTTATCAGAAAGAAGAAAAAGAGAAAAGGACAATTTAATACAGAATTACAGGTTCAAATAATGCTTAATCATTAGCTTTATTTTCTGTGTAACCAATGTTTTACTAAAGAAGAATGTTTTATAATTATTTTCATAAAGAAATGGACATTATAACTAAAATTGAAAATGATTATAAAAGACTCAAATTATACTTAACAGGAAATACAGTGCAGCAAGATACAAGAAGGCCAAGTTTCACTGGAATGTGATGCATTATGCAAGGAAATGAAACGGAAAGCATCTGAGGTAATGTATCCGTTGTAGCTATAATTTCTTCTCAGTGCTTCAAGAAAAGTAGGAAAAAATGAACACAGAATTATTTTTCAAGGCAATACCAGCAAAAAATACAACGTAAGTAGATGTGCTGTTTAATAGCAACTACTATTTCAGACTTGCATTTGGCTTAGTGGGGAGAATTACAGTGTTTGTAGACAGTGTTAATTAACTCAGTGAAAAACTATGTTAAAACAACATTCTGTTATTTTCCTTTTTTTTTTTTTTTAAACATTTGTTAGAGCAGGTTCTTTCCTCTTCTGCTGAGAACAAGTGATGATCAGTGATGATAAAATCATCATTGCTGATGATTAGTACTGTAGGATTAGGACCAGGCCACTTCAAAGGGCCTTGTTAGATCTGCTCTGTCCTGTGAAAGTTTTGCAGCCACTGAATGCTCAACTTGTCCAGCATGAGGAATGTAATCCTGTCACACTGTATTAGTTACCCTGTACCAGAAGAATGGGGAGTTTTCAGCAATTGCAGTATACTGTTTAGCCTGCTGTAGACGTGACTTCTCTCTAGTTCTGCTGCTTTATGAAGTAAAGAAGTTGCTGCATGCTGTCACCCAGAGAGACAGAGTATGAACCTTGCTCTTATAAGCCTTTTTTAATTGGTGCATAACTTGCTTGGTTTTTATCAGGTAAGTGTTAGATGTAATAAATGTACAACTCAAAAACTCAATGGGTAAAGCTGACTTTTGTCAGCTTCTGCTCAGACTTTCAGGATTGATTGGCAAGTTCTAACAAGTACCACATAGACCAAATCCTGCAAGTTTGCAAGCAGGTCAAATGCTAAGCCTCTTGGGATATGCCTTTAGAAAATCCCAACCATAACAAACAGCTCCAGTAAGAGTGTGAAGATTCATAGGACATGGAGTGCACTAAAGCAAGGTGAATTCGCAAGAGATGGCATGAGCTGGGACATCGCAGCATGTCTCAGTGTGGTGTGGTGCAGTGCAGTGTCAGCTGCTGTTTTACTTCAGCAGATACTAGTTCCTATTTCTTGCCCCTGACATTGTAATCCACGGGGAGGAATGGTCTAATGCAATGAGCAAATGACTGCAAGTTTCTACTATAAGCAATGCCGCAGACATACTGTGTGACATAACCTAGCTATGTGTACCTTCCTCACAGAAGAACATGGATTTATTTGTTTTGGGTTTTTTATATGAAGTTATAAAGTTCTATTTCATACTAGGCACCTTTTTGTAGCCTGTGTTGACTTGTAAATGACATACTAGAATGATCTCCTATTATATGCACTTGACAAAAGTAGTTTATTATGTCAATTACTGTTTAATGTGTCAAGACTGGAAAAAGTCTGTTTAAAACTGCAGATGTTTACAAAGATAATTTAGTTTGCACAGTTGCAAAACAACTATCGATTTCCAAAAACAAAGTGTGTTAACTCTTAATAAAACTCTTCATGTATAGCACCTCGTGAGCATGCACTTCTGAGGAATTGAATGTGTCTTTTACATTTTATTAAATAAATAGTTCTAGAAATTTTTTTCCATACTGTGATTACTGGTTAAGCTTCCCTCTACCTATGTGTTTTATACCTATGTATCTTATACAAATATGACCACACTAGTGTAAAAAGAAGCCCTTCTGTTGCTTTTTTCCACAGATGTGGATCACTTTTTCTTTTGGAGCTGAAGTTGTGCCATTAGATGGCAGTGAAATACCAGCAGGCTAGTTGTGCAGTTTTTTCCACACCAGACTGCAATTTCAGATATGCATGGCTGGAAAGGTCTTTTATATATTTTTCTAAAGAGAGACTTTGCCATTGTGTCTAGATTAATGAAATTCTCAAGAATGGTTTTATTTGATATACGGTTTAGCAATTTAAAAAATTGTCTGAAAACCTGCAAATAGGACTGTTCTATTGACCCTGACCTAAGTGCACACTGAGCTACAGTGTGCTAAAGCATGGGCTGGTGTGCTTTCTCCTTAGTTGTCAAGAGCTTTTGAATTGCAAATTGCTTGGAACAAATTCCACCTGCACAAACCATATTTAGTAAATTATTGTCACTGTTAGTATGCAAGTCACCCAGTTATTAGGATCAAGACTGTTTTTCATGTCAAGTTATTAATCAGATTTTTACATCTAACTTTTCTAAGGTAGTGATTCAGTGGCCGCAATGCTAAAGGTCCAAGAAACGTATGCAAGAAGGCAGACACATATACTTCCCCAGTATAGTTTTCCTGTTACTACTATTACAGTAGTGATCTCTGACTATGAGAATTTTAGAGATCGAGCTGGTGTCTTTCTGTTTAATGGTCTTTGTTGGATTTATCTCCTGTTAGCATGCCTAATTGTTTTTCAGTCGACATAAACTTTTGGCATCTATAAACATCCTGTAGCACTGAATTTCTAGATTTAGCCAAATACTGTGTGGGAGTAGAATACTTCCCTCTGTTATGAACCAGCCTCCTGGTAATTTCATTTTATGCCTTTACTTTTCTATTATGAAAAATAATTATTGATATTTTATCCCTATTTGACATCTTCCCACTCTTTAGGATTTTGTGCCCTGTTAGTCACCTGATGAATCCTAATTATGCATCTCTTTAGATGGAAGCCACTCCATCCTGTTGTCTTTTGTGTATGTTCAGGCTTTACATTCTTTTGTTATTGCAGGACCAAAACTGAATGCAGGAGCTAAGATTCAAGTTCATCATATGTTTACATATTAACATTTTTTCTGTACCATTCTTTTCTTAATAATTTCTAGCATTTAATTTGCTTTCTTGAACACTATGAAACACTTTTATACAATTGCCATTTGTAACTCCCATGACTTCTTTTCATGACTTTCTGCTGGTGGAGCATTTTTAGTTACGTTTGGTTTGTATTACACCAAGAGCTTTAAAGCAATTTGCATGTATCGTATTTGGTACAAATATAGAGGTTTCCTTTTGCTCTAGCAGTCAGGGAATATTTAAAGTACTTGGAATGAAATATGTGTGTGTAAATTATATACATATATAGGAATTATCTGTATGTGTAAAGTGTACAGAACTGAGGATAAAGTTGCTGAAAACTTACAATAACTGTCTTTAGGGATTTTGCTGGTTGTTAGTGAACAAGCTGTTCTTTTTAGGTCTTATATTTGTCAGTTGAGCTTGTCAAGTTGAAGTCAGTAGTTCAATTTATAACCTTGTAGCATCCATTATATGTTCCATGTTTTCCAAACGTGAGATGATGCAGCTTTTTCCAAGAATATTTTGTAATCTGAATAAGTTAAGAGCTCACTTGGTGGAGGTTTTGCTCACTTTTGCTGAGAACCGTTCTATAGGAGTAACTATGACTCTGTAAGAAAATAGGTTTAGCCGCTGTTTACAACAGTTGCTTATCACTTTATGTGTCTGGACAGATAAAAGAGGCAGAAGCCAAAGCTGCTATTGAAGAAGAGAAACGAAGACAACAGGTATCAACCTTTCTTCTTCTTCCTCACCCGCTTCCTCCCCCACCTTGTTCTTGTTAACAAACAATTTAATTTACATGCAACTAAAGATGTATAGTTTGTAATGTGGTATGCGCAGTCATCCTGGTTAGCTGTTACCTACTCTAAAATGTGTGCTGTGAGTGATTTACAATGGTTAAGAGCCCACATGTTTTCCCAAACAATTTTCATAATTTTATGCAAAATGATAATTAATCAGTTTAATCTTGCGTTACTATAACTGTGTATAGTATAGTTTATTTTTAAAATACTAAGTATTCTTGATTTTAATCAAACACTTTATAATGCATAAACCCCACAAAATTGCTGAATAGCCTCCACAGAGATTTAAATATTGGGTGAAGCTTCCCTCCCCCCTCCCATCATGAAAGAATGAGAAAGCCTAAATGAGTCTTTGTCCTTCAAGGTCTCTGAGGGGGGAAAAACGTGTATTTACCGTGGTTGCTGTTGTTGGTGAGCGTGTGTTGTCGGCATTGTAATCCAAGAAGCTTCTGTGCCAGCTGCCTGGAGACACTAATACTAATCCTATTTCAGGCAAATAACCATAAGCTTGGTTGGTGGTGATGGCTAGGTCAGGTTTGTCATCTGGAGGCTACAGCCTTAATGCACTCCTTCTCACCAGTTCATGCATGCATGTATGCCTGTGCCTGAGCGTTTGACACCAAATCATATTCTAAGTCCAGTGTTTACTTTCTGACTCTCCTTTTACTCAATTATCGCCAAACAATGAGTTATGTATTAGGTAATACCTGTGTTTTCACCTGGATGTCACGCTGTTTTTGTCGCAGCGCACTGGCTCACTCCCTGCTTGAGTCGCAGGAGGCTTACTCACAGACCCGATCCTCTTGTACCATTCTCCCAATCTCATTAGGATAAACAGTTTCTCTGTGGGTCGCATCTTCTGTTATGCATACTTCGATTAATTGCCTAGAGACTTTATTATGCCTACCAACCAATGCTCTAGCAAGGCCTGCTTTTGTTTTTCAAAGGGGAGTGTACCTACTCATTGCACAGGAAAAGCATGCTATTATGTACCTGTTGTCCAGGGGAGCAGGCACCGTTTTGTGATCATCTTGTAATGTTTATTGTTACATTCATGCCTCAACTGCCTACAATATTGATCACATATTCCCTCATACAACTCATAGACAGTTCATCTAATTCTTCTTGTTCTCTAAGTTGACCTTGGAAATGTTAGTTCTGGGACATAGGTCAGGAGGTGTAGCTTGCGTACAGACGTCTGAAACATTTTGTTAGGCAGAGGTGATCTATAACTGATGGTTCTGCAAACTAAGTACTGAAGTGTACTAATGGACATTTACACATGTAAAGAACATGCTTACAATTCTAGAGCTATAAATTCAAAGTTGCTGGTGTTTGTATTGCACCAATCATGTTTTCATGCATTCCAGAAGGCATCCCAGTTTTTAATGATTTCTGCCTCAAAATCACTTAACTTATAGTCCCTCTAGTAAAGTCTCAGTAATGAGACTCCTCTGAAACTGTAGCAGATTGACTCCACCAGCATAGCGTGCAACATTATTTTTGGCTCGATTCCTCAGCAGTGATTGCTTCTCTCTGCAGTCACACCACCGTTGCTTTCTACTACATTCACTGAAGTCTCACAGTTACAGTCCAGCAGTACCCTTGTGCAATATATGGCAACTGCTTCTGCATATGTGTTTTGTGACGCATGCAGCTTCAGGGATAGAAGACTTCACCTATATGTAATCAAGCCTATTAAAAGGTTAATTAAGAGTGACCAGTTATATAGCACAATAGCAAACAGTAGGACAACAACAGTAAAAAAATAGGACAAAACCAATTAAAAAAAAAAAAGGACAACAGCAACTAATAAATAGGCTCTAGAATTGCACACAAGTACTAACCTCAGCTACTGCAGCCTTTTATTTGAAATTGATTCCTTTCCAATTTGATCTCATAATCTGCCATCTGGTAATGCAAATTGGAAGACATCACTATCATAGGGTGTCAGGTCACATGAAGAGTATCCATTTATTGAGTATATTTCCTTCTGACAAAAGTTTGCATCTTGTAACACCTTCCTGATCTCATTAGCACATTTTTATATAGACAGTCCATCTGTTAGTCACAGCTTCTTGAGACCTGTTTTGATTAATACTTTATTAAATCCTTCATACACAAACTAGTTAGTGCTCTGGTAAGTCTGCACGTTTATATTTTGGTATTTGCTATATTTGGTAGCAGCTTCTGCTAATATAATTTACAGATGGAATCACTTGTTTCTTAGTGGAAGGGAGGTGGCTTGGTTAGGCTTCTCATCATGGCCCTAGCAGCCAAACTTTCCTTCTGCTTCTAATTCAGAGGCACCGTGTGAGGCCAGGGTTTTCACAATTGCTAGAGGTGGAAAAAAGATCAGTGCTTTGATTATTTAACAATTCAGATCAATCTCTCTCTCTGTCCCACTCTAGTGTAAAAGCTTTGGTTAAATTTCCGAGCTAACTGGTCAAGAGTTTCAATCTGAAAGTTGAGGTCTCAGACCTGAATTCTAATTTAATGAGTTATATGGAAGATTTTGTTTCCTATTTTCTTAGAAAGAAAAATATTTTAACAGCTCCTTAGAAGTTACAGAAGTCAAGCGCCTCCCTCCTCTCCCCCCATAAAATACAAGACATGCAATTTCAGGATATATGCTTTGTGTCTGTATAGTCACTGTTATTTGCATTCATTTAGCTACATTTTCTCATGGGGCTGCTATTCCTTCCAGTGCAGGAAGAATACAGAGAATAACACATGAAGGAGCAAAATCCAGTACCTGAGCAACACTAAATTAGACATTATCTGACATCAAATTGTTTTGAGTATACAGTTTAAATAAATGCATTTCATTTTACTTTTAATATGTCTATGCACAAAGAAGTTAGGTTCTTACTCTAAATAAAAAGCTTGAGCTTGTTTTAGCTTGAAAAATTAAGGTAGTTTGAAGATGGGCACAACCATTACTTTATTGTTCAGAGATCATTGAGGTGACATTTCAGGAACGATGACAGTTATATAAAATCTGTAGGTAGCTTTTCAAGGATAGTGATGGCTTCTTTCTCATATTCTGTGCCCACGAACCTTTTTTCATTCTGTGTTTTGTTTTTTGTAATGTATTTATTTTTAGCTGGGTTTTTATAAAGATCACTAGGAAAGCAATTCAGTACTTGTTATATAATTGTTCAAGCCCTATATTTTAATTCAGATTACTGCAATTCATGAAGCATTCTGTTTTTAAAATTTACAGATCACAAATATATAATAACTATAGGAGCTCCAAATTTTATTTAGTATCTATGTAAAATGAAATACTGCTTTGTTATCTATATAACCTTAAGAGCGCTGCACTTGCCTCCAGATTTTGGATTTTGAAAAACTGTTTCATTAAAATACTTTGCTTTTCTAAATGAGGATTAGCTAGTTTAAAGTAATCTTGTTTCAAATAGCAGGCTGTGGAACTTCATCTGAACTTTTCTCCCATATCGTCGGAGAAATGCCAACAATTTCTGCCTTTATTAGGTTCAAAGGAACAGACATCAAAATGGGTCCCTTTCTCCTGCTAACGGTGTATCTGGCACAGGAAGGGAAGTAAGATCCGCTTTGTGAAACTCTGATAAATATTTGCTGTCAGTAGAGGAAGACCAGACATCAGGCAATCTTGAGTTCCAAAGGAAAATTATATTTACTGGACTACTTCTCCGCCCATTTCCCAAAACTGTCTTATTCTTGTTTCTTTAATGCACCTACCTTATTGTCTTAGTCCCTCTCTTCCTGGCAGCACTGCATTAGTAGTCATGTAGATTTATTTCCTCTCATGGCCAGGCTTTGTCTCTGTTCACTGTCCATGTTTCCTCTGCTTTAGCTCAATCCTGCACCTTTTGCCCAGCCCGTCCCGGCTCGCTGCGCTCTGCTGCTCCCATCTCTCTTCTCTCTTTCAGTTCACCTAGTCTCTCTGCTCCCTAGCTCCTTGTCCCATGCTTTCTCTAGTAGCTGACAACCCTACCCCAAAATCCAGATAATCGTCGGACCTTGTCTGTTTTCAGTCTGTCTCAATTCTCCTTTAGAGCATCTTTTCTGATTTTCCTAGCAATTGGATGGCTCCTCATTGGAGTGTCATCCCAGTCTTACACAGCAGTTCCAGGCTGCCTAATTCCAGTTTTATTTCAGCTTTGTACCCTAAAATGAGTTTTGTCTGTATTTTCTTGATACCCTTTTAAAAGGATGTGGAGAGTGATGAGGACAGGCATCAGAGGATCCTACTGTTTGTTCCTGGCATCACCCTGAGAGTGCTGTTCTGGATGGAAGCTTGGCTTTCTTCTTATTTTTCCGGTTGCTTTGCTTCATTTTTGGGCCTAAGGGCATGTGCTTTCTTTTGAAGGATGCTATGTACCCACTACAGTCATATATGAGTGACTAAATGTTAAGTTATAACACTTAACAAATGGAATCTTTTTGTGCATGTCTAAGATTATAGCTATTAATCTAAAATTTAGCTGAGCATGCAAAATATATCATCTTTCCCCCAATTCTTTATATTTTTATTTATTTAATTTTTATTGATTTATTTTTAGCAGAGAACACATCCTTATTACAGGGGAGGTCTTTGAAGATTTCAGCCTATGCTTTTATATACGTTATTGTAATAGCTTAAATACTTACGAGTGCTTTTCTTTAATAGGAAAAATAATGTATTTTTAACATATTTCGTGGAAATAACAATCTCATTTTGGCTTAGCATGTTCAGCCCGAGTTGAAAATCTAATGTAAAACTTCGGTTGGTTGCATTTTTGGCGATGTTTTTTATAGGAAACGAAACAATGCTTTAATACTTGGAAGCAAAGTGCTTTGTAACCATGGGATAGTGCTACCATCTCATCTGTGAGAGATGTATAACTTCCATTGGCTGCCAGTTATTTTTATAGAATGGCTTTTGGGAATTTTATTTAAAATCTATACATTTCCTTGTTTTTAATTCTGACACAAATGTCAGCTACTTCTGTTTTTCATCTAGGCTGAACTGGAGGCTTTTGAAAACAGATTAAAAGGGCGAAGAAAGAATAAGAGAAGAAAGGATGAAGTAGAAGTTGAACAATCATCATGGCAAAAATACAAGAACCTCATTATGCTGCCAGTGTTCGGAGTTGCTGTTGTGATGGTTGCATGGCTCATGGTCTACAATGACTGAAACAACTCAGTATTTAATATACCTCAGCCGGGCTTTAGGTAGCTGTTATTCCTAGAATGTTAGTCTGTACTGTGTGTAACACAGTGTGTGTAACAGAACTTCATATGCATAGATTATGTATGTATACTGTTTGCCAAGAAAAGTGCAGAGGAGGAAGAAATGTCACCTTTTGTGTTATTACATTCACAGCGGAAAACTGAATTCAGACACTGAAAGTAATAGTAGATTTTAGTCTACACTGAAGTGCTGATATAATTTGTCTGACTGAGATCCGTTAACATCTCTTCTATTAATATATTGTGTTACTTTTCCTTGTCTCCATTTCATAATACTAAAAATAGCTTAGTATAAAATGCTTTATTGAATATTTGTTTCCTGTAAAATCAATTTAGTGGTTTATTGAAGATTAGTATTCTTATGCTAGTCTTTATGTTGTATTACACAATAATTTCTGTGTGTCATGTCAGTTTTAATTATAACAACTAATGGGGAACTTCAGATCACTTAGCCTTGAATATTCTGGGGCCTCATGTCAGAACTTTGTTTAGAGAAAGGAAATGTGAACTGTCTTCCAAATCAACTGTATCACAAACAATAAAATGGGCCCCCTTACAGACTGGGGTTTGTTTTTTGGTTGTTCCCCATGCTTGTTTCCTCAAAATCAAACCAACTGAAAACTTCATTTAGTGGACAGATGCATATGCTGAACATGGATGTGAAGTAGTTTCAGGGTAGAGGGATGTGTTCTCATCACTGCCCCCATCACCAACAGCAGAAAAGCAGTTTGAAATTGAACTTGGAGCATCACTTGGCTGTACAGATAAATGCCACATTTGAATATTTACATAGGTGTGCAAAAATGTAATTGAATAGCGTAACAATACAATTATATGTCGTTCTGAAGCCATCTGGATGGTGCTTGCTAATCATGTATAAACTATCTAGCTAATCTTTTAAATGTTTAAATATTTTCTTACAGTTTAGAATACCTTGCTTTTGGTATATCAGTGTTGGTTGGTAGGACTGAAAGGTTTACACAGCTTCAAGATTATTAGAGAAGCTACATTCCCTCAGCTGAGGGACTGCAAGTTAAATTTGGGGGCGGGTGAAATCAGAAAACCAATTTTTTTAAACCTGTGCTGGAAATTTTATGCTGATACTTGAGCACTGTGGGTAACTGAATAGTGCTTACAAGATCCTGTGAAAGATGAGGTACAAAGCCAAAGGGCATTACGTTCCCTTGTAATTCAGGCATATTATTTCATCACAAATCCTGCAAAAGCAGTGGGACCATTTGTGTGAATTAATAAAGAAGATTGCAGTTTGTTTGAAAGCTGTTTCAGTTGATTTTGGCCCACTTGTAAAAGGACCCAGTATTAATTTGAGCTGATATCCAACTGTAATTATGGTTCAGCAGCAGAAAAAAATAGAAAAGCTGAAAAAGGCAGTAGCTTTTAGATTGCATAGATTGACAAAATGGGGAGAAAATAACTTTCTTTTCAATTTTTTACCTAAGTTTGGAGAAAGAGAAGAGAGGTAAGGAAAGCTTGTCAATATTTAGCATGGATTGGTGCTATTTGATAGTATTTTGTTGGGGTTTTTTGTATTGATTTTTAGAAATGCACACTACTTCTGTCATGATTTGTCAGGCCATTAGTATGTAAAGTTGTAGATTAATTGAAATTATACTCGGCAATCATAGTTGCATCTCTGAATTATCTTATTTTCTAGTAATTTTCTAGGAATAAACCATTTTCCGTATTGTTACTTTAACTCTTTTCTATAATGGTAATGCCTGGAATATAATTCCATATATAAGTGCTGTTTCTTTAACCAAGTGAGGTGATGCTATTATGTGGCTGCTTATGCCAGTAATTCTCCTGTCACTGAGAGAAAAATGAGATATTTTTGTTCAGCTGAAGTAAAATATGATATATTGTCCAAAAATACAAAAAGATACCTTTATAGCTGAAATATGCAGATCAACATGAATGAGACCATTGTGGAAACAGCTTTTATCTTGCATGGCTATAACTAATTTTTCTTTTTACTGCTAGCTTTTTCTTTAAAACAAGTACAATGTAAAGTTTCTCCTTGCCTCTACAGCAAAGAGAAGAAATCTCTCTCTACAGAGCTATAAAAATGAACTGCACTTGACTTATTTATTTGATGTAGTTCTTAGTGTTCTTTTCTGCATATTTTGCAGTATTTGTCTGAAATATTGGCGAGGAAAAGACTTGCTTCTCATTGATCATCTTTATTATAATAAGAAAGCACACCAATCTTTAAAAATTCATTCCGTTCATACAAATGTGTGTGTGAGTAGGCATATTCCTTTTCTTAAAGGATTTGTATCTCTCCTGAACCTCGCTTATGCGAGACATACCTATTTTTGAAATTTTATTCAAAATAGGTCTGTATATCTTATCCAACCATCTGAGTCATTTGCACTCTGTTGGTCTGCCTGCTGAACCAGGTATTTGTTTCTTGGCATAAAAAAAGTGTGGGGGTTTGAGCAATCTGCAGTTTAATAAATCACTGGTTTCTATTTGGTTTTTTAAATTATTTTTACAGTTCATTTTTTGCCTTTTTTTGGTTGGAGCTGGGTGTTGCATGCATGACAACCGTTGAAGTAAAAGGTACAGATAAAATCACCTGTTACTCAGTATAAATGAAAGATGGTAATTCTAGAAAGGAAATATTGAACTGAAGGTGGGGGGGTAGCAATGTAAATGTAATGTACTGTTACATAATGTAATGAGCAAGTGTTAACAGATTGAATGTTAACAGATTACAAAAAAATGCATATTGATAAGTATACATTAAAACAAATGATATAATCTGACCTGCTGTCGAAGGGAAATTATGGAGAGAGAAGCCTGATGATGAGGATACTTAACATGCAGAATATTTAGCTATGCGTAAAATGAAAAAAACTTGGGGGAGCTTTTCCTGATTCTGAATGCATTCTGGTGAGCATTCATCTTTCTGCTGAACCAAGGTGCTTACAAGTTGTCAATATATTTTGGATTGGAAACTCCTTGGACAAGTTTGTTCCCTGTAACAATAACAAAGCCATTGTGTGTGTTAATTTAATGTAAAAACCAAGTCAGACAATAAATGCATCAAAAAACTTAAAAATTTGTTTGTTCTCAAGGACTAGTGTAGTAAAGCAGCAAACTTCTGGGTAATGACGATTGACATTCTGCAGCGGAAGTTTTAGGCATGCTTTTTGTTCCCTCCTCTGGCAGTGATAGCTCTTACTGCTCAGATTAATGCTGGAATTACGTAATCACGTTCCTTCATGTTACTGCTCTGACAAAATTGCGAGAATGGCTTCCCATTTGGTTGGGAATGGGAATGAATGTAGTGGATGATATTTTGGCCTCCTATGGGGAAATATAGCTGGTTATTACTAGACATTTGTCCTGACCTTAACTACTAGAGAAGGAAATGCTACTATGCAGATAGCACCAAAATTTCTTCATAAAAGCTTCTATGCTTGATTGCACTTGCTTCAATGCCTTTAAAGCACTGAACTCTGAGTTTATAATCTCAGCAGTTCTGGCTCCAAAGCGTACCTGCTATATGCCAGCTTTTCTGAGGGTGATGAGCCTGTGTTGCGGGATTAGAGCACAGAGGTGCTTGGTCTGAAGGATGTTCCTGTGCCAGGCAGCGGAAGCTTGATGTGTGTGGTAGCTGCGCTCTGGTGCGTGCTTTAGGGTGGAGTATTCTTGTGTGGACAGTCCATGGGCAACCCTGTCCTCAGTTTCGTTTAGTTCAGATATCTCTCTTCTGCTTTGATTTTGTCCCATTACCAGTTGTTATCTACGGGCATTTAAGTCACTCCCTTTTCTTGCTTCATGAATGTAAATTTGTATTTGTGTCTGCCCCTATCATTCAATTAAATAAATCAATCACTCTAAAGAATTATAAAATGAAGATACTGTAGTGGTCTGTATTTACTAGGAAGGGAAATGCAAGGTAAAAATTAGAGAAAAAACAAATGAAGTCAAATTAGTTATAATGAGACATGCTTGCTTCTTTCCACTAATGTTTACGTGTTAATGAATTATTTGGGCTCTGCATTAAAAATTTTATATGCTATGCTACCATAAAACAAGTTTCTGGTATGGATAGTGTATCAATATGAGCTCTGTGATATATTAAAGTCAGTCATAAGGTAGGCTAAATGGCAGCTGTCTAGAAAGCCATACTCTGAGGGAACTGTGGCTTAGTTCAACCAAGTATTATTTAATCTAAATAATTGTTTCTCATGCAGTGATTTCCATAAAATTGCCAACAAAAACGGAACTCGGCTTAGGCTTTCTCTGTGTGCTGTACACTGTGGCTGAATCCTGTAGTTGTGAAACCGATTTGAATGGCTCCCCAGCTGGAGGAAACTAGTAGGAGATTAGGAGTCAAGATTGGTTTGGGGTTTGGAATTCACAGCTCTACTGCTGAAGAGATCCCCCCGAGGCCAAGCTGGTGTTGCAGTCTGAGCCATATACTGCACCTCTTAGATTTCAGTTTTCAGTTGTTCTTATTGTAATTTTTGACAGGGCTAACTAATCTCTGTAAAATACTGTAGTAAGTAATGAATTATGGTTTAATCCCTCTTTTTATCAGCATTACAGCATGAAATATTTGTTGTTTTACATTAAGCAATTTGAAGATTTTGCATAATTGCTCTTGCTTCTGTCTCTCTCCGTGCTTTCCCTGTTATTTGTGCAATTGTTTTAAAAACAAAACCAATGCTTTCCTCCAGAGGGGACTTTGCTTAGCTGGGTAAAAAACATGTGGGACTGAATTACCATGAGCAGGAGTTACTTACGTACAATGGCACTCCAGAAGCACAGAGCACTCAGTCTCTGCCCCATAAAGTTTGCACCGAACAGAAAGTAACACAGGTATGGAAATGAAGATATCTGGAAAAGAAGCTGGAATAAAGCTAGGAAGAAGTGTTAGTGGTAGACATATATAAACAAACTCTGTGTATGAGGGGTATCATCCTCACTGACAGCCAAGAGCAGTGACTAGGGATAGAAGCCATATGCATGTAGAGGTGGTTGTTCACATTTTTTGGGTGCCTTCTGACTCACATTTTGAATGACAGCATTTCAGAAGCACTAAAACATGCACAGTAAAAGCTGGAAGCCTGTCTGTTTTACAAATGTCATCGCAGAACCCAGTCGTGGTGCCAGTGACAGCTCTCTGGCTGCTGGAAGGGTCTCGTAGCGCCCACTTCTTCCCATCAACCATGCTTGTTGTCCTGTTGACTTTATCATTCTTGGATGGCGCTTGCGAGCTCCGTTCTGTACAGAGACCCGGGCTTCAGTCGGGGTCTTTAGATGCAGGTACAGGGAAGAGGGGATAAATGCATCAAAACGCAAGTCTTAGAAGCCGATGTCTCATGGAGGTGGGGCATTTGCTCTGTCATTTGCAGCTTCAGGCGGCACTTGACTCTCGGCGTGAGGGTTTTGCTTCAAGAGGTTTGCCACAAACACCGCGCCCCTCCCGCTCCCAGGTCGTTGGGGTCGGTCACGCCCGGGGCTGGCGGAAGGACAGGGGCAGCGTCCCCGGCCGCCGCTGTCCTCCCCCGCAGCGCTTCCTCGCACCGGAGGAACGGGGTACGGCGGGCTTGCGTGGCCCCCGGAGGGGCTGGGACCAGAGCCTCGCTGCGGGGAAGGAGCTGGAAAAACCTATCGCCGGCTCCGGCAGAGCTTCCTCCGGCCGGAGCCCCTTCCCCTCCGCTTCTGTTGTGCCGGCGGCAGCGCCCGGCGCCGCTTTCAGCCCTCGTTTTGGAGATGAGGAGGATCGGTTGGGGAAAGGCAAGCCACTGTGTTACGGAGGAATGCGCTGCAGTCCCTGTAGGCGCGAAACTTCCTATCCCTGGGGTGAAACGTAAGCCTCTGCATGACCGTAACGTAAAATAAAGAGCATCCAGAAGACAGGCGGGTCCTCTGGCGCCCGGAGGAGTCCTGCGCCCGGCAACCGCGGATGGATGGACCCGGGAGCCCGGTCCGGGCTCGCCATCCCCCGCTCTGAACTCCGCGCTCCAACTCGGCGGGCCGGGAGCGCCGGTAGGTCCGTGACCCGGGGTGGCTTCGGGTCGCTTCAGCCTCAAGCGCGCATCCGAGCGGCCCGGGGGCCCGCCGGCAGCCGGCAATCCCAAGGCGCTGCGGCGACAGCCCCCGCGCCTCGCCCGCGGCAGAGCCCCAGCGAGCCAGAGCCCCAGCGAGCCGAGGTAAGGGGTGCGAGGGGTGAGCTCCGCGGGTTGTTTCTGCCCCGCACATCGTCCCTAGCTCAGGCTTGTCTTGCCACCTGGAGCCCTTCGCGGCGTGACGAGACGTCCTTTCTTGGGGGGGGGGGGGGGGGGGCAAAGACTGTGCCCATCTCATCCGCCCTCCCTGGGGGATGGCTTTAGGGCGAAATTAGCAAGTGGGCTGTCTCTCAGTTTGTCCCCGAGGAGTAGAGCCTTGTGTGCAAAAGGGGTGGGGATGTGGCGGCTTTCTCGCGGAGGTTTATTATTATTGGGTGAAGGAGGGGGGAGGGGGAGTCTGCCGAGCAGACAAAACGCGGAGCCCCCCCGCCCCGCAAGTGTGCATGTGCGGGAGGCGGGCGGCGGCGGTTCGTCAGAGACCGAGGTAGAGACGGGTGAGGGGGGCGACCAAAGTGGAGAGGGTTCAGCAGCAGCCAGAGCATGCTCTCCATGCAACAGTTCTCTGCCCTGCCTGCGGAGGAGGAGCGCTACCGGCAGGTCCTCTCCGCCAACCGGGTAAGGCGAGCCCGAGGGCGCTCCCCTCCGCGCGTGGGGCCGCCTGGGGGCCACGGGGCCGGGGGCTTGCGAGAGCGGCTGGCTCCGCCGCTCGGCGACCTCCGGAGTCCGGGCGGGGGGCAGCGCGCTCAGGGGGTCACCCCCGGCAGCCGCCGGGTGCGGGGGGTGGCGGACGGGAGAAGGGGAGCGCGGCCACCAGTCCGGCGGGGAATCCCTGTGCGCCGCGCACAGCGTGCACTGCCGCCGCGGTGCCGGGCGGCAGCTTGCTCGGGCGAGCCCTGCTCCAAGCCCCGCAATCCGAGCCCCTCCGAGCCCTGCCCCGAGCCGTAGCCAGAGCGGACCCGCGGCTCGCAAGGAGGGACGGTGCCGTGTCCCCAGGAGGCGCGGCCTGGGGGACGGCCGGGGGCAAGTAACCATCCGCGCCCAACCTGCCGCGGTGGAGCCGTCCCAGGGCGCTCCCGTGGCGAAACTCCCGCGTGCGCGGCTGTGCGGGAGGAGCGCGGGGACGGCCGAGGTCAGGGCGCAGGGTGTAGGTGAGTCGCAGTTAACCACCGGCCGTTATTAGCGTTTCACGAAGAGCTTCGTGACGCCCCCTCCCCGGTTCTCTCACAAAAGCAGCAGGGAAGATCAACTGGACTGATGTGCCTGTTCATTGCTCTGGCACTGGAAGGAGCGAGGAGGAGTTGTGCCGAGCCCGACGGCAACAGGTCCGGCCAGGATTTGCAACAGCAAAGTTTGGGCTTGACCTCCGGCAGGACGCCCTGGCAGCTCCACCGGCGGCCGGGCTCCCGGGGAGCCGAGGCACCCTGACCTCGTCCCCGGCGCGGTAGCTGTCTCCCGGCAGCAGCGAGGGCTGGCTTTTCCCTGGCGTCGGATGCACCCTGGGGTGGGGTGGAGGGACTCCTTCCTCCTCCCCTTCCCCCCTTTCCCACGGCTGTCCGGCGGGATGGTACCGCTGGTCGCCACCACCCACGGGAGGTGGTCATCCCCTGGAGGGTCACAGAGGGGGGCAGTTAATCGTTGCAGGGAGAAACAGAACACCTGGGTGGTTGCGAATGTCCGAAGGGGATAGCGCGAGTGTTCCCAGTCTCGCAGCACGCCCCTTGGGAGGAGGGATGAGGGGGGCGCAGGAGCATGCTTTGCCTGCCCTTATGGAAGAGGCTGCGCGGGAGGGGGGGCTGTACGCGCTAGTGCGAACCTGCAGGGTCAGCCCCGCTCGTCTGCCCTTCCCTCCTCTAGCCGGGGAGCAGGTGTCTCCTGCTGTCAGAGGGGGAGGCACGGCGGGGGCCGCAGGTGAACAGCGGGGCCGGGGGGCAGCGCTCCCTGTGGCGGTGCCGCTGCGGAGCCCCGCGGCGAGGGAGCGGGAGCGCCCGGCGGGAGGGCCGGTTCTCCTCTCCTCTCCCCGCCGGGGGGGGCGGCTCCTCTCCTCTCCTCTCCTCTCCTCTCCCCGCCCGCCGGGAGGAGTTCTGAGCTCGGTGCGGTAGCACCTGAAGGGAGGTCGGCGGCGCTTCCCGCGCTGCCACACCGATCCGCATGCGACCGAAATGGCACAGCAGCGGGTCTCACAAGTTTGTAAATACGGCAGTATGCTTCAGTAGTATCGTTGTTCTGCTTGATTTAAAATGCAGAATCCTTGGATGCATTTCATGGCAGACGATTAATTAATTAACCTTTATTTTAAATTATTAGCAGTCTGGCTGAGATGGTGAAACTCTTAAGTGAAATCAAATATCTGGAGTTTTTAATGCATTCACGGGGTCTCTTGGGAAGGTTTAGCTTTCAGCAGTAAAAATACGGGAATGGATTTTTCCATATGGTCACTTAGACCCTTCCTGCGTTCCTAAAAGATGGACTAGTCAGCAGGACTAAATTGTAGTTATTTAGTTTTGTTTTTGTAATGGATGCCCGAGTTGGAGATCTCTGTTATAAGATTCTCTGGTACTGTGACACAGACAGCGTTGGATTAGTGTATCACTGACGTAATCAAACAACTAGGAAGGAATAATACGAGGAATTATAGAACCACTCTGCTCATGTGTCTCTGTAAAAGCTGGTGACACCTCCTGAGTGTCTTGGACAAGGTTCTCCGGAGAACAGGGGAATCCCGAATAATGTCCAAACCTTCTTTAGAAAGGAGATGCTTGTGATTTTTTTTTCCCTCCCTCCATCAGCCATTTATGGGGTACCTCGACAGCCGGGTTTTTCTGCCCATGGGGAAGCCTGGCCCTTCAACCTTGCATATAATCATCACTCCGCACGCATTTTTAAGGAAGCCATCAGTACTCATTTTCCTGAGAAGGCTCTCGGGGTGGTGAACCAGGCAGCACAGCTCACTTGCCCAGATTAGAGGAATCTGTTTGTGCTCTGTGAGTATCTGATGGGACCATCAGGACAAAACATTGGTTTTCCTCGGTCTTTTGGAGCTGGGACTATAAAATACCGAAGAAAGCATTCACTTCCTCTCCAGAAATCTTTGCTGGCACTCGACTGTGTGCCTGTGGTAGATAGTTTGAGTGTGCAGTGAAGCAAAAGTATAAGATGGTTTGAAATGTGTCACGATTGGAGGTGTTCTATAAAATGTGCAATGCACACAGGGCAATTTAATATATCTGTATTATTGTTTAGCTGTTAATTATGTATTACTTGATGTCTGCAGATACAAATGAAAGCCAGGACTGTTAACAGTGCCAGTAATTGTTTAAAAATGCAGGCTTACTTGAATGTAGGAGCTTTCTTTTTTTTTTTTTTTGCTAAGCTGATATACATGTTTAGGTCTTAGCACTCTGCTCCCTCGAGGAACATTACTGTCTTGCCGTTATACTAAGTCCATGTATTGCCAGACACATAATTTCTTGTCATTACTTGCATGGCCAAGCGAGGAGTGCATGCAGAAGCTGAGGTGGATAAGCACCCAGAGAGAAATCTCATTTACCAGAAGGTGAATGATCCTCCCAAGAGAAGGTGGAACAGGCAAGGGAATGTTGGGATGATAACACCTGGCTAAGAAACCCAGCGGCTCCTGCTCTCACCACTACTCAATTGCTCTACCCAACAAATGCTGAACTCTAAATAAGCCCTTTGTACACAAGCGGGAAGACAGTGCTTCCATCGGTGTGGCCTAGTGGCTGTTTGGGTTCTGTGAGTCCTTGCCACACAGGCCCAGCAGATTCAGGCCATCCCAATACAGGAGGCACAATATAAGCACTACAGGCACTTCCATAAGAGGTGGGAGCTGTGGCTTTGATCCCGCCTGGACCAGGAGGCTGTGGATACCAGATCATCTGCTTTCAGGCTAAACAGCATGTGCTGTGAGGCAGTTAAACACAACGGCACTATCTCCTGGTGTGGCCAGGTTTTAAAAGATGGCGGCTACCGCTACGTTCTATGGGAAGAGCCGAATCCTGTCAGCATGTCAGGTATCCTTGGCAAGCGCTTACAAGGCCAGGTGAATGCCTTTGTTTCTGAGTGCCAGCCAGGGTTTGGCAGGGGCGGGTGCCAGGCCACTGGCCACAGGGCACTTCCAGGCTTGCACATGCAGCCTAGGCCCTTCAAATGTGGCAGCCAGACACCTCCTGATTTTTAAATGCCTTCAGGACGAAGCAGCTAAGCAGCAGGGCTTGAGGGGGGCAGCCTGATAACAGTGTGAAATACTGATGTTTCTACTCTGTCTCAGTTTCTTTCCCTACCAAAATGAAACGGACCTCATAAATGGCAGGCTGGGTAAGTACAGTTCTCCAGCGCCAGGGGAGAAAGGTGGATGCTACCCTCTTGTGAAGTGACGGATTATCACAGTAGGACAAGGAAAGCTTAAATCCTCCTTGAAAAGGTCTTCACGCACAGAACAACCTCTGAAGACAGTGGTCAGACAGGCTCCAGCTTCTGACTACCCTCATTGCTTCTGTATTTTTAACTCCTAGTTACACTCCACAGTTGATTTTTGTCATGTGAGGGTGTGCAGTTTCGTCTGGAACTGTCCCGAGCCTCAGTCTGGGTGCCAGGGCGTAAGAGTCCCCCTCCACTTTCTGGGATCTATAACTGGGGGAGTTAATACGTGTGTGAGGTGGGTCCTCACTTTCTGAGAGGTTGTGTGAGGAAAAGTGGGGGGAAAAAGAGGGAAGGAAGAGCGCCTGGGCCTTGCCTAAGTGGCTTGCCTCCTTGGCTCACTTCGCCGCCTCTATGTCCTCCGGCCGGCCCGGGCTGCCCCCTCTCCCCAGGCTGTGAGCGGAGGCGTGGGGCCGGCTGGCAAGCGCAGGTCAAGCCGAGCGGGCGGCGCGGCATGCCACGGCGCTTGGGGTTTCCCCACCACAGCCGCCTTGCCTGGCTGTGCTGAGGTTTGGGGACGGGGGGGCTCGTTCGTGGGTGCCTCTCCCAGTCCGCAGCCCAGCGACAGAAGGATACGATGCCGATCGCATCCCTTCCCTCTGTCCCCCGCCCCTCTATAAATAACTCTTGCTGGGCTGACTGTCAAGATTCCCCCGGCAGAGCGGATCCCCTGACCTGGGCCGCCTGCAGTGGAAAGTCTGAATGCAAAAAATACCATAGTAAAAATAGAGCAGCCGGGTAACCCCCCCGGCAGGTCCTAGTGCCGAGGCCCAGTGGCTCTCGGTGCCGCACCGGCCCTGGCGCTGCCCGCTCCCCTCAGGCTAGCGGCTCCCCTCGCACCACGGTCGCTGGCGCGAAGGGCTCCCGCGCGCCTGGCTGCGCCTCTCGCGCTGAGCGCTTCCCCTCGGCATCCAGATCGATGTGTGCTTTAATACCCTAATGGTGAATTCTTTTCTCCTTTTTTAACTGTCAGATGGAAGCATAATTCATTTCTGCTGTTCTGCTGTGGAACAGATAGTTCCCTTCCAAGTAACATTTTTAATTTCTGCTTGTTTTTCTAAGCAGCAAACATGAAAGAAATAGGAATAATGGTTTAATATCCTAAATGTAAAAATAATAATGAGACAACAATCAAGCAAGAGCTTGCCGTTTCAAAAAGAGATGAGAATCTTGCTACGTCTGAAGTCCGAATTAGATTTCATCCCATGCCTACCTTGGGCAGAAGACTGCTCCCCTGAAGGAATAGATTCCCCTCAGCTGTGCTTTCAAGCCACTATAATTTAAAGCAATGCTTGTAATTATTTATTTATGCATATGCTGTTATTTCTGTGAAATCTGAATATCTGGAGCCAGCGACGGATACCAGAAAGTGTTGTCTGATTGCTGCCGTGCCTTCTCCTTCTGTGCATCCATGTTGCAGTTCCTGGCCCTCGGTGCCCCCTGGAGCATGGCCTATTCTAGGTGTGGTGGTGGGGTGGCCTCAGCTCGCAGCCAAGCACCTGCACAGCCGCTTGCTCACCCCCCCTCTGTCCTGCGGGACAGGGGAGAAGGTAGAAGAACGAGAGTGAGAAAGCTCGTGGGTCAAGATACAGGCTGGGAGATCGCTTACCAATTACTGTTGTGGGCAAAACAGATTTGACTGGAGGAAATGAGTTTATTGCTAATTAATATAAATATTTAATTACTGATTCAGGTATTGTAAAACAAAAACAAAAAAAGAAGCAAGCATTAAAACACTTGGGGAAAACACCTCTCCTCCCCCATTCCCAGGCTCAGCTTCACTCCAGACTCCTCTCCTCCCCCCTTGTTATCGCTGCAGGTGGCACTCAATCCCTTCAGTGAGGCAATGAGTGGTACAGGGGAGGGCTGTGGTTCTTCTCTGCTGCTTCTTCCTTCTCACTCTTCCTCTGCTCCAGTGTGGATCCTCCACAGGCTGCAGTCCTTTTGGGAATATCTGCTTCACCATGGAACACCTACTTCTCCTCTGACCTTGGTGTTTGCATTGCTGTTTCTCACTCTTTTTCCACTCCTCTGTCTGTGTGGTGGTTTTTGTCCTTTCTTAAGTATGTTTTCACAGAGGCACCACCAACTTAGCTGATGGGCTCAGCTGTGTCCTGTGGTGCGGAGCCAGCTGGAACTGGCCGTGTCCAGCATGGGCCAGGCCCTGGTCTCTTCTCATGGAGGCGATCTCTGCAGTCCCCCCACTGCCAGCAGCTTGCCACCTACACCTAGTACAGATGTCCATGTAATCAGGGGCAGAATTATCTAGAAGTGGTGGCCACCTCATCATAGCATCAGCTTGGGAAAGTATGTTTGCTCACAGCTGACCAAAGTGACAGTGTTACCTCCATGGTTGTCTGCTCCCCTGTCTCTCTTCCCCGATCGCCAAATCATGAAGGGATGAAATGAATCCAGCTGTCCTTCAGTTCCTTTTCACCGTGCCTGTCTGTCATGAGAGTGGAACCCCTGCAGCATGTGCTTCTTTGGGTGCCACACAATTTATATTTTTGATAGTGTTGTTGCCAGCATAAGATAGTTTTTAGCACGTTGCCCTGTAGAAAGTGAAAAGAGGCTGAAAATCAGATACTGCCGGAGGTGCTTCGGAATGGTGAAGTTTATGCATTGATGATTCAAGCCCTGCCCCTCGTTGCAAAGAATGTTTCCCATAACAGTATGCATTCTGTGGGACCCCAGCCTTTGCATATGTGCTAAATCAATACCTATTGCTTTTTTTCAGAGGAGACACAGAAACTGAGGCAGTTTTAAAAACTTTTCCTCATAGAATAATCCATGGGGCACAGCTCCTGTAAACCTGTGGGAAAGACAACTGTTAAGTTGCATCATTGCAGGTACTCCTGTAAGCTACTGTTCCTCCTGAATTCCAAGGCTCACTTTTTCTTGCAAAAGAAGCATTTTCTATATTGAACATTTAAGTCACCTTCACCCAGTCCTTAGGGGAAAGGAAGTGAAGGCAGACATGAGTTTCCTTCTTTGGGACTGCATCAGACTGCATCTATTCCAATTCATGTGTCGTAGTTCAGAGAGAGTTCAGTGGATGGTGCTTGTGCTTTGGGACTGGCTGGTCAGTGATTGCCAAAGTCTGTCTGTCTCTGCTGCTCTTCCTCAAACCTGTAACACTCAGTTCTGCCATATATAGAACCTAGTGTTTTAAAAACTAATGTGCTAGAATCTTTCACGTCCGATCTGTTTGATACCAGAGAGATTTAACTTGACAGTGATTTAACAGTAGTAGTAATTGCGCAGAGCAATTGCCATTGCTCGTCACCTCAAAGAACTCCTAGTTTCAAGATAGCCTATACTGTCACTCCAATATTACTGAAAGTTACCTAAGAGCGTCTCAGACTCAGGAAGCATTTCCTAGGAAAAGAGACTCTCATTTTTTCCCCTTGCTGCCTCTGAATGAAGCAGTAAGAAATCACTTATGTGCTCCTTGCATTGTTCATCTCATTAAATTTCAGAAAGCAGTCAGGGCATTCTCTTGGAAATAAAATGACTGGTATCATTGAGAAGCTTTCCATCCCAGGTCTCTCAGACCTGCAGCTCTGCATTCATGTAATAATACAGCATATACCTGTAATATACAGTTATGCCTGCTCTGGACTTCCATGGGCCAGTGGTGTGACACGGAGATTTCTTCCATTGCTCCTGCTTCCGATGTCAAATCTTTTGCTGGGTGGATTATTTTGCCTATGTTAAAGTTGTCCCAGAACCAGTAGGACCTGGAGATTATAGAAGCAGAACATGCTACAGATGTCAGGCTTTCCCCAACCTCCTGCATTTTCACATTTTCAGGAAGAAACGCAGACAGCTGAGCCCACCTTGCCCTAATAGCCTGTGCATTTTTGCCATCACACAGTGTTGAGGGACAGACATTGTTGAGAATCAGCTTATTATTTGAAAGATGCTAGTTCTGTGCACGTACGAGTATTGTCCAAATGGATAATATATCTGAAAGTATATCAGGAATTATAGAGTAAGTAGCTATCTTTTTTTTTTTCTCCCTTGCTATTTGATTTGTAGCAACCATGTAATAAAAGAATTAAGTAGTAAATGCCTTTTTTACACTTCAGTTTGTCCCTGCTCAGCCATTTTAAAAGTGTAAGTTTAAATAACTTGAGTGCATGTAGACAAGGCTGCAAAGGAAGTCTGAAACGATGATTGAATGTGTTTAGAACTTATTGACAATTGTCCTTTTCTCTATGCAGAGTATATGGAATAGTGTTGATAGTGGTCTGAAAGGGCTAAGAACCCAGATGGTTTCCATTTGCTTTTTCCTCATCATAGATAAGATTATGTGACTTTTGAGATTTCCAAAGAAGATGTGAATGGGAGGAAAGCTGGCATCCGTTCTAGGGATTACAATTAAATTGAACAGTCCTAGCCATAAATACAGTAGGATTTTTTTTTGAAAAAATAATTCACCAGGTTGTTATTGTTTCAGTGACTTAGATGGAAGTTTCTATCCTACAAATCCTTATGTGATCCACAAACCTTTGATAGTATATTGAAGTCATAGTCAAACGCATACACCAATGTAAGTGCCTTGTTAATCCACTTAATCTTGAGTTTTCTGTATCAGCTCGTTGTTTCATAACTTTGAAAAAAATGAATAGGTTTAATCTCTATTCACCTCTTTAGTTATTTCTGTCCAGATGTCCTGGTAGTTTCAAAAAATATCCTTCTCTTTCTTTATTTTCTCGTACTGAATCAAAATGTTCAAAGATGACATGTTTCTGAACAAAGTGGTATCCTACTGAAAAATGAATGAGTCATTTCTAAATTTTATAGGTAGTAGGTTATTGACCTGTGAGACATTGTGTAAGTCCATTTTCATCTTTGGGAAGAGGACAAATAAATATCCAGCTATGCTGAACAGATGAAGCTTTGCTTTGACGCTAAACCATGTCCTTTCCTTTGATTAATATTGCTGCTGCTTTTATCCTTGGTCCAAGGGTTAGTATCTTTTTATTCACAATTCAGAAAAAAGTCAGTAGTGTAAAGTTAACATTACACATTCAAATACAAAATTTTTCATTTCTTCTAGGCAGATGTTTATAGTGTAAGAATAATCTATACATTTTAGAGAAAAATTAATAAGAAATGCATGAAACATGAGGAGACAAATGCTTCTAAGAAGATTCCTGCCATTTGTTTAGCTTGCATTCCAGTTTAGCATCCAATTCATGTCATTGAAAGCTTCTGATTTTAAATAGCTATAATCAGGAATGCGCATGGCACATATATGATGTACTGGTCACCTTCAAGTTCAGAAGGCTAAACCTACTGATCAGGCATTAATAGGAAAAATAAAGTATGTCCAATTATGAGTTGCTTTGTGTGGCATGGGGCTTCTGGTGGGACTTCTACACAGGCAGTGATTGATACACTGAGTGGGAGCCACAGGGCAGGCAGGATTTCTTCTTGTCCCTTCTAGTTTTCCAGGCTTGAAAGCTGCTCTGAAGAGGAGGTTTCCCTCTAACTGTATCCCTCCACCCCCTCAAAATGTTTTTTCAAAATCCTTTTATGGTCACAAATTAGGCTGCTAAGATTTTTTTCTAGTTTTTTTATGGTTTCCGATTTTGCTTTCTGGTGCTAATGGCTCTTGTGCAGGCATCTACTTATTGAATTCCCAGCAAAACAGGAACCTGAAGCAAGTGCTGTCTTACTCCTCTGCCTGTTGAATTGTGATTCTCAGCAATGTATAGCCAGAGACTTGCCATCGCTGCTGTACTTGCTTAGCAAACCTCAATGCAGTGAACATCTGCGTAGTCAGGAAGGCATTAGAGTGGTCTCTGGGTGTGTTCAGAAAAACAGCATGGCACTATTGAAACTTTCATGAGTAATTTGTGCAAGCCCTAGAAACTTAAAGAAAATTAATAATCCCCAAAGCATAAATTCTGCATTAATTAAAGATTAATTTCCCCAGAACAATTTCCCACTGCCTGCTGAGGTAGGCTGAATGGATATTCATGTTCTGGTATTGAGAAATATCAGATAATGCTAACCATAGTCTAGTTCTTAACATGAATGTCTTCCCTGGACACTTCAGTTTTTGAAAAATCTTTGATATCTTCCATATGTTTACTAAATCTTGCTCAGCTTATGAGGCATGGCAACATCACACATCTTTGCCACCAGCTGTTAGTAATAAAGAAGAGAGAGCTTAGAATTGTAGTAAGTTTGCCATCAGCTGAACTATTTCTTAATCTGAATGTTCCTGAAAATTCAGCAAAGTTCCATTGTAAATACAGGAAGCATCCATTGTTGTAGTTGCAAGTTTACATCAGTGAAATTATAAATAATTATAAATATGTACAATATATAAGTAAGTATGTAAACAACATTTATGCCAAAGTGGAATCATTATTTAGCAGCACTTGTTTTGAAAAAGGAAGAGATT
This sequence comes from Calonectris borealis, assembly GCF_964195595.1. Lineage (NCBI taxonomy): Eukaryota > Metazoa > Chordata > Aves > Procellariiformes > Procellariidae > Calonectris > Calonectris borealis. Next base: position 29,849,268 of record NC_134315.1, on the reverse strand, counting down.
CAAACATATTGCTATTGAAGAGGTGATACTACTGTTTCTAGTAGTGATAAATATCCTTTTTTCCCTCTCTTCTAATTCAAATTTTGAAGAGTGATCAGTACTGACCCTATATGTTGGCTAAATGGTGTGTCTAATTCTCATTTTAAATGAGATGGAGAGCAGTTATTGGTATTACACCAGATACATGGAATCCAAGAAAATCCTTTCTTTTCCACTTCCACCTCTTTCCATGAGATGTTAAGCATAGATCACATGTATTGGAGAACCAAGGTCAATAGTTTGCATGTGAATAACTTTCTGATTTCTAAATCAAATCTTCTCAGGGAGACCAATTATTACATTATTTATTCAGATTTATTTCAGTATCAAATAGATGCTTTTCAAAGTGCCTTTGTAATCACTACATTGCCAAGATAAAACACTGGAGCCTTTCCCAAAAGAACTAGATGAAATAAGAATAAACTCCTCAGAGTTCCAAGTCTTCTGGCTGTAGTGCTTATGTCTGAGTGACCAACTTATTTCCACCTCCCTCAAAGCCAAAGGGAAGAATGAATTATGAGAGAGCTGTTGCACCAGGAGCTAGCTCTCTTAAACTGAGCATACGCTGTAAGATAGTAACTTGGGCACTGGTAACACCACTGGCAGCACAGATCTGTCATCCTGGATAAAAACAGATTTGGAACTTAGTGTGTCGGTGGCTCTGATAGCTGGTCGTACCTCAGCTAGGAAGTTCGAAGTAAGGGTGGGTTATGTCTGAGGGGTCTGCAGTCTTGCTCTTTGGACAGCGCTGTAGGCATACTCCGAAGGAGATCTAGCTTGGCAGGCAGCAGTGCAGGGTCTCAAACATACAGACAAGTGGAACACCATAGTTGTGTTTGGATTTTGTCTCAGCAAACTTACCACTGGCTCTGTCTCAAACTGAAGCTGGAGCAGCATCAGAACTGCATTGTCACAGAGCTGGGGGAGACATACCTGAGTGTCACCTTGTCTCTTCTGAACTTCTCATGCGTATCTACACAATCTCTTAGTTCCAAAGTTGTCTCAGTGGCTCACAAAACTGCTGAAATTATTTGTCAGGAGTTAAGAACCCCAAATTTGTGCGACAGAAATGAAGGAAAGAATACCACATCAACATTCATTAGTCTGTATTGGTGTCTTGTGGTGATGCCCGGTTTGGATTTTTACCACACTGTGTCTCATGCTGGATTAATAACAGCTTGAAAGGTCACCTGAACAGAGGAAGCGGCCAATGGGTCTCTATAGTAGTCTGAAAGGCAAAAAGTCACCTTACTTTACACGTTGTGTCTTCTGTACACAGAAGAAACATCACTGACACAGTTACACTCACTTTAAGTGAAAATGTAAATCAGGAAGGTTAAATGTGTTTCAGGTTGCTGCTTTAGCCAAAAGAAACTGGCTGGACATGGCATCTAGCACCAACCCAATATTTCTTTTGGAAAGATGTGCTCAGCTTTATATGACATCTCCCTTACTGGGATACTGTGTATTTCAGATTGGTATGATGACTCAATATGTTTATATTTCAGTGGTTAAAATAGGGGTAAATCAGAGTATTTTATTTCATGGACAGGAAAGGAGGTCTGGTCATCAAAATGAACTTTGAATGAATTATGTCAGCAATTTGTAATTTGTCTGAGGATATGGAAATTCCTAGGAGAGGTTACAGGATTACAGTGAACTTGAACTGTCGGGAAAACTAGTGCATTTCATTGTGCAAATAACAATTCATGTGATAATAACATGCTTCTGATGTTTGCTGCCTTGCTGTACAAAAAGTTTTTTTTTTTTTTTGCTGCCTTTTTATGCTGGAAAGTATTTCTTTCCACTTCTTTCCAGCATAAACACTACATAATACTTTGGTGTATGAAAAGGTTTTTTTCCCTAAATTGCACTATTTCCTTTCAGAATAACTATGGCACTGTTGTTCTTAAATTCATGTACACTGGAATTTGAGTGTTACTTGTATTTGCAGACAAAGACTGCTTAGTATCCAATTTCTTATGCTGCCTTCCATTCATTCTTCAGTTGGTCCCTTTCAGTTTGGCTCTCCGATTCCTGTAACACTGAAAATGAAAGATTATGCAAAACCTTGTTTCCAGCGACTTTTTGCCTGTTCCTGTATTTAGCATATGACTTTGCCTGTACCTTTGGACGTACCTTTGGTCTTACACGTTCTACTTGTTACAGTGACTATTAAAGCATGGTGTTATATTTTTTGGATGATAAAGTAGTCAAATAGAAGTGCATTGCTGACTCCCAAATTTTCATGTGAACAGGACAGAACTGATAAAAAATGTAGAACATTTGCAGCTTCTGTTACTCACTCCCAGGCATTTGAATATTGTGAGTCGGTCAAAAGAGGCTGTAAGAATGAGTATGTTTAGATTTCTTTATATATGCTGTTATGTGTTTAAACATTGACACTTCACATGTTCAGTTTTTGCTCTGTAGCCATGAGAACTGGGAACCATCTTCCCTTGCAGGGAAAGGAAAGCTGTAATGGGTGGTATGGTCATGTGAATCCAATATCTAGAGCTTTAAGAGCAGCATCATGAGAGTTGATAAAATCACAGGAGCTGACAACAGAGCACTGCTTCAACATTAGAAGAGAAACAATATCAAGGATATGGAAAGAACTGCAGATAGTTTTCATAATCTAACATATGAACTGTTGCTTGGCTGGCTATACATGAACTATTGCTTGGCTGGGTAGCAGATTCTTCAATGGCATTATGAGGACTTCTGCAAGGCCACCTGTTTACTGCCCCCTAATGACAGTCTTTCTGCATTTTATGGTAGTATTTCTTTCCACTTCTTTCCAGCATAAACACTACATAATACTTTGGTGTATGACTTGCTCAAGGTATTTTGATGCTTCTGATCCAACAGTTGTCTTCTACATTTCTTTGTAGAGACCCATCATGCATAGAAGATACCGACAGTAGGCTGTTAGCCCTTGTGATATTTCTTTATTGGGAGAACATCTGTTTGTGGTGACAACAGCAGGAGATATTTTTGTCAAGTGCTTATATCATGATGCAGGCTGTTTTATGGACTAGTAACTTGGACACTTTTTGTGTCTGAAAGGAAAACTGCATGCTACCATAGGCTTTTCACCCATAAATCTTAATGTAATCTGTAATTTCTCTGCTTTAATATGACAGGCATGTTATTGAAATGACACCCATGAGATCAAATTCTTCCCACATCTTGCAGAAGATAAGCTGTGAATTTTGGTCCAATGAATTTTTAGTCTTTCTGTAGTCAGATGGGACTGTATTTTTTTTTTCCATCTTACTTTTTTCTGCCTCTGTGGTTTCAGAAAATCAACTGTGAGTAGTCTGATCCAGCAGTCCTAGATAAGCCTAAGATTTTTTTAAAAATCTGTGCTGAAATTAGCTCAGAGTTACTTCATGGTGTATTTCCTTTATTGTAGTCATTACTAAAAGAATGGCACTCAGGTAAGCAGTGGTTAATGGCATTTCATTAAGGACAGAATTTTTTAGCTGTCAGAAGAAATTATCTGATGTTTTTAAGCATCCTGTGTTCTGACTATATTGTTTAATACAAAACCTGATTGTATTAAAAGCAAATGACTTGTTGGCTTAAAAACCAAACACTGACATTTCCTAACTATGGTGCACAAAGTATTTAATTCAAAGAAGTCGTTTTTGAATTGAGTTTTCTAACAATTGGTAGGAAGGAAACTTGCACTAGTATTCTTCAGGTATTGAGAGTATGTTTTGGTCCAGTGCTGTGCTAAATCTCTTTTATGCCAAAATCTCCAGCATTTAGGGTTGATTTCTTTCAGTCTACCCTCAAGGATTGTGCTTCTAAGTCTTCATGCCCTTCCCTTGGAAAGGGAGATAAATATGTATCTACAAGGTACCTCAGTCTCACTAACTTAGGGAATGATTCAGAGAAACTTGAATACAGAGAGAGTTGAGGGAGACTGGTTTCTTACCTTGGCCACTAACATGGAAGCTCAAAGTGAGCCAAGTGAATAAGCATTAGCACCCCTATTTCCTTCTACAGGCCCATTTTTCTCTGAAGATTCCATTATTTATGCCTCTAGTCCATTATTTATTAGAATTGAGAGGACAGAGCATGTCTGAAGTTTATGCAGATACCATTGGCATACTAGAGCACTTAAAACTGGTGCATATATTCTTTGTGTATTGCAATATTTGGTGGCAAGAGGGAAAGAAACAGTATCAGGGAATACATGAAGAGTAGGTATAATGCATTTATGTTTATCTATGGGACACTTTATTAAATTCTCATTGATTATATAGGAACCATTAGAACTATCTCTAGTTTTACTTCATATTTACCACAAAAATTGATGGAAAAAACTCATGTAGGTGTTCAAGTGATGGAAAACCGGCAAAATTGGAAAACTGGAAAAATTAAGTTTATACTTGCTGAGTCACCGATGATGATTTTAAATAGGTTTAGTGTTTTTCCTGAGGTCTTTTCCTGTAGAAGGCAAAAATACAACATGCTGTGTGGTTGCCTATAAATATTTACTTTGCTATTATACAAAACTAGCAATTTGTGATGTTTAGAGAAGCATGTCTTTCACAATCCAACATTCTTTTCTTGAGCAGTCACTGAAAGCAAATTTGGATACAACAGTCCCTTTTAAAATCTGTGGTAGTAAGTTGTCAATGCAAAGACTGAGGTTTACTTTTGCTTTCAGGAGTTGACATGAAAGAAAATGTTCGAGGTTCTCCTTTAGTGTGAACATTTGCCTAAAGTAGCTAGTATCCACAATGCCAATAGACTTTAGAAAAAAATTCTCACAGAAACAGAGGAACGTAAGAAGCTCACTGTTTTCATTGGCACACATTTAATGTTTCTCGTAGGTTAACTCTGAGGCATTTGTACAACAGTGGTGATATCTCTGCTCTCAGTTGTACACTTGTGCTTGGGATGATTAAGATCTCATGTACCTCCAAAATATTCAAGATCATCTCCTCCTCACAAGAAGAGTCAAAAACATTGATGATGAATACTATTTCTGTGTGTTTTCTCAATTCTTTGAGAATATGATTTTGTTGTTTATTGATAACGTAAGTTTTTTACTCCTAAGACAAACCCTTTGTGGAGGCATGGGTCAGCATTTACCTTGTATTACACTGGGTAGAGTTGGGCACTTTTGCCTGCAAGAAGTGCAGCTTGATTGGGAGTCATTCCTTTAGGAAAATGAGCTGGATCTTACATATGTTTGTCTTGAAGAAACTAAGAGTCAGCTCCCGAGTGCCCTAATCACTGGGCTGTGTAGTGATGGTCCTGCTCCCTATTATCTGGCCAAGCAGAACTGTGTTCTTTTTTACAGAATATCGTGACTTCAAGGGATAGTGTGCTCTGATTCAGGAGGAGTCTATGTTCAGGTGGTTGTGATACTCTACTGAGTTGTAGAACTAATTTTTAACTGCTTCAGGCTGAAAAGGGAATTGAACTCAACAGTCCCATTTCCTGCGGGAGCACTGTAACCACTGCACTGTTAGAAAGGGCAATTTTATGCCATTTTTCTCTTTTTTTTTTGGCTGTGCTTTCAAAAGTAGTTATGGCAGCTGTGTTTTGGGAGATCTGTATTCATAACAGAGCTCTATTACCTGTGCTCAGACTTCCCAAGGGGGCCTAATATAGGCCGTGCAAACCAAGGTTATGGAATTCAGGGAAGCCTGCCATGAGTAGCTGCTAAGCTGCTGTATTCCAGCATGGCCAGAAGCAAAACTTCAGGCAGACTTTGAAGACTTTAATATGAAAATGTAGGCAAGTGTGGACTGCAGGAAGTTACATAGTCAAGGAGGGATTGTCTAAATGTCACTTGGATTTAGGTTCCTAAAAGTCATCTAAATCCTTATCTTTATCTGTGCCTGGATATTTGAAGTCTTACTTGCGGGAAGGGGCAGTACTTTAGCTGAGATATCCTGAAATCTTGGATTGCAGCATTTGCAACTTCTAAATAAGTTGTTGATTAAGAAAAAAACTTCTGACAACCAATTAACTCTCTCCAACATTCTTTATTTTTCTCTTGTTGTGGGAAATGGTGATGATCAGATTACAGATCTTCTCAACTCACCCAGGCTGTACCTTTTCAATAGACAGAGCTATCACTCTTATAATTCTCACTCTGAGCTGGCCGTTTCAGATGTTCAGATAACTCCACCATCTTTAAGTTGACCATTCAACTTACACCCTGCTTGCTAGATAAGCTCAGTAGTAGGACGGTGTTGAGATTGAATCACTGGAATAGGAAGAAGATTATCAAGTGAGATACTGCTAGCACCTCATACCATACTGGTACCGTATGCATTTTCGGTGTTACCTGGTCTTTACTTTGAACAGTGAAAGTTGCAAAAAAAGTCATATGGGACACAGCACTGGATGGATATCAAGGAGGTCAGATAACATGTGATGCTTAGCAGTATCAGAAAAGGTACATACAATTGCACAAATACAGTTTTCTTAATTTCTGCTGTCTGTACAGTGTCTGCAGTGTCTAGTAACCAGGGGTATCAGAAATAGATGATAATTCTAATGTTATCAGCAAGGAAAGTTTCCTTACAAATAGTCTTCGTGCCATACTGGAACAGGAGACATTGCAGAATGATGGAAAATTATGCTGTAAATCCCACTTATGCCTACAGTCTTCTCAGTCAAGGCAGTGAAATGGGCAGTGAGGTTGGGGGGGTATAAATCTAGTCTCTGTGCAGCAATTCCTTAAGAAATAAGGTAACCTGTTCTTCACAGAAAGGTACTTACAGCAGAGCCAGCCAAAGGGATAACCCACAGAGACTGGCATTTACAAGACTAATAATATATATGTTGTAGACCTCAGTCTCTTGAGGTTGTTTGGGGACAGGCTGTCAGGGTAATGGGTGCATTTACAGTCTTGTGTCCTCTCATGACCAACTTCATGATTGATCTTTCTGACAAAGAAGATAAACTATTAGTCATCCTTTGGGAAGACATTGACTAGAGTTAATAATCCTGACATCCAATTTCACCTTACCATAGGGAAAATTGTAATTATTTTTATAATATATAAATATATAAAGATGTATTAACTTCATAACAACAGTTTCAATCTTGCTATTAAATATTCATTTGGAATTTTGTTTTTGTTTCTGTTTAAAAAGTATGACATTTTTCCAGTATATGAGATCATCGTCTTAATGGAGTTATGTTTAAAAATATATATATTAAATACATGTTCAGGCTTTTGCAAAGGTTTGAATTTTTGTACCTTGTGCAGCTCAATTGAATTCAGAAAATAATTTTTCTCCATTCTTCTATATTCCATTTATAGAACAAAAAATATTAGTTGCAAACTCTACAGAATACTGTGATAAGTTATAATTTCGTAAAGTACTTAAAAAACGAGACAGCATTATTATGCATAATAAGTGGAACAGTCCTTATCACTTCTATTGTCACTTAAAACAAAGATTATAATAGTTGCTTGATTCCTTAATGAAAGAAACGTAAAAACATGGAGCTCTTGAATAATTAGTAACGGATTATTTTTAATTATAAAATAAGCTGTATTTAGCTTTATTGCTTAAATTTATTATGTATTTTACATTTTTTCAGATGAAATGCCTATCCAACTTCTAGTTCATCAGAAATGTTTAGAAATTTCAATGAAGCTGTAAGTCTGTGGATGAGTTGACTAAACTAAATTATATAGATTACACTAGGCTGTCCACCAAAAAGAAAGCTTAGATACAACTTTTCATTAAGAATCTAAAAGCCATTTAGAGCATATATTTAAATCATATAGCTGTTCTGTGTAATGGGGAGGACTGCTGTTGAAAACATAGGCGATACTAATTGACACCAGAATGATAAAACTGTGCTCTTTTGTTTTTCAGGTCTTAGGAACAGATGAGGATAATATGGGGAATGGTTGCTCTCAGAAACTGGCTTCTGCCAAATTCCTTCGACTTTTGCTCCTAATACTGATTCCATGCATCTGTGCCCTTATCCTTTTGTTGGTGATCTTGCTTACCTTTGTAGGTGAGTGCTAATGGAGTAAATTGACACATTTTTAATTAAGGAGACTAAAACTGAGACTGCATTCTCAAAGTGCTAATGTAATTGTGGACATTAAAGATGTATCTTAGCATATCTACCTAACAAACTAATCTACCTACTGACTTAATAATGTTTGTTGCAGAGAAATAAATATGCTATTTAGATTTATGTATTTAAAATGTATTTAAAAATCGAAGAGGAAACCTTTTCTGAATTTCTCAGAGTAGATTTTTGAGGAGCACGCTAGCTTGAGCATGTAGTATGTAGATGGTTTTCAGCAGTCATTTTACAAGTACTAAAGGATATTTATGTTAGAACTTTAGATCACTGTCGGTAGAATGGAATATTTATCCCTTTATGTCACATTGATGTGCAAATCTGGTTTTTATTTTCAGGTGAAAGTTAGTTTATAAATAGCCACAAATCTTTCTGAAAGCCTACAAAATATTACTGTTTAACTAAGGAAAAATACGTTCATTTCTTCTAAATATGAAATATGTATCAATGCAGAACCCCAAGTATGTTTTGTGGGAACTTGTTCCAGGTATATTAGATTTCATAATGGCTTAGTCTGTTAACTAACTCTGTGTCTGTTGCAGAATTAAAAGATAATAATTTATTAGCAAAATTTTTTTAAAAAGCCTTCCTTTGTTACCTTCAGAGAAGCTGACATATCTTATCATTAAATTGCTTCAACTACAACATGAGAGAGACAGTAATGCTACGTTAAAGCATTACTTTTTCAGGGGGAAAAAAAAAGTAAAAAAATAATCTGCTTTTAGTGCTGAGGGTTTCTGGGATTTTTACTTCTTTTTTTTTGTTAATGAGAATATTTTCTAGTTGAGCTTCCTTAAGTACTTCAGAAGCACTTCTGTAACAAGTGGGGTAATGTGTGAGGTATATAGATATAAATCTATTTTCCTATTTCAAACCCCCAACTTCAATACACATCGTTCAATCAAACAGTTAGCAAGCACAGGGAGAAGCTAAACATATCTCAATAGCACCTTCAGCACTGTCAAAATCAAGACAACTTAAATCTGTTTTCTCAATTCAATCTGTAAAGGATTTGCAACAAGACATCATAGGCCTGTTCTTTTCATTTAGCTTAAGTTAGGGAAGTAAAAAAAAACAAAGCTAATGAATGTTACGATTGACAAGTAAGTCTTGGGATGTATCTTTAAACTAAGAACAGTCTGAAGTGGATTAAGATCAAGTAAGTCTGGCAATTAGGAAATATGATGCCATTCAACTTATTTTCCTTATGTTTAGCATTCCATTTGTATCCTTCATATCCTCTGCCCTAGATTTTCATTCTTTGGTGAGAAAGCAGACAGAAAAGCAGGTGTATTTACGTCAGCTCAATCTCCTCCTCTGAGGCATGTATCGACAGAACACTCATTAAAATGTATGAAATCCTCTGGGGAAATGGGACCTGTTCCGATCCTACTTACGTAGCAAAAATCAGGACTATCTCCTCTTAAGTCAATGTAATTACTGTAGGGTGAAGAATAAGGCTAGGTGTTATTACCCAAGTCTAAAACTGGCAAAGCTCCCTTCAGCATCTTTTGAATTAGCATGATTGTAATTTAGTATTCTTCTCTCTCAGTTAGGAGCTTTCATTTTATGTGCATTGATAGCCTAGAAACAAATATATCTGAGGATTGGAATTAAATGAAAAATTCTGTGGGCATCTTTAAGGTGTGTGTAATATAATATAGGCTGTTCTATTTATTGAGAATACACTGTATCCAGAATAGTAGTTCATATTCATTGCAGATCAATAATAACTGAATTCTGTTACAGTCTAATATTGGTATGATGACTTACAATGTAAAAAATGAGCTGATAGTCCTGACTGGTTAACACAAATTATTCCATAGATAGGAAATCCTGTTCTTATTTTTTCATGAAATGGAGGAGTTAAATTCTGTGGTTGTCATTCTAGTATCTTTCACTGATGCTTAAAACATAAATAGAGAGCTCCAGTATATCATTTAGAACGTTATGAACTTTTTTGATTTGACTTTGGTAACAAACTCATTAGAAAATTAGGCCTTTTATATTTTGCAAGAAAGTATTTTGTTTCCTGTGGTAAATTTGTAGTTAATTATTCTTTTCCTTCTGTAATATTTTTTAATTAAATGAGGCATATACACATGGAAAAGTGTGCATGCGTCTCAGAACTTTCCTGTTTACTTTCCTTACATCTGTTTTGTTGCCTGCACATCATTGCAAGCTCTGATGTTGAAGAAACTGAAAAGTTGGTATGGGTGGAAGGAGACAGGTAGAGCAGTACAGTTATGTTGTAGTAATAGAGAATATCCTACTTGAGGCGTGTCATGGGGGCCTGTGTTCATAATATGTCATTAATCAACCTTTCAAAAATTATTTACCATCAAAGTATTCAAGATGCAAAGCCCTTGAAAAAGTTATTTTATTAGAACTGTACAAAGAAAGGACAAAGCAAATTATCAGTAGAGATACACATTGTTTTGACTAAAGATACAAGAGACTTTTATGGTCCATAGAAGAAAATATCAAGCTGAGTTGTTTAGCTTTGATTTCTCTTAGAGTACTTACACTCTGGCTCTGCATACTCTTCTCTCTCTTACCAGGAGTACAGCATGCTTGTCAACCTCTAGAAGAAAATTTTGTAAGGAATGAATGTTGTTTCACTCATTGAAGTACAGGCGGTACCAGTTGCTGTGAAGGAAGTCTAACCTTTAGAGCATGACCATAATAATTTGTTGATTGCCTGTGTTACATCAGAGGACAGGAGGGCTTAGGAATGGTGCTTGCTTTGGACTGTTGAAGACCTAACATGGAAGACCTTGACCATGAAGACCTAACTCAGCAATATAAATTTGAAGAGGGGGGAGAAAAGGCTAGATTATACATGACTAAAATTACTGATATCTTACAATTTCATCTGACCCCTGTAGACATCAGGCATTATAGTTAGTAAATAGTTAGTAAATTTTCATTACTTTCCAGGGAAACAAACAATAACTGAATCCATGGTTTGAATAGCTAAATCTTTCTTTAAAGTGGAGAGAGGAAGATCACCTTCAACTTGTCTTAGAATCTGTAGTCTATGTCCCATTTTGCTTACACTGAAAAAAAATCCTTAAATAATGAATAATATGCAGACATTACTAAGGTGAAAATTAGCATGTTTGTAAGAATGAAAAACCTCTGGCATTTTCATTCTTTTCCTTGCAGAGAGGAAGTGTTCTAAACTTGAAACATTGTTTTTAAAAAGTCCTTCACAGCTGGTGAGCATTATACCAAATTAAAAGAGTTTTTGATTGTACCATAATTGCTTACCATTGCAGTTATTTACCTGGGAAAACAAAATGCTTTATACTTACAGTTCCATAAAGGAAAATAAATTATATTTATTTTATAGTGATAAATGCATTCCATGGCAGATGTCCCATTCCTCCCATTCCTTCACATCAGTATCCTCAACTCATGTGGTCTTCTACCACCTCCTGTTAACAGCCATCCACAACTAATGCTTTATCTATTGTTTTCTGTAGAATTCAGAACAAGTCTTGTGACACACATAAAGAATGGTTTCATGTATGTCAGACTTTGACAGTCCAGATATAATTTTTGGGCATATGATCATGCTGCAGGACCACATCAAATAAGCCTGCCTTTCAGGCAAGCAGCGTACCCTCTTATCTATGCACAATGTTAGGCATTCATGCATTTTGCAAAATAGTATTTAAAAGCCTGTTAGTCCGTCAACACTGGTGGGAATGAGGATTACAATTAAAGTAAGATGCACTGTTGACTATGGATATGCAAATAATTGAGGTTTTGGTTCTCTTACCATCCTTACATTATCAGCATGCAGTGTTTATATTTTGGCTCTGACACGTATTTTGAGATTAACTTTGGTTCTCAGTGAGAATTATTACAAGTGTTATGTGTGATGGGTTGTATTTAGCATTTTCATCTTACTCTCCTTAAAAACAAAGCTCACTCTAATAGCTGCATTTTTATTATCCTTATATAAGTATGAACCAGCCTGGGCAGTTCTCAAATCATTCTGGTTTTTGGGAAATCTGCAGCAAGATTCTGTCCAGCTGATGCTGTCCAGAGATGCTGTCAATGTTCTTGCATGTCACTGGTTGAACAATGATCATTACTATTATATTATCTGTGAGACCTGTAATCTCCTTTCCCTTCCCCTCCCGAGAACACAGAAGGAGCTGTGTCTCCTTCACAGAATAAACATCAGAAAAAGTACATAATAGTAATACTGCTAGGCTTAGCTTTGTGGCTGGTGGATCTTCCACATTGATAAGATAACATGCATATGTTAAGACTCCTGTATCAATTTGGGAACCCAACTGTACTGGTCCATAAGAACTTTTTGCCACACAGAGGAAGTTAAAGTTGCAGGGAGTTACAGTTATACTCCAGAGTTAGAAGATCTTGATCCCTGAATCATTTGGAGATGCTGGTAGTTCTCCAAGTGATGTTGAGGCATATGACACGTCCTCAAAATCTAAAGTGACTAGCAGCATGGAGATCCAAAAGTTATAATTGTGAAAGCAACATGAAATATAAACAATTCCATTGTCAATCAATGGCAATATTTGCTATAAGACAGGTGTCTAAATTTAGGAGTTTAACACTAACATACAAATAAACCATTTGGTCCTGGGAGTTTTGCTGATGGAAGATGGTAATCATCAGCTAAATGATCTGCCGGTTCTTAAATTTGATCTTGCCAACACAGCTATATTATGGGGAATGTCCAAAAGAGTGTATCCCAGAGCAGCCTGTATTTCACCCATCTATACGAACTAATTTAGTCTAGCAAGCCTTCTTTACTGACACACCTGGAATGTTGGGGAAAAAAAAAAAAGATGCTGTGAATATAGCTCCAGGTCAGAATGTCTGCTGTGAGACATCACTGAGGTCAGCAGGGAATTGTTCTTGTGATCTAGAGAATAATAATGAAAGTCTGGCAGTCCACCCAGCACAGATGGACAGAAGGTCACAGTGACTGAGGCAAGGATTCTGGCGTGGCATGACTGATTCCCAAGGAGCCCATGGAGCTTTAATCATTAGCCAGTGCAAAGTGAGCATTTAACACAGGCGCAGAGTTCAGGATTGGTTTCTGAATTGCAATAAAGCCATTATGTGTATGTTACATTTCATTTCTTAGGTTAAGAAAAGCTTTATAAATAAAAATTTCTAGTTACATGACACATCGTGCTCAAGAGACAGGAAAAAAGAAAGACACCAGATAAGATTTTTTATTAGACCACAGTGTTATGACTGTAACTGGGAACTTTCAGGCAACAACAGCTGTTAATATGAAAGGTAGCTACTGTCTTCCCCTCCAGCCCTTTAGGACGATCCTGATATTTTTGCTAAGACTTCGTTGCCTGAAAACCAGAAGTCGATGAAAGGGAAAATCTCTCCTTTCTGCACAGGACCTTAGGAGCCCGGCTTCATTCTGCAGCTTCTTTAAAAGACGCCTTCCACAAAGTCTACTCTGAGTTTCATTTTATCTGGGAACTGATCCATTATTTGCATAAGTCACCTGTTAATTTGGGGGGAAAAAAAAAAATTACAACTGACCTCCTTTTGGGCCCCTTGGGCAGCTGGTAAGCAGTTTAAGGTAATGTCTTTACTTGACAGGAGGAGCAGGATAAAGTCTATTATTGCAGCTCAACTGATGTGCAATGGTTTGGCATGCTATGGGACCTCCATATTGTCAGGGATGCGCCCATTTCTTCAGAGTGCAGAGTCATAGGGACAGACCCTGCAGAAGAAATCTCAGTGGGTAAATGCTCGCTAGTTATAGTAGTGAACCAGCGTTTTATTCCCTGTGTAAATGCTTCATCCATCACAGATACTTTGGTAGGCTGCTTTGCTCTGTTTCATTAGCTTTTTAAACAAACTTGGTCTTTTTGAGATTTCTTGCTGTGAACTGCTAGAAGTCACCCACAGTATACACTGCCAAAATCTCAATTTAATAGCTTGAACAGTGTGACTACTTCTTAGATCTCGTAACTGTCCATTTCAGATCTTTAAATAAAACATTAATTCCCCAATAGTGAATAGCAACTGGAAAAGGATCAGTAAAACTGTTGGCAAGGCATTGCTTTGAACTGAATGAGCCTGGTGCCAGTTCCTTGTTTTTGTACCAAACACAATGAAGGCCAGCATGCTGTATATTTCTGTCATCTGGACATGTCCAGCTGTAGCTGGAGACACAAATCCAAAATGGTTACAGCTACTTTTCAACTAATTAACTATCTGGCTTATGATTTACTGTCTACAGCTCTATGATTTACTATCCACAGCTCTGTATGAAGTCACATCTGAAGAATAATTGGATATAGTGTGCATGTATACATGAATAAAATGCATGTCCTGTATATGTTGTATGGATATTAGCAGGCATTGATAGAGAGTAACTCAGTTCTCATTACTGAAGAGATTAAAAAAGAAGTGATTATTTTAAAGCGTCACACTGTTTTCATAGGTAAATTTAAATAGTTCCTTCAGGGCTTTTGATGCTATAAAAAATCTCCATCTTAAATGAAGATTGAAGATACACAGTAGTATTTTTAGGGGGTAAAAGGTTAGAATCAAAGCAAATAGGACCCTAACTCAGAGAGGCGACTCTATAGCCTGGAATTAAGTGCTTGAATTCCCTATTGTGCATTGGGAAGATGAGAGGATAGGAGGAAAACATGGGGGGAGAACAAGGTGACTCAGGAAGGTGATCCAAAACCCTGACATACTAAGTAGAAACACAGTTGTCATCTAGAGCTAGCCAGTGGGGAATGCCAAACAGAGGTCTATGCCTACCTCTCTCGAGGACATACGCACCAGAGCCCAGGCTCATGTTATTTTGTGGGAAAAAAAACTGTTAAAAAGAATTTTAATACTACTCATTGTCAGCTGAGATGATACAATTGGGAAGGCCTTTTGTGTGGAAGAGGTTCATTGTGTGGTACACCTGTCAAGAAGAGAAGGGGAGTTGTTATCACTAGGAAACTGTGAAAATAGAACAAAAAATGCTATTATTGGAAAGATGGGTTGAAGAAGCAAACAAGCATTTGGGGATCTCGGTGAAAGAAGTAAATGACCTTATGGGTAGTGATAGACATAGCTATTATTTGTAGTTCCAGAAAAAGAATGAAATAAGGCTGAGTGGGGAGAGGATAGAATCCAGTGGGTAACTTCAATATTTTCCTTAACAGTATTTATTGGTCCAATAAATTTATTGGTTATTTACTGTATTAAACCAAAAGGTTTTTTTAAACTACTTTCAAAAGTTTACCTGTCTTGTAATGTATTGCCTGCTGTTCTGCTGAGTGATATATAAATAGCTAATCATTTTTACTTTAATTTTAAATCATTATTCATAGCTCTTTGGGACCAACGTTTTCCAGGCTTTTTCTATTTTTGTGTTGTGTGGAGGAGAAGAGATGAGCCTAGAGAGGAAGAGAGAGAATGTGAAAAAAATCCCCTCAGCTATTCTTGAGTTACGGAAAAAAACTATGCACTTTTCCAAAGGAGGAAAAAAAGCTCATTTTAACTTTCTGAAAATTACAGAAAAAACTGCTAAAGTTTGAAACTTGAAACAAAGTAGGCTTCTGAATCATAGAGATTCAAAGCTTTATTTGGAATCAAAGCATCCAAGTAAAGCTCATATGAGTGAGCACAATTTCTGAGCATGATCAGTCACAATTCCTTAGATTTTAGCAAATCATATTACTACTGGCCCCTATCTGTGAAACCAGAGCACATTCATTCTTCCCGTTTGGCCTGACCAGAGGACTCAAGCAAAAAAAATTGCTGCTGAAATAGTTTGCAGGTGGGAGATTTTTAGTTTAGCTTCTGTAAAATACACACAGTAAATTCCTCAAACCCCAATGAATTATGAACATTTGTTGGTGGAAAAACAGAAACCTTAACATATATATATATAAAGTTCCCCTGGGTTCTTCCAGTAGAAGTTAGACAAAAAGATTTACTCATAGTTAGTGACACTGGAGCCAAAACAACCCAGGCTGGATAAATGAGGATATGGTAAATCTCAAACTGTTTCATTGAACCCCATTATATTTCAGGAATCTGACAAGTTTTTGTTGCTGGTTCCAGTTGCTATAGTTAAAGGTTATCAATGAAAAAGAAAATGCTAAGGTTGCCCCTTCTCAGCTATTCTAGTTCTCTTTTCTTCTTAGCTATAAAGCTTTCTAACCCAAAATCACTTCAGACTGTAACTGGAAGCTGGGTTCTTCTGGCATTGTTAGTTATTTGTAGCCTTGATTAATAAAGATTCCCTCCTGCCCAGTCCTTGAATTTCAGACCAGTCAGTTGTGCATGAAGGAGTGAGAGGAGGAATTCAGTAACAGCAGTGGGAAGGGGCTCGGAATACCCGAGTGGGTTCGGGTTGTGTGTGGTGCCTGGAGTTGGCAGAGCGGTGGGTTTGGCTAGGGAGAGAGCCTGGAGTGGTGGCGGGTGAACAATGCCTGGCTGAGAGGTGATCGTGCGACTAGCCATTTTGGTAAACGCAATAACCAAACTGAAAACAAAGTTCAGGAGAGATGGTGGTGGGTGTTGTGTGGACTCAAGAGTCACCTGTACCAAGCAGCTAATGAAGGATCAAATCAATATGAAAGCCTAGGAAAAAACGATTTACACATCAGAGTGGAAAGAAAAATCTGTGTGATTTGCCTTGAGTTCAGAGGGTTTGTAGAGAACCACAGGAGGTGAATTCTTACCAATGCGCTTCAGGTGTGACCATCTTTTTGGCTTGAGGGCTTGTAGCTAGCAGTAAGGGTGAGAGACAAGAAAAGGAGTTGAAAGGATAAGCAGAAAACTCTCTTCTTTCCACACAGAGCCCAGCTAGAGGAAGCCATGTTTTAGGCCTTCTCTTTGGATTTTGGCTAAGGAAAGGCTGTTTTATTTGTGTCCCATCATTGAAAGGATAAATATTCTTCACTCCCTTGTTTTTACTTTATTGAAGCATGAAGGATATATATGGAGTACACATTGAAACAATGTGAGAGGAGTGCTTAAATATCACTGTTAGAAGCAGACAACCAGAAAAGCTATTAAAATTGTAAATTGTTGCCAGGGTATTTACAAACAGTTGGGAGATTTTATGTTTTGAGGGATTCCTTTTCATTATTTGTAATCAAGTCTAGCTGAACTGTGTTTATTATGATTGTTAAACTCTTTTACATGACTAGCTAGTGGCAAAAATTGCTTTTGCTATTTACCAAAAATTTCTTACATTGTGATATAGATTGGTGCTTCTCTTCTAGCATTAACTATGACTCTAATATATTTGGTTAAAAAATTTGTGTTGGTATTTGTAGTTTTTATTATAGATAACCACATTATATGTCCTATATATGTTTGAGATGCCTTCTTTATTATTTGGATTAACTAAGTATTTCAGTAATAGTCACAGGTTAAAAATAGATTCTCTTACTATTTAGTTTGAATTCCCTGATGCTTATGGGATGCATCTCCTTAGTGTTATGCAGCTGTTTTGATTTGTGAACTATAATTACTTGCAACTGTTCAACACACACAACCTAAGCAAAGTCTGTGTTTGTCTAGGATATAATAAATGAACAAAAAAAAATACTGCAAGTGCCTAAAATTTTGGATACAACTATTTATTTAAAATCAAGTATCAGAGAAGAATAATAAAGAACTCGTGGATCTATATTTAGCAGTGGTAGTTAAATTACGTAATCCTATATAGAGAAAACAATACCTCCTTCCATTTTAAAAGTTAGTGAATATAAAATATATTAAAAATGTATTGGTTCCCTTGGAGCTTCAGAATTAGCTTTCTGAAGATGGTGGTACTATGAAAACAAGAGATGATGCAATTTAAAAGGAGAAAAAAAGTATTGCCAATCTTGTTAACACTATGATAGAACGAATGCATGTTAGAGCTCCCTGAAATTACACTCCATAGTTATAAACATGTAAGAGTTCTGTGATCTATTACAAGTAAGACTAAAACATTTTTAGTTCATGGAAGCGTTTATTTGTTTCTCTGGTTATATGTTTCTCTATTTATCCTACAGTAGCCATAGCTTTTGTTTTGATGTGCTACTGTTATTTTGTTGGTAAATGAAATTCTTAACTTTAGTTCCCTTTAATTTTAACTTTGAAATGAATATTACTTTTTTAATCTGTGCCATTATATTTATTACTAACCTTCCAAAACAAATTGGTAACACTTGACCTTCCAGGTGATGGTAATTTTGGTGCTTTTTTTCCTTTCTTCCAGGGGTGTTAGAAAAAACGTGCTTTTATTCAAATGGAAGTGAGGTTCTCACAGTTAACAGTGATGTTGAAACATCTGATGTTCTTTTTCCAAACATGGTTGAAAACAGTTCCAAGACTGATCCCACAATGGATCTCAGCACACGGCCCTCTTCCTGGACCACCACACCTTTATCCCACATTGACCAAATGAACAAGAACTCAAATATATTTAGAGACGTTTTCCAGGAAAATTCATTTGCTCTCGCAACTCAAGCCACAGTGCTCAATCCTCACCCTACATATGATGCTGCGTTGGCAGAGGGCTCTGAAGACAGCACCCAGTTGTTTGCCACTGCAGAGGAGGCGACTTTGTGGTCTACAGATGGGTCCTTTAACAATACAGAGAGGATGACCACTCTGCCAGTATTAAGTCCTACCCATCCATCTGTGTCACAAAAAAAGGATCAGAAAAAAAGTAAGTTTACATTTTATTTGGCTCCATAATTCTGACTCAAAAAGTACAGAACATACTGTTGGCATGCTTCCCAATGTGTTCCCATGAGTTCTGAGGAATGTGTCCCTTTTTAATTTATTTTGTTGTGCGCATTCCATGTTGCAAGCAACTGGTTTCTTATCAGAACTTTTGATCGACCCTGTTGAGGAAGATGCAGTAAATTCTTTCAGGTATGAATACTTACAATACATTCTTTAATTAGTGATAATCATGCATGCTTACCAAGGCTGAAAATGAGTTATTGCAGACCGTATTCAGTTTGTAGATTGAATTTTCTATGTTTCTTTAAAATCATGTATGTGGGAAGTACCTTCCTGAACTTGGGATGTAATTACAGTTACAACTTTTTCTATGTTAATGGATAAATTCTTCTCTAATGTGAAGCAGTTTGTCTATGTAGCAATAAAATTCCCTTGATGTTTCTGAGGACTACAATCAAAATGTCTAGAGCGAATAATAACAATTAACTGTGATCAGTTTTTCTTTTGGTTTGACTATGAAAGTAGGTGCATTTCATTAGTGCCATGATAATTGTATTGATTCCTCATGTCAGTGGTAGTGAAAGATTCCCTGATACTGTTTTGCTAACAACTGAAACACTAGAGTACCATGTTAAAATGAATTTGTTTCTCTTGAACTGTATATCATTCCTTTGGTCTTGATCCCACCAGAGCACAAAGCAAAACTTATTCCAGGTTATAGAGAGATCTGAAATAGATGAAAGGAGATAGTCAGTGACCTAAAAGTGGCACACTAGATTAAATGTATTTTTGAAATTTCTATAAAATGAAAATTAAGAGATGATATCTGACAGTGGTGATCACTTCTGAAAGGCCACTGAATTACATGTTATTTTGAGGGGCAGGTCTGTGTGTCATTCCTCTATTGGATTCTGTGCTTAGTTAGGTTGTAAGACCTGATATTAGTTATACAAGATTTTTTGCTCTGCTGTTTTTTTTTTTTAAGCATTCTCCCTTCAGGAGTTTGTCCCTGCTCCCCCATCATCAAACAGGCACGTAAAAGTTGGGAAACAGCGCTGTTACATTTTTTTCTTGTTCTTTCTGGAGTAAAGTAAAAGTAGGGAAACCCTTTGAATATAACTTTCTTTTTTTAAAACCTGGTACACAGAAGAGATTCCTTATGAGGGCATTTCAGTGATAGCTTATTTTCTCACTCAAAAATTAGCTTTCAAAAATAATAACTTACAGTGAATCAATGATTTGTCAATATTTTCTTCTGTTCCCTAGACTGTAGTGACTCCGCAGGCCATTTGAATGGTGCAGGCTTTCTGTAGGTTCTGTTTGCTAAATAATTTTTCTTAAATGGATTTATCTCTTATTTTCTCCCCCTGCACCCCAAACTCAGAACAAATGTATATGAATGCACACTTGTATCCTGTTAGTGATCCATTTATTTACCTCTTTTGGTAATTTGGTTAATTATCACAGCGCCAAGGAACAGTGTAGAAGCATAGTGTGCTACGCTACAGATACTTCCAACCCAAAGGATTTTCAATAATTACTGTAGCAAAGGACACCTCAAAGTTAGTGGCCTGATGATTAATGTTGAGCAAAACTGTAGGGCAATATACTGCCTGCGTTTCTTAACTAGGTCTTCTTTGATGTTCTGTGGGGTCTAACCATTCCTATTCTAGAAGATGGTGTCCTTGCATTGTATCTAACTGGGTAGATACAGTATAGATATATTGTGTAAGATTCTGTGTTTATATTTGTATTCATCTGCTTAATCATCATATTTGAGATACCTGGAATTCCAAGAAATATAGTTGAAACAGTGTAAAATTTTTTTCCCTTCTCTTATCACGTTGGAATGAACTCTTCCAAGATGGATATAATATGCGTCTGTGTGTGTAGGGGGGTGATATCTTTCCTTCCTAGGATGTTGATGCAGGGACAGTGCTACAGTGGCTCAGGACAACCTTAGGTCTGGATTTCTAAACTTTCAAATATTTGGGGTTTGGTATTATATAAATGCTGAAATAGCAAATATATTTCTTACATAGAAAGGCACTGGTAGCCTATGAAGAAATTTGTAAGTATGCGCTCTATTCTGGTAAGTGCAGTTCATTCCAACAGCAGTATGACTGCGTGTTTGTTCAGTAGGCATAACTACTTGGGATTCTACTGTGAGGTAGTTTCTTCCGTATAAAGAGAAAAGGACAAAAGATTTTCAAAGACAAATTTGAAATACCACAGGTTTCCTTAAAAAACAAACAACAACAAAAAAAACCCCATCCCAAACCGAGATACTTCAAATTGGGTTTTTCTCCCCCTACCAGAAACATCAGGAGCTAGTATGTTACTAATCAATAACCTCTCGATCTTTTATTCCACTCTCAAGTTTTTTGCTTACCTTTATTCATGTGGACATTGCCTTAATTTTGTGTGTAGCTACCTTAAAATGTATATATATTTTGGGGATTCAGAAGAATTTGGTCTCAAAATAACTACGTGTTCCCATGGCTGTCCAAGGCATGGAGGACTAGAAAGCAGGGGATTTTTACAAGTACACAGGGCTCCTCCCTGCCTTACCTGTCCTGGCCTTTGCGAATGATCTCCTTACACTCATCCTCGGTCTCTTTGATCTCTCCTTTTCCACTAAGCTTTGCTTCTTGGAGAGAACTCTAAGGTAACAGAGAACATGTTCTGATATCCACAGGAAGTTCTTATGTATGATGGAGGGATGTGGATGAGGGATCTTACGTATGATGTGGAGGGAGATGGGGAATAACTGGGGGACGAGATATAAATAAGTTTTGGAATAGTGAGACTGGAATAGCCTTTTGGAGTAAAAAGGACTTTTTGGGACAAGTAAAACTTAATGACCACATGGGAATGGTAGTAGTAGATCAAATTAAATCTGTCTTGCTTAGTGTCTGGATCCAACTGCGACCATTAGCACATGCCTAAAGAAGAATAAACTAGGGCTAGCATAGAGAGACACTTCAACATTATATAGTAGCAGATTCCAGTGATCTGCAGTGAGATCTGATGAGCGTTCTCCCATGAATTTATGTAATCACTTTGAACCCATGTAAAATGGAGGTTTGAGCTTTTTTAGGCATATCTTATAAGGAAGTTAATCTCCAAATGAAGTGTGAGGCTGATGTTCCATCATCATCCATCACACTAGCAGATCATCCATCAGTACGAGTTTCATCTGGTTCAAATGTGGGGAGTTGAATGCATTTCTGTTGATTTAGTAAGCATGCATAACTTGGACTTTATGCTGGTTTTATGAAGGGTGTTAAAAGGCAAATGATAGCTCATACGACACAAAGATTGCCAGTACAAAACTAACCAGACAAAATTCTCTGAACACATTTGAACTGGCATTCATGTGGCTGTAATATTTTTGGTCTGGTGTTAGTATCCCTTGCTTTACTGGTGAACCATAGCTTCAATAAAAGACATTAGAACACATTAATAAGAGAAATTATAAACATTGTGGCCATATGGTATTCACTCAAGACTTTAAAATAACACAAGTAAGACATTGCTGAGTTACTAACTAGAGGGGAATGAAATTTGGCACATATGACATCAATTACTTAAAAAGTCCTTGAAACAGAAGGAAGATCTTTGGCAGAAATTCTAGTAAAGAATAGATTAGTGGGTAATGCATGAGGACTATAATAAGGAAGAGATGAAGAAGCTTATTTTCATTTTACAATGGGAAGCAATGCCTCACAAGTGTATTGGAAAGTTCTTTGAAGGAGTCAGTGAAAATGCTGGTTAATGTAACATACTTGGCTTTTCAAAATGCTGTTAATGAGAGTCTTCACTGAGGAGTTTTAAAGACACTTTTCTCACAGACTAATTGCTCATTAAAAGACAGAAGGAAAAAGAAGAATGAATGGTTAGGCTCCACAGTGAAGAAAGTTAGTGATGGAGTCTTACAGGGTTTTCTGATCTGGGAAAGCAGTGAATGGTCAAGTAACAACACTTCTGCTAATACAGAATTATGTGTCTGAAATGATTAGCTGGGAATCACATAAAGGTCTCATAGTGGAGAGAGTGACTGATAAAATGTTTAGAAGACTTTGTGCCAGTAGGTGCAAAAGAATGCCGGAGAGTGGGGAAAAACCCTAACTCTATGAATACAATGCTGGACTCTCAGCTAGCTTTGCCACAAAAAAAAAAAGACCTGACGGTTTGCTGCAGACAGCATTCTGGCTCCATGACTGTCAAGAAGGCAAACAGGTGTTGAGTATCGTCATGAAGTCTGCGAAGAACAAAACAGAAGACCTCATTACATCAGTGTATAAGTTCAGAAAGATAACAGTAGTATTGGAAAAGGCAAATAGCAGGCAACCAGACCAGTAGAGACATGGAATGGCTTAGATGTGAGGAGGCACTAAATAGGACAAAGACACTGGTTTCCTCCTGGAAAACAGCTGGCTGAGGAGTAAGTGGTTGTGGTAGATGTCCATACCATTTTGAGCGTCCTGGAGAAACAGGGAACAGTTACTCACTGCTTTTCATTATATCAGTAGGTGCCCCTTTTGGTTTTTTGTATTATCAGACAGTAAGTTAAAACAAAAAAAGGTCACATCATGGAACTCATTGCCACAGGGTGATGAGAAAACCAGGAAGTATGAAAATGCTTGGAGAACTTCATGAGGGGTTGGTCTGTTGGGGGCTTTTACACACAATAGTCCAGTGGCAACCTCAGACTTGTGAAGGCTCAAGATTTTAGGTTGCCAGAAGTTGTTGTTATACACCTTATACTTGCCTGAAATTCTTAGAATTTTTCTTGAACATATAATGCTGGCCCCTACCAAAGACCAGCTTCTGTGTTAAATGTATCTTCTGTTACCTCTCTGTTGGAAAGCAAGTGAAGGAATATGTTTTTCCTGTTGAGGGATTTGAGTTTGTGTGACTTCATGTTTAAATGTTTTCTGAAGGCATGGGCCATGGTCCTAAGTCACTAGGATGGTTCATTGGGGAGTTTTCTGATAGCAAAAACATCAGGAAGGGAGTCTTAGGTGAACCAATAGGTTCAGTAGTATATATTCATGGAAGTTAGAAGTATATGCAATAATATTCTGTTCATCTGTCAATCAATGCTTAACAGAAAAAGAACCATATACTAAACAGTAATTATCTTTAAGAATAAAGAATGTTTTTCTGAGATAAGTATCAGTACAATTTTATTGGTACTTTTTTCTCTTTGAAACAAAACTAGGTTGCAGTTAGGCAGTAAAGTGGGAGACTGACCACGAGAGATCTCAAGTGTATGAGATTGAGTAGGATGTTTTCATTTCAAATGAAGCAGACTCCCTGTTTTGTAATACTGCTGATTTGGGGAGACAGGAAGAAGGAGAGAGAGCGAGTGTTGATAGTCGTCTTAGAAAAACATCCTGTAAACTAATGGAATATGCACTGGGACAAGAGGTATTAGTATCTGATTTTGTTTCTTCTACTCACTGATGTTTATGCATACGTACATTTAATATCCCCTTTTTTCCGTGCCAAGTCTCTCATACTTTTCTCCTAGCAGACAGTCTAGTAACCCCTCTTCCATTTCACAAAAAAAGTTTCCATGGAGAGCTATGACCGTATTCAGATCCTCATGTGAAAAGTAACACGACCACGCTTGATCTTCTGCCATACCTTCCTGTGCTTGGCATCACCCCCCCAGCCCAGCAGGCTCCAACGCTGGGAGGAGCTGAGGGAGCGAGGCCCGTTCCTCAGCACAGCGCCAGAGGCCGCAGCGGGTCTCTATGGTGCCCGAAACCGTTGCTGCGCCTCGTGATCGCCGCCGAGCAACACCGGCTTCAGCCCCGTTTTTCCAGCCGCCGCGCCGCTGCCCCGGGTGCGGCGCTCCGGCCACCAGAGGGCGCTGCTGCCGCTGCCGGCGGCCCCGGCGCGGCCCCGAGCCCCGCGGGGACAGGAGCGGGGCCGAGGGCGCTCCCGGGGAGGGGGTAGGGGGGCCAGCCGGGGTGCGGAGCACAGGCACGGGCCTCATCTGCTTTGAGAGGACGGGAAGTGGCAGCTGCGGAGAAGGAGAGGGGGGCTCCCGCGTGCGTTAGTGGGAGGTGGCACTGGTGATAGAAAGGAGGTCTGCAGAGGCTTTCGTCTGAGGAGCAGCCTGGCTGTGCAACTCCAGGCTATGCTGGGGAGTCCAGGGAGAGCACTGGGCCTCTAGACCTTTCATTAGGAAAAGAACTGAGTAAAGAGCAAGGTGGATAGAAATAAAGGACATGGATTTTTCCAGCTGTGGGTTACTCTGAATGTACTTGACTGAGTGCTAGGAAGAGGCACACATCCCAAATGAACATGGATGTGGTTCCTGTTCAGCTCCTCCCTGCGCTTGCACAAGTGTGCAGGAGGGTGAAAAAAACCCTGACGGGGGTTGGAAGAATGAAGTGGAAAAGCGCCTTCACAAAAGCGAGTCACTGTGTCAGAGGACTTCTTAAGCACTTCAAAAAGCATAGCATTTATGTTTGCTTGTTTGCATCTTTTACTCTTTTCCTAAATAACAGATATTCTTATTATGCAGAGGACCCTTGGGTCTTTTCATGTTTCATGCACATCTTTGAAACTCACCAATTTAATTTGTTTGCAATCCCCTGGTCAGCCTAGAGGTTATTCTAATCGTCTCTATTGTCATTTTACTATGTTTAATATATACAAGAAATAAATCTCTTTTTGTCTCTTCCCAGCATTTCTTACTTTGTATTTGGTGTTCTGCCACTACTAGAATTTACAGAGAACTAGTCTGGCCCAGCTTTCTGTTTGGTAGAAAAGAGCAATGTGAGAACCACTATGGGGATAGCTGAACGGGATATGTCACATGTGGCACAGAAACAATAAATTCCCCGCCTCTCTCTCCCTGCCTTGTGCTGCTCATACTGAAGACATTTTTTTCTACTGAAGTGAAGGTATCCAGTAACTGCATCCCAAGTCAGACCATAGGCTTGCATCTCCCTAATCCCCAGTATCTCAAGCAGTGATCTAATAAATCACTTTGTCGTCTAGCTCAATTTATGTGTAATTACTCATACAAATTGGAATAGACCCAATTATAAAAGGAGTAATAGCAGCAATAGACCCATGGTAGATCTTTAGGGGTATTCTTGTCCTCAAAAAAATTTCAAAATGTTGTTAAAACATTATTTTCTCCTGAAGGGAAAATGGTTTTGGTTTTTCAGGTTGGCATAGAACATTGTTGTGATTTAACGTGGCAGGCAGCCAAACACCACACAGCCGCTCGCTCACTCCCCCCCCCCCCCATGGGATGGGAGAGAGAACCGAAAAAAAAAAGTAAAATTCGTGGATTGAGATGAAGACAGTTTAATAGAACAGAAAGGGAAGGCAAAATAATAATAATCATCATACAAAATAAGTGATGCACAGTGCAGTTGCTCACCACCTGCTGACCGATGCCCACGCCATCCCCAAGCAGCGATCACTGCTCCCCTGCTAACCTCTCAGCTTATATACTGAGCATGATGTCATGACCATTGGCCAGTTTGGATCAGCTGTCTTGGCTATGCTCCCTCCCAGCTTCTTGTGCACCTGGCAGAGCATGGGAAGCTGAAAAGTCCTTGACTACTGTAAACATTACTTAGCAACAACTAAAACATCAATGTGTTATCAACATTATTCTCATACTAAATCCAAAACACAGCACTGTACCAGCTACTAGGAAGAAGATTAACTCTATCCCAGCCGAAACGAGGACAAACATAAACTGTGGTCTCCTAAATCCCAGGCCAGGAGTTTAGCCACTCAGCTGTGTTTTTTTCATGCAAATGCAAGCATGAATAGACTAATATGGTAACTATTAATTTTCTTGGTGCTTGAGTTCATGCTTGAGAGTGTTTTCTCTTCCAGCAGTAGCTTCTGTTTCTTTATCTCACCTATGCCTACATTTTCTCTCAAAATTAAAGAAACAAAGTGAGAAAAGCTGCCCTAAAATTTTGGCAATGCGATCCTCATTAAAAAATGTGTTTTTTTCACTAGTCAAAATAATCACTAGAGCCATTCAAGTTTTCTTTTTAATTTAAAATTAAATTTGCAGTTGACATGGCAAAATTAGTGACCTACAGGAGAAACACATGGTGAATTTTCACTGAATTCAATAGCAAGAACCTGGTTTTCATCAGTTTGCCTATTCCACCATTGCCGTTTCATATGGGTGCATGGGCATAGCTTGGCAAGGAAACCATTAAATTTTTGATGTATAAGATGTATTAGCTGGAATCTGAAAGATTCTTAAAAGTCATTACTCTCTATATAGAATATAGAGATATTTTTCCGTATAACTTGTGTTTATAAGGAAGAAAAAGCTTACTAGCTTTTATCACCTGGTGCATTGGTGCTCTTGGGTGACTGTAAGTTTGCCAAAAACTTCAAATACTTGTGTGAGAATTGTAATGAGGTTGCTAACACTTTCATACATTTGCTTCTAGCTAAGCTTGTGATTTCAATTCCCTTTAATGAATTCATGGCTCCTTATTGTAACTATTTTATTTGTAGATTATCATCTATCCAAATGCAGTCTCATGAAACAATGTTCTGTATAAGATATCTAACAGACCTCAAGTATCTGTTGGGATTAATACTGTAATGAGCACTACGGATAACTATCACCCCCAGCCCCCTTGCAATTCCATGTATCTTTAATCTTTGGCCTTTCAGCAGTGTGGTTTACTTTAGAGTGGGAGATTCCCTCCTTGGAAATAACTACAAAGTCAGCTTTGTTGTAGTCTTTAAATGACGTGTGTGTGTGCTTCTGGACTTATGGATGTGTGTGCCTTTAAAACTTTAACGAACAGAAGTCTTTTCAGCTTTACACCTTTTATGCATCCATTATGGTTTTTTACACTTTGTTGCTTGTAGTTTAAACAGATGTTTGTTGTCAAAATTTAACCATAAACTGACCAAGAAGTTAAGCAAGAAGTCATATGCTTAGCCTGGCATGAAGCTTTCAAGGATGGGAACAATGAAACAAGGCATATCTTAAGATAATTGGCTGAGAATTGCAGCCACTGACTTCGTTTTCAGACCCATCAGCTTCTCTGAAACTATTTAAAAGAGTATTTGTGTGGTTATTTCGACAAAAAGATGACGTTAATACATGTTTTGTTCTATACTGTGATTGATCACTTTGTTTCCAAAGGTACACCTTACATCTGATGGCAGCATGTGATTTTATGTTTGATTGAAGCTGATCTGCTTTATGCTTCTGCGTGGTCTGTTATGGATTATAATAGATAGAGTGCAGGCAGGTGTGGGTATAGAGCCATCATTAATATAAAATGATAAGATCTAAACTCTTGACCTGAAACTGGAAGGTCAAAGTATTGATACAACAGGAAGTGATTTACAGTCACTGTCATCTTTCGCAATCATGTGACATTCAAGAAGAACATAATGAGTACCATGATTTGAAATTGTTATGGGGATGGGAATTTGAGAAAGTGATAAATAGCACAATACAGTTAAAGATTAATTTAGCTACTAATCCGTACTTAAAATCTGTCTTTCTCACCTTTATTATGACTGATAATTTAAAAAATCCTAATGATACTCTTCAATGAAAAAAAATAGTAGAAGTTCAGACTAGAAATTAGGAAAAGCTTTTTCACCGGATAGGTAGTGCAGCAGTAGAACCCGTTGCTCACAGAGGCTGTGGGATCCTTATCCTTGGGTGTTTCCAAGATTCAGCCAAAGTCATGGATGACAACGTCCTGGTGGCAGTCTCACTTAGAGCAGCAAGTTGGCTAGAGACCTCCAAAGGACTCCTTCAACCAGTATTTCTATGATTATAAGTTATAAAAAAATTATTTGCACATAGGGAGTAGAACATGAGTATTTTGCACGGTTGAAGTAGGAGGATTTAAAAATCTCAGTTTGCACAAGCAACTTGTAAGCATCATGTTCATAAGATTTAAATGCAACCTGAACTGACATACAGTTACAGAAAACTTCATCATAGTTATGTTAAGCTCTTAAACACCTGTATATTAATCTAATCCTTTTACACATTAAAAAACAGGGTGTTTTTTGACCTGTAATTGCTCAGGCTGTGAAAGTTTGTCAGCGTTCTTTGTTCACCCAACAATGAAATAGTGTAACTGGAACTCTAAAGAATAGCTCCATTAATGCAGATAGCGAGGGTTGTCTGTGAACAGAAGCATTCAGACTCAGGTAGAAACAGAATTAGGCCACCACTGAATATTTTAAAAATATGATGCTCAAAATAAAATTTCAGTGATACAGACAGGAGAGTCAGTAGCAGCCCCTCAGAATAAAGAAAGGGCCCAGGAAGTTGTATATCATGTTTTGCAACATATACTTTGCCAAATGTGCTATCAAATTCAGAAGATCTAGGCTGCAGTGTTTGTGGCTAACACAAATGATCTTTTACAGAAACAAGCACATATATACCTCTGAAAAACATAGTTGGGGGAATTTTCCATAGGGCAAACAATAATTTGTTAGACTAATCAGTCCTTTGCCAGGGCTTTAAAGATCAACACCCAGATCTTAAGCTCCATCTGCAAACTGCCAAGCAGGAAACTGCAGTTTGCGAAGCATAGGTTTCGTGTACTTGCGGTGTTCTGCTTAGCAAGTGTGGTGCTGTATTCTCCTCATAGTTTCTGGACAGATTTCACAGGGAGGGGTTTGCTGTGTTAATTTTGTCTGAAAGCGAGTTGGGCAGAAGTTATCATTGTGAGATATACTTGGAAAAAAGGATCCTGTTCTTATTGAACAGATCAGAAGAGTAATTGGGCTATTCTAGAAGGGTAGTTGACCGGAGACAACTGGGACAGCTCAGGCACAGCCTATTTTTATGCTGACCTATTCATAGCCTGTTGAGTATCTCAATATTGTAAGTCTTTTACAAAGCACTGTGGTTTTTTGTTTTGTGTTGAACATAACGGTATTGATACATAATTAAATGTTGTCAATCAAGCTAGCATTCATTTTCACTTATTGAAAACACGTTTGATAAAAAAAACCCCAAACAACCAATCAAAACAATCTGGATGCCTGCCTGGGTCCTGTGGAAGCTACCATTTTTTTATCCCTTTTTTTTTTAACAAAGCCTATCAAGAGTACTAAAGTCATGCACATGTTTCAAAACAATAGCAAAATCCTGTCCAGCCTAATATGCCATGGAAAATAGTCTCTAATGATAGACCTAATCCTAAAATTAATTCCATTTTGTGCCTTTTGTTCATAGATTCTTAGAAATATGTCTCCAATTTCACTAAAGAATGCTGTAATTAGGAAATGACTAATCAAAATACCGGATCTGGAATATAGGCCAGCTCACACCTCATGGGGGGTGGGTGTTCAGCCTCAGCTTTGGCTAATGAGTTTACCTGCTCTCAGCTGTGCCTGCCCAAGGGATTAAAGAAGCAAGTACGTGCCTCGGCCAAGAAGGGCAGCGTCTGAAAGCACCTTGGTGAAAGAAGTGGAGCTCCAAAAAATGAGGTGGCTTGATGAAGAGTCCAGCCTTCTGCAATATTCTTTGGTCAGGAGAATAACTGAGTTAGAATTTATGACTGCATTAAGCTCTGAGCAAGAAGTGTCTGGTGCAGACTGGATGTGGTGATCCACTGTACAGCAGCTGGTACAGATTGCCTTAAAAAAAAATTTATGATAACACTTCAACTCTGATCTAAATTATGAGTTATGTTTCCCGCATGACTAATCCCCTCTCTGTGACCTGGGAGATAATGAATTGTTTTTCTCTCTACTGCAGGTGGTCAGTAGCCTTATCACCTCTCCCTTTGGTACCTGTGGAGCACAAGGGGGAGTTGAGAATCACTCATTCCTTTCAAATTGTATAATTCATTAGCTGAACGATGCAGAGCAATTGTTTTTAGCTAGTCTTGGAGTCTGACTTCTATTTCAGATCCGCAGATGGGGTTTGCTGTTCAAAAGCTTGTTTCCCTCTTCCCCACATAAGCTATTATGAGTCAGCTGGGCTTCATTTAGAGGTTAGCCGTGCTGAGAAAGTGTCCCCATTCCCTTTGCTCAGAGCCATACAGTGCTGTACGCTTCTTTTTATGCACTGGTATTTGCTGTCTCCTCGATGAGCTGACTCAGCTCTAACACTGGCTAAGTTAGCTCCTGGCTGGTTTGGCACCAAAGCTGTTTTAAAGGAAATGGCAAGCGCACATGGTTGAGAGGAAGCAGTATTGCACCATTGCATCAGTTCAATTGTCTTGTGAAATGTTTTTCTGACTGTGTCAATTGACCTCAGAAAAGTCATGACCTTCTGTTAGAAACTTACCCTGACACTACCTTGCTTATATCTTTAGGCTACCAGGGCTATTACTGAAACATGAGCGTGAGCCCTCAGGAGACACGAGTTTGTCAAATGTCTACCCACATGTAAATGTAACAAACTTAATACTACTCTTCTTGAGGTTATGTCTTTGTGTTGTATTGAAGATGTATAAAGGCACTCCTGTTAAGCCTTTCTTTAGGGATCAAGACGTGTAAAGTGCTTCTGATAAACCAAATTTCCCCAAATCTGCAGCATCATTTATGCCCATAATCACCTAAAATACAAGCTAGTAGTGCTTTTACTTAAGTGCTTCTTAATCCTTGTTTCCATTTTGCAGTGTACTGTAGAGGATCTCAGTTCTAGCAAAGGAAAAATTTTCATTTTTCACAGGTTGAAGGGAAGCTTCTTTTTACATTGTTTTCCATCCCTTTGTCATTTTTGCATTTTGGTACTGGAGGTATTGCTGTTTGTACACGCTTTTTCTTTTGCATTGGCTACAGACAGTGTTTACAAAAAATTTATTCGCTGTGGTAGCAGTCTTGAGACAGAAATACTTGTCAGCTCCTCAACGACATTTTGGTCTTGTCAAGAGGGAGACTGTTAGAAACGGGGACCCTACTGTTGACAGTTGTTTGTAATATTGTGCTTTTACAACAGAGTGCAGAGTTAAGTATTGCCATTGTCTTTTCCTTCACTTCCTGAGTGCTTAATGGATACTTTTAGGTACGAGCTTTCTATTTCCATGGTACAACTAAATAGTTTGTCAGTTACAACGGAAATGAGATGATTCTATCACTGATAAACTTGTTCCTATGCTAGCTGGGAATTAATCTATTTTGGTTTTGGTAGGTCTAGAAAGGCAAAAGGTTCCTTTAGATCCAATCAGTGTGGATGTTACAAAATTTGTGGAAGTGGTTTTTTTCTCTGAAATTTGGTTTTCAAAACACTTTAGATGACTCAAAGCAAAATGCTTTGAATGCCAAACTGGAATTAACCATAGATTGTTCTTATAGAAGCATGCCTAGAAAAGATGTGCTGAACAAGCTCGTTTAGCTTGACTTTGATTTTAATTTTAAGAGGCATCAGGAACTTAAAGTGTATGTTATCAATCTTGGTTGTGGTGTTTTTAGCATTTTTAATGGAGTCCAGTCCAACACAATTAATTAACAACCCAAACTTACATGCAAATAAGCAAATAGAGTCTTCTTTCAGCAGTTTAAAAAGGAGTTATCTCATTCTGAGCAAAAGATCTTACAAACCTAGTAGCTTTAAAGACATCTTGAACTGTCCCAGCCCTTGAATGATGTACATACTTTCTATGTACATCTTGTTCTGTTTTTTTCTGTGCTCTTATATCATACACATTAAAGCTTTGGTACCCTTCAGCACAGATATGGAGGATTTACTTACCTACCAGTGACAAAAAATCTTCAAAACTAAGATATCTAGCACTTTCTACTATCTTTACATAATTTCTGGATAATAACTAGTTTTACATATTAATTCTACTTAACATAGGGTCTATCATGACACAAACCCTTTTATTCTCAAAGTAGATACTTAAGCTAACTGGACAATATTGTTGTGGATTGACCTTGGCTGGCTGCCAGCTGCTCACCCAGCTGCTCTCTCACTCCCCTTCCTCAACAGGACAGAGGGAGAAAATAAGATGGAAAATCTCATGGGCTGAGGTAAAGACAAGGGAGATCACTTACCCATTACCGTCATGGGCAAAACAGACTCGACTTGGGGAAAATTAATTGAATGTATTGCCAATTAAAAATAAAGTTGGACGGTGAGAAACAAAGACAAAAACTAAACCACCTTCTCTCCACCCCACCCTTCTTCCCAGGCTCTACTTCACTCCATTCCCAACTCCTCTACCTCCTCCCTGCCGTGAGTGGCACAGGGGGGATGGGGAATGGGGGTTCTGGTGACTCCAAAACGGGTGCTCTCTGCTGCTTCTTCCTCCTCACACCTCTTCCCTGCCCCAGCCTGAGGTCCCTCCCACTGGCTGCAGTCCTTCCAGAACAGCTCCCCTGTGGGTTCTCTCTATGGGCTGCAGTCCCTCAGGATAAGCCTGTTTCAGTGTGAGTCCTCGCTGACAAGACCTTTTTCAAAGTATTGAAAGAGTACTCTCCTTTTTGTGACATCGAACATGTTTTATAGCAAAAACAGTTTGCTAAGATTAAATTTGTGAAATCTTTTGACAAATCTTCAAGTTTTAGACGATAAATGACCTAACCATTTTGCTATGGTGTAAAAGGGACTCTTTAGCAATATAGCTACATCAGACCATGGAGTATATTCAGTGTGGGAATAAGTTTGTGGATATTTGAGTTTCAGTGATCTAGTGCATAAAGAGTCAAAATGGATGGGTTACAAAGCATGATCAAGGTTCTAAGCAATCTCGTAAGGATCTAGAATATTTTCTCCATCCACAGTCACTTCTGTTGACTTGCTCATTAGAGGGACCAATATAATCACCATAACAACCTAAGATGGGGAGAATCTGTCCCTCTTATTTGGTTGTGATAGAGCAACCCCCTATAGTTTTAGCATTTCTTTAATGGAGAGCAGATATAAGTAGGAGACAGCAACAAACAACACTGATATTGTGACTTCTTTTGGCAAATAACTTGTGTGGTAGCAGTTGGCATCAGGTTAGAGAAAGATAGCTGTAGAATAATTTACTCCTCAGTAAGTCTCCATCTTTAAAAATTAGAGATTAATTTTAATCTTGAAACTATAGTTTTTTATGCTACTTTTTTAGAAAGTGAATATATAGTTGTCCTGGTTCTGGCTGGGACAGAGTTAACTTTCTTTCCAGTAGCTTGGGGGGTGTGCTGTGTTTTGGGTTTGGTATGAGAGGAGCATTGATGGCCCATTGATGCTTTGGTTGTTGCTGGGTGGTGCTTGCAGCGGGGACTTTTTTTTCTGTCCTCCCATGCTCTGCCAAGAGCAGGGGAAGCTGGGAGAGGAGCATAGCCGGGGCAGTTGACGCAGCTGGCCAATGGGGTATTCTATACCATGTGATGTCATGCTCAGTATAAAAAATGGGGGAGGGGGGGCTCGCCGCCATTCGTGACATGCCGTCAGCGGTTGGTGAGCAATTGCATTGTACATCGCCTGCTTTGTTCCATTGTTGTTGTTGTTGTTATTATTGCTATTATTACTGTTCTACTTTGTTTTATTTTCATTATTGAACTGTTTTTATCTCAACCTGGGAGTTTTTGTGCTTGTGCCCTCCCGATTCTCTCCCCCATCCCACCGGAGGGGGGGCGGTGAGCAAGCGGCTGCATGGGGTTTAGTTGCTGGCTGGGGTTAAACCACGACAATAGTAATGGAATGCTTTAGTCGTGTAAGAGGACCTTGGTTTTAGTTGTAAGACAATGGGAAATGTCGCCTGGTGTACATCAGTGAAGAAACCTTTGGGCTATTTGGTAAATAGCTGGGGTGAGACTGTAAAAGTAAACCATCACAGTGACATGATCCCTCAGTACATTGTTTTAGCAGGAAAAAAGCAACTGCTGTAACTGCCTTAGGGATGTTATGACATTGCGATATGGCATGAGAAATAACAGCTGGGAGGAAAGGAGGTGTGTGTGATAATCCATAAAGATGTGGCCTCTATTATGAAAATGCTTGAGAACTTCTGCTCTAAGAAAGCATTTCTTAACTGTATTTGTATTATTTGTCTCATTATTTACATACTTGGGTTGCTATACATCAGGATGGAAGCACCAAATGCATTGATTACATAGGAGCTCTTAATAAAACTTCTAAAGCCTGAAACTTAAGAAATAAATGCTTTTGAACCATTCTTATAAAATAAGCTTCTTATTGACTACAACTTCTTTTTTTTGCACGGAATTGGTCTTAAAATTACTCCTATCCAGATATCCTAAAATACTTTACTTAATACAATTGCAGAAGATAATTGTGTCTGTTTTCCTAACAGAAGGTTTGAGCTAATCAAAGGCAGATGACATGTATTATGTACATGATACTCCTTTTTAGATGTCAGTTTAAGTGGAAGTTTGAAATATTGTTTTGATTTTGTGCAAATGTACCTCAATAGGTACAAAAGGAATATGTGCAATTGAAGAGAATCCTAGCGGGAACCAGAGATGAGTAAATGACGTTCAGCTGTTCTTCATTCACTGTGTTACTTTAATTTCTTTCGTGCTACTTTCCTTGTCGTGAAGAATTTGGAATCTGCTTGATTTACAGATGTCTCTTTAGCAAGCTTTTTATTTGTCCAGTGTTATGGTGACAATGTGTCTTGGCTCACATTAAATCTTAAGGAGCTACAGAGATCAAGAGCGCGACACATTTAAAAAGGGGAGGCAACTATTTAGAACAACACTTCAGCATATGCTGAATTCATACCTATTCATAAAGCACTTCAGCACATGCTTACAAGGTGCTCTCAGTAGAGAAGCTGCCTAGCCTCAAGATTGAAATTCCAAATACAAAAAGTCAGTGCTTTTCAAAAAGTAGTTGGCGCCTACCTCCCCTGTTGATTTGAATGGGGTCTGCTGGTGCTCAGTAGGTCTGAAAAAATTGTCCATTTATTCTGTGGCTACCTTTTTATCCCCACATGCAGGAATATGAAGAGTTTTAAGCAGTTTCTTATCAGGATCTTGAGCACAGTGCTAAACTTAGGAATTCCCTTAATTACCCAAGGTCTGCCAGAGAGGCTCTGCAACTTTTCCCAAACATGTGACCTCTGATTTGAGGCATTCAGCTAGTGCTTATTAAAGTGGTGCACTTCTAATTAGATGAAGCTTTAATTTAAGACTTTGTGCATTGTGAATGTTCAATGCCTTTCAGAACTGGATATCTCGTTTTGGATATCCAATGAAAGAGGTTAAATCTTGATATGGCAGTCTCAAATATTCAGTTTAGTGCTTCGAAATATATAGGCAAATAAGAACATTCTTTTTATTTGTAATGTTTTCATTAACATATGTAATTTTGACCTGCTTATAAAGCAAATGTTATCCTCTCATTTAGATAGATTTAATTTTGGAAGGATGACTAGGTACCCTAGTTACAACAACTGTTTAGTATGTTATTTAGATAAAAATGCATCTGCAGTATTTGTATTCAAAGTGTTTCAGCATTCCATGAGGGAAAAAATGGAACTGAGGTGTAAGTGACATAAAAGCGTAATGGTTCTTTAAGCCTAAGATAACAATGCAAAAAAAAAAACAGTTTAAATTTTAAAATAGGCACAAATGTTTTGTATCTGAATAGCTTACACCCTCACAAGTATTTTTAAAATTCTTGTGTAAACAATTTTTAAAAATCTTATCTAAACCATAAGCCTTTTAAATGCAGAAAAGTTGGATGAAATCCAAATAGAAGAAGATAACAAAGAATCACAAGCAAGGTGGGATGTGTTGAAAGGTAAATTGCACTCATTATAATTACACTCATTATTGAAAGGTAATATGCACTCATTATAAGTAATGATTGTTATGTCTTGGGTAGGGGAGAAGGTATATAAATAGGAACATAAAAACTCTATCTGAAAATAAGAGCTGTATTGACAATACAAGATTGTAGAAATTATAGAATGAAGCTGACATTGTAATACAGAATGTGAAGGGAACGTAAAGATGGAAAATGAAAGGAAATGTAATTACCTGGGAGGTTAAGTCATATAAAGAGTAATTTCCACTGCATCCAGAATAAGAGAGATTCTGGGGAGAAGAAAGCAGGGATCTCCAACAGATGGCAAGAATCATTCAGACACTGAAGAGCTTGACATTGTTGAATAAATGAAATGCATTCCTTGTCTTACTATTTACAGTGGCAAATTTAGGACAGATGTCTGAAAGACAAGCATTTTCAGGAAGGGGGAATATTAAGGGAAAGCAGAAAAAGAAATAAAAAAAAAATGATCTTTAACTGGCTGATTTAAAAGCAAAGCCAAGTGAACTGGATCCAATCTGAAAGCATGAAGAAAATTGTGACTTAGTTTGACTGGTATATTTTGAGTAGTATGGCCAAACTGTCTGTGAAGTTTCTTTGTTGATTTCAAACTGTGATTCAAAATATGTCCTGACACAAACAGCTGCAGAATCGCCAACAGAGTACTTTTTGGAAGAATTGAGAATTTTATACTGAGGGTAATAGTACAAATGATACAGAGATGTTGATCAGACTTGAAAAGAATGGAAGACTTAGGATTTTTTTAAAGCTGTTTCCTTCCACAGCTTGATTTTGGTTTTCTGTCCATGTTACGTCTTCCTCCAATTTATACTCTTATAATCAATGTAGCCTGATACAGAGACTCATCAGGATTTTATCCCGTAGTAGGAACTATCCAAAGGACCTAATTCCACTACTGCATCTTTGATGTGTCCCTGTCTCTTCCTTGCTTCTGTCTAGCCTTCCATACAGAAAGATGACCTACAATTTCCCCTTCTCTCAGGCTTCCTCTCTCCCAACTTCACTGAAATTTTTCCACGTGACTCTGAGTCCAATGTCTCTATTTAAGGTCTGCTTGGTTGGCAAGGGGTTTATCTTCCCCGTCACGGGTACCTTCGTGCAGTGAGAAGCACATAAAAATTATCCAAATCTGACGTGGCTAGGTGGGATCTGGGCTAGCTAAAGAAAAGAACAGCAATGCATGAGTTGAAACTAAATCTCCTTTGTAGAACTGTTTTAGTGTTTTCAATTATTCTTTCATGTTACTTGAATTTGAAAAGAGAGAATGTTTTTATTAGACTATGGTAGGTTGTCTTTGGCGGGCTGCCAGATATCCACCCAGTTGCTCTTTCACTCCCTCCCATCAACAGGGCAGTGGGGGGAGAAAACAAGATGAAAAATCTCTTGGGCTGAGTGAAAGACAGGGAGATCACCTACCAATTGCCGTCAGGTGCAAAACAGACTCGACTTGGGGAAAATTAATTGAATGTATTGCCAATTAAAAATAGAGTTGGATGGTGAGAAACAAAGACAAGAACTAAAACATCTTTCCCCCATCATGCTCTTCTTCCCAGGCTCAACTTCACTCCTTCATTCCCATCTTCTCTACCTCCTCACTGTTGTGAGCAGCACAGGGTGATGGGGAATGGGGTTGCAGTCAGTCCATAACAGTTCCTCTCCGCTGCTTCTTCCTCCTCACACCTCTTCCCTGCCCCAGCCTGGGGTCCCTCCCACTGGCTGCAGTCCTTCCAGAACAGCTCTCCTGTGGGTCCTCTCTATGGGCTGCAGTCCCTCAGGATAAGCCTGCTCCAGCACGGGTCCTCCACACGCTGCAGTTCCTTCAGGACGTACCCACCTGCTCTGGCGTGGAGTCCTCCACAGGCTGCAGAACGGATACCTGCTCCACGGGCTGCAGGGGAATCTCTGCTCTGGCGCCTGAAGCACCTCCTCCCCCCCTTCTTCTCTCTCCTCAGTGTTCACAGGATTATTTCTCACACTTCTTTGTTCCTCACTCTCACTCCCCTGTGCAGCATTTTGCTCTTTTTTAAACATGCCTTCCCTGAGGTGCTGCCATCATGGCTGAGGGGCTCAGCTGGGCCCTGCGGTGGGTCCGTTGGCGCCGGCTGGAACCGGCTGTGCCTGGCATGGGGCAGCCCCGGCCTCTCCTCACAGAGGCTGCCCCTGCAGACCCCCCATTGCCTGATACTGAGAAAGCTGGGGAAAACAGGCAAGTTTTGTTGGGCATAATCCTCTCACTAAATCATGTAAGAGGAAGCAAAATCCAGGGAAATAAAGTGAGAGAAATTATATCTAAATTTTATTTTAATTATGAGAAATTAGTTATATCCATGAGACACAAAACAGTAGTTAATACACTGAAAGCTTTTGGCCGGAG
The DNA here is from genome assembly GCF_964195595.1 of Calonectris borealis. Classification (NCBI taxonomy): domain Eukaryota; kingdom Metazoa; phylum Chordata; class Aves; order Procellariiformes; family Procellariidae; genus Calonectris; species Calonectris borealis. The sequence continues at coordinate 29,810,290 of NC_134315.1, read as the reverse complement.
GGTGGTGTGATATGTTTAAGCCATTGGTGGAGCCGTCAAGACCAGAAGACACTCATAAACCACTATAATCTATTAGCTGAATTTTCCTTTGACAGCAATGCTAATAATACTTTATTCTGTCTGTATCAGGTGTTGTAATTAAAAATATTTTTTCCTTCAGACCTTACTTTTCTTGTAGTGTTAAAGCTTATGAGTACGACTCCACTACTACTTCGATTTTATTAATCTTTTATCATATAATTAGTTTCTTAAATTTCTTAAGATCTGTTATCCTCCATTTAACTGTACCTTTCCAAGGGATTAAAAGAGCACCCAACCAGTGCTTTTCCTAGCTGTAGAAATGTTGGCGTTTTTCCTCCAGAATGTGTATGTATCCTTTTTATTTTCTTCAGTAGTGCAATGAGACTGTGTGCTGTTCTGTAAGGATTGGTTGCTGTTTTCTGTTACGGTATAATGCGTCCTGGAAGATAATAAATATGCAGCTTTTCTAGGAGTGTGGAAAAAATGCAAGGAAAGGCCTGAGAATGTGTTTAGAAGGGAACAGTCACCCAGCGTACACACTCAGCAGCCAAGCTGTCCCGCGTGTCAGAAGACGGAGGCTGCCATGAGTTGTGGAAATAGTGTTTTCAAGCCAGCGTTCTTGTGAAAAAATCGCAGAGACTATGCTTTTGTTGTGAAATAGTTGATTTTAACTCCTGATACTTGAACTAAGGAGAAAACAGTTTGTAGATTTCCCTGCTGGGCGGATTCCAAAGGATAGACCCTAGTTCCTGGCATCTATTGAAGTGTGTCAGAAGAAAATCACTTATCGGGGTGCTTTTTCTGAGTTACGGAGAAAACATCTGAAATGCAATATCAGGTGTTCAGTCCCAAGTGGACTGTACATGAGAAATTCATACCTGGAGGGAGGCCAGGAAAATCTCTCTATCTTCTGTTTTAATTGAAATGTACCAAGATTTCATAGTAAATTAAAAGAGGTATTAAAATTTTTGAAGACAGTAATGAGTTTTGGGAAGAAGTTTTGCTGAAAAGACCAGATGCTAGGAGGAGTGTGCTCCTTTGATCTGGAGCAAAAGTCCATGGCAATCCAGATATTCAACAGCAACAGGACAGAGGAAGTAAAAAAGGCATTCTGTAGCTTCATATGTGTTGTGTATGAGATTGTGAGATCAAGCAGAGTCACAAGATCCTTTTAAGGTCAGGAGAACATGGCAACCTGGGATTGGAAAAAAATCGGTTTGCTGAAGGTCATTCCCATATCAAGAAGTGTGCAAATTGCTGCTGTAGGCAAGCTAGACAAGTTTCTAAGTTAGAATGGATGAGTGTGATTTTGCTCTTTTTAATGGGATTCCTAGAAATTTTCGAGACATTTTAGGATTAAAGATGAGATTTCATTCCACATCGGTAGAGCTTTTGCTATAAAAGAGCCAGGTGAATGTTGCCATTTTTCCTTGGGTTTACTGAGACTGTACCAGTGAATTTATGGATTGCAGCTGTGCAACTTAGTACTGAGAGTGCACTAAGCTAAGTTCTGTAATGAAATGGGTGGTGATTGCTGCTGCAAATTGAACAGTTTCATTGTCCATACGCTTCTTAAAGATGTTCTGTAAAAGTTGCTCTGATTAAAAAGACTATTTTCTAATTGAAATCAGCAAACTTGACCTGGGATATGAAAATCAGGCTGCATACTTTCCACTTCAAGCACTCTCATATACCATGTTACGCTTTGCATACCTGAGACAGAGGCTTGTTTTGCAGATCTACTACAACAATCCTTGTAAAAATGTACCCTAGCTAGGACCTAGGCCAGTTCACGTTAGCTTTAACTGAAGGCATCATTTAACTGCACTACGTTTAAAATGGCTGATGCCAGGGGGAAGGATCCCAGATCTGTTTTTATAGTGCAAGTTAGAAAATGGATGCATTCAGAATTCAGAATCGCACCAAATTTATTCATCCATTTTTAGAGTAAAGATGTTCTTTCATTTCTCAATCAGACAGGAATTGACTCTGACGGTGCAATTCGAGTATTCCTAACAAAGTGCTTTATGGTGCTGGGCAGTGATGACACATTCTGCAAAAGCACTACTTCAGCTGCTGTGAGCAGGCTCTGATCTTACCCATTGGCTCCTGCCACTGCACTGCCCCTTCTCTTGTCCTAGAACAAATGTTTTTGCTGCCAAAAAGCTATTCAACCCAATGGTCTGATCCAAGCGAAATAGTTATTTTTTTTCCCTCTTTCCCTCCTTCACCCTGTGCCCACCAAAAAATTAAAAAGCGTAGCAGGAGAGGAGAAGAAAGGCTGTCTTTTTCAGGCAGGCTAACGTCCAGAGCTAGTTCATTGCATGGCCTCAGAAACATCCAGAAGTAACAACCACTGTTGGGTGAGGAATTGTGACCTTATCGTTACAGGGATGGTTGAGTGAGGCCACTAAAATGATTAATCAAGCTTAAGCTGCAGTTCCGGGTGCATTTCTTTGGGGCTGCCATAAACATTGCCTTTTGGGAAAAAATGTATTTTCAGTCAGCTCAGTCCCCTAGTCCAGTTTACTTTGTGCAGATGCAGTCTATAGGTAGCGCAATCTGGGAACAATCTGAAGAAGAGAGAGGGAAAGGGAAAATGTGTTTTTAAAATTAGTTTCAGCAGCACTGAATATGAAACTGTAGACTTGCATTGCAATTGTTGGAGCAGAAGGAGGCCCTTTTTTACCAGTTCAGTCCATCTGGCAATAGCTGGTGATAAAGAGAAAACTCTTAATTTAGATGAATGTCAAAAATTACCCATATAATTAGGAACCATGCTGTTCTGATCAACAGCTTTTTCACATGTTGTTATTCCCATTCACTGCTCTTTTTCCACCCCCCCGCCCCCTGCCCAGGTATTGCCAAAACTTTTGTTTTGTGCCTTGTATTCCCCATATGTGCCTTGTATTCCCCATAATTAATGAATCTTTACTGGAGAAAAGAATTAAATAGGTTGCGGCTTTTCTATGTGTATTCGGTATTTATCTTCTTCCCTGGTCTGTTTCCTGCTTGGTTTGTAACATGTTTAGTACTAGTGTGTTATACCATCAGTCAGATTAGCATTCGGGCACTGCAGGGCCATATAGTTTATAAAACGCACTTAGCTTGTACATATGGAGCAGAATTTAGCAATTTGGTAGAATAGTTATGCATTTTGAGGTTTACTGCACTCTTTTCTTATATCTGTGGCTGTTTGTCAGTGTAATTATTCAGATTTTTTGTTTACTTGAAAAAAAAAAAGAATACTGTTATTCGTACTAAAATATATTTTTACCTTATCTCTTTAATCTTTTTATTTAAATACCCACTCCTCATTAAATAAGCAATCCCTTTTGCTTGTATTTTAAATAGCTTTTCTCCTACTTTTAATGTCCTTTAAAATAAATTACTCCTTGCTCTGTAGAGTGCTGTGTCTATATCACTGTTTGCCTACGTACAGAGCAATTTGGCACTGAGCGGACTTGCCTGTCTGAAAGGTATGTTCCGTCTATCACAAGCCATTGGGCTTGATGCAAGAATTAATGGAGGGACTTGTTTTGTGCAAATGATCGGAAAAGAGAATCTTTGAATTTTCTTCTAGTCTCAGTTTAGGTGAAACATGCTGAAATAATGTGTTACTCAAAGTATGACCAACTTACACAGTTGCGTGGAACTTGAGAGGTTCCCTGCAAAGCAATAAGGATATGTCTGCCCGCTGCTGGGTGAGAGGTCTGTGGGCTAGCTTGGGGAGGGCTGATGCATCTGTGCTCTGTGGCTCCGTGTGTGTGTGTGAGCCAGTGGGGTGCTGTTCCTGAGCTCGTTAGTCCCGTGCAGAACTAAATGTGCACGAACACAAGGTAGCTTTCCTTAATTTACCAGAGAAGGTTTTTGAGACTGTAGCACTTGTTACTACTGCAGTGAGAATCTGGGATGTGTATAACACTGTGATACAACAATTGCTATTACCCTGAAATTATGTTTTTTGACTTAGAGATGTAGAGGGTATGGGACACTCACCTGTTGCACTGTAATTTACTTGCTGGGTGAATGATGGAACAAAAAATAGAAGAGGTGGATTGAGGACCCGTGTTAAAAAGATAATTTGTTAAAAAAATTATCTTGATGAAAAATCTGAATTTGATGTATGGCTTGTGAAACTCACTCTTAAGAACTTCATGTAGTAAGTTAACCTCCTGATCATGCATATCTGAGAGAGCCTACTGCACATGACAGGGCATTAGCAGAGAAAGGTTGCTGTGGTAGGTCAAGAGTGGGACAACAGTTTAGGACAGGCTAGGTGTTCAACCTGTAAAATCAGATAATTCTATGTTGGTAGGATAGAGAAGAAAGACTGTGGAGGTAAAACCATCACCTTGGGAAAAATAGGTAAGCAAGCTGATGATTTTGGCAGGAAAGCCAGCTGCAAAGTAGAATGGTAGCAAAAAGAGAAACTTTATGGAAACACCAAAACCAGAGCACCTTCAGAATGCAATTAGCCTTAATTTTTTGGTGTGACTTCCATTCTTAGTTTCAGCCCAAGTTGGCTGTATCCAGGCTATTCTTATAGTGTGTTCATCTAACCTGTGTCAGAAAGAAATTTGTTTTGTGTTATTTCTAGTCCAGTTTCGTAGAGAGTCAGAGGATTGTGAAAATATCTAAGAGTTTATTTGGTTTTCCAAACTAAGCTACCAATTCTCCAGATTCTGTTTTTTCTTAGATACTTATTTTTTGACAGTATTATGATAGCATTATGGAATGTCATCTTATCTGTGAGGTAAAGGCGTTGCTTATATATTATACGTACTGACTAGTCAATTCAATATGTGCTTTGAACCAACTATTAAATGGTGATACTTTTGTTCTAAATTGTTTTGTTCTAATTTTGTTTTGATTTCACAGGTGCCTGCATAAATATCACCAACAGCCAGTGCCAAATGCTGCCATATAACTACACCACTGTAACTTCAGTTCTTTCCATTGTCAAAAGTATTGAAATGGAAAAGTTCCTGAAGTTCTTCAGTTATCTCAATCGTCTCAGCTGCTATCAACACATCATGCTGTTTGGCTGTAGTCTTGCTCTTCCTGAATGCATCAATGACGGTGATGACAGGTATTTGGGAATGAAAATCAGTCAGTGACTAGAGCCAATTGTGGTAAAATACTCTCTGTCTAATCAGACAAGGGAAGATACAAACTAAGCCTGTGACCTTCTCATTGCAAAACTCCAGTCTGTCAAAGCTATTCACAACATTTCTGCATGATAAGCCAACTGCAATAGAGTTCTTTTACAAAAAATATTGCCACTGCATGGAATAAAACTGTGATATTAGGGCAGTAAGGCTTATTTTCTTAAAAAAGGCTATCCAAAATTCTTGTACCTCATTTCTCCAATCTGGATGTGCCGAAATGGAATGCTTTGTAACAACATAAATGCGTTGGATATTTATAGTGTTGGCATAAAGTGTGGTGGCTGTCAGTTAAATTAAACTTCAAACTTTTTTAGTCTTTTCCTTCAGAAAAGTTAATATTTTAAATATTTTTTATGGTATTAGGATGTATTCAGAGTGACATTAACTGTTCTGGAAGCTTAAGAAGCATGTCTTGTTTTCTGCATTTACATAATTACACAGCATTAGTATCATGTGCATGCACTTTTTTCATTGAGTTTGATTTGAAAAAGGATCAGTGAGTTTAACAGTGCTAAAATCCAAATACGGCACAAAAAGGAAAAAAGGAATTTTTTTTTTTAATATGTACACAATATTTTTGGAGGGGAAAAGAGAGAGGTAGATTTCTTTCTCCTTATTTTCATTTCTCCTTATTTCCAATTTCTCCACTGCAAAACTCAGTGGAAGAGAATATGTCAATTGAATAAGTGATTCAATTAACATAACAAGAAGCCAGAAGTTGTTTAGTTTAGAAGGGATAGGATGCTTATGAAAAAAGTTCTATGAGATGAGGTAAACTGGTCTAAAATACAGATGCCAGTTAAAGGTACAGTCCCACTCCAGGCAATAGATGCCTGCCATTTCCATTGCACCAAAGTGATTCCTGGATTGGTCAATTAAGCTCACTAAACTGACAGAAAGTTAACCCAGGAAAAAAGTGTACAGATGATTATACGGATAGGATTAGGGTGGAGGAAATGCAGCATGGGTAACGGTGGAACGAGACTGACCATTAGGTTGGCTGAGCTGTTTAATCCAAATACACCTGTGTGCTTATCTTTGTTAGACTACCAAAAACTATTTTCAATTAACCCTGTTTAATTCAGTGCATGATTAATTATAACCCCTCCAGTCCAATTCAGTACTACAATTGTTCCAGTTAAAGAATCTGATAACATACAGCCTTAAGCTACCTGCTGTCTCTAGAAATCATAAAACAAAATAACAAAAGCAGGTTCAGGTAATAAATTGATGCATTTAAACGTTCAACAACAGAAGAGGCCATTTCTCTTGCTTCTCTTGCTTCACTTATTCTGCCTTTTTTGGAATTTGACTTTCACAAACCTTTTGAGAGTGAGTGGTGCATGTCAAAAGTGCAAAGGTCATAAATCAATCAAATAAATAGAGTTGTGAAAGGATTTCCTTTTCCATTTCTTTCCTGAAGACGTCTTTCTTGCAGGGCTTACATTATGACAGCTGCCTTGCTAATTTAAGAAGAATAGAAGTTAAACTAATGCTTGGAACATGCAGGGTTTTGCTCTGGTTTTGGGTGGCAACCAAAATTCTTTGAGATTCAAGAGTTAGGGTTTTTCTTTGCGTGTGGTTTTTTTTTTCCCCACAGCAGCAACCTTCTCCCATTAATTTTTAATGTCAAAACTGGAACTGGATTTCCATGTCCTGGTTTATGTTCTGGAGGTCACAATGCCTCCCTCTATTCTTATTTTAAAATCTTTTTTGTGGAAACTGTTCTGGCCCCTGCAGACTGATTGGGAAGAAGGTCCAATGTGAGACTGTAAATGGTGCAGGATTAAGTTAGAATCTGACTTCACTTTAAGTAATCATATGTTTCCAGAGTGTATCATAGGTGACATGGAAAATGTAGACTGAGTGGCAACCACAGGAAGAACCATAAGGGTGGACTGGCAAAGTGCTGGTTTGTTAAATCTAGTTTGCTAAACCCGAGTTGTCCTAGTTTAACTTCTGCTTTCTTCTCTAAAGAGAATACCTTTTTCCGTAGGCAACTGAGTGATTTTTGTGATTACTGTTTTTCTTGTAGCATCCAATTATTGCAGGCAAACAGATTTATTTCAAAGACAAGAATAATGATTTTAAGAAGCATAAAGTAGTTATCTGCATAAAGTAGTTATTTAACACCTTCCCTTCCCCTCTCACCACAGCCCGCCCCCGCTAATAACTCCTCTCAGTGAGATCTGGAGAGAGCTCTTTGTTGGCATGAAAAGCTCTTGCTGTAATAGGGGGAAGTTCCTTTGTATGTGTTGAGTGCAGATATAAAAATGGAAGAGACAGGCCTGTTTTAGGTCTGTTGAATAGGGGAATCTGGGAAGTAGAAACATACTGAAGGAGAAGCAGAAGAGCCACTGTGGAAAGACTCTGATGATAATGAATAGGGACATGTCCATATGCTGTAGCCCTTTTTTGGGACTATGGTTGTTTTTAACATAGAGTTTCACAAAACATACACTAGTATGGAGAACAGTTGTTACTGACATTGTCACTAGTTCCTCCAGTCAATTACAGCTGTTTCATTCTAATTGCCAGTGCATCTCTGATCATAATTTTTCATCTATTGATACTTCTTTGTTTTATAGAGCAATTGTTTCAAATTTATGTAAAGCATAATTTGACAAATGCTGCTTACACAGTAGAGAAGAAATGAAACTCATGTGATGCTCAGATGTCTATTCTTAGGTATTGTCGAGAGAGTCTGTGTTGGCAGCTGCAGCCATGGAGCAATAATTAGAACAATGTGTTACAAGAAGCAACAAGAAGGAAAGTTAAAAACACTAATCTTTGGCATCCCGTGTGCTGTCATTACATAGCTTTGCTCTGGTATTTAAACTGATGTGTGTTTCACATTTATCTTTCATGTGTTTATAAACATTGTATTCATTAACACTTGAAGGAGATTAAGTTTCTAGGCAGAGAGCATCTTCAGTGTTTGTGTAACACACGGTGTAGTTAGGTACTGGGATTTCTGAATACTACCGCAATACTGTTGCTCTTAAAAATTGTTCTTCTGTATCTTGCTGCAATGAAAATCATGTGTGGCAGTAAAAATGTATTAATTTAAAAAGCTGTATTTAATTCCAGCAATTGGATGTACAATCAGCTAGCCCTGCTCTTTTAAGAAAATACATAACAGTACCTTTAAAATACTACTTTCCAGTACAGGTAAAGTTTGAAAGTACAACTAAAACCTGTGTGAGAATGGAACGTGGAAATTTGAATTGCAGTAAGACTTTTTGCTTGCTTATTACTTGCTCATAATTTGGATAGTAAGAGACTGCTTATTTGAAGACATCATGAAACTTGTTCCTTCTTGGGTGAATGGATGAGATCTTTCCAATACGACTTCAAAATCAGGCTTAAAAAACCTGTCTTAACACAGTCCAGCAGCACTGCTAAGAGAACATGACTCAATCCTGAAAAGTAACACCAATGATGCAATAACATCTTGAAGTAGTTGATGTGTTTTACTAATGACTTCTAAAACATTACCACCAAATGCAACACTGTTACTTTATTTGTTGTAAGAAAGATCTGTCCTCAGAGCTGTTGGTCATGATTAATGGTTTAAGCTAGTGAATTCTACTTTACCATTGGAGACACTAAGAGTGGGCCAAAGGTCAGTTACTGCAATGTAGTGGATGTTTATTTATAGCAACTCACTTGCATTGGATTCCGTAAGTCCTACAGACTTCATCTATTGCATTCAAGAAGACGAAAAAGAAATCTGAAAAAGTTAGTGTGCAGTGTTTTCAGATTTTTGAAAGAAAAAAAGGGTGTATTTTAAAGCCAAAATTAATGTAAAATTTAAAGATTCAAAATCAACAGAGCAGTTCATAGTGGGTCAGCTTGTAACTGCATAATGCAGATAGACTCATTGAACGATGCTTCTAATATTTCTTGCACTCTGTGAATACTCATGTTTCATCAAAAGACTTGGTAAAATAGGCAAGCTGTATAAGATCCTGAAGGCCTATGTACATGGCTTATTTCAGACTTTTTATGATGGAAATAAATCTGAAGGTTATGGATTCTCATGATACCTCTTTGCTGTCATGCTGTCTTCTAAAGCAGAAGCTAATAGCTTGAGTACTTCCACTAATCCTCTGTGTAGAAGCGTATTCCAGAGAGCCGAGGAAATGCTTTCCGCTGATAGATCCCCAGAGTCTCAAATCTTTGGAGGTCAAACTTAATTTAAGCTCTGCCTAGAAAATAGTATTAGGGCAATGCAAATTAAAAAGTATAATATGCTTTCAAGGTAAAATTGTAATGCACCTTGCATTTCTGTATCTGTTTACTCACTATGCTTTTTTTCTTGTCAAACATCTTTGAAAATAAAGTTATGAAGTGGTTTGTCTTCAGTTAGGGCTCAAAGAGTCCATCTGAGATCATGGCTTTTTATGCTGGATGCTGTACAAACATGCACTGAGGGGCAGCCTCCTGCCTCTGGAAGTTTATAGCCCAGCTGAACCAAACAAGTAAAGGATAGGAAGAGAAAGTAATGCTGTCGCATTAATAGCTAGGAAAGCCAAGACTGAGCAAGAAATTTGCAGTAGACCAGAGAACTGAACCTGTAACACTTATATCCTGTGTCTTTAGGTAGAACATTGTTTTTTGTCTTGATTACAGTCTGCAAATTCATTTCACTCATCATAATTTATTCACTTTAGTTGTGATCTAATACCTACTGAACGTAAGAGGAAAAAACTCTCTCCCGTAATTTGACTTTTTGCTTTTTTTATTTTTTTTGTCTCTCAGATTCATTCTAAAAGGAGAAAATAATATAATGCAGGGAAAATGCTTTCCTTGATTTTCAGGCTCTTTCTTACAAAGGAGTTTGTCATGTTAATGTCTATATGTAACAAATATTTTTGTTACACTATAATATCTATGCTACACACAACAGTAGCCAGATAAACACTTGTAGAAAGCCAAAGAGGTCAGAACAAGGCTACGTGGTATGTTGGGGCCAGGGGAAATTAACTAGTGAAAATTAGGTTAATAGGAGAAAGGTTTTAAGAAGCTGTGAATAGTTTATATGCAGTCAAATATCCTTTGAAGGGCTGTTCTGTTATGACTCATAGTGGCAAATTCAATTTTGTGGTTTTCTTCTTGTTCATTGTCTTAATCTATTTTCTGTAATTTATAAAAAGGAAGAAAATAAAGTGTCTCATTTTCATTATGGACATAAACTAGGATGAAATATTAGGTCCCAGAAATATGTGTGGTGTCTTTTATTATAAGCCGACAACAGTTTAAAACAAATTTGGGGTGAGGTACAAGGAAGGAGAGGAGGAAAATTTTTTTCAAGTCCTCTTAGAATCTGGAAAAGAATCAAAGTTCATAGAGTAAGGGATCTCTGTCTGTCACGTTTTGTATAACCCATGAATGAGATCAATGATGTGGCGATTTCCCTTTTCCTGCTTTTGTGAACTGCAGTCTAAGCTTATCCAGAAGCTTTGTTTCTCCTGCTTAGTGAAATTTTTATTTTATTTTCTTTTATCACAGTGCACACTTAGACTTTTAAAAATAACAAGATAGTATATAAAAACTATTTTTTAGAGTTAATTGAGGCTTTTGAAGTGTTTAGGAGGAAAAGTTGACTGAGTCACATAGATCTTGTTTACATAGCTAACAAGAATTTTTATTTTAAGACTTTGAACAGGAAGCTATCAGCATACATTTACGTCAATATCTATTATGCAAAGTCCATAATGAGTTTAATTATGTGTATGAATGATGTATGAATATGTATGAGTTTGGATAGGCAATCCTCCACTGGCATGTTTCAGTCTTGTTTTAATCTGCCTAATTTTGGTAACAAAAACAGGTAAATATGCCAAGACAAAATAGCAGCTGCTAGGAACTCTGGGTAAGCAGTCTGATAGTCTGTGACATGGCTGCTACGCTATCTTTTTATAATGCACCTCCGTGGAGATGTCAAATTATAGTTGCCCAGACAACTTTGGCATTCAGCAGCTTTTAAGAAAGTTTTAAATTTTACACACTGTGAAGTTACAGTTTTAGAGTCGTTTTTGAAGTAACTGTATTGAGAAACCCTGCTGGAAGGACATTTAGAATCTCCTATCATAATTCTGTCAGTGATGGTTTCAGTAGAATTGGCGCTACACGATTTAAAAAGTTAAGCTACAGCTTTGGTGACTATCACTTACCAGTCCTCTGAAGAAGAAGGTGGGACGATTTTCTTCTACCCCCCACTGCCTTTTTATGTTCTTCTCATGACTCCATCCAGTGTATTTCTTGCCATGACCCAAGCACATGGGATGGAGGCTGCTTTCAGATGCTTATAAAGTGGCTACCAGTTGTTTCCTGAGTTTGCAAGTCTGGCTTTTCACACCCTGTGGTTGCTTCATCCTTTTAATATGCTTTCTTTTTGATGGTGCTTCTTTAGACCAAGCAAGTTAACATGACTCAAAGAGGCTATTCCAGCTGGGGTTTTGGCAATGGTTGCCTATCAAGAAGATCCATCTATTCTATTCATCAGCCTTGAAACAGAAGATTATAAACTTCAACTTTTTAATCATGAATAAAGCAGTGATGATGTTCAGTGGATGAAGTGCTTTATATCTAGAATGTTTGAAATCACATGTGTTTTGTTTTAAATGTTGCCATGTCTTGGCTCTGAGCCCTTGGGAATCCAACAGACTGATTATGTACAAGAAAACACACTGTTGTAAAATCTGTCTTTGAATACATAACCGAGTCATAATTCAGCCTTCAATTTTTAAATCTAGTTGTGGTTCATGTAAGCACAATTGTGCCTTGAACGACACAACCTCGGAGATCCAGCTAATGAAAAACATGTATAGTCAAATCCTGTCAAAAGTGAACACAAAAATTAGAGAGGAAGAGAGTGTGATAAAGTTGTGAATGCTTGCCCACACAAATAGTGCACTCTGTCTGCCACTGTTACTCATTTTAATGTCTTTCATTGTTATTTTAAAGCATTCTGCAAAGGAAATTGATACAATTGTTACTGTTCAGCAGAAAAACTGAGGAACACACAGGGTGTGTGTTACTTGAGAAAGCCCAGACCAGCAGAACAAATGAATACTTTTTTTCTTTCATTGTGTCCTTTGTACCAGTCAATATGCCTTACAATAGCTGTAATTTCACCAATAGTTACAATAATAGTAATTGCATGGTCTAATTCTCTCAGAAGTAAAACGTTGAGGATAGAGTTGCTAATGGCAGATAGTCAACACACCATAAGAAACATTTAGTAAAGTGTTTCCTGCACAGTGTAAATACTCAGTTTCAGCTCAAGTCTGTCCTCAAATTGATAATGTGCTAATTCAAGGTGAAATAGAACTGATTTACAGCAACAAGAAAGTGAAATGTTGGCAGCTGTAATACATAGGGTAGAAGTTCAAAGTAGCAAAAATGTCTGCTTAAGATACGTGTAAAATAGCACTAAACAGTTCCTGTGTACTTTTGGATATATTTATGTATGATAACAGATGTCATATGCAAAGTCACGATTGAAACCATGTTTCAGTGAATGCGCTAAATGTACCTGAATTCTTTTCCTAAGTAAAAGCACAGTGAATCAAATCAGAGATAGTTCAAACAGAAAATTGAATAAGTAATAAATGAATACATATGAACAAAGAAAATCTACAATACGCAGATTCAGAAAGTGACGGAGTATTTGCGTGGAGAAAGGAATTAGAAGAAAACAAATCCTCAAACCCCAGCTCCCAGTCCGAGGAAGGATAATTGTTCAAGAAACAAAATCTTATTTCTGCTGTCGTATGACTAGAACATGTTCTTCATGAGATACAAGTGAGACGTTGAGTTAAGAAACAGCTGGTTTACATCTGACTTCAAAGAAAGGAATGCTAATGTATTTCTGAAAGATTGGCATTGACCATCTGGCCAAGAAACAAATGAAGAAACTTGCAGAAACAGCATTCAAGAAGTAGCATTTCTGAAGATATTTCTTTCTTCTCAATGCAGCCTGTATTGCTCGTGAATAATTTCATACTTCATGAGTTATTTTATTAGTATTGTGTAACTCTTACTTATAAAGCAGAGAAAAAATGTGCTAGTGAGAAGATTACACTTTGCATTGTCCTTCAGAACTCAGACCTTGAAGTCAACATCATACTCATCACCTTAGGAGCCATTACTACTTGGTCCCAAGCTGAGACAGTATAAAGGTGACAAATACAAAGCTTGTTTTCGTAAGGAGTGCTAGGGAAAGTATAGGTATTGATGTAGCATTGGCCAAAATGCCTATATTTAAAGTTGATTAACATGCTTTCTTAGAGGACCCTTTCTCCAGATGTGTATAATTTTTTTTTTGAAAAAAAAAAGCACCGTTTAAAATTTTTTATGCCTAATATCTATCCTGGGCAAAACCAGAAAGAAAAAATGGGTTGCTTATGAAAAAGCATTCATGTAGCCACCAAGAGAACTTGAAATTTGGCAGGGAGGTTGCTCTAAGTGGTAAGCTCTTTATCATGGCTATTGGAAGCTAGGAAGATAAGGGAAGTAGAAGAAAAAATGTGTTTACTTTAGGGGAACTTCTGTTTATAAAGTTTATGTACCTATGGCTATACCTACCGAAGTTAATCCCCAAATTTTGGCTTACACATCTCTGAAAAATCATAGAGTTTCTGAAAGCTTCTCTATCAATGTCATGGCTCAGTTAGTGTGGGTGGGCCTAAGAAAGACTCTCCGCATCGCTAACCCTTGCAGTAGCTAGGGGTGGCACTGGAGCTAGGTACATGCCCTTACATAAAAGGGCCTGAAATTAAGTCTCTGATGCCAAACTCTTTTACAGTAATGTGCCAGTAGATGGCAGATGCAGTGTAGGGGAAGGACAGTCCAGGGACAAGATACAGGGAAAGCAGGACAGAGAAATTAGATGCTGGAGAGAATGTTTTTCCCCCATTCAGAGAACTGTCCTTTTCCAACCCACAAATAGAGACTGTTTACAATTACTGGTATGTATAATTTGTAAAGAAGTCAATGTACAGAAGGAAGGGATTGCTTAAGAAATTAATTAAAAAATTCAAAGCTAGAAAAGTAATATAGAGATACAGGCAATGGCATCCTACATTGGCCAGAATGATGTCTGTGGTCCAGTGGGTGTGAAGCCAGTGTTTGCCATAGCAGGCAGCCTCAAACTTGCACACAGTGTTTCACCCTCTCCACTGATCTAATGTACTGACCATGAAAACTTTTCCAAATCACAAAAGAATCTTCTTTCAAAGTGTGTGTGTTGGGGGGAATTATGGATAAACCAGAGTTAAAAGGTTATCAAGCAGAGAAACATTTTTGAGAACAATCTAGGCATGGGAATGTCGCTTTGACAACATATTTCACAATGCTGCTCGGAGGAGTTGAGAGAAGGGAAGGAGGCAGAAAAGAAAATCAGGAGGACTGGCTATTTTATGAATGCATATTTTACTGATTGATTGCTATGATTTGCTCTGTGTATTATCTATTGTAAGCTGTGGTTTCTGGTTTCTAAGTTGGTATTTTAACTAGGGATCACAGGTCATCCTCCTACACATGCAATGTATTATTACAATAAATACTGATCATTTAAGTAATTGAAATAATTGTTTACAACAAATCATAAAATGAACATGGCTTTTTTTTAATGTTTGTTTGGCAATTTAATATATCTGCTAGAAAAACACACTTTGCTTTTATGAAATGAAATTTATTTCATTTAATAAATTGCAATAATTGTAGGACAGGAGCTTTCAGTAAAACCTTGCATTTTCACAAAGATTGCGGGAGTATTAACACTGATAGCTTCCTTTCAGACTTGTGCACCTGGACTCAAAACCAGAAACGTATATATGAGGGAACATTTTACCTTACTATAGCAAAACTCCTCTAGTAGATATGAGTGCATTGTCTTGTGCAGAAGTAATAAACAAAAGGATTTTGGATTGAACAGTGGTTAAAGGATTCTCCAAGAATTCATTTGCTTTTCAGCTCATGTTTAGCCTCTTTTAGTGCCCAGCTTGTTAACAAATAACTTTAAAACCATCTGCAGTTAAAAACTAATGCGAGTTCAGTTAGTGAGATGTACTAACCTTTCATAAGTTTGTCTCTCCTGTGAGAACTTATTGTCACTCTGCGGGAGAGCATAGTGGTAAGCACCAGGCTTACCACTCACAGGCTGAGCAGGACAGGCAAATTAGAATCACAGGATCACGCAGGTGGGAAGGGACTTCTGGACCTCCTCTAGTCCACCCCCTTGCTCAGATCAGGGCCACCTTTAAAGATGGATGAGATTGCTCAGGGCCATTTCCAATTGAGTTTTGAGCGTCTCTAAGGATGGAGGTTCCACAGCCACTCTGGAGAACATATTCCAGACCGCTGCTTCATGGTAGATTTTAAGTTGATATAATTTGGTAGTGCTGCTGAAAGAATCAGTCTTATCCTATTTCCTTGCTTGTTATTCCACAGCTCAGCAATGCCCTTTCCATGTCCTGGCAGGAGTATTTGTTCAGCTCCATGACATACTGGATCAGGAAACTGATCTGAATTGAATCGGGAGTGACTGGTCTGATTCATTGTGTAACCGCTGGCACCGCATGTGTAACATGCTGGCACAAAGAGGGAGGGAAGAGAGGTGGGGAGAGGTTCAGAAACCAGGCAGAGGAGGGGTAGGACGGCTTCTTTCTTTTGATGACATCTGCGCCTGCCAGCTTGAAGTGTTTGCGAAACAACTTTAATGTGAGGAAGCAGCATGATAATGGATTACAATGAATTTGTTCTTGACAGAGAGGAGCCTAGAGTGTAAATGAGTGATATTTGTGTCTGTGATTATTTAGGATTCCTCACAAGATGCAGCTCAAAAAGTTTTAACTTAGGCTGATTCTTGAGGTCTTCCTTTCGACAGTGCTCTGAAGTGCACAGGGAAGCATGAGTTTTGGAAAGCTATGTGAAGTTAAGGGTACCTGTCGCAGTGATCTGTGGAAATGAGAGGCTGTCCTTTAGGTGCAATGTTGGTTTGGGTGCCTTTATTATCCTGGTCGTACAAATAGTTAGAGCAGCGGTGCAGTGTATGTTTTACTCACTGTTATTCCAGAATTTCTGTAGCAATGCTGTGGTTGAAGTACCTTTGTGTGATTCAAAGGACTTCCATTTCACTGTGACAGCTTGTCTTTGCCAAGTGTGAATTTTGTTTTCCAACACCAAAAGATCTTGGAACCTGGATTCTCAGGCATATTAGGAGCTCCTTTTTTGCAGAAGACATTTCTATAGAGTAAACTAAATCAATAGTGTGTTCAGCATTTGCATGATAAATATTGGGTGAGAATTTTCAGAAATTTGACTTGAGAAGTTTTGGCAGATGGTACAAGATTGTAAAAATAGATCATAATTTTAGCAATATTCTTAATAATATTTATTTAAACTGGTTCCTGCCTGAACTATAGCTGTAATGAATTAATTTACTGCATCTCTCCCATTTTCACTGTCGTGTTTGAATCAAGTGATGGGATCAGTAAGAGAAATGTGGAAGGGCTGGCTTCTTTAGTCAGGACAGATCCTCTCAACTGATTATGGTTGTCATACAAAACACATTAAATCATTTTTAGCTAGCTTTTTTGTGGTAATAATTTCAATGCTATGTGGTAAAATTTATGTAGCACTTTGCTAAGTATGGTAGAACAGAGAAAGTGCTTCTGCTGTACTGGGTGTACAGTAGGTGGTTTTGATTGTTATGGTATTATAAGCTCAGCTGTGACATATGGTGCTGTCATATCCAGAAAGTGACTGAAGGGTCAGAGTGGATTTCTGAATTTCTGTTTGTTGCTGATTCCAGACAGAAATGACTCCTTATTTTGGTCAAAATAATTTATCTGGGTTTTGTCTATAAAATAAATTATTACACTGGCTAAAAATTCTAACCTGCATTGTAGAGACTGTATGTCCTTATGGATATCAGCTGAGTTTGGCCACATTGTCCAAAGAGTGTTGCTAGGCCTGGAAGAGATGATAAATTCAACAGCAGCTGATGTAGATGATGTGAAATTCAACAGCAGCTGCTGCCTCCTTTATTCACTTCTGGATGGATAAGAGGAGTCCTTTTAATCTAATGGTATCTTTGGATATGTTCCCAGTTCCACTTTCACTGGGATCAGGAATTTATATTTCCTTCCTCTGTCTGAACAGCCTTCAGAGTTCTGTGTGAGCTCTTTGTTAAGTATGGCGCTCTTAGATATCAGTGATCTGTTCTAAGACTTTTGCAAGTGTAACTCTTTAGCTGTCTCTTTTCTGTTACCACCAGATATGGCAACTATTAAGGAATAGTTAATTGGACCTGTAATTTTTAGAGGAGAAAATATAAGGCATCTGTATGGACCCACAGAACAGATTCCAGTCCAATTTTTTCATCTTATTTGGTTCTGAGACTTTCATGTTCTCATAACCTATAAACAGATTCCATGCTCTTCCATGCTGCAGGCAATCCATTCAGTATTTCCATCTTTTTCATTGTGTAAACCAGGCTTTTTTCAATCTCTTGGAAAGGGCATTCCTCTTGTGGCTCATCTGTAATTGCCAACCTCGTGACAGCAGATCAAATATTCATGAGTGAGAACTGGCTTTCTGCACTAGCTGTAAATCCCTATACTCAGTCCCTGCAGGGCAGATGAGTGGGCATCCACTGGCAATTCAGCCAATTAATAGTAGGCCTTAATCTCGTGTAAACAGCTGGAGCCATTCTTCAGTTTTCCACCTCAGGGGAACTGAGCTGCTGCTGCCTTTTGCCAGGATCACCTCTGAGGCCTTTTTTTCCTCCTTTAAGATGTTAGGTGTTTCTCAGACTGTGGGTCCTATGTAGTCCTTTTACAGGTTAATTATGCATCTTTGTACTTATACACAGGAACCTGCTTCAAGAAAACAGAACATACATTTGAGCTAAAAACGAGGTGGGAGGTCAGAAACGTGTGCAGCCAGCTCTGCACTCAGTACTACAGAGTGTTGCATGGAGTTGAGGTACTTTCCCCAAATGTTGCTATATGGATTCAATATGATTTTGTGAAGTGAAATAACCACAAAAATCTAAAATAATCGTGCTTTCTTTTCAGATTCTACAGCTATGTAAAGAAGCAAATTTCAGATTTAAACCCATCTCTGGAGACAAAATAGAAAAGAAAATGCAATCTTTCCAAATAACTTGCAAGATAAAGATGAAAACTGACCAATGAAAGACAAAGATACTTTATTTTCTTGATTATGTGAAATTGAAATCTTAAACAGCCCATGTATTTACAAATCCACAAATCAAAAAGTAGTATTGAGATTTTTGTGATCTTGCCTCATATAGCTCTATTCAGTGGTTCTGGATATGCTGCTCTGCATGTTGGAGTACTGTGAGAGGGTACAGAGAAAGATTTCACAAGAACTATCACTCTAAAAAACTGTCATGTTGGATGTGGGTGTTTGCTTTACAGTAGAAACTTCCTTCTGTGACATTTATATTCTGTGGAAGTCTTTATTGTTAGAAAATCCCGAAAAGTATTAATGAGAATTAGAACTAACAATGGCTGGTGTGTCAGCTTGTCACTTCAACTTTTTTGATTTCAGGACTGTAGAAACACAAAGGATAATCTCAGTTTTCTTCTTCCCATAATTTTTGCGTGTTTCCTGGGTTTTTCAGTTTGTCCCTGTCTGTCCCCCCTCCCCCCCTGCCCGAGCTGTCTCTCACAATTTTATTACTGGTTCCTTTATTCTGCCTCAGAACTTAGATCTATCATCATTCTTAGCCTGTGTGCCTGTAAATGGCACAGTGGATTGCCCTGCAGTGCTCTATAGCAAGGCTGTAGTATGATTAATATTTCCTCTAGTAGCCATGCCAGTTTAAACTTTTCCCTAAACAGATTTGGCTGAAAAAATATTTTGGCAGCAAAATACTCTACAGTTGTTTTTAACTTGGCTCAATACCTGAAAACAGCTTACTGTGTGGCCACAGAAACAGTTATCCTAGAACAACTGAAAGGATGGAGTTGGCGAAAGAACAGTAATGAGGACCAGCAGTAGCTGAAAAGGTTCGTCAGTCTGCCTTCAGTCAGGGTGTCTACTGAACCGCAAATGTGACCTTTAGCCAGAACAGGTTCGGTCAACAGTTCTATGTTCTAAGAGTGATCTTTGTGCTGTATTTTCAGCTCTGGCATACCAACTTCGTTTGTAACCTTTTGCAAGTCATTTACCCTCTATCGTTTTAATCTGTAAAATTGTAATAATGAATTTCTCAATAGGCCATGGTGGTGGCAGCGCTTTTACCAGTGGAGATACTAATGTGAAGACACAAATGCCAGAAAATAATGAACGTTAGATATATTATAGAATTTACCAGGTTGCATAGAGAGTCCCTGCAGGATTGTATTAGTTGTATATTTTATTTTATTTAATGCTTTCATCAGCTTTAGCAATTTCTACCTCTCCCTCTCCTGACAGCTTATTCCTGCTTTGCCTGTATCCCTTTGGAGGGGCCAATTCAATTGTCAGATGAGAAAAAATAATACTTTTTTTTTTTTTTTTTGTCACATTACTTTTCAGCTGAATCAGTTACTTGACCTGGCTTACTACACAGCTTACAAACAGCTGTAATTGCAAAACTGAAAGCAGCCCAGAAACAGATACAGACATTTGGGAACAAGAGCTGGATATGCTGCTGCTGCTTCCAGAAAAGACATATCAGGAGCCATGCCCTCAGTGGCTGCTGAGTTTGAGAGACAGACCCTTGAACAATTGTTCCTTAGAAAATCTGTTAAATTCTGCAGGAAGAGGAAAATAGTTGCCTAAAGGATCTTCCCCCTCCTTATTGCTTCTTGTAGCATACTTCTCTGATAATTTCTAGTACTCAGAACAACGACTTAAGTGACTTACAGAGTCTGCTGGTGAGCCCTGTGCATGGTAATGTGATTGCAAAGAAGAGAAGTCAGTATTATAGGAGGAGTAACTTCTGAAAAGAATTAATCTAAAAATGTAAAACATTTTAAGTGAGTGATAAGGACTAGAGCCATATAGGATTATAATCAGGCAATCTGAATTCCAATTTAAGTGAACTCTAGGTGATTGGCATGAAGAGGAAGTCAGATCATCTGCTCTCAGGCAGTGTGTAGCCTCTTTGGAAGCTTAAAATCACTTAACATAATAGTTTTAGAGCATATACTGTATTGTATATATCTGCTTCAATGAATAGTTGATACAAAACTCTTTTCATAAATAGCTTCTCTGAAGATACCTTATGGAAATTAAACCCTTATTTATTCTCTTTACCCTTAATATACTTTTTAACAAACTGTAATTTTTATTTTTATTTATATAAAATATTTATATTTTTATTTCATTTATATATTTATTTTTATTTGTATATTTTTATTTCTTTTGGTGCCATATGATTCTTAATGTTGATATTTCTATTGTTGTGGTTTAACCTGGCAGGCAGCCAAATACCACGCAGCCGCTGGCTCACTCCCCCCTGCCCCCGGTGGGATGGGGAGAGAATCAGAAGGGTAGGAGTGAGAAAAACTCGTGGGTTGAGATAAAGACAGTTTAATACAACAGAAGAGGGAAAATAATAATAATAGTAATGATGATAATAATAATGATAAAATATACAAAATGAGTGATGCACAATACAATTGCTCACCACCCGTGGTGACCGATAACCAAGTAGCGATTGCTACTTCCTGGATCACGCCTACCATTCATATACTGAGCATGATGTCACATGGTATGGAATACGCCATTGGCCAGCTGGGCCAGCTGTCGTGGCTGTGCTCTCTCCTCTCAGCCTCTGCGTTTGGTAGAGCATGGAAGCTGTCCTTGACAGGGCACTTAGCAACAACTGAAAACATCAGTGTGTTATCAACATTTTTCTCATACTAAATCCAAAACACAGCACTAGGAAGAAATTTAACTCTATCTCACCCAAAACCGGGACAGTATCCACCCCTTATTCTATACCATTTACGTCATGCCTAGGTCTCACATTTTTTCAATACATTCCAATTAATCACCACCACCTTTCTTGTCTTTATATATATATGTACACACACACAGATATCATTCCCTTAGTCGATGGGCCATCCCTCTAAAATGTCCATTGAGTTCATTTAGTCCACGACTTCGGGCTCCATCTATCATAAGTCTTTCAGGGCCAGAGAGATGGTGTGTGGTGTTGGGCTGTTGCATCCTGAAGCCAGTTCTGATTCCAGTATTGCTGTGCTCATCCAGTTCTATCATTGTTGCACTTTGCTCGGTTTCATCGGAGTTAGTTCATTCTTCGTTAATCTGGGTGATTTTCACTGCTATACCATTGATAGCAACCATAGAAATAACGGTGATATACAATATCATATAACAATTAACATCATACAATTCAGTTCATTGGCTATTTTCACCCAAAATCAAATCCCCTTGAGGTACACACCGGACTTCCCCATCCTTTTGCATTACCCACCAAGTGCACCCAGGTCCTTGAGCAAAAGCAATCCCATGGATGGGTTTTCCCTTGCCAGAGGCAGGAGTAACCCAGACTGTCTTCCCCAGCATATTTCTTATGTGCACGACAGGGACTTTATCTCCATCTACAGTACGTAAAAGTCTTGATTGGGCAGGGCCAGCTCGATTGAAATATCCCCTGGTGTTGACTAACCAGGTGGCTTTTGCTAAATGTGTATCCCAATGCTTGAATGTCCCACCACCCATTGCTCTCAGTGTAGTCTTTAGCAGTCCATTGTATTGTTCGATTTTCCCAGAGGCTGGTGCATGGTAGGGGTGTGATAGACCCACTCAATGCCATGTGCTTTGGCCCAGATGTCTATGAGATTGTTTCGGAAATGAGTCCCGTTGTCTGACTCAGTTCTTTCTGGGGTGCCATGTTGCCATAAGACTTGCTTTTCAAGGCCCAGGATGGTGTTCCGGGCGGCGGCATGGGGCACGGGATATGTTTCTAGCCATCAGGTGGTTGCTTCCACCATGGTGAGCACATCACGCTTGCCTTGTCGGGTTTGTGGGAACGTGATATAATCAATCTGCCAGGCCTCCCCATACTTGTATTGCAACCATCGTCCTCCATACCAAAGAGGCTTTACTCGCTTGGCTTGCTTGATTGCAGTGCATGTTTCACATTCATGGATAACCTGTGCAATAGCGTCCATGGTCAAGTCCACCCCTCGATCACGAGCCCATCTATATGTTGCATCTCTTCCTTGATGGCCTGAAGTGTCATGGGCCCACCGAGCTATAAATAATTCACCCTTATGTTGCCAGTCCAGATCTACCTGAACTACTTCGATCTTAGCAGCCTGGTCCACCTGCTGGTTGTTTTGGTGTTCTTCAGTGGCCTGACTCTTGGGTACATGAGCATCTACATGACGTACTTTTACAACCAGGTTCTCTACTCGG
Source organism: Calonectris borealis (assembly GCF_964195595.1). Lineage (NCBI taxonomy): Eukaryota > Metazoa > Chordata > Aves > Procellariiformes > Procellariidae > Calonectris > Calonectris borealis. The sequence continues at coordinate 29,787,680 of NC_134315.1, read as the reverse complement.
GCAGCAATATCTTGCCACAATGTGGCAGCCCAGATGCGTTTACCTCTGCGCTGCCAGTTGTTCTGCTTCCACTGCTGCAGCCACCCCCACAGGGCATTTGCCACCATCCATGAGTCAGTATAGAGATAAAGTACTGGCCATTTTTCTCGTTCAGCAATATCGAAAGTCAGTGGGATGGCTTTCACCTCTGCAAGCTGACTCGAGTCACCTTCTCCTTCAGCAGTTTCTGCGACTTGGCGTATAGGACTCCATACAGCAGCTTTCCATTTCTGATGCTTTCCCACAAGGCGACAGGACCCATCAGTGAACAGAGCATATTGCTTCTCGTTTTCTGGTAGTTTATTATACAGTGGGGCCTCTTCAGCACGCGTCACCTCCTCCTCTGGGGATATTCCAAAATCTTTGCCTTCTGGCCAGTTTGTGATCACCTCCAAGATTCCTGGGCGACTGGGGTTTCGTATTCGGGCCCATTGTGTGATCAGTGCGACCCACTTACTCCACGTAGCATCGGTTGCATGATGTGTAGTGGGGACGCCCCCTTTGAACATCCAGCCCAGCACCGGCAGTCGGGGTGCCAGGAGGAGCTGTGCTTCAGTACCAACCACTTCCGAAGCAGCTTGAACCCCTTCATATGCTGCCAATATCTCCTTCTCAGTTGGAGTGTAGCGGGCCTCGGATCCTCTGTATCCCCGACTCCAGAACCCTAAGGGTCGACCTCGAGTCTCCCCTGGTGCTTTCTGCCAGAGGCTCCAGGTAGGACCATTCTCCCCGGCTGCGGTGTAGAGCACATTCTTTACATCTTGTCCTGCCTGGACTGGCCCAAGGGCTACTGCATGAACTATCTCCCATTTAATTTGTTCAAAGGCTTGTCGTTGCTCAGGGCCCCATTTGAAGTCGTTCTTCTTCTGAGTCACTTGATAGAGAGGGCTTACGATCTGACTGTAATTTGGAATATGCATTCTCCAAAAGCCCACAACGCCTAAGAAAGCTTGTGTTTCCTTTTTGCTAGTTGGTGGGGACATGGCTGTTATTTTATTGATCACATCCATTGGGATCTGACGATGTCCATCTTGCCATTTTATTCCTAAAAACTGGATCTCCTGTGCAGGTCCCTTGACCTCACTTTGTTTTATGGCAAAACCAGCCTTCAGAAGGATTTGAATTATTTTCTTCCCTTTCTCAAAAACTTCCTCTGCTGTGTTGCCCCATACGATGATGTCATCAATGTACTGCAGGTGTTCCGGAGCCTCACCCTGTTCCAGTGCGGTGTGGATCAGTCCATGGCAAATGGTAGGGCTGTGTTTCCACCCCTGGGGCAGTCGGTTCCAGGGGTACTGGACGCCCCTCCAAGTGAAAGCAAACTGTGGCCTGCACTCTGCTGCCAAAGGGATGGAGAAGAACGCATTAGCGATATCAATGGTGGCGTACCACTTGGCTGCCTTTGACTCCAGTTGGTATTGGAGTTCTAGCACGTCCGGCACGGCAGCACTCAGTGGCGGCGTGACTTCGTTCAGGCCACGGTAGTCTGCTGTTAATCTCCACTCTCCATTAGACTTTCGCACTGGCCATATGGGACTGTTAAAGGGTGAGCGAGTCTTGCTGATCACTCCTTGGCTCTCCAGTCGACGAATCAGCTCATGGATGGGAAGCAGGGAGTCTTGGTTGGTGTGATATTGCCGCCAGTGCACTGTGGTGATAGCGATTGGTACTTGTTCTTCAACCCTCAGCAACCCCACAACAGAAGAGAGACCAGGCAAGGCAGACAGCTGTTTAATTTCCTCCGTCTCCAGGGCAGCTATACCAAAAGCCCACCGGTACCCTTTTGGGTCCTTGAAATACCCTCTCCTGAGGCAGTCTATGCCAAGGATGCGCGGAGCCTCTGGGCCAGTCACAATGGGGTGCTTCTGCCACTCATGCCCGGTCAGGCTCACTTCGGCCTCCAACACAGTTAACTCTTGGGATCCCCCTGTCACTCCAGAAATACAAATGGGTTCTGCCCCTTTATAGCTTGATGGTATCAGCGTACACTGTGCACCGGTGTCTACGAGATGTCTGATGTGCCAGGCCATCGAATCCACACAGTCCAGTAAACCCGGTTGTCCCTTTTCTCCACCTGGCCGGAGGCAGGGCCCCTGTAGTTCTGGTCATAGTGTCCATTTCTCACTTCTTGCAAATGCGAGTGAAGAATTTCTTCATTACAATCCAAAGTAAGATCAGCCCTTCTACGCTGTCTGGGGAACTGTTCACTGGAAACTGGACCGTCGTGAGACAGGGTTTTCCTGAAAACCGGAGCAGCATTTTTCCTTGGAGATTCCCCTTGTGTGATTGTTTTTCCTTGCAACTCACATACACGTGCCTCTAGGGTCGAGGTAGGTTTTCCATCCCACTGCCTCATGGCCTCTCCGTGGTCATGCAGGTAAAATCACAGGGTGCCCCGTGGTGTGTACCTTCTATATCCTCTCTCTTGAGCAGAAAAACGCTGACTCCTAATGGCTGAGATACTAGTCCGTACAGGTGGAGAATAGGGCATATCCTCTTTGAATTGCTGGACCTTCCAGGACAGTTCCTCCACAGCCGAGACAAGGGAGGAGGAGACAGTTTCTTCAAAACCCCAGAGTCTGCTAACCACCTCATCCACCGTTGGTGCTTCTTCCTCTTCCCAGCATGATACTGCCAACGAACTGGCATACGACGCTGGTGCGCTCTGTACCAACTTCCACCACATGGGTTGCGTGCACTGGACTTCATCTGGGTCTTTGGGCATTTGGTCGTTGTCCGGGTCGCTATAAACCACCTCCAGCACGCCTAGTTCTCTCAGGTACTGGATACCTCTCTCCATAGTGGTCCATTTGCTTGGGCGATATATAACATCTTCCTTGAAGGGATACCTTTCCTTCATGCCTGACCGCAGTCGCCTCCAGAGGCTGAGGGCCTGTGTCCCTTTTTCCTTCCCTAGCAAGGGATCCCAGCTGTTTGGCTCCTTTCCCCTCTAATTCCAGGCCACTGGCCCCATTATCCCAGCATCGGAGCAGCCAGGTAACAAAATGCTTGCCTGGGTGACGGCTGAAATCTTTCCGCATATCTCGCAGCTCACTCAGGGATAGGGATCGGGTGGTTTCCGTCTCGTTTATGAGTTCTTCCTCTTCCTCCTCCTCTCCTCATGATGGCCCTGCTCTTCCATCATCCCTTTCTAAACGACCTGACTTTCGCTTCCAAGATTTCCTCATCTGTACGGGGGCGACGGATACCAGCGACGGTTGGTCCTCTGGTTCAGCTGTAGTGCCTGTTGCTGGGGTTTGGGTAGCTGCAGTGCCTGTCACACGGGTTGGAGTTGCTACGGTGACTGTTGCAGGTGTTTGAGTAGCCACGTGGTTGTCGTGGGGGTTGAAGTAGTCGCAGTGCCTGTTGTGGGGGTTTGAGTAGCCACCGTGTCTGTTGCCGGGGTTGGTCTCTGGACAGTATTCCTAAATAGTTGTTTAACCCTAAACAAGACCTGAACCACATTCAGGAGACATAGCAATATGAACATGCTTGTTTGAACATCCCAAGGATATTCAAAATTCTCAGGGAATATTGTGGACGTCTTCAGGAAGCGGATAGAAGAAAAAGGAGTTTCTGAAGATATGGAAGGGAAGATGAACAAGTGGGGGAAGGTGTCCCATCCTGTCTCCCCCCTAAATTCATTCTCTGAGGAGAAAAAAGTGTAATTACTAATAGTTTCTAAGAGATGGTTCCCGAGGTACAGAGATGACGGGCAGTGCTGAGTACAGATACCAGATTAGACTTATGACCAATGATTTTATCACCTCATAAAACAGCAGCAAAATGATAATCTTGGCCCAGTTCTGAATAATGATAAACCGCACAAAAGGGAACATATACTGCAAGCAAGGTATTACATAACCCAACATTGAAAGCCAGCCCCACAATTTTGAGAGCCAATAAATCAACATTGCGACCAATCAATATAATGAATGCTTATAACCAATTTTGCCTTAACACACTTTGGTCAGATCTATCGTTATCTCAACCCTTCATGCCCCACGTTGGGCGCCAAAAGGACTGTCGTGGTTTAACCTGGCAGGCAGCCAAATACCATGCAGCCGCTTGCTCACTCCCCGTCCCCCTGCAGTGGGATGGGGAGAGAATCAGAAGGGTAGGAGTGAGAAAAACTCGTGGGTTGAGATAAAGACAGTTTAATACAACAGAGAGGGAAAATAATGATAATAATAATAATGATGATGATGATGATGATGATGATAGAATATACAAAATGAGTGATGCACAATGCAATTGCTCACCACTCGTGCTGACTGATAACCAAGTAGCGATTGCTACTTCCTGGAACACGCCTACCATTCATATACTGAGCATGACGTCACATGGTATGGAATACGCCGTTGGCCAGCTGGGCCAGCTGTTGTGGCTGTGCTCTCTCCTCTCAGCCTCTGCGTTTGGTAGAGCATGGAAGCTGTCCTTGACAGGGCACTTAGCAACAACTGAAAACATCAGTGTGTTATCAACATTCTCCTCATACTAAATCCAAAACACAGCACTAGGAAGAAATTTAACTCTATCCCAGCCGAAACCAGGACACTATGCAGCTGAGATAACTGAAGTATGAACTTTTAAGTGTGGGGAAACCAACCACAGAATTAAAAATATGTCACATATCTCTCTGTTCTTTCGTCAAACTCCATCTTCACCAAGAGTTTTTTCCATGAATATCCTGAAGAGCAGAATCACACCCTAATATGTTATAATGTGCTTCTGTGCCTGCCACTGGTGCCAAATAAATTATGGTAAGATTGCCATAGACCTGCCAGTTTATTTTTAAAATGATTGGTCTCTAAGTAGCTGTAAATAAGACTAATCAAGATGGAGAATTTTAATGATCTTCTCATCCTTTAAGTAGATTAAGCAGTATGTCCATAGTAAACTTGATCGTTATCCAGAAACATTTAATTTATGGAGCACACATGACTGAACATTGCAACTAGGCCAAATATTGCAGTAATTGCTGGATAATCCTATGTTTCTGGTGTGTCGGAGCTTCTCTAAAGACTGCAAATTCTGCTTGGCTTATTTAATCACTATGCAGTTGTCTTTTAGAAGCCTAGTAATTTCTAAATTATTGCTGTGCTGTGTATACATCCAAACATTTACACTGCACTGTAATATTCAAATGGTAGACTGCATAACCTAAACAAATGAGGTGAGCTTTTTATATTTGTGATTTTTTTCATATAGATGTAAATAATTTAATATGCAGATGAATATTCTGAAAAAAATTCCTCATCTCCTAACATTTTTAGAAACTATTATGTGTAAATATAACTGTGCATAGTTATATTTTAATATAAATTTTTACTATTATTAGTAAAATTTCCATTGAAATGAATGATGAGTATGTTGAAAGACCTTTGGAAATGATGAATCATATATTTAACTTTGCTATAGTTACATTTGAAGAAATTAGCATACTCATACTACTGTTACCGGATGGCTACATGTCAGGTTATAGCTGCAGTGTGGTGCTTTGGAAGTTAATGATTTAGGTGTGGGTTGAGGAGAACAGAGATCATATCGAATACTTCACACTTGTATAAAACTTCATCTGAGAGTCCTCAAGAACTGTTTGTGGGTTTTTTTTTCAAATAGTAGTCACATTTGCACAAGTCATAAGAGCAGCATAAATTTGGTTAACTGTGGTAAACTCAAGTAGACCTCAGTCACAGACTTGTTAAGTTCAAGTAATGTCCCTGCTATCACTTCTTTGGAAAAAAAAAGTCAGCAGAATATGCTGCCTTCAAATTACTATTTGTCGTCATCAGGTATGCTCCATTGGACCAGTGGGAACCATTTACAGTTAACGAGGTAGAATCGCTGCTTATGTTCCTTTTCAATGTAATGTAATTTTGTAATGTATTGTGTGTTTTCGTGAAAAATAAACAACAAGTTAACTCTAAGCATATCAGTCTGAATAAATTAAATGGCTAGCATCCTCAAATAGATCAAATCAATACTCCATTTTAGTTATGTGGCATCTTATTTCTTACATATATTTTGGAACTCAAGCACCTTCCATAGTAAGTAGCACCTTTTCTTTTGGCATTTTCTGTATTAAGGAGCCTCTGTTAAACCAGTGGGTCTGCTCATGTGAATACCTCTGTGTCCTGGTTTAACCTGGCAGGCAGCCAAACACCACACAGCCGCTCGCTCACTCTTCCCGCCCCCAAGCGGGACAGGGAGAGAATTAGAAGGGTAAGAGTGAGGAAAACTTGTGGGTTGATATAAAGACAGTTTAATAGAACAGAAAAGGGACAATAATAATAATAATAATAATGATAATGATAGAATATACAAAATGAGTGGTGCACAATGCAATTGCTCACCACCCGTGCTGAGTGATAACAAATAGCGATCGCTACTTTCTGGAACACGCCTACCATTCATATACTGAGCATGATGTCACATGGTATGGAATACGCCGTTGGCCAGCTGGGCCAGCTGTCCCGGCTATGCTCCCTTCCAGCCGCTCGTGCGCTTGGTGGAGCATGGAAGCTGTCCTTGTCCTTGCTAAGCAGGGCACTTAGCAACAACTGAAAACATCAGTGTGTTACCAACATTCTTCTCATACTAAATCCAAAACGCAGCACTAGGAAGAAATTCAACTCTATCCCAGACGAAACCAGGACACTCTGCCCACGTGTGATTATGCTAATATAACTTTTTAGAAGTAGTAGATTAGTTACTAAAAAACATCCAAAACCCTAAATGAAAGTGACTGGAGACAGTCACTTGCCCTGTCAAATCCCCTTTCTTTAGGGAGTTTGTCAGGCTCCAGTCAGGAGGCAGTCATGTCTACTGCAGAGCTTTCTCTCCATATCAAATAGGTTCTGTAAAAAACAGAAGAGTGTTTTAGAACATCTTTACCTGAAGAGCCATTACAGGTCATATAGTAAACTTTTAATTTGCCAGTACAATGTGCAGAACTAATAAGTAGCAGCTCTTCCTGTCATCAGGAGGGACCATTTGTTCTTGGTTTTGTACACAGCCAGATATGTGATTTATGGTGCTGAATTTTTCTGCCTTTAAACACATTGCAATCTAGTGGTGAAAAGTACTATTTTGGAATGTATCTATCTGCTTCTTTCCAGGCAATAAGTAAGCTGCCAACTAGGAAGCTGCAAGAGACAATTTTAGAGATAAAGGTCCTTGGCTTGTTTCTGAGATAATTTCAATACTGCAGCATGTAAAGTGCATTGTGTAAAAATCCTTAGCATTACCTGGAGAATATATCTCTAAAGATACCTGTTTTGAAACAGTGGTTCCAACTAGAGTATGTAATGAACTCAGTAACGACAGTGGTGGCACATTCCTCTTGTTAGATACTAAGCAGAGAAAGGCAACCATATCGACTTCAGAATACTTATGCAAGTGAATATTTTGCTTTACACCAATTTCTTTGTGTTACTGCTAGTAGTCAGGCAGTTCTGGTAGCTTTTTATTCCTTGCTTGTGGGGTTTGCTGCTGTATCACACATTCCTAATAGTACTGTGTTTTTCTCTATTACTGTAAAATGAAACATTAAGTAAGTGAACTGTTGGGTACTGTGTTTTAGTTCAGGCCACTTACTTTTGCCTGAACATGGAGTTCTAGCCATGTTTATGGGGTGGGCAGGTGCAACCAAGAGTCAGACACAAAGAGAAAGACGATATGATCTAAGTGGGGTACTAGGAAAAAGATCTTTTCTATGGCATTATGAATGGTTATGAATGAAGCAAAATTGCATTTGCTAAAGCCAAAAAGGTTCTGCAGTAATTTAGATATAAACTGCAAAAAGTTGTGTTGAAAATTTAATCAGTGTAGGGGTATGGGAGAAAACATGTTAGATGAAGTATGTGGGATCAAAATGTGGCCTTGATGTGAAGACACAGAATGAAGTGCAGGCTCACAATGATCCTCAAGATGCAAACCTGAGTGACAGATTCACTTATGTCTCGAAATAGCCCTTTGTTCCCTCTCAAACACTAAGGAGACTGTGTATCCTTACAGTAAAGAATATGGTAAGGATTGAGTGTCATGCATTTATATTTTTGCAATAAATTAGCTATTTCAAATATGACAACTTTAATGACTAGACTTACTGGAATCTACTTTAAGTAAAATGATATTTAGAAGTGTCTGTGCATGTGTACATGTGTTTGTGGTTTTATATGTATTTATTTCTGAAACTTCAAACAAAATATCAGAATACTGAATTGTTCTTGGCTAGGCAATTTATTTTCTTTTGGGTAACTACTTCTGTAATAGTTCTTCAAGTTGTTTCCAAATTCTAGTAACATCAAGAGTTTGCAATTTGCCCAACATTATGAAAAATTACAGTATATTCAGTTCAGCTTCCTTGTTTTATGTTAGTTTGTGATATTTCTTTCCATTTTTTTCTCATTTTCTATGTGAATTTCCCTCAACAGACCAAATTTAAATAGCTCAAACAGTAAATAATTTAATTTTACTGAAACTGTTCATTGTTACCATAATATTCCTTGTCTCCTCAGTGGAGCAGAAGTACATTGATTATGTATTCAGAGCTTTATCTAGTTATGTCTTGAAAACATGCAAGGATGGAGACCACACAACCTCTCTGGATAACCTGTTTCACTCCCCAATTTCATGCTGAAGAAGTTCTTTATATCCTGTCTGAGCATCTCTTGTTTCAGCTTATGTCAATTGTCTCCCATCCTCCCACCATACATCACTGTGAATAGCTAGACTCCATAACCTCCCCATGGGTCCTGAAGGGTGTAGTGGTTGATGTTACCTCAAGCTGTCTCTTATTCTGGCTGAAGGAGCCCAGTTCCCTCAGCCTGTCCTGCAGGTGAGTGTTCCAGCCTCTGACCAGCTTGGTGGCCCTCCCCTGGATTCGCTGCTGTTTATCAGTGTCTTTCCTGTATTGGAGCAGCCAAAACTGGACACTGTATTCACATGCAGTCTAGCAAGTGCTGAGCAGAGGGGGACAATCCTTTCCCATTATATACTGACTGTGTGCTCGTGTGATACAGGCCAGGATACTGTTGGCCTGCTTTGCTGCCAGGACACACTGCTGGCTTATGCCCAGCTTGCTGTCTACCAAGACCCCCAGGTTGTTTTCAGCAGAGCTGCTCCCCAATCCGTCAGTATTTAGCCTGTATCATTACAGTGGGTTCTTTCTTCCCAAGTGGAGGACTCATCCTTGTTAAATTTCATAAAGTTCCTCTTGGCCCATTCTTCCAGCCTGTCTAGGTCCTTCTGAATGGCAGCTCTACCATCAAGTACATTGTTCCTACATTGTGGGAACAGTTTGGTGTCATCTGCAAATTTGACAAGAGCACACTTGGTCACCTCTTCCTTGATAAAGATGTCAAACAGGACGGATCCCGGTACTACATATCTAGTTATTTTTTCATAGCAGGCAATCAGGCTGGCCAGCCATGATTTACCTTTGATAAATCTATGCTGACTGTTCCTGATCATCACCTTCCTGTGCCCAGAAATGTGTTCAAGGAGAACTCGCTATGTGAGTTTCCTCGGGGCTAAATCAGGCTGACCAGCTTGAAGTTACCCAGCTTGATCTTTTTGGTCTTTTTTTGAGGATGGATACCACATTTGCCTTTTTCTAGAGCAACCTCCCCTGATGTCCATGACCTTTCAGAGATGGCAGAGACAGGCCTTGCAAGAGCACTGGACAGTTTGCTCAACATCCTTAGATGCAGCTTCTTGGGTCCCATGGACTTGTATGGGTGAAGTTCTCTCAAGCATTTCTGAATGTGTCAGCTCTTTCTGTAAGAGAGCCATACTTAACAATTACATGTATTTCTAGGTCTCTGTAGATGTTGTTCCCTCCATTGAGAGTTGGTTGACATTTTACACTTTAAGCAATTTTGTTTCCTTTCAAAATATTGTGCCTAATCACCTCCCAGGTCAATGTAATATTTGTTTAGCTGAAATTCACTTCAATTATGTCACTTCCTCTATGGAATCTTTCTGGAGTTTAATGGTCATGGTAAGAAAATCATGGTAATGGTGGTGGCAGCTCACGATTATGATAATGGATATAATTGTTTAGGTACAAGTAACTCTCTGATTTTATTTACAGAGCTGTTGATAATCTCAGCAGATGACCCTGAAGTTATAGACAGTGAAGACAGTGGACATTCACAACTGTATTTCTAAATTAGATAAGAAAATGAACAAAAAACAAGGCATGCCTTCCCAGTCTTGGTGTTAACTGTTTAAAATACATATATATATATAGTGTAGAATAAAATATTATATTATAAAGTCAGAGGAATCATTAAGAATATAATAAATACATATTAAGTTAACATACTAATCATATTTTAAACATTGCATATTTTAGAAAGTCATCACTTTTTTCCTGAATGACAAAACATTGATTTCAAGCTAAGTAAAAAAATTACAATTTATGTCATATTTTGTAATAAAGCAAAGCTAGCAATGCATAATAATGCTTTCAAAAAAATAACATTTTACTTGCAAGTCAGAGCCAGAGTTACATTTTTTCATTATATTCTTAGGAATAAATGCCCCAATTTTAATTATGCCTGAGAAAACTTGAACTATTTTAAATGTGAGTGAGATCTTTCCTGCTTAAAGCATGTATGCAACTTCTGCTTTTTGGTCATTGATTCATAAGTTATGAATGTACATTAGCTTCCCAGTCTTCTGCTGGTAAATTTTTATAATATTTTAAGAAATGCTAAAAGCACTGCAGTAAATTTGAGGAAGGAATCCACACATTGAGAAAATGTAGTGGTGGGGCATTAGGTACTTACATGAGAGATCTTTTTTGCCATTTATGTGTCTTCTTTCTGTTACCTCATCCAGAAGGCTGACGTAGTCTTCTGGTGAAGACCACTCAGATGTCTTGTCTTTCCTACTGTATATCCAGGCCTCTCTTCTTCCTAATTTTTGATGGTTATGACACACTCTCTAGCTCTAGAGGTTATGGAAAGCTATCATGCTGTCAAGTTGGAGTTTTGATACTTATTCAGTGTGAACAGGTCGGTGTTAGTAGATGCTACCATCTAGCTGTCTTAGTGCTTCTGCTTTCTAGCAAGAAGAGCTGGGTCTTTTTGACTTACCAGTCATACAGATGAGAAAACTGTGTGTGTCTCATTTGGGCTGTGTTATTTGCTTGTATGTGTGTACTTTCAGATGCAATTGCACCTGCTTACTGAGAGGCTTTCCTCCACTATGCTCCAGTGATAACTTATGTTAGTCTGTTTGACAGCGCTCTCAGGTAACAAAGTGCTCTCACAGATGGTGCCGATCCTTGCTGGGAAAGGCATTGAACAGTTCTTTTTAAGTCTAATGTTGACTGAGCTAGAGCTTTTCCTCTGCTCCACCAAAATGGTTTTCAGATAAAAGGTTAGTGGAAGCTGGCAGTAAAGCAGAGAACTGTATGTGTGGACCTTCAGTTCTTCCTTCCTGTGTGCATTATGCTGCAGTAGTCTATGCTAAATTACAGCTGCCATATCAACTAACTTGGCTGAGGCTTCTTTGAAATTTCTTGTCTTTTCAAATCTTGACTAACTTGGCTAGCATTGTGTTACCTGTAATCTTGAAACTTTACTTTTTAAATCCTTTTCCAGATCTACAGTAAACATGTTAATAGATTTTCTAGATTTTTTGCTTGACTTTGTTGATTCTAATTATGTAGACCTGGAGACAGTTCATAGCTATCTGTTTTAATTGGTTTTGCTCTGTACATGTAAAAGAAGAATTAAAAAAAAAAAACATATGCAGGTATATATCTCAGAATAAGAAATAGACAACTATGCTGCATTTAAACTTGTTATACTTTTAAAATTGCCAATTTATAGTGCTTTTCTTAAAAAAAATACAATTCAAATCATGTTGATATTTATTGCATTTGATCTGACACTCAGTATGTTTTGACTGCTCAAGAGAAATAGTGTAAGAGCTCAGAAATGCTAAAAGGGGGTGATACAGTGCTCTTCACTGTGCGTTCCTACAGTTTATGTCTGGTGGTTGTTGGTTCTCTCCATGAGCAGGTTCGGCACACTTAAGTTGTCAGAAGGCTTACCCAGTCAAAAATATGAAAAGCTTTTCTCCAAGTTAATGATTTTTTTTATAAGCTCATGAAAGTGTTTGCCAAAGTCAGAGAGGGGTAGGTCTGCACAATTGTAGGGAAGAAGGAGAGGATGAAGAAGCAAGCTTTCTCCTGTGTGGTATCACTACACCATTATATTGGTTCAACTACTTATGAATTCTCATCTTCAGCTTGCACAGACTTGAACTTAGAAATTGTTCAGAGCTTGATTTGAGCTTAAATTTAGCCTGAAAGCCAAAGCTGATGTCACCTTCAATGAATAATGAAGATTTGGCACCTTTTTGGTGTAGCTCTGTAGAATGTAAAATTCTTCAAAAGTGTTTATTATTACTTTTTTCTCTTTTTAAAAAGTTTTCACAATCTACTAGAGTAATAATCCTTTGTATTTTTGTTCTCTGTCTCTTTTCTCCAGTCGAGGCCTCTTGCCCTGCAGGACATTTTGTGAGGCAGCAAAAGAAGGCTGTGAACCAGTCCTGGGTATGGTAAATGCTTCTTGGCCAGAATTCCTGAAATGCTCTCAATTCCAAAACAAAACTGAAAATGACACCACTACAAGGGTATGCTTCTCACCACACCAAGAAAAAGGAAAGCAGTGTATGTTTCCATTCATAATGGTTACACTATGTTCATGAGTTCCTATTTAATAATGTATTTTTTATGGTGTAGGAAAAGCTCTGGGATGAAATTATTATTTCTGGTTTTGTTATTATGTTCCTTCACATTACTGTGATAAAGTCTGGTTGTCAGTTGGTTATAGTTTTGCTGTGCTTTAATTGTTAAGGCTGAATTTTTTTCAGACTTGTATTGATTTGAGGCTTTTTTGTTTTGCATCAAAAATTCTGAGCTGTTTCAAGGAAAGAAGGTAGGAAAAAAGTAATATGCCCTTTAAAAACATTCTGGTGACTACTTCTTTGCTAAGCTCTAGTAAATACAGGATTGTTATTTAGAGCAGGAACCTGATATACAGGCCAAATTTCAAGTGTATATCTTCTTTTTCCTTGCTGTAAAAATGAGCCCAGAACTGATTGAGAAGTGAACTTTTCAAAAATCATGGTTTGTGTACATCCACTCATAGAATCATAGAATCATAGAATCATTCAGGTTGGAAAAGACCTTTAAGATCATCAATTCCAACTGTTAACCTAACACTGCCAAGTCCACCACTAAACCATGTTCCCAAGTGCTGCATCTACATGTCTTTTAAATACCTCCAGGGATGGTGGCTCAACCACTTCTCTGGGCAGCCTGTTCCAATGCTTGACAACCCTTTCAGTGAAGAAATTTTTCCTAATATCCAATCTAAACCTCCCCTGGCACAACTTGAGGCCGTTTCCTCTTGTCCTATCACTTGTTACTTGGGAGAAGAAATTGACACCCACCTCGCTACAACCTCCGTTCAGATAGTTGTAGAGAGCGATAAGGTCTCCCCTGAGCCTCCTTTTCTCCACACTAGAATCATAGAATCATAGAATCATTAAGGTTGGAAAAGACCTCTAAGATCATCGAGTCCAACCGTCAACCCACCACCACCATGCCCACTACACCATGTCCCTAAGCACCTCATCTACACGTCTTTTAAATACTTCCAGGGATGGTGACTCAACCACTTCCCTGGGCAGCCTGTTCCAAGGCCTGACCACTCTTTCAGTAAAGAAATTTCTCCTAATGTCCAATCTAAACCTCTCTTGGTGAACTTGAGGCCATTTCCTCTCGTCCTATCGCTAGTTACTTGGGAGAAGAGACCAACACCCACCTCGCTACAACCTCCTTTCAGGTAGTTGTAGAACGCGATGAGGTCTCCCCTCAGCCTCCTCTTCTCCAGACTAAACAACCCCAGTTCCCTCAGCCACTCCTCATGAGACTTGTGCTCCAGGCCCTTCACCAGCTTCGTTGCCCTTCTCTGGACACACTCCAGCACCTCCATGTCCTTCTTGTAGTGAGGGGCCCAAAACTGAACACAGTATTCGAGGTGCGGCCTCACCACTGCCGAGTACAGGGGCACGATCACCTCCCTACTCCTGCTGGCCCCACTATTTCTGATACAGGCCAGGATACCATTGGCCTTCTTGGCCACCTGGGCACACTGCCGGCTCATGTTCAGCCAGGTGTCAACCAGCACCCCCAGGTCCTTTTCCTCTGGGCAGCTTTCCAGCCACTCTTGCCCAAGCCTGTAGCGTTGCCCGGGGTTGTTGTGGCCGAAATGCAGGACCCGGCACTTGGCCTTGTTGAACCTCATACAGTTGGCCTCGGCCCATCGATCCAGCCTGTCCAGGTCCCTCTGCAGAGCCTTCCTACCCTCCAGCAGATCAACACTCCCACCCAACTTGGTGTCATCTGCAAACTTACTGAGGGAGCACTCGATCCCCTCATCCAGATCATTGATGAAGATATTGAACAGGACCGTCCCCAGTACTGAGCCCTGGGGAACACCGCTCGTGACCGGTCGTCAACTGGATTTAACTCCGTTCACCACAACTCTCTGGGCTCGGCCGTCCAGCCAGTTTTTTACCCAGCGAAGAGTGCACCTGTCTAGGCCGTGAGCCGCCAGCTTCTCTAGGAGAATGCTGTGGGAGACAGTGTCAAAGGCTTTACTGAAGTCCAGGTAGACCACATCCACAGCCTTTCCCTCATCCACTAGGAGGGTCACCTGGTCATAGAAGGAGATCAGGTTGGTCAAGCAGGACCTGCCTTCCATGAACCCATGCTGGCTGGGCCTGATCCCCTGGTTGTCCCGCACATGGCTCGTGAGCACCCTTAAAACCAACCGCTCCATAATCTTCGCCGGCACCGAGGTCAGGCTGACCGGCCTGTAGTTCCCCAGATCCTCCTTCCGGCCCTTCTTGTAGATGGGTGTCACATTGGCAAGCCTCCAGTCGTCCGGGACCTCCCCAGTTAAGCAGGACTGCTGGTAAATGATGGAGAGCGGCTTGGCAAGCTCCTCCGCCAGCTCCCTCAGTACCCTCGGGTGGATCCCATCTGTCCCCATAGACTTGTGAGCGTCCAGGTGGCGCAGCAGGTCATTAACTGCTTCCTCTTGGATTATGGGGGGTTTATCCTGCTCTCCGTCCCTGTCTTCCAGCTCAGGGGGCTGAGTACCCTGAGGATAACTGCTCTGACTATTAAAGACTGAGGCAAAGAAGGCATTAAGTACCTCAGCCTTATCCTCGTCCTCGGTGGCAACGTTCCCCCCCGCATCCAATAGAGGATGGAGATTCTCCTTGGCTCTCCTTTTGTCATTAATATACTTGTAAAAGCATTTTTTGTTGTCTGTCATGACAGTGGCCAGGTTGAGTTCTAGCCGGGCTTTTGCCTTTCTAATTTCCTCTCTGCACGACCTAACGAGATCCGTGTACTCTTTTTGAGTTGCCTGCCCCTTCTTCCAAAGGTGATAAACTCTGCTTTTTTTTCCTGAGTCCCAGCCAGAGCTCCCCGTTCAGCCAGGCCGGTCGTCTTCCCCGCCCGTTCTTCTTACAGCACATGGGGACAGCCCGCTCTTGCGCCTTTAAGACTTCCTTCTTGAAGAACGTCCAGCCTTCCTGGACCCCTTTGCCCTTCAGGACTGTCTCCCAAGGGACCCTCTCGACCAGTGTCCTGAGCAGGCCAAAGTCCGCCCTCCGGAAGTCCATGGTAGCAGTTTTGCTGGCCCCCCTCCTTACTTCACTAAGTGTTCTATCATTTCATGGTTGCTAAGCCCAAGCCGGCCTCCGACCACCACATCTCCCACCAGTCCTTTTCTGTTTGTGAACAGCAGGTCAAGTGAGGCACCTCCCCTAGTGGGCTCGCTTACCAGGTCTTAAACAAGTTCAGTTGCCTCAGCTGCTCCTCATAAGACTTGTTCTCTAGACCTTTCACCAGCTTCGTTGCTCTTCTTTGGACATGCTCCAGCACCTCAGTGTCCTTCTTGTAGTGAGGGGTCCAAAACTGAACACAGTATTCGAGCTGTGGCCTCACCAGTGCTGAGTACAAGGGGACAATCGCTGCCCTATTCCTGCTGGCCACACTATTTCTGATACAAGCCAGGATGCTATTGGCCTTCTTGGCCACCTGGGCACACTGCTGGTTCATGTTCAGTCTGGTGTCAACTAACACCCCCAGGTCCTTTTCTGCCAGGCAGCTTTCCAGGCACTCTCTAAGTACAAGTTATTTCCATCCCCTCAGAGTTGCTGCTCTGTTCTCTAGATCCAAATCTAGGTGAGATCTGACTTGAGAGCAGCAAGCCTGACTCTTTTTTCTCATTGACCCCATTGCTGGAGTTCTCTTACTGGCATCTGAGACTTTACTGTTGATATGCATCATCCCATGAGCCTAAGTGACAGAGGTCCATCTGTGTTTCTTTGTTAATGACTTCTGGGTGACAATAAACAAGAACAAATGATATGATGAAAATTGCTTTTCAATTTTGTTTGAAAAACCTAAGAAGTTATACACTCAAAACTATATTAAAAGATCAGTGAAGTTATACAGTATATCTTTGAATGTTAGTTAATGCTACAATTAAGATTGCTTGTATATCCTGGGGTATCTCCTTGCACTTTCTGAATATGCATAATGTTATAGTCTTAAATTATTGGACCAAGTCTTTTTACTAGTTGGATTCTCTCCATCTGTTAGGGCATGTTTTGAGGGGTCATGAAGTAAAGGAGGCTGTTGTCCATACCTACCTTCACCTGTGGGAACATTTGTAATGGCTGAGGTGGGGAAATATACAAAGAGGGATTGTGTCCTGTTGAAGGCAGTTGAATGCTTTTCAGGAAAATTGAACACTATCACCAAGTCTTTTGTGGGGTTCCTATGGGATTTTGGGAAAGTTGCTGTAGTGAAAGCCACTGGGAGCTGTGTTTTAACCATGTGATATAAATAGATGCTAAATATGCTGAAAAATGAAGTCTAATGGATCTTGCCAATGGGAATCATAAGCAAGTAATTATAAAAATGCATTTTTTTTTCCATGCCTTAACTTCCCTTTGTTAAATGGGAATAAAACTGTCCTTTTAGCTCACAGGGATGTTGTAACCATATGTGCTTTGATGCCTTGGGTATCATAGTGATGAACATCATAGGAATTAGGAGTACAATAATTTTGTCTTCATGGCAGGTTCAAATAACAAATAATGTAAGAGGCTGTAGCATAAATACATAAGTATGGTAAGGGGTTGTACATTGAACAATGAGTGACTAGCATATCATTAATTGAGCACGCTCATACTGGGCACAGAATGAGGTATAATTCTGAAAAAGCAACAGAATGTTAGAGACCTGGGTTTCATGCATATGTGGTACACAGACTGAATACAAGGTATGATACAAATATACCTCTTAAATTTTGACAAATTATAGCTGGCTGAAGTGTTCAAAAGCCCCACCAAATCTAGATAGCTCAACTTTTAGATCAAGCCAGAAGGGATTGCTGACTTCTGAAACTTTCAAGTTTCAGAATATCTCTGGCTAAAATCATATATTTAATACTGCTAGAGAAGAAGTTTGTTAGAGTAGTGCCTGGTTGATGATTCTTCCATAATCTGTATGGCAGGATTTATATCTATCTGGTAGTGAACGACACGAATTACAGAGAAGTACACAGTGGAAGCTTGCTTTTCGCACTAGGGGAAAATATCGAGCCAGTTGTGAGATTCACTGCCCCTACCTGGCAGACTGTGGAGACCCAGGCTACTTATTGGCAGTTCTGACATCCTGTTGTATAAAACAAAAGCCATTTTAAATTCATTTTTTTCATGAACTATTGCGCATGATGCTTGGATATGAATAGTTTTCGTGTAGAATGATAGACTATAGAGAATACTTTGACTTTTTTTATTTAAAAGAATGGTTCTGATGTGATTCCTCTGTGACTGAAAAAGGTGAGAGACCAGATTCACTAGGCTGTTTCTCCTACAGAAATAAATTATGCTGTAGTTGAATATTTCTTTCTGTAATTTGTATATTTGAAAAAATTTACTTCTCTGAACACAGTAGAACGAAACAGCAGGGGTCGGTTCACTGTTCCAATCCCTTTTTACCTAGTACTCAGACCAAAGCGCTCTTCATGCTCTTCTCAGGACTCAGTTCCTGGAAATTCCAAGAGCATGTCCTTGGCATATGGCTGCTTATGTCTCAACTTTGTGGTTTCTTTTCAGGACTAATGCCTCCAGATTACGTGCAGTGAAACCCTCCCTGCCCACATATGCCTTGCATATAATTTGTTTTGTGTGATGATGTAATTATTTTTTGGGGCTTTAGTTATTTCTTATATTTATCAGAAATAAGGTCTGGCTGCTATTCCTGCTTGTTTTAGCACAGTGTCACCCAATCCAAACCAAAATTTTCTCTTGATTATTTTTGTCTGATTGTGACTAAATACTCTATATCCTCCACATTTTCTGAATTGAAAATTATCACTCCTCCAAAAAATCCTTGAACCCCACATGCTTTTCGAAGCTCTATTGGAGAACGTATGCTTGACTGATCTTCTAGTTAGAATCCCCAGAATTGTCCCTGGGGACAATTACCAGCTTTCCTGAAAAATGTTTATTAGTTAGAATTGGGATTTTCTAGTGGATATATACTTGTTCATGTGTCACTGCTGATATTCATCTCTTTGTCTAGATTTTTCCTCCACAGGCATTGCAAATCGAGTGCACGTTACCACTATGGAGAAACTATTATGACATACATTCCCGATGTGACTGCAGATGTACTGAATGTACTGGAAAATCTGAGCCATGTGCCATTATAGTAAAACCATCCGAGTGTACAAAATGAGTCACAGAGAAAAAGGTGCTGTTCTGTAGACAGGGCTGCATCAGTCAGGTTGATATCCTTTCACACAAGTGACAAGTGAATACCCAGTAGGTGAGAAAATCAGCTACTCTGAAAATAGTTTTAGGAATCCAGCTGTTGAGATTTAAGATAGATGGTTGAACTGGTTTCACAGTTCTAATGAGTTGTGAGCATGTAAGGGAGTGAGGGGGAAGCATCATCATTCATTCATTCCACATGAATCCAATAATGTGTTCTGGGGGGGAGTAATCTCAGAAACATTCCTGGGGGCTGCTATACATATCCCTACTCACAGAAATATTCCAGCTCTGTTTTTTTTTCTTTCAACTGTCACTGTGTTTTTCTGTTATTTTATTTGCTGTGACCAGCCAACATAGCTGATGCAGTTAAAACTGTGGAGAAGAAACTGACAGTAGCTTGAATGAGAAGTAAAGCAACACAATGAGCTGACTTACATTAGCGTGGAGCTCTCACAAAAGCCCTGAAATTATTTTTCAGTTAATTTAAATGGTAAAATGCTTTTAAAAGCAGCAGTGAATATGATGCTTCTGCTCTTTATACAGTGAAACTCTGTAAGCGACAGTATGGAACTGTCAATGTTCACTTTTGTATTAATAGTAAAGAGGCATTATGAATGTCTGTTTCCGTGAAAAAATGGTGCACAAGAGGCCTGAACTGCACTTCATAGCCATAAGATTTGTAATAAATAATACTGTTTAAATTATATAAAAGACACAGTACATTAAAATTTAAATGTAGAATATAGATTCTATTGCATTGTTATGTTGCATATTATCTATACTGTTAGTTCTTAAAGTATATACAAAAAAGTATATGACAAAAATCAATGAGACCTTTTTTCCAGTAAGAAACTGTTTTTAAATAGCTATCAGTTGTGCCAAATTATGAAAATATTTTTCATAACATTTTTTCCAAGAACAAATTTACTGTTTTGTCTTAGGAGATTTTATCTCTCCACAGAATTTTTTTGCAATGTTTTAAGTAGTGAAAGTTAAATATATGAAATATATTTTTTTCAGGTACCTTTTATTGCAAATCCTCCTGCGATCACGGTTTCATGCCTATTGGAGTGAATGTTATGGATTTTAGTCCTGATGCAGATTTAATGGAGACATTAACTTACTTTTTTTTCTTTATGTTAGTTTCTTAAAAAATATTGCTCTTTTCTTTGTGTTTTTTTTTTCTGAACAATGTAAGAGAGGGACTTTACATGCTGTAATGGTTTCTGGGTATTCTAATAATTCCTATAAACTATGAATGCATATGCCTTCCTATTAGTAGTTAAACTTTAAATCTGTAAAAAGGAATGAATAAAAAAAAAGGAATCATGAAAAGGAATGAAAGTAAGTATGTGTCTAGGTAACACATGACATTGTAAGTAGTATTAAATTATAAATTATAAGTAGTATTAAATTATATAAGTATTAAATTATAACTTTTCTGTTCCGTAAGACAAATAAATCTTTGCGAACTTTTTACTCACTGGTTATTACAGAAGTTTTTCAGTTGGATGCAGTCTTTTAATTAATTTTTTCTGGTTAGAAAAGTGTGGGAAAACCATTGCTGATAACCTGGATAACCTCCCTTCTTGGCAAAAACATAGAAATTAATTATTGTACATGTTGATAAATGCCCTACAATGTTCAAGGGCATGAAAGGGCTAAATGCATGAATAATTGGAGTGAGCTCTTTCAGCTGTTTGAAGATGCCACCACAGGAGCTCTTAGCCTGTTTCAAGCTGGATAAGAAGCATTTAATTGGAGCACCACATTAAGAATATTAGCAACAGTCATTAACAGTTAATGTATAACATTTTAAGATGCTGTAAAAACAACAAATAGTTAATAGATGTATTAATGCCACAACTATAGACTTCAGCAGTACTTCTCTCTTATAATAGCATCGCCTTTACCCAAGTTTAGCTTTGAGTTTTGCAGTAACTCAGCCGAACAGTTCAAACTTTCTTCTAGTGCCTGTCATCATACGTTATCTTGTCCTGCATAAGCTGCAATAGCGCAAACAATACAGAAAATACTCAAGAGAATTAATGTATAACGTGTACAAGGAAACTACTAATTTTCTTAACCAAATATGTTTAACTAATGCAGATCTTGTTTTGTTTTGTTCCAGGAATCAAACTCCAATGAAAATTGTTCTGATACTCTTTTTTTCTATGGTGCCCAGTTTATCTTCTAGGATTTTTCACACTGGTATTAATTTAGAGAATTGTCTTTGAGGAGTACCTTTGAGCAGAGATTCAAAGGCAGTATCTGGTTACAACCAGGTATTTATTTTTCTGTTGGCAATGTGAAGCTACTTATACACACCCAACGCAGAATTTATTTGAGAAAAAGCTTTTAAAATCAGGAAAACATTATCTTTCTTTTGTGGCCTTGCATTCACTTAATTCAGTGAAAAGAAAAGAAAGGTGTTCTGTGTATGTGTGACATTGATACTGATCAGCTGCAAATACAGCCATAGTGGAATAAATTTTTGCGGGAGACAAAATGTTTTTCAGGCTTGTGGTGGTGTTTCATGTGAAGAAACATTCACAGTTGAAAAAACTGTTTCCCCCAAGCACTCATTGTTTACTTCTGTTAACTCCGCATTATATTTTATTGTGTCCTTTGATTTTGTTTTTTCTCCCATTCTGCCGCCCCCACCATTTATCTCTGCCTGCCTTCCTGTTCTTTGCCTGTTTCTTTTCCAGCTTGGAATTTCCTATGTGGCCTTTTTAGGCCACTTAAATTGAGTGGAAGAGAAAGGTCTTTTGTGTTCTTTCTCCCACAGTATTTTGCATTGTAAGGAAATAGAGAAATGGACAGTTTCTTGGGGGAAAGGAGTTGCCAACTTTCCTAATTCTGTGATCGTGATCCTAGATCAAAACTTTCTAGAACTGACAGCTACAAGATGTAGCTGTACCACAGGGTACATAGGGTATAGGAAGGAGATGATGAAAATTTGCAGGCAAGAGAATATAGGGATTCCTCTGTGTCCCACTGTGCTATTGTGACTGCATTGAGTTGGACAAAAACTCCATCTATCGTGTAATGCTGACTCCAAAAGCTGCCAAAATCAGACGCCCAGAGAAGAATAGGAGAACAAGGCAAGACTATGTGGCAATACTTTTCCAAAATACTCCTGCATTTTCCATCTGTTTGAGATTCAAGGACTTTTCTGTAATTTGTGACCCACCATAGATTTTTCTTCTTAATTTGTCCCTTTGTTTCATGAATCTATGTACATTTTAGCATCCATAGTATCCTGTTGTAAAGTGTTACAGTTTATCTATGCATTGTATGAAGAGTACCACCTTTTGGTTGTTTTAAAGGCAATTTTATTTTTTACCTCCTAGTTCTTTCATAGCATTAGACAGTGAATGTTGTCTCCTCTTCACTTCGAAAAAAAATTAGCAGCACTTTTCAAGGATATACAGTGCTTTATCTGTTGCTATACCTTGAAATGCAACCAGATGTCAATCTTGAGGATGGTAGAATAATATGTTTATTTCAGTCTGTGCTATCTGCAGCTTTCCAGGGACCTGCCCGCATAATCTTCTATAGATGGCATTCCAGTAATCTAGCTGGGAAGTACAGCACAGAAATGATCTTGGCTCCTCAGAGACACTTTTAATAGTACACTAGACACAAGTGAAATAAAGCACTTTTTGCCACCAATGGTGTTTAGTCAGGGATTTTGGAAACTTTTCCAGATTGTAGACCTTTCTGGGGAAGGTCAAAATCAAGCAAGTTTCTCTATCAGCAAGGATTGCTTCCATTTTCTTTGGGTTCCTTTTACCTAACATTGTTTCTTCTTCAGGAGTTTGGGTGTGTGAATATTTGCATGATTATATTAATAAATATGTGAATTATTGACAGAAGTATCAATAATTAACATTTCCCAGCACATTCCTTTATAATAACACCTTTACAATTTTTAATAATTTTGGCAAATTTGAGTGGAATGGTCCATAATTTTTTTACTTCAGACATCTATTTCAGCCTTGATTTTTTCTTCTGCTTTGTTTCAAGCAGTCCCAGCATTTCTGAGTATGCAGCTGTTTCCCTGTGTTCAAGAAAGTCTTATAAATGGTTGCATATCTAAATTGTCTAGTTTACAGATCAAATATCGGAATTCAACATTCAACAAAAGTGTTTGTTTTACAGCATAAGACAAGGCTTTTATAATTTCCATTAAAATCTGATCTTTGGAGGTATGATCGAATTGTCAACCTTCTGAAAACCTCTCCTTGCACAAGCTTAGTAGAAAGCAGAAATTACATTCATTGGAGGTACTGTTCACAGTGTGTGTGCCCTGAACACTGCACTGACTGGACCAAACATACCCAGTCATCACCTATTAGAAGACTGCAAGAGGTCAGATTAATTTTTCTTGAAGTTCCTTCTGATTGCTGCTGGGTGCTAAAACTGAGAGAAGGAAAAGTGATTTCATTCTTCCTCTTGTTTGCATATAACATACAAGATAAATAGGAAGATACTCACTTTAAGTAAGAAGAAATGGAGAAGTGGATTGAGATGGAAATCAGAATCGATAGGAGCAGATACGATAGAGATGTATTAGGAAGGGAAAGTCAGTATGATTTATAAGTGCTTGAACACACTTTTGTTCACAGCCCAGAAATGAATATGGGACTCCAGAATCTTTGCTCTTCTGATATGTAGGAAAAATGGTCAGATAAATATCCTTCCTGTTTTTTACTGTTGTTCTCCCAGGCCAAATTGTCATATTCACACAGAAGGTAGAAGTCTGTTTTGTTGCTCTTTTAGTACCAGTGAAGATCTGTACTGATAGAGATCTGTAAGCAAATCAAGATGGTTCCTTTAATGGTTCTTTTTGATCTGTTTATGCTGTTTTCTTTTTTGAACATGCAGGAAATTGCATAAAAGCCCAAGTTAGAAGTTGCCTTTTCAACCTCAAACAGCCTTTCTTGTATGATGAATGACAATCTTTTGATTATGTTATCATATTCTATTTTTACCTGACATCATCGTCTGTGGGATAAACACTGGTCTACAGGGAAGTAGAACCCATACTTAGGAAGGCTATTGTTTCTAGGGCCCCCTGCATGGCTTACTGATTGTAGCAATTGGAAAGTGCAATGCATAAGGCAGGGAACTGGAGAAACAAAAATGATTGGTTCATAATAAAGAAAATATGATGTTATAATATAGAATGAGATTCTTTCCCTGTCACTGTTGCAGAGACCATGTGTAATGTTGAGCAAGGCACTGGAATAAAAATTTTCTCAACTGTTCTTTGCACACTTTGGATTAATAGACTCTTCATTTGTATAACTGGGGTTTATTTGCAACTGGAACATGCTATTGCAGCTACAAGTAAAGGTAACAGGAGCTATTCTTGGAACATGTAAAATAACATCTGAGTCTTGTCTTTACTCTCCAGAAGAAAAAAAATCACATACTGACATGTCTTAGATTGGACAATTGAAGTTATTATTCATTATTTCTTATAACTTTCACCTTAATAACTCAGTGCCTCATTTTATTCCCCTGTAAAATGAGTATGTGAATGCTATCTAATCTTATGCTGCTGTTAAGACTATCATATTTTGCAGTTTGTAATACCCTTCCAAAAATGGTAGAATAGGGTGAGGCTGTAACTCTTCAGTTAGAAGTTAGGAGACATGTCCAACCACACAGTGGGTAGTGAGGGAACCTACTGAGGAGCACATTATAAGGGTGGGCAAAAGGATGGTTTTGTCCTACCTTGCTTCTGGTTAAGGGGCACAAACATTAAATGGCACAAACTAGTTGAAAAATTTTGTTTTAAAGTCTTTTATGTATTTTGGGCACCTTTCTGTAAAGTTAGAAAATATATTGCATAAGTAGCTTTCACTGCAATGACCATGGCCCCATTACACAACTGGAAAATAATGCTTTTATTGCAAAATCAAAATCATGTGCTGCCCAAGTGGAGAGTGCACCTGAGAATGTAATAGAAAAGGTTTTGAAATTATTTACATAAGTTTTTATTACAAACATGTTTTTCATACAAGGGGATGTGTGTGTCAGTTGACTAAGTCTAAGATTACCCTGTTTCTTGGGGATGATAAAATAATATTTCAAGCTTAGAAAAGCATGTAAATATGTTGAAAAAAAAATCCCCTGCTGCCAAAAGTTAAGAGTAAAAATGAAAGTGCTGAGAGAGTGTGTGTGTGTATCCATTGCCACAGTGCAATAGAAAGGACTGCTATGCTGGGACCACAAACAAAACTGGAAATCTGGATAATTAATTGCACTTGCAGTCAGTGCAAGCTGGAGCTATTTGTCATCTTTGAAAAACACACTTTGCATGTTTAGGCATGTCCGGTGCTCAGCGGTACATCACAGCATCCACTGTGCACCTAGTGGTTTGGCAAATTGTGAAGTATATCACGTTGCTATACAGAAAAGCTGATCGTGAGCAGAAATGATTGTATTTTTTCGAGGCACATTAAAGGCTCCTTCTTTAGTCCCAAGGGCAGATTTAACATGTGTAATAGTCTTTTCATGACTGCCTGTTGAGGTCTTTTTAAAATGGGTCGTTCACTGACAGCAGTTTTAAATGGCTTTGTTCTATCTCAAAAATTGTATTGTTTTCATTAAGATTTATTTTTTAGGTTTTCCTCTTGACCTTCTTGCATTCAGTGATGTTCCTCTGAGAGCTATCCTGATGTTTCCCAAAATGGAAATATGTTTCAATCCCTGTGGGAAATCTTGAATATCAATTCATCAGTGTGAAAATAAGTTCATAAGACTCCAGCAGCATTAACTTCGTAGTGCTGAGGCTAATGATTTTTCTCCTCAAAGAGCCCAAGAAAAGAGAGCAGTTTTTTCATCTTTTTATAGGTATAGAGCTAAAGCACAGATTGCCTGAATTGTCCAAGGTGATGCAAAAAGTTTGCAGCAGAGCTGGGAAGAGAACCTTTTATCTCTGGAACACATAAAAGATTCCTTTTTCCAAAACAACATTTTGCCTTGCCTAGGCATTTTTTTATGGCGTTGCTTCATAGTGCTTTCATAAATCAGCTAATCTTTAACAAATAAGATCACGTATGGATTTTTTGCAAGTGGCTGATTTTTTTCACTATTAAAAATCAAGTCAAGCTTATGGTATTTAAAAGACAAGGCATCAAATTCAATTTTACTAGAGAAAGTAATGAGTAAGAAACTTTCTGTCTGCACCTCAACCACAAAATAATGGGGAATGTTTTATAAATCAGAAAATAGAAAAGGAAGAATTTTAGGGAAAAGGATGATAGAGACTTGTACTGTGTAAGGGAATATTAGCTGTATTTGCAGGTGGGATTTTCCTTAAAATGAGGCAGTGGTATTTCCATCAGATTTAAGAGCAGTTATCATGAGAGAGATAATACTTTGCAACTGTGAAAATGATAATATACTGACAACAGAAGGTGACTTTGCACCCTACTGAAAATCTAAATCAGCCCTTCTAGATGTCAAAACATGATTGTTCACTTTTAATGAAGGGAACAAACCAGTTATTAATATTCTAATGTCTAGGAGTTGGGTTATTTGGAGGGTGCTCAGGAAAGAGTAGTTTTAAAAAAAGTGAATGCTCACTTTGCAAATGGAGGCATACCTAATACACTGCGCAGGGACAATGGACACACTACTTTTGTGGTGAAAGATGTCTTCCACGTGTACTGTGAAGTCATGGAAAGGCAGAGGTGACATCTGGGATAACTGAAAGAATAATGGAGAACTGAGAACAAGGATGTTGCCTGAACAGGATACCTGCCTATCAATATCACATTATTTTTCTAATATAGCTGGCCAGAGGCATCAAACAGCTCTTGGAACTTGAGATACGTCTTTGACTGCCAGGTAGCATCAGAAATAAGGCACCACGAGGAGCCAGGCTGAGCAATCAGCCTGCTGTAACCCAACAGCCAAGGACCTGAGGTCACCATCAGGGAGCAGCAGGAGCGGGGCTGCTGCCTCCAGGCAGGCAAGCTGGGAGCTGAGGTCAGGCTGTGCTGGGATGCAGAGCCTGAATGCAGCAGGCAGAGCTGGCACCAGACACGGCGAAGTGATGAACCAGGTCCAGGGTCCAATCAGAGAGCCCAGTCGGGAGGCAGGACAAGGGACAGGACTGGTGACAAGGCTCCAATACGGCTCCCAGACCACCTAGGAACCAGGGCCAAAATTAGGGCTGCAGACCAGCTATGGTGTATATATGAGGGATCCATCCAGGAGGTGGAGCTGGATGTAAGGCTGTGCCTACAGCAGTGCTCAGGCGGGGACTGAAGTCCCAGCCCTGAGCTCAGCTTGAGCCCATGGGCAGGGTGTGAGTGGAGGCCCCAGCTGAGGCTGGTCAGGGTCATTTAAGGCCATTCAAGGCCTGTTGGTGCACTCATGGCTCTGCCAGTCACTATGGGCAGGTTGTCCTGGTGGATTCAAGAATGCAAAATGGCAAAAAGCTGTATTCTAGTGTGTAGGTTGTATCTGGTAGCTGCAGATTAAGGATAGCAATGAAAAGAAAACCAGCACAGCAGAGGAATAGTACAAAACCATGGGGATCTCAGGCCTAGGTCTAGAAAGGGTCCTGGTCATCATTAGAAATGGTCCAAGAGAGTGAGAAGAGAGAAAGGTGTTAGAGGAACACGAAAACTCACAAACTGTCCCTTGCCAAAGTGAAGGCAACAGCAAGGCTGAAGGATACTGCTCTCCCACCAACAGTCAAAATTCCTGGTAAGAGCCTGTTGTGAAGACCAGCATGCTTCAAGAAGTAAGAGGCTTACTTTATCAGAACAGGGAGATAACCTTTTTTTTTTTCTGTTTTAGGTTTAGATTTTTAGGAATACAGCTCTATAAACAACTTTGAGTTGTTCACCTGATTCCTTGTTTGTCATTGAACAAATCACTTAGGCTTCCTATCCTTCAGCTTTTCACATATGGAAAAAAAAAGAGGCATAACACTTGCTACCCTGCAGTCTGAACCACTGTAAGATAAAAGCCATGTGTTTGAAATTTTAAGAAAAAAGTTTCCATCAAGTTTTCTTTTATGATACACTTACTAAAATCAAAAGATACATCACTAAATAATGAATTCCTGAAATTCTATGAAACAATATGGCTTAACAACCAAATAAAGCAGATAAAATTGACATAACAGCATGGAGAATCAATATTTATTAATTCATGTTTCTCGTCTCTTTCTACCTTTCATCTTTTATATCCTTAAGTTGTATCCGCCTGCTTTGTGAAACACTGCCAGGTTTCATCAGCACCAGTTTGCTTTCCATTTTATTTTATTTTTATATTTCTATTCTTCTTAAGACATGTAAAATGAGATTACTCGTATGCTTTGAGTTACTTCAGGACAGACTGTTTTGTTGGAAGAGATTAAAAAGGACTTTCCCTTCATTTGTAAGTGAAGTGTTGGCTCCAGAAAGAGCCAAGAGAGTTTAAATGGGACATTAGCAGTGTGTGAGTTTAGGACTGGTCTTTCACTTAAGCTTAGTTTTTGTTTGCCCAAGAATGTGCTTAATCAACACATTATTGTGGTTAATACTTCACCATTAAGGATAATTCCTTACACTAGGAATTCTGCTGAGTGCAGCACCAAGTGAAATGTTGACACAAATATCATAGTCATTGACTTATTAATGACTTCATGTGACATTTATGTAGTGTGTTACCTTTGTGCTTTCATTTACTGAAGTGCCAAACTGAGGTCATAAAAGCTCATGCTACTAAAATTATATTGTTAGATATTTGGTTATTTTTCCTCAATTTAATTTTAAACTGTATTCTGCATGAATATACTTGTTGGTAGACATGTTATGAGGAATACAAAGTTATGATGAGAATACTCAATATGCATTTTTTTTGCTTTTGAGATGTAGATTGTAAATATACTTTCCAGACTTTGCTAAGCATCAGGTTCAGAGAATAAAGGGAGAAGAAATAGGAACTGAATTCTCCTATAGGAATAGGAAAAATGCAAATTTAGGCATTTTAAAATGGGAAATATGGAGCTATGTTGTGATCAGGTGCAAAATTACTTTAATGGAGGAAGAGAATGTATAGCTTCTGCTGCTGCTGTATGATGGTTTTTCATACCTGTGATTTGCATTGTGGTAAAGTTTGAAAGCTACAATTAGAGATCTTTATTGTTCCTGGCAAATTTGGATACAAAGTTTGAATTTCAGTGCAATGTCTGTGAGTAGAATTTTGAACTTTCATGAGATTTTATTGTTTGAACTTGCTGTTCTCACGCATGGATACATTTAATAGTTTTACACTGGCAAAATGACAGGATTTTTTTCCTCCATCTCTGAAAGCTAATTCTCATTTCAGATATGTATGCTTAAAATAAAGTTATTGGGGATTCTTTGCTGATCTTTTGCCAGAGGTGAAACTTTCTGTTTTGTTTAGCTTTGTTGAGTAGCCTGACTGTTAACTGTGGCTTCTGAAAAAAACAAACAACCCCCAAAAAACCACCAAACAAAAAACCCCAGCCAAGCCAAACCCAACAACCAGATTCTGTATGGAATATTTGCTTTTCTACTTGACATCTTTACTTTGCATCTCCATGAAATTTTCACTTGATATCTTTCCCCATCTGTATGCTTTGCAGGGATTTGTCTCAGCCAATGTATTTTAAAACAAAGGCTTGGAAGTTTGGGCTCTATTGCGTGGACTAAGGTGTAAATAAATTAATGGTGACCTGCATCTCTATATTTTAAGTGCCTTGGCGGACTTGAATGGGAAGGTGTTATGAGTTCCCTCCCTCTGAACATAACGGCCCTGCAAGGTATCTCCAGTGGGATACCTAAAGCTCTAGGGATTTTTTCGACTCTTTAGGTATCTTAATTCCCCATATATCAAATACCAATGATGACTGTCTTCTAGTGTTCAGGGGGTTATAAGAATGTTTGAGGAATCCTTCCCCTCTAGAAAGGTGTCTGTGCTATGACACTGTTAAGCCTCAACTTGGTAATCTTTTGCCTGAACACCTAGGCTGGGAAGATCCATCTATTTTAACTTTAGTTGGATATTTAAGCCGATGCATCTATTTAATGGAAAAAAAAAAAGAGCTTGTTTAATCCCATCCTAAGGTCAGTTTTTAACAGTTACTCTGTACAGCGGCTTTTTAGAGGTAATGGTAAATTGAAGCTCACCGATTAACTCAGCCTAGATACCTATTCTTGAAATAGCAAAAGTTAGATGAAAATGCCAGTTTGCACTTGCTTGAATTAGATTAATTTGCTTAAGTGCATTAATTAAGACTCATTGTTCTAACTATCTTTCATTTCTGCTTATTTCTTCTTACCCTGAAAAATTTAACATGCATTCTTTCTTTTCTTCTCTTTTCCAGCACTGTGCGGAGGAGAGGAGAGTTTCTTGTGTGCCAGTGGGATCTGCATCCCAGGGAAACTGCAGTGTAATGGCTACAATGACTGTGATGATTGGAGTGATGAGTTCCATTGCAGTAAGTTCCTTAAACCTTGCAGTGTTCCACTGAAGCACTGAATCCATTCAGGGAAACCTAAAAACTAAAGAAGGCTATTGGTACAGAATAGGAGCTTTGCATAGTATTTGCATATGTTGACATTTGGACTCTATCAGTTGCCAATGAACGTGTTTACCTTTGCTCTGGACACAGCATGTGTTTTTGATCTATCAAATTTTATGCCTGGAAGCAGATTCTAAGATTTCTGCAAGGAACCATGTGGAAATTCGTAATATTTTAGGCCTTTTTTTTTTTAAATGGATCAATAACATGCATCAGAAGAGCACTTCCACAACATCCTTCTCTCTAAATTGGAGGGATATGGATTTGATGGAAGGACTGTTCGGTGGATGAAGAATTGGTTGGATGGTCACATCCAGAGGGTAGTGGTCGATGGCTCAATGTCCAGATGAGATCGGTGACGAGTCGTGTCCCGCAGGGGTCCGTATTGGGACCAATACTGTTTAATATCTTCATCAATGACATAGACAGTGGGATCGAGTGCAGACGACACCAAGCTGAGTGGTGCAGTCCACACGCCTGAGAGATGGGATGCCATCCAGAGGGACCTG
Source organism: Calonectris borealis (assembly GCF_964195595.1). Lineage (NCBI taxonomy): Eukaryota > Metazoa > Chordata > Aves > Procellariiformes > Procellariidae > Calonectris > Calonectris borealis. Next base: position 29,756,669 of record NC_134315.1, on the reverse strand, counting down.
GACAAGCTCGAGAAGTGGGCCTGTGTGAACCTCATGAGGTTCAACAAGGCCAAGTGCAAGGTCCTGCACCTGGGTTGGGACAACCTCCGGTATCAATACAGGCTGGGGGATGAAGGGATTGAGAGCAGCCCTGCCGAGAAGGACTTGGGGGTACTGGTGGATGAAAAGCTGGACATGAGCCGACAATGTGCGCTCACAGCCTAGAAGGCCAACCATATCCCGGTCTGCATCAAAAGAAGTGTGGCCAGCAGGTCGAGGGAGGTGATTCTTTCCCTCTACTGTGCTCTGGTGAGACCCCTCCTGGAATACTGTGTCCAGCTCTGGAGCCCTCATACAGGAAAGACATGGACTCGTTGGAGTGTGTCCAGAGGAGGGCCACAAAAACGATGAGGAAGATGGAACGCTTCTCCTATGAAGAAAGGCTGAGAGAGTTGGGGTTATTCAGCCTGGAGAAGAGAAGGCTCCGGGGAGACGTTGTTGCGGCCTTTCAACACTTAAAGGGGGCTTATAAAAAAGATGGGGACAAACTTTTTAGTAGGGCCTGTTGCGACAGGACAAGGGGGAATGGTTTTAAACAAAAAGAGGGTAGGTTTAGACTAGATATAAGGAAGAAATTTTTTACAATGAGGGTGGTGAAACACTGGAACAGGTTGCCCAGAGAGGTGGTAGATGCCCCATCCCTGGCAACATCCAAGGTCAGGCTGGACGGGGCTCTGAGCAACCTGATCTAGTTGAAGATGTTCCTGCCCATGGCAGCGGGGTTGGACTAGATGATCTTTAAAGGTCCCTTCCAATCCAAACTGTTCTGTGATTCTATGATTCTGATTTCACAGGTGTGTTCCCCTGTTGGCCCCTATTACCTCAGAAGGCCCTGGCTCATCTCCGTAAGACTTCGTGTGCTCTGGTGTACCCAGCACGTCTCAGAGCAAGAGGCTGAGGGCCCTCGCTAGCACCCCATCCCTCTAACCTTGGTGTGTCGTCCCACAGCTTGTCATGGGCAAGCCTGATATTATCCCCCTCCCCCTTCAAGTCTAGTTTAAAGCTCTGTCAATGAGCCCTGCTAGCTTGTGAGCAAAGACCCTCTTCCCCCTTTGAGAAAGGTGAATCCCATCTGACGCCAGAAGGCCTGGTGCTGTGTAGACTATCCAATTATCAAAAAACCCAAAATTGTGCTGGTGACACGAGCCACGGAGCCGTATTAATAGACTGGGTCCGTCTGTTTTTTCCAATGTCGCTGCCTGCAACTGGAAGGGTAGAGGAAAAAATTACTTGTGCTCCAGATTCCCTGGAGGGGAATTCCCAACTGTTCCAAGGCCCTGAAGTCTCTTTTGATTGCCCTTGGACTACACGTTGCGGCTTCATCACCACCCACATGGAAGACCAATAATGGGTAATAATCTGAGGGTCGTACCAGGCTAGGAAGTTTCCTAGTGATATCCTTAACCTGGGCCCCAGGGAGGCAGCAGACTTCCTTAAGAGGAGGGTCTGACCGGCATATTGGACCCTCTGTTCTCCTCAGAAGGTCACCTACAACTATAACCTGTCTTTCCTGCACCTGGGAAGGAACAACCTCATGCACCAGTATATGCTGGTGGGCGCCCAGCTGGAAAGCAGCTTGGCAGAAAAAGACCTGGGGGTCCTGGTGGACACCAAGTTGAAGATGAGCTTGTCCCATCATTAACAAGATTTAAGTTGAGCCTTTTACAAATGGCAGCTGCAAAATGCCCATCTTATTCTGATGGAAGTAACTAGCTACCCTATACTATATATTATTGCCAATATCTTGAAGAAAATGTATGTTAAGACTGTTAGATTTTCATCAAGTGAATCTTATTTCCTTGCAAGGAAGTTTGTATTCTTTTTGTTTACCTTGCCTGAGAGCTTCCATACCCTAAAGGACACTGCTGCAGCTACAGAGGTATGAATGTAAACAGGAATAGGGGTATGGATGGAAATTAAACAGTAAACTTATCCAGACAGAACAACATAGAAGAAGACAGCTTTGTTTGAGGAGCAATGGAAGCATAGAAACTGTCAGTTACAAACTGTTCAATAAAAATAAAGATTGCCAGAGCACCTCATGTGGTTGCATACTCAAAACAAGTAGTGTTTAGAATTTTACTCTCAGCTGGCTATTGTTCTACTTACATGAAATAGAACTTAAATATTTTCATTTAGTTTGGGGTCTTTGGTATTTACTTTTCAGGCTTTTTGTTCTTTTAAAGCTAAATTAACTGTTGACTACAAAGCTCATGGCTCAGCCATATTATTTTACTTTATGTCCTGAAGCATTGTCCTTTGCGCTGTGCTATAAATTCTGTTTGGACTTTCTAAGATGATGTGAAACTTGTAGAAAGCGCGAATACTTCTGTGGGGGAAGGTCTGGAGTGATTCATGTTCAAGGTCTAGAGTTGAGGTTAGTAGAGCCTTGAGAAGCTTAAAGTTAGAGCACTCATCTAGGAGGCGGAACATTTGGCTGACATTGATCTGGAGGGATAGAAACCTCACTGCATCTTCTGGGAGAGTGCTGCACCTTTCAGTGCATAGTGTACTTAGAAGGACACCCTTCTTTCAAAGTGGGACCACTGTGCAATCATGAACACAGGAGTCGCACACCAAGAGGAGAGAAGCAAGCGGTAGCACGATTCTGCAGTTTAGTGGTTGAGCACCTCAGCTGAGGGGAGAGTCTTGTGTTCCAGTCCCTTCTCTTGGAACTCTCTGTATGTTGTCTGAGAAAGAGCTCATTTAAAATGCCCATATATCCCAGTAAGAAAGGGCACAAAGAACTTCCTTGGTTCCAGTGGCATAGCTTCAACAGGAAGGAGGGATTGTCCACCCAGCTGTTCTATATCCTGGCATTCTCCCTGGAAAAGCCAGATGTGAAGGAAAAGCCTAGAGGAAGACAGTGAAACTAGGTCACCCACTTCACAACTGTGTGTTTGTAATCAAAAGTTATTACTAATGAGACCAGACACCACCAACCCTATTTTCTCTTCTCCCCCCTTTCCTAACTACAATGTAGATTCCATGTTTTTATCAAACCTGATATTATTCAAGCATTTTGGATATTCTCAGAGAAGATTTATCAGGGCTTTACTGAAGGCCTCAGCTGTGGAAAGAAAGGCTAAACCCACTTAGGGCTGACAGTGCTAAGAATTGCTTGATGAGATGGCATCAGGCCAAATTCCGATCTCAAAACTGCGTAAAGCATAAAGCTCATTTGAAACCATTGTAAGATCAAAGGCAGGCTCAAAAGCAGAGTTTGGAGATCTTGATTTTGCTGTTAGAAGCTTCAGCTCCACCTAATAGCCACATCAGGTGCTCGAGACTGCCTAGTGATCTAGCTGATGAAACGGACAACATTTCTTGAGAGCTTTATGTGTATAAATTAATTAAACATTTTGGTCCATGTGTGTAACCAGAGCACTTTCTCCTCGTGGTATTGATAAAAAAAGCAATTGGTAGGAACAGAATAAATAAGAATTGCTTTTGATTTTTCTTGTTCTTCCATATTACATTGTAATAAACTGGTACACATTGAGTATTAATGCAGACCTGTAAATTGTAGGGTATCTTTAGCTAATCTTGTTTTAGTCAATACATTGCAGTGTTCATAGTTTATATGAATGTTCCAATGTCATGTTAACATTTTACAAAAATTTGTTCTGTAGACTGCAGTGATGAGGTATTTCGTTGCAACACGGGAAAATGCCTAAATTATACCTTTGTTTGTGATGGATATGATGACTGTGGAGACCTTAGCGATGAACAAAACTGTGGTAAATTAAAGTTTTATGCTTTTCTAAAGTCTTTAAGATAGCAGTATTGCCTAAGTCAGCAATCTTTTTCCTTAAACTACTAAAAAAGTAATATACCCTGCTGTTATTCTTTTTGAGCAAAGTAAAAACAGCTCACAAATTCTATATGCAATTTGAAAAGGTTTAAAGGAGAGTTCTGGGTTAATCCAAATTTTGAAGGTAGTTGTATTTTGAAGAAATATTCTGATTTGCAATTTGTTTTAAACTAATTCAAGATGTTGTAGTTGCGTTCTTGCTAACTTGGCTGAATTTAACTGAGATTAAAGCAAACCATAAGAGGCTACACACTGGTGATGCCAGCTGTTTTATAGCTGAACTGTTTTTACACAAGCTTCATAGTGAACTTGTATGTTTTGATGATCAAATTCTGTTTCTTTCAAATTCTGTTTTCAATCAACTTTGTATGTTCTGCCTCCTTATATTTGTCTTTCTACCTACACCTAACTTTCATAGGAAAAAAAAAGAAGTTTCGCCATAAAAAAGAATAATCTTCACATGTAAATATTGGAAAACTTTGAAAAACATATTTTTTCTAACTTTTGCTCCTGGTACTCCACCTGAGAAAAATTAAGGGCTCTAAAATAATTCTTTAAAAGTTAAAATATTATTTCTCACTTTTTAAATTTTGCTTTTCTAAGGAAAAGCACAGAGAATTTAAAAACTAAAAATCAAGACACAATTTTTTCTGAGATTGGTTTTATATTTTTTCTCCAAATTAAACATACTCTAAGATCTTTCACTACTTTTTGTTTGGTTTGGTTGTTTCATGTTTTTTTTTCATAAACTGTCTTTGATTAAATTAATCTAAACATTAATCTGACTCTTACTGCTCCTATCTTGAGATAGTTTTTTCTATATAAAATTTAAGATCTAACTTTTTGTACAGGCTATGAATGGGTTTCATAGCAGATTTGGCAGACTGGACTGTGTCTACACTCGCTATTTATTTTGGTGTAAAGTCAGGCTACACAGCAGAATGCTTTTCTTTATTTGTGGAAGCATTCGGGTAGAAAAAAGTAAGATGAAGATTGGAATAGTTTCTTTGTAGATAATTCGTATGGAAAATTCTGAGTATATGCAAAAAACAGTTTCTGATTAAATGCCAAATATGGCAGTTGAGGAACTTTTTTTTTTTTACTTCTTAGTAAAAAGATAAATGTAGGCAATGATTTTCTCTGATGGCAACTGAAAATGTTGGCTAACTGAAAATCATTCCATGAGAAGGGAAGCCAGATGATCTTTTACTCTGCTTAACAAATCTTAGAAACTTGTTTATTTGCAAATGGAAACAACTGTGCACTTGAGAGAAGGAATGAGTGCATCACTATCTGTATAGGCAGTAGAATTCAGAACATATGTAACTACCATCTGCAAAAAAATCTGCAGGTATAGAAAATCTCTTATTGTAACTTACTAATGCAAAATGGCTCATTAATAAGAATGATTAGCTTATAGGCATAGAATAATTGATCAATAATATAAATTATACAAATGGTAACTTATCCTTTTTTTGGTCCTCAAATTTGCATTTTTTTTAGATTGTAATCCAGTGACACATCATCAGTGTGGAGATGGGAGATGTATAACAGCTGATTGGGTATGTGATGGTGACCATGACTGTATAGACAAATCAGATGAAATCAATTGCTGTAAGTTCCCTTAATCTCTAAATTAGTTTTTTCTTTCTTTAAAAATAAAAAACAAATGTAAGATAAGTAGTATACTTACTTATTATTTGTAAGGCAAAACTATAAGCTTATTTGATTTCAGAAGTTCACACTTGACAAATGTCCCTTCTGGTAGACAGCTACAGCAAATTAAACGTTTGTTGCCACTGTTGAGAAGTACCAGCATTGCCTTGTGTTTCAGCTTCTTGTTAATTACAGAATTAGTTTTTTGTTAATTGTAATGTTTCGATTAAAGAGTAATGAATAAATGTATATAATCTCTTAAACTGTAGGCTTTCTGAGTTTGTGACAGCTTTCTGCTGTGTCTGTATGTGACCTATCACACCTTGTTAGAATTTGGACTTATGTCCGCTCCAGTGATGATGGTGTATACCTGCCAAACAACTATACTAGAACATTGCTGAGGTTGCAAAATCAAATCTTGGGGAACTAGCACATGTTTTAATGTGATTAAGGTTCTCCTAAGACATGTGCTTATGCTGCTTTGATTCTTGCTGCCATTCAGTGCTTGTCCTTGCAACCACTATCCTACAATTTTCCCTGAAATCTAAGAACTTAATCTGAATAAAGAAATGTAAGTAAGTGGGCAAAGAAAAGGTGAGTAAAAATGATGGTTTTTTTTCTTTGAAAAGCTGAACCTTCATCTCAGCCTGTTGCTAATACCTGACATACATAGTTTCAGTCCCAGTAGTTAAAGATCAGCACAGCTGTAGGCTATTGAAAACATAGGCTACATATAATGAAAAATGTCTAGTGCTAAGCAGTGTTATCAGCTCCTCCTAAAATACCTTCAAGATGATGTTCAAAAATAATTAACCTAAGTTGATCAGAATATCATCTTTTTTTTCTCTCTAGCATGTCATAGTCAGGGTCTGGTGGAGTGCAGAAATGGGCAGTGCATTCCTAGTGCATTCCAGTGTGATGGAGATAATGACTGTAAAGATGGAAGTGATGAAGAAAACTGCAGTGAAAGTAAGGATATCCCTTGTTTTACTTTTCTTACTGAACCTACCATTGACTGCTTTGTTCTGAAGTGCCTTTAGCTAAAGTTGTCTGACAAATTTACTTTCTTTGCCTTTCAAATAACACTTGCTAAGGCTGGTTGGTGTCTGCTTTCACACAGGAAGTTGTAAGCAGAGTTTTATTAGTCCTTAAAATACAAAAAGTTAAAGAAATGGAGGTGATATTTAGCATAGTGTTTCATTATCTGACATGATCAACTGTTACTTGAAATAAATTAATACATATTCACCTTGTCTGTAGCAATTAGAAGCTACTATCACAGGAATAGGTGTTGTTTGAGGAGGAATTTTCTCATGAAAATCCTTTTTTCATCAGAACTTGGGAGTCAGAGAAAGGATGTTTTCATAAGTAAACTAATGATTTAGTGTGACTAAAGGAAAATATATGAGAATGTAAGTTTTCACAGCTACTTAATAGCTGTCTCATGCTGGATTGTATGAAAGAAAAGGAAACCAGGCAGTTTCTTGAGCCCTGGAAGGAACATGGTTTCCCAAAGACTTGTGTCTTGTGGTACGTTTTGACACTCAGAAAGATATGTTGTCATATTGCGATGGTTTCAGCATTTGAAGCTATCTTTCACATGTAATTCTCTTGTTTCTGGTAAGGTATAGGTTTAGATTGCAGCCTTTCCTTCAATGAGAGAATTATTAATGTCTTTCTCTTACGAATCTTTTTTTAAGAAATTAAAGGAATTCACTTTATTTAGAAAACTCTAGTGCTGTCAGATGTAGTGGCAATAGGACAACCTATTCAAAAGTTATTGGAGTATAACAGACCTGTTGTCATAAGATAAATACACAGCGTCATTATATAAGCCTCATTTCTTTAGGAAACCAGTTTAGAAGAAATCCTTTCATAAGCACGTCTACTCAGTCCCTTCTGTTCATATTAAGTTCTCCGGATGTTCCTACTCCAATTTAAACATCTCCATTCCAAAAAATAACCGAGAAGTTAAAACACAGAAATTACCATTATTCTTCTTTGCAATTAATGTCGATGTTGCAAAAAAGTCTTGCAAGAAATTTCTTCCAGTTCTGACTGTGGCAATCTAAAAACCAAGGACCAAGTTTTGTTCTTAGTTCTGACGGTGCAATCTCACAAAATGCTCAGTTTTTATTCTTCATCTTCCTGATGTCCAACCTCAGTCTTATTCTATGAATTCCATGATCCTCTGTTTCTCTTGCTGATAATGAAACTATAATTTTTAATATAAAAGAGATGAGGCAGGAGAATGGGATAAATTGAAAAGTACAAATCTAGTTAGAGCATTCTATAAGCAACCATTGCAACTTTTAAAATTCACCCAACTTAAGCCTCTTAAATTTGTTTATCACTAGTAAAAGAGAATTTCACTGAAAACATTGATGCATGATCTGGGCTAGAAGTCAGTGAGGTGTTTTGTTTTCACTGCTTTTTGCCTCTGTGGAGGTTGAAGAAACAGTTAAAAATCTGTTTTTGGTAAGATGAACAGATACAGATTCAAGGATACTAAATGCAGGAGTAGGATGGGGTGGTAATTATGTAGTCAATGATCTCACAGATCACACTAAAAGATTTTTCCGCTTAGCATTAAACTGCAAAGCTTTTAAATATGAAAGTTTTCCTTGTTCTTATTATTCATTCTTAAATGTGCAAAAAACTCTGTCTAATATTTTGCAAATTGTATAGAGCAAAATTCTTCCTTTATTCTTCCTGTCCGTCCTAAATTTGCATGAGAATATGTAGGCACAATTTGGACTTCATTTGGATTATTCCTCTTTAGTTCCTTGCAAAGCCCATGTAAAAGCAAGGTAGAATTCTTGTTTGTAACTTTCTTTTGTATTTCTTATGTATGTTGTTGATTTCAGCAACTACAGAAAATGTAATAGGACATACACTTAATTCAAAGACTTCTCTGCTCTACAAATCAAATGATTTGGATATGCCTAGCAGAGGCAGTGGAGTTAGGACTGAAGTGATCTGGAATATTGGTTTTGTTACAAACACTGTAAATATGTCAAATCAGCATAGAAATTTGAGGTCAAGATGTATTGACTTGCCACTTGTCTGTATAAGGATACAGGGATTGTGTAATAGTACAAGTATATACATATAGCGATTACAAATGACTATTGCTTCATCTATATCCGAATGAGAAAAATGCTCTCCTTCGCTACGTACTTTAAGGAAATTTAAGGTATGGCATCTATTAACATTACTGCTGTCATTCATTTTGTGACAATAGAAATCTAATATAGATGTACTCACAGCTGGTTCTGTGATCCCTTCAAAAGACAGGGTAGAGTGTGTTTATAGAAATTCAGCATTGACTGTGCTAGGATCAAAAGAATCTACACTGTAGCACAGGGATTTTTAAAGAGTAGAGAAACTCTTCCACGGTGGGATAAGGGGTTGGAGCAAACTTCAAAAATGGATTTTAATGTAAAGATTTGTGATAACTTTAGAAGTCAAAAGGTTTTCCCCACCTCTCAAGTTCCATTTTGCAAACAGATGCACCTGTAAAATAAGACAGTCAATTGCTACAGCAAAAGAAAGTACCTCCACTGCTTCAATATATAACATGTATGAAGGGGAGTAAATCCACATAATTATGAATAGATATGACTACACCATCAGTTCTTTGGGACAAGGTTGTTGTCAAGGTCACTGAAACAAGATGTTTCTTCAGCATCTTCTGTATGCCCAAAATAAGGATGCCATGACTGAATGATTAATGTTCGTGGACAGTAGTGCAATACAAACACTAAGCAATAGTTGCAATAAACCATTTTAAACAGGATGAGATGATAAAATCCAAACTGTTCAGTCTCTGTGTACAGAATAGTAAATTAAATTACTGATTTTGCAAAAGTCATATGGAAGAGAGAATTTAATGGTTTGGAAAGGAGCTATCACCACTGTGAGACAGAAAGAAGTCCAGGGATTTGTCAGAGAAACTAACTACCCACGTAATGTGCTCAGAAACTTTTTGATGAAGTGCTGGTTTTAGTTATTCTGAATTCCATCTTTAGGACCATAGCCTCTTTGGATTTCTTTTTGTTGTTGGTGGTGTTTTTTTAGCCAGCCAAAGAAGGACAATAAAGCTTCAGCTCTGATGGCCTTTCTTCAGGACGGTTTTTATTGTCCACCAAAACAATCATAAAATGAGAAGCAGATCAACTGAATGGCACTGAAGAATAATTCCCAGAGGGTATTCTCTTTCAGCTAGGACCTATTGTTCCCTTTAAAATCTGATTTACATCACTTTTCATACTCTGCCAGAGGATCATGGTAAATGGCTTTTAGAGATCCATACCTCTCATTCAGAAACTGGGATATAAATTCTTATATTAAACATAGGGGTAAAGAAAAGTGACATCTGGACAGTGCTGCGCACTTTTCTTCCTTACAACACTTCCTTACTGTGCTTGAAATGCTGTAGGGTACTTATTCAACTACATAAAAGAAATACTTAATTGTAATGTAAACACTGTTTTTTCTCATCACTACACTCCAGTCATTTTTATAAGTCTGGTAAATAATTAGAACAGTAAATTTCTATTTTCCTCAGGTCAAACCCTCTGTCAGGAGGGAGACCAGAGATGTACTTCCTGTCCTGATCCCTGTGGAACTTCTCTCTGTGAGATGAGAAACAGCCAGACAAACTGCAGTAAGTAGGTCTCATGCTTCATACTGTCACCATTTTAGAGTGTTTTAGAGTATAATGAGGATGCAGGGTAGGACGCAGTAAGTAATACTTTAATTTGCTATCATCTAATGCATATGTATAATGATTAAGTATTGAAAAGGGCAAAGGTGAAACAAAAGTTTCATCATAACTCTTGATTATTGATGTACTAAGGGTTAGTCATAACATTTGACATTGAGATGTTTTCCCTTCTGTGAATTTTTGATACATTCTTAATGGGTGCTTACAGTTGCACTTTTTCTTAACACATAATGTCATTCAGTGTTTACGTAAAGTTTACACAACATAGTGTAAGTGTAAAGCAGAAGCTACTGGTTTATTTTCAAAATATAAGAAAACATGGTACTGTGTTTAGTAGTCTGGAGAACTTTTAGCCCTTTTATGAAGGAATAATTTTGATATTCAAACTGGCAAAACTAGTTATTCTTCTGACCAATGCATATTGTAGAGGATCAGGGTCTTCAACACTGTGTATCTTCATTTCTATGTCCTGTACTATACCACTCCATGCAAGCCTCCCCTACCCACTGTACACTTGCTTCTGAGTAGCTCTTTCTCACTTGTGCAATGCAGCACTGTGAACAGATACTCAAAAGAAGTATACTTGGCTAGGTTCTGAAACTGGGGCAGAACTGTATTCAGAATTATTCAGCATTAGTTAAAACCTGGTGATGTGTTAATACAGTCATATCAATTCAGGTCACCTCGGCCCATGGGCAGGCTTGCCTTCACTTACATATGAATGTGTAGACATATCCTATAATTGCTTTGTGCTGAGCAGTTACCTCTGCAAGGTATGGTTTGGTGCTATATGGTAGCTTGTTTGGATAATGTTATTCCATTGGAATGGATATGGGAAGGTCAGCTAGTCCAAACTCCACAGTTTCTCTGAAGTTGTGACTGTCACCTACAAGTGTTTGTTTAAGACAGGCACCATTCATGCTGGGGTCTTTAGATGCTGCTAAAGTAAAGATGTAAGATACTTGGGCATATATGCTTTACATGTGCTTCTATCAATGCTTCTCCTAACTTTTTGAAAAGGGACAATGATAAGTACCATGTTTAGCATTAGAAGGAAGTTAGTTCACACCTTTGGTCAACTAGTCCAAACTCCTGATCAAAGCAGTGCCAATTAAGTCATGTGGCCCATGTCCTTGTGCAGCTGAGTTTTGAATACCTCCAAGGAATACCTCCACAGTCTTTCTGGGAGACGTGTTCCAGGTCTCATGGTAAAAACCTTTTTTCCATATATATAACTGGAATTCTCTGTGTTACCACTTGTGTCTTTTGCCTCTCGTTCTATCCCTGCGCACTTCTAAGAGTCTGGCTCCATCTGCTTTACACCTTCCCATTAGGTAATTGTTAACAGCAATAAGATCTCCCCTTAGCCTTCCTTTTTGATGGCTGAACAAACCCTCTTTTCCCAACTTTTACCTGTAGATCATGTAACCCAGTCCTCTAACCTGCTTGATGGCCCTCCACTGACATCATTCCAGTATGTAGATGTCTTTCATGAATGGGGAGAGCCAAAAAACAGGACACAATACTGCAGATATGCACCAGTGCTGAATAAAAGGGAATGACAGCAGACATTGTCAGAGACAGCAATCAGATTAATCAGGCATGATTTTCCCATGATAAATCCATGCTGGCTGTTCCCAGTCACCTTTTTTTCTTCATGTGTGGCCATGTCATCGAGAAGGAACTGGTCCATAATCTTCCTGGGGACTGAGGATAGACTGATTGGACTGTAGTCCCCTGGATCCTCCTTGCCTTTTCTAAAGATGGATGTGATGTTTGCCTTTTTCCAGTCATCAGGTGCCAGGGTTGCCATGACCTTTTGAAGATGATATAAAACAGCCTTCCAATGACATTCCTTGGTGGAACTGAGGCAGAAAAGACATTGAGTACCTTGGTCTTTTCCATGTCCCTGGTCACTAGTTCCCCTGCCCCAGTGAGCAGCAGATCCACATTTTTCTTACATTTCCTTTTGCTGCCAATGTACTTACAAGAGCCCTTCTTCTTGCCCTTTACATTGCTCAGTAGTTTCAACTCTAGCTGAGCTTTGGCTTTTCTAACTCCATTTTTGTATGCTTGGGAAATGTCCTATATTCTAGAGACACTTCTATGTTCTAGAGTACTTAAGTGCTTTATCCCCTCTTCTGTCTTCTGTATATTTCTTTTTTGTGTTTGAGCTTGGTCAGGATATCCATGTTCAGCCAAGGAGGCCTTATGCCACACTTGCTTGACTTGCTTTGCATTGGAATGGACTCTTCCTGTGCTCTGAGGAGGCCTTTCTTCAAGACCAACTTGCTGTCCTTCAAGTGGATATCAGCATGATTAAAACTCTCACAAGTACCAGGGCCTGCAATCATGAGGCATCTTCCAGCTCTCTGAAGAAGGGTTCATCTACCTCCTCTTTTTGCTAAGGTGGTCTGCAGTAGATGCCTACTATGTACATCACCTATATAGGTCTGTCGTCTAATCCATATCCGTAACCAAACTATTCAGGTGAGAAGGAGCCTTCTAAGGTGATCGGAGTAGTAGGTGTTGGTGTTTTTTACTTGCCTGTTGTGAACCAAACTATCATTCTCCCTCAAGAAATACTTAGAAAGGGTTATGAAATGGGAAGGAAGGTATCCATATAACACAAAACTAATAACAGTCCACTTCATTTTTAAAAAACTTTTAGTAAAATTTAAATTTTTAAAATAATTTAACTTTTTTTTGGTTGAAATCTCAGATATCTTCATTGAATTATCTCAGTCATTTTCTCCTCTGTGTCTTGCAATTCATGGTCAGATATTATCTTCCATCAGATGTTGTCCCTCTCCTGGTGAAAAGGAAGCAATATATCTTGGGATACATACACTCATTAAGGAGAAATCAAACATGAGATATCACAACAGATCTAATTACTTTGGTTGTTGACCGCATCTGCAGTTCCTGCTGAAATCCCTTGGAACTGTAGGTACCTGGCATCTCCAAAGAAAACAGTTCTTCAAGCAATCTTTTCTTGTCTTTGGTGAGATTTGAAGGTCATGTTTTCCTGATGTTTTAAGGTCAGAATACATGAGTATTCATTGAGATATAATTACTGATTTGAATAACTCCACTCTAGCTAGTCACAAGTTTAAATGTGTATGATAAGATTGATTCTCTGTGGGCTGAAGGCTCCTGGGAGTGAAGGATGCTTAGTCCCAGATCTTTCTGTTTGCAGGAGCTTGTGCTTTAGCAGCTTGTGCCTGTAAGAACAGGTGTTACTTCTCAGTTTCTCCATTTGAAGATTCGGCTTTTTTATTTGAGCGTTACTGACATTGCCACAAAACTACGGTTTACCCAGGAATGGGGGGCTTTCAAAACTTAACAGGCGTTACAGTAAACCCCGTTTTATATGTTTAAAACTGTAGCAACTTTACATTTACTCAGGTGAAAAAAAGACAATATTTTGTAATTTTATTTATTTTTAAATACTTAAACTGCTTAGTAAAGAACACATAAAATGTATCTGATATACTGTGACAGGATCAACATTGGACTCACAGCTGATGGCTGTGTAGTCACCAGTCATGTACAAGACAGGTCCTATATTTGGCTGGCAAACAAGGCACCAGCAGCAGCCTTACCCAACAAGTAGGAAAATATGTAAATTCCCACAATAGCCTCTGGTTCTTATATACTCAGGGAGCAGTTGTCTTTTAAGCAAATTACCTTTCATAAACAGCGACTACAGTCCTGTAAAATGCAACAGTCTTTCAAGCAGTGTAACTGCAATTCAGCCTTTCTCGCAATAAGAGAGCTGAAAGTGTACTTTCTTTCTTGGACTCATCTTCCTTGTGGATAAATCAGTATGAGATTTGCTGTGGTCCAAAGCAGTTTGTGGTCCGAAATCTTTTCCTGATCAATGAAGATTTTTGTATCCCATTGCATGTATGGACAGCAATTTTGGAAAACATTCGAGTGGCTAGGACTATGTTACAAGATAGTGAAAAACATTTTTGACATGTGATATTCGAGTTCTAAAACAATGTTCCTATTCCATGTCATGAGAAACCCAAGAGCTTTTTAGTGAAGATGTTTCCTCATCATATTATCGGCAACAGTCCATAATTCTCAACAGGAGTAACACATAATCTGAATTAGACTTCTGAATCATCCCTCTTTCTCCCTTGCTGGTCCAACGAATATTTAATTGTTTATACACAATGGAACAGCAAGAGAATTTGGGAGAGATTTTTCTTGCATAACATCTGGTAGTACTATTGTCTTTTTTCGTGTTCATATTTTGACCAGAGTTATTTCATCTTTAGTAAGAGATGAGAATTCCCGTGGAAAATTTCAGTTTTGACAAAGCAGTATTTCTGGCCCAGATAACTCTTTGGTTGGAAAATTCCAAAGCATAGGCCACATTTTGTAATATTAAATATGATGGATGTTCTCCATGTGTGATAATGTCTGATCAGTTTAGGCTCTGCATTATAATGCAGTTACAACATATTTAGGATAACAGAACAAATATCTGAAAGGAGAGTGTAAAAAAGACAGAGCCAGGCTATTTTGGTGCTCAGCGACAGGACCAGAGGCAAGGGGCACAAACTGGAACACAGGAGGTTCCCTCTGAACATAAGGAAACACTTTTTTTACTGTGAGGGTGACTGAACACAGGTTGCCCAGAGAGATTGTGGAGACTCCCTCCTTGGAGACAGTCAAAAACGGTCTGGGCATGGTTCTGCACAAACTGCTCGAGGTGGCCCTGCTTGAGCAGGGCAGTTGGACCAGATGACCTCCAGAGGTGCCTTCCAACCTCAGCCATTCTATGATTCTGTGACATATGCCATTCACTTCTGTTACTATGTTTGGAACTAATTCCTATATAGTAGGTAGAGCAAGTTAGTAATAAATACATGAAGATATTAAACCCAGGCATAATCTGTTGTTTTTTTTTTTTTGATTTAGGATAAAAGATGTAATGAATTTTATTCCTTGTTCCTCACTCATTAGGTTGTACTTACATATACTATAAATAAGGGAGTGGCAAGATCTCTTAAACTGTGGGACAGACATCATAAGGAAAGATTAACATTTGGGTTACTTAAATTCAGTCAGATGTTCCCCTGGAGTCTATGTTCTGTTTGTTACTCTGCTTGTGAATTGTAGGGAATTGGGTGTGAGAGTCAAAGTTATTCTTCTCAAACCTTCAATGACACTTTTGCACCTAATGTGATAGAAGGTTTCTAAACACAATGTGAAAATTGTAATCATATTGAAAATATGTAAAGAGCTATCCTACAGGGGCATTTCAGTGGACTAGATTTTCTTCTAGAATTCACCTAAACCCCTATAAATGTGAGGCATAACAAAAGAGAGAATGATATATGTGCATTTCTACCCTTCAGTCTTGAATAATGTTATGTTATACAAACACTTAGAACATTGCATGTACTTCTGTGTTCATTTACTTGGGTTTCATCATGAAATATTGATGAACATGTAATATTCTGTACACGTCAAAAAACCACGCTTACTGGGGAAAAATCAAAAGACAAAACGAAGCTGATCTGGGTATCTGGGGCTGAAGTGTGGGAGGACAAGGGAGAGTTCATCATGAAGAAAAGGAAATGGCAGTAACGTGAGGAGGATTGTTGAAATCTTTGAACCTCATATACCCCAGAGCTGGGACTAACTGGTTTGTGACAACAGAAATTGTTCAGTATTGGCAGTATGGAAGGATTTAGCAGAGAGGAAAAGCTGTATATAAAATGAGGTTCGTGATCCTCAGATTAGAGGTAAATAGTAAAAGAGGTTATAACAGGGAATGCCAGTCCAAGAAAGACTGGCTACTTCTGCTGATCAGGTGAATAATTGACTATTGGATCTTCTTTCAACTTCCTCTCAAAGAACCAGCTATAGGATCACACAGTTGCCACACTGTGCTGGCAACTGACACTAGCTGGCAGAGAATATTAATCATGTTAAGATACATTTGCTTCCAGAATAGGCAAATATATGCAGTCTTTTGATAACAGATTACTTTTGAATAGTACACTTTTTCATGGAAAATTTTCTCATATTTCAAAAGTAAATAAAATTAAATAATTTCACATTGGTCTCAGTGCTAAATAAAAAGCTGAATTTCAGTCTGAATTGAAGTGAAATTCTGTCTGTTGTTTTCTGTTGTGGTGAAAAATTGAAAAATAAGTATTTGGGAAGAAATACAAAATCTGTACAATTTTTTAAATCCAAAATACTCGGTCAGTTCAATATGTGTTGTGATAAACCCTCTAAAAGCTGGACGATTTTTGTATATAGCTATAGTCTATGTAATCATATAGACTTCTAGCTGTTGCATTTATTTTGCTCTTATTCTCTTTATTATCAATTATGTCTTATCTGAATTAAATTATTAGCATGTAGACGGGCTCTTACTCCATGTTTGTGCAATACATAACCTAATTGTCCCCATTCTTCCTTCAGATGTTGGTATGCAAAAAATAAAATAAAATAAAATCTAAAAAAAAAAAATCCTGCCTTCTGTTTTCTATACAGAGAAATTGTGCAGTGTCTGTCATTAGAGGTTTTTCAAGACCCGACTGAATAAAGCCTTGAGAAACCTGATCAGTTCTCAGAGCTGACCAAGCTTTGAGCAGGATGTTAGACCAGAGACCTCCTGAGATCCTTTCCAATCCAAAGTATCCTATGATCCCAGTCGTCTTAATTTTGATAATTGCCCTGCCAGTATGAAGTGTGTTATGGTAGCATAGTATACCAGTAGGAAGTGTGTTGCTGTACGGTACAGGAGCACTTGAAAATCATCAGAAACTTGATTTGAAAAGAATAAATCTGTTTTTAAAGAATGGTTTATTGTACCATGTTGAAGTTAAGATGTTATTTGGGAAGTTAATGCATATTGGTAAGGGAATGTAAGTTTCTGAACAGGTTATTAGGTAGGCAGAGGTCAAACCCACATTTCTTTACTGGTATGAATAGGCTCATATGGGGTCTTGAGCTCTGAAACTTGTAGTTTCCTCAGCCTGAGAGGAAATCCCCTGACTGATAAATTTGTTACTCATGTAATTATTTCTTCTGTATTTCATTTAATCTTTTAATCTCATACCATTTGTGTTTCTTTTTTTATTTTCTTTCTGTGAAAGGTCAGTGTGAACCAATTACTCTGGAACTCTGTATGAACTTGCCTTACAACTATACTTATTACCCAAACTACCTGGGCCACAGGACGCAGAAGGAAGCCTCTATCAGCTGGGAATCTTCTCTTTTCCCAGCCTTGGTTCAGACCAACTGCTACAAGTACCTTATGTTTTTTGCCTGTACAATCTTAGTACCAAAATGTGACCCCCATACAAATCAGCGGATCCCACCTTGCAGGTACTATACTATACTTCATTTAATTCTTGACTGACATTTTCTGTCATATTAGTCTTTCCCAATTTTCTGTTTCCATTGAAAATGCCAGAAATTTTGCTTTGGAATTCCATGGCAAAAGGTAGAGAACCATATTTTATAAGATCATTAAATGCAGTTTATTACACGTGTGATTAGTATCTGAAGTATTCAAAACACGGAGAGGAATATCAGTTCAATAATTTTCAAAATGTATATACTGAATAGAATAGAATAGACTATTTCAGTTGGAAGGGACCTACAATGATCATCTAGTCCAACTGCCTGACCAGTTCAGGGCTGGCCTAGTTAAAGCATATTATTAAGAAGGGCATTGTCCAAATGCCTCTTAAACACTGACAAGTTTGGGGCATTGACCACCTCTCTAGAAAGCCTGTTCCAGTGTTTGGCCACCCTCTCGGTAAAGAAATGCTTCCTAATATCCAATCTAAACCTCCCCTGGCACAGCTTTGAACCATTCCCACGCGTCTTGTCACTGGATAGGACATATGCTATCCTAGTCACGTTAGCCTATAATGACGTGGAGATTACTCTATCTGTGTATCGAAGTAGTCTCCACTGACTTTTGTGTTGTTTCAAAACTGTGACAGATGTGTATGAAGAATAATCCTGGTCAAATCTCATGCCCCTTATGTGTTGGTGTCAATTTAGGCATCCCATTACTGCATTTGAATTGGGAGAGTAAAAAGATATTTTAGTTAACTGCTAAATATGCTTAATGTTCTTAAAAGAGTACTAGATTGAATTCCATTGTAGAAAATTACACATTTCTATGCTACATCTTTTTTTTAACCTTATATTTCTTTCTCCTACCAAGGAGGGGGAGATTTCTCTGCTTTGTGATGTGTACTCTTGTTAACTGTTAACTTGTTAGATTGATTCATAGACAGTACCACAGATGAGATTTGACTGAGAAGTAAGGAAAGAAGTCTGTTACCAAGGTATTATTCTGATACCCCAAGTGTGAAACTTGGTATGGAAATGTGGGAAGGATTAAAAAAAAAAAAGTACCAGTTACTCTTCCAATTTTCCTAGCGGTATTGCAGTAGGCTTCCATATGCACTGTGATGGGCACTACTTCGGAGATTATCTACATTTTAATTCTTTTTCCACAGACTGACAACCAAATGGCTTGCAATAGCTTTTGCAAAGGGTCAACTTTGGCCAAAGATTTGAGTGTGCAGAGAACACAGGACAGAAATTGCTTAGATGTCTCAGCTGACAAAATGAAATTTTTAAAATGTGTTCATCATATTTTTGTTGTTGGTTTTTGGTTTTTGTCATAGGTAAATAATAATTCTGGCATTCAGAAAGCCGAGGTTATAAAGTGGTGTGAGTCAACCTTTTTGATATTGAGGGGGATCTAAAAGGAAAGAGAGTCTGTAACTGTAGCACGGTTAACTGATGTCAATCCATTCATCCGTTCCTTCCAGCTGCTCAAGGCAATGGTGAATCACTTGGTGTGGAAAAACTTTGACTCTTCTTTGTGCAATCCCCCAAAACAAAATTAAATTTGAGATGATTTGTAATGTATTGATTTCTTAAAAGAGCATAAAATAATTGATCCTAAATGGATCTGTTTGCTTGGTTTTGGTCACTGCATTTCTTGAAGCTTATTGCAGGAAAAAAAAGGGTCCATTGGTCAAAAGATTAGAGGAAAATGAGTGGAATAAAATGCCTTCCACGAAAGGAGTGTCTGTTCCTAGAAGAAAGATCTGGAAAAATTAATCAAATTAAATAAAAGGCAAGTTAAAAGTGACATATTTAGGGACAAGGTGTAGTGGGCATGGTGTGTTGGGTTGACGGTTGGACACGATGATCTTAGAGGTCTTTTCCAACCTGTATGATTCTATAATTCTATGATTCTATGATTCTATGACATGAAGGAAACTCAAAAAAATAGAAATTTGTGGGATCCTACTGTGGAATATTTTTCAACCTGTAAGAACAAAGAATTTTCTTTGAAATGGTAGGAGAAAGTCCAAATGATTATAGGTTTAGAAAATATGATCTAAAAGGTGCAATTAAAGGAGCTGCTGAGTCTAGAAACAAGAGAAGACTTGGGGAGTCTTCATAGCCTTCAAATACATAAAAGTGAGAAAATAAATTGTTCACCTTGTTCAGTGAAGTGAAACCAAGAAGCAATGGATTTAAAGTACATCAGGAGAGCTATAGGTCAGATATAAGGAAAATAACAGATATCTGTGTAAGGAAATATATGAAATCTTGCTAACTGAATAGGTTTTAAGAACAGCTTAGACAAATACCTGCTAAGCATGATGCATGTTTCTGTTTGGAGGAAGAGATGAAAAGAATGTTGAGGTTCCTAATCCCGTACTGTCTAGTTTGGGATATTTCACAAAACTAAAAAAAAAAAGAGGCAGTTGAAACAAACAGGGATTCAAAATACCACAGATACAAGACAAGACTATTGTATTGAACAGCACACCAGCTATGATTCCAGGCAAAAGTAGTTGCTAAATGTTTAAAATAATGCTTAAAATAAAAGAGGATTTTTCTATTATGCATTTTCTCTTTGTACTTTTGAAGCATTTGACATTGGGTATTTTGAGAGACGGGATATTAATCTACATGGACTGAACTAGTTTTGTGTGGCGAGTCCTGTCTTCCTGTGGTAAATAAAAAATGCAGCAGGAGGACTGTATTCATGCCTTTTTCCAGGTGTGATACAAGCTTCTATTGCTCTAACTGACAATACCCTCGAGACTAGGTTGATCTATGCTTTGGTTTTCCCCAAACTTTTAATTTTATTGAATTCCCTGGGGAATCCTTTGCTCTTTTGTTTGCAGGCTTAACTCTTTTGTCCTTCTGAAACCACATGGTTTCTGAGGTAGCATCATCAGAAGAGGTAGCATTTCACGGGTACAAAACGTATTTGGCTTTTTTTCCTGAAGGAGGTCAGTTAGTGCTTCTTAAAAAAGGTTCTCTGCCATCCTTTACAGAGGAGAGGATGTTTGTAAGTAGTTATATTTGGCTATTATGTTATAACTCAGGTAATAGTCTGCATACAGTAACTTAAAATAATGTTTCAACAGTAGCAACATATTTTTTGATTTTTTTTTCATGTAAAGAAATCTGGTTAACTGATTTTTCCTTGATCTTCATCTTTAACTTTGGCTAGGATTATTAACTTCCAATAATGGAAATTTCTAAGACTTTCATTCAGTTACTTTGTGCAATTCGACTTTGTCTCCTCAGGACATTATGTGTACAGTCTAAGGAACGCTGTGAGTCTGTGCTTGGGATTGTAGGTCTGCAGTGGCCAGAAGATACTGACTGCACTCAGTTTCCAGATGAGAACTCAGACAACCAAACTTGTCTAACACCAGATGAAGATGTAGAAGGTAACTCCTATAAATACATATAACAGGAAATTAAAGATTTAATTAGGTTCCCAAAGTCACTGATTTTTTTTCCCATACCTCCTCTCTAAATTACAATATTTAAACTGTAGAAATGATTCCAAACTGGGTTTCAGGGAATTTGGATACCTACAGTTTGCAGGTAAGAGGAAGTTCTCATAAGAAATCTATTCGAAGGAAGGATCAATTACCCTCAATCTGTAAAAGTCAGTGTTTAAGATTTGTTGCTAACACCACACCTACTGCTTGCTTGTGTTTATACTTCACTTTTTTACCTATTTAGATGATATAATAATGCTTTTCTAACCAGGAGGCAGACTCTTGGCAATCTTAAAAAAGCTGAGCCCCACGACAACTCTGAGAAAAATATTGTAATGTTAATGTCTTTGCCAGCTATTGTTTGCTCTTGGTTTTTGTTTGGGGAAAGTTTTGTAGAGAGTTGTGCCAAACGAGCTTCAGTAGCAACTGACAAATTTCAGTTTTTGAGTTCAGCCATAATACTAATCATTGTGGTGTGAACATGGAACAAAAGAATGAAATTGCCTTCAATGCTTCTAGACATTCTTTGTATGTATAAAGGAGGAAGCTGTGTGGCTTTTCCTTCTGCAGTGGTCATCGGATGCGAGGTCTGTGGGGATTCTGACATCCCTTTTCTTTTTCTTGCCAAAATGCCAGTAAAGTAGCTGGGAAAATAGTGAGATAGTGCGTGCTACAGTGCCTGCATATGCTGATCGTGTTCAGTTCTCACTCTTCTCCTCCTACTCACCTACACAGCGATGACGGTCTTTCCACAGTCTTGCTCTTGCTCAGAGAGAGCAATGGGCGAAAGTTAGTTAGTCTATAGTTCTTTTAGTGAAGATGTATCGCTGTGAATACAGTGAAGGAATCATGAAAAACCAGTGAAGCATATATAGCAGTTAGTACTATTTCTTCAAGCAAAGCCCGTGTGCACATATATCACTGTGAGGATTTTATAAAGACGTGTAATACCATAGTAATGAAATCCTCTGTCGTGGGACTTTTGAGAGACAGGGAGATAATTTCCCTCTACAGCAGTGGGCTGATGGAAAGGAATTATCCATTATTACACAGCAGTGTGTAGGAAAGGAAAAGTAAGATTTTGGGACAACAAGGTGAGTTAAAGAAAAATACCTTGATTTAATTTTCTCAGGTATCAAATGTCTTTTAAACTTCATCCCTGTGTTAGTAGACCATTTGGCTTTGAAATGTAACGTAGAATGGTTATATTTTAAATATACTACTGCATACAGGACTAGTGTGTTCCATTTCTAAAGATAAATTCTGTACACTTATAAAAATTATAATTTTAAAAAATTCTCCCTTTAATTAGAAGGACTCTGCCTAGTAGGCTGATTCACTGCTTATTGATCATCTTAGCACTGAAATAGATATTCCTGGAATATCAATGAAAAAGGAGGGGTTTTTAGTATTCTTTTAGAAACAGTGTAACTAATTAAGGGGTCTTATCAGAGTTGTTTTGGGTTCACTTACTGCTAGAATTTTATGTTGATTCAATGCCAGATTTCTACTGACTACCAACATTGGTTAGAAAGTTTTCCCTGGGAAGTTTAAAATCTTATATAAATATTTCTGAAAAAAACACATGTAACAAAAGAAGTTAAGCTTCTGAGAACATTTAAAGTGTTTATGATTACAAAATATAGGTGATTTTCCAACTTAAGCTATAATTGACAGAGTTATACAATGTGCTGAGTTGCTTAACTTCTCTTCCAGTCAGTGCTGAATCCAAGAATGCTGCTGGCCAAGACAGTATGCATTGTAAACTTAGTTATTTTCATTATGAGTTATTCTTAAATGTTGGCAGTATAGTTCACATATCTTTTATCATTAGAATGTTACTTTCTAAGGCTCCCAAGTTCATTGATGATATTTTTGGTACAACTATTTATTGAATCCTAAAATTTACCCAAGGAACTGCATGATATTAAATATCTGAGAGATTTTGCAGGAAGGAAAAAAAGAAGGCAACATATGACGGAGGTTGTACATCAAAGTTAGTGACATGTACAGTGTGAAAAAATGCATGGGTTTTTCAAAACCATCTAAATAAAGCTTTCTCAAAACGGTACTCTGTAAGATGAGAGAGAAGTGATATAAGGGTTAATTAGTGGACATTTGTAAGTGGTTTTATTAATTCAAATAGCCACACAGTTGCCAAAATACACGTTTTTTATCCTGGGGATCTCTCATACTCATTTCAACTCAACAGATGATCTTTTCCTGCTTCACACAACACCACAACAGTGAGAAAAGTAGCTAGAAAATCCATACCCACAATCTAACCATTGTATGCCAGTTATTTGGCAAAGCTTTGAAATTTGACAGAGGGTAGCATGTGAGGGAGAGCTCTGGGAGATATTGCTCCACCCATTCACCGTGCAATTGTTAAGAGTCTTGTCTGCTACATAGTTCCAGCTTAGTATCACACAAGCTTTCTATTCCTGTCACTTACCCTTCCGAAACTGTCACAGTGATAAATAAATAAGTATCCATGTGATGATTAAACTTGCAGCTTATGGAGTCTTGTTTCTGCCTGTTCCTTGTCATTGACAGAATGCTCACCCAGTCACTTCAAGTGCCGTTCTGGGAGGTGTGTCCTGGCATCCAGAAGATGTGATGGTCAAGCTGACTGTGAGGATGATAGTGATGAGGACAGCTGTGGTAAACAAATTCGATGAGTTGGATCTTTTCAATGGAGAGTAGTTGAAGCCTTAGAAAATTAGTTTTGTTTTTCTTTCAGTTATTTGAACCATAGCGTGACAGTTCAGAAGATAAGCCCCTTTTTCTGTCAGAAAAATATGTTTGAAAGTGTTTTTTTTAAGACTAGTGGCAGTAAAAATACTTTAGCAAGCATCATTCTTGATTAGTGTCAACACAATTTACGATATTTGATCATTTAGATTCTGCTAACTGTATTCCAGGATGTTTGAGTATTCCTTTAGTAATCAAGATAAAATATGCTGCGGATTTAATTCTTTTAATATTGCTGGAGGTTCTACTGAGCTAAAACATGACTTCCTGGCAATTTGAATCTTGAATTCATAAATATAGTTTTTAATTTATACATGGTAATATTCTTATTATGATGTATTGACAAAAGATCTGTGTTGCTGAAGTGGATTCTGTACTGCAAGGATCAAGAATTACATGTTTTTTCAGATTGGTCAACCTCAAGCTGTACTTACAAGGATAAAGTGGTAACCACAAAGTTTATTCTCCAGTATATTTGTGAGTTTACTTATGGTAGAGATGCTCTTGACTTTTAACTTAAGGGGATGTATTGAGCTTGAGAGTAATCATCAAACCTCTTGGTCACTATTTATCCTTGTATGTGCTGGCAGGAGAATTTTGAGAAAGAAAAGGGAGTTTATACTCTTTCTTTATGTGACTAAGGTGTAGCCTCCATGGAGTTCTGCATGCTGGCCTGGCATCCCTAGGGGCAAAGAGAATAATTATAAATCACTAAGGATTTAGAGAAGAGGTGTGAATATGAATAAAGGATTGGAAAACATTCCAGCAGAGTAGGGCTAAGGTGCACAACCTGTTTTTTTTAACAAAGAGCAGATTAAGATGGAAGTACAGTTTATGTGAGCAACAAAACTGTGGCAATGAAAGACTTTCTACTCAGCTGCACAAAAATAAAATAAGAACCAATACCTGAAAGCTGAAGCTAGGCTAAAATTCAACATTGTCAGCTCTATAAAATGCTTCTTTTTTAAGAGCAGGTTTTTTTAGTGACTGGAGTAATCAAGGGGTTATTTATCGCTAAGGCACGATGTATTCTCAATCTCTGGGAGTTTTCAAATCATGCTTACATTCTCTCTCCTCTTTCTGCTCCATTCCCCTCCCCCTGCAAAAAGAAAGCAAAAAGAAAAAAAAGATGCGCTCACTGAAACAAGATTTAATACTTGATCATTGTCTTGTTTGGATTATAAAGGAAAGGCAGAGCTGATGACTACAGTGACTCTTTCAGAGTTTATCATCTCTTTACCTTTGAATCAGTTGTCCTCCCTGCCAAATATTCTTTGTTGCCACCTGTTCTTAACTGCTTAGAACACTAATTGCTCTGTGTCTTTTAGGATTATTTTATTCTCCTAGACATTAACGTATGAAATATTGCTTTAATATATAACATTTATTTCTTGAGTGGATCTCTCTCTGTCTCTATAGTCTAGACAGAATGTCACTAACAATCAGCAGAATTCTTATCAGTTTCTATAAATATGGAAGACTGTATCTGCTAGGAAATTACTGCTGTCAGAGTGACATTACATTGACCAGGGGAAATAACGCTGTTACTGCAAAACAGAAAGTCCTTGTAGAGCTCCAGAAGTAAATGTCTCTGACTCATTTATATTCCATGTGTGCAGGACAAAATCAAAACTTGATGATCTTTCTATGTGTAAATGGCTAGCTCACATTTTATTAGATTTATTCTTTGAAATTGGTTTTATACCATTAAATAACAGTCAGCATTTAAATTAAAAACCTTACATTTGAAGTGCCTTAAATGACAGGCATGGAACAACTTCACAGTGCAGGGAGGAGGAGGCTGGAAAAGACTAGCTACAGCTTTTGGATGCTCAAGCTACTCTGGCCAAAAATATAAGGTAGAACAGTCCAAAGGGACTAAGGTATATTCTGCCCATGCAGAGAAGAGCTGTATTCAGCACCCACTGTCTCCTCCTGTTAGGAATCCCTGTCATACTCTCATGTGATCTTTGTGAGAGGAAATCTCACCCATGCAATTGCAGTGAAATCCTAAGACTTTAGTGCCATTTAGATTAAGATTTGGGGAGAAAATTTGATCCAGATTTCTGAATGTGAGACTTCTGAGTGAAGTTTCAGTAAAGTGTGAAGAAGGTAATTTCTGAAAATTATTATGATAGATGTCAAGAGAGTTTGTGGTATTAAATATACTTGATTGATCATATTAATTTACTGGCTGCTGAAGAATGCCTCTGGCAGAGAGCAGAAGAGGGTCCTAGAAGAGTACTAAAGAAATTGAAGACATAACATTCAAAACCAGTATTGTCCTTCACTATTTTCTGCAGTCTGAGTTCTGACTGTAGTATTTTAGTTGAGAGAAAAATGTGGTGGTCTTAATGTTAAGGACTTAATAATAATTGAATGGGGAATATACACGTGAATAACAAACGGTAACTTGCTTCATATTTTGAAG
This sequence comes from Calonectris borealis, assembly GCF_964195595.1. NCBI lineage: Eukaryota > Metazoa > Chordata > Aves > Procellariiformes > Procellariidae > Calonectris > Calonectris borealis. The sequence goes on along the minus strand of NC_134315.1, from coordinate 29,730,426 downwards.
AAGAATGGAGGTAAGATCATATGTGAATCCCTATCTCTTGCCAAAAGGTAATTTTGAGATGGGGTAATGTAAATATGGACGAGTTTTCCTACCTCCATTTTCACTTCCATTTCATTGTCCTTAAATTAAAAATGTATGTCACAAAAATATTTACAGCAGAAATATAAATACACTAACTGGTAGATGGCTTCTACCAACAAAACAGCGTATTTGAACACTGAATTCAGTAAGTAGTGAATTTTTCCTAGGGAATTGTCTCTATATTTGTCTATGTTGTACTCAGAGATAAATTTTGGAGATTCATGGAACACTTCACAGTGTAACACTATAATGTGTGATGAAAGGGAAAAGCAAATATGTATTTAATTAATTGTAAACACTCTGCTGAAAAATTGCAAGGTTCATAAATTATATTTTTTTAATCTTTTTTTATTTTATGTTCATATCAAGTTCCTAATATGACTGACATTCTTTGTTCTTTAGCAGAGTAAAGGTTTTGTTTGGTTTCAATTAATTTTTCATTAATAGTTATCACAAATATTGTCAAGAAGGAGACCTGGAAAATGGTGATACCCAAGGAAGTTCTTTGATCATGTGGAATTAGTTTCATAGGTTGAAGGCTATTTGTTTCTCTGTGCTGTAACATTTATTTATATGGCTTTTTCAATCTAAAAAAAATCAAGCACTCCATACATCCAGTTACAGTTAAAACGTGAGTAGATTTTTCCAGTAATCATATGAGCTAGTAGTGATTCTCTGGTTCATGTTTGTAAAATATGCACTTCTGAAATAACACTTCTTGGAAACAACATATCTGCTTAGTAACTTACTGCTGATACACTGCTGTAGTTCCAGGTCCAAGCAAACAGAGGTGCTGCTTCAAATGCAGTTTGTGAGCTTATACCTCAATTATTTGCGTGTGGGGACATCAGGGCCGTCACCTGAATTTGAGCTTGGATTAAAATGAAAACTAGTTAGTATCGTCTATAGAACAGGCCAAACAAGGCGATCAAACCATCTGTTTTAGTCAGGAGAACACATTGTTTTTATGGCTTCCTATGAAACAAGAATGTCAGATGTGCAGGACATTAATATGTCAAAGTATTTAAACTGGTATCACAGTGAAGTGCTTTATTAGTTGATGGAAATAAATAGTGAAATAAAACAAGAGAAAACACTTTTCTAAAATGTACCTTGGGCCATTTTTAATTTCCTCTAGCTGACTAACAGGAATTTTACTGTTGAAGCACTTTTTGACACAGTTTTATAAGTATTCCTCTAGAAATCAGAGAGGCTAGTTAGCTGGACTTTGAAGAGGCAATAATGTAGTGTGTTCCCTACATAATAATGGACCCTCCTGAAGATTCATACAGCCATTGGGTCTTTCTAATCTTTTCAGACTGGTTTGGTCTCAGATTATGGAACCAGGAAGACTGTTTGAGGTCAATACTTACAGCATCTCTCTACCTTTCATTGTGATCTGCATTAGATTCTGTATCAGCACTGCCAGAAAAAATTACATGTTTCTCATTATTATTTAAAAAGCACTGAAGTATTGTGAAGTGTTATATATTTTATACCCATTTATCAAGCGTGCACTGTGATAATCTTATTTCCACTTCTTCATTAGTAACTATTCTTGGTACGTTTTAAAATTTATATTGCAAGTGAAAATATTTTGGGTGTTTCAGGATTACTAAGGAAGAAGAAAACAATTGATTTGATATTGCATGCAAGTGTTTCAAAACTATTCTTCTCTGCCTCCAGGTTGTAGAGAAAGGGGTCTTTGGGAGTGTCCTTTGAAGAAGCTGTGCATCAAACACACTATGATCTGTGATGGTTTCCCAGACTGCCCTGACATGATGGATGAAAAGAACTGCTGTAAGGTCTTATTGTTATTCCCATAAAGGGCTGATAAGATTTTGGGGATCTTGGGGTGCAAAGTAAATGAAAGTAAAAAGGTTTTCTACAGACAGAAAGGCTTAGTCATTCCCTCAGTTTCCTTGTTAGTTTTGCTATGGCACCAATTTATCTCTTTCCTCATCTTGTGTCCTTTGTTGTTTACATCCTTGGATCCTTGCTGAATCCTTGGTCACTCCGGTCCTCTCTCTTTTTTTCCTCCCTCTCTCTCCTCCTTCTTCTGTCTTTGTGCTTCTTTTCTGTATTCCTTGTAGCTTCTTGATTCCTTTTCCCAACTTTTCTCAACTTCATTCCATATAGGTATAGCTCCTCACTGCTCTTTTTTTCTTGATTTCCACTTGATTTTCCTCCTGATCTGTTCTTCAGTAAATTTCATATGTGTCCCTGCTTTATTTGATTTCTCTTCTGCTTGACATTTCTTATATTCTGTCTCCCCACTTGGCTCCACAGGCTTCTTCTACAATCCAAACTGTGATAAGTATCAGAGATGATACAAAACTTAGTATGCTACACTGACGATGTGGGCATACTGTCCACGTGCACAGTGTAAGTTGGCTCAAAGGGCTGACAGTGTGCAGCAGGCCCCCTGGTCCTTTGCGGGAGCTGCCCTCTGTTCTGTTTCCACTACACAGCTGACTAGTGGGATGGGAAGAGGTGGAAGACCTGCGAACGGCAGCTGCTTTGCGGGCTCCCACCCTGCATGCGAAGCTGGGAGTGGGTGCCATGAGATGTTAGCTTCACTTTCATGAGTATATTAGTGGTACTCTGAATTCTCTTCTTTTGAGAAAACCTGGTGTGTGGGCATGTCCCCAAGACAAGGAACTGGAAAAGACGTTCTGGGTGACATTCAGCCTGCACAAGAAAGAAGAGATGCTTGGTAAACTTGGTTGAAAGCTGAAATTTTAGTTCTCTGGGCAAAACTGGTATTTCAGCATTTTTGCTGGGACTGTAGGATATAATTTTACAATTTAAAAAAAGATTGCTCCTGCGTCTCTGGAGGTCTGTTGGTGGGGACAGGATGGTAGGCACATTTTATGTGCTGTGTGGAGCATATGAATATGTTTGCCAAAATGATTGGCAGCCTGCATATATCACTAGATCTAACTTTGTTTCTTTTTGGGAAGAGGCAGCTCACAGAACATTTCTTAATCTGCTTTTCCTTGTGAAGATTATACCATTTGACTTCCAAGAGGTCTGCGTGCTGTAATCTAAAAAACAGGAAGGTGGTCTTGAAGTGATTTGCTCATGATCACACATTAAGATCACAGCAGAGGAGATTCTCCGAGGACTTATGTTAAGCTAGTCTGTAATTGTCAGGCTGTATTTCCTCTCTGCTTTTGCGTTGGGGGTTGAATATTCCAAAATGGCAGCAAAGTTTCCCCAGCTGAGGGCTTCCAGCTTTTGAAATATGCTCTCTCTGGAAGGCAGAGTTAGAGAGCTTTTTCTAGTTTTCCACGCTTTATGCCAGAGCCAGAAAGATCACTTATGTCTGAGTAGGCAGCACTGCCTGCTCTATCTGTATGGTTTTCACTGTGGAGTACATTTTTTGCACTAGCGTTGCAAATAAATGCTTGGTTTCTATGGCAGTATAGATGCTATACAACAGCCAGACATAGGCACAACTGAATGCAGCTTCCTTCCACGCATTCTCTCCCTCTCTGCTCTTCCCCAGCTCTCAAAAATTCCCTAATGATGGGGTTTTCAGAAGCTGAAAGAGAAGTGTGTTAGTGAGGAGGTACTGTAATGCTACACACCTGCCTTTTGGGAGGGGGTTTGTTATGGTTGGAGAAAAGCTAAAATTCACTTGCAAATGGAAGCTCTTGTGGTTCCTGCACTGGACAGAGATTCAGGAAATCCCTATCTAATGCTGCCAGCTGGCAACCAACTGTGAACTGGAGCATGTCTATCTGTACATCTGTTCCCCATCTCTAAAATGGAGATAAAAATAATTCCATGATTTTAAATAGCAAAGGAGGATCCAAAAGTGAATATAGAATTGCTGTGGATGAAAGGAAATACATATGCATTATAGTAAAATATTCTTTTCAAAGAACATGAAGAAATAAACAGATTTGGAGCAGTCTCCTAAAAAGCATGGAGCACAATATTCTCACTGAAAGCTTGTGAGAGGCTTAGACAGGTTTCGTATGACAAGACCACAAACGTTACTAAGTAATCACAGAACTTGCCATTTCCAGACACTCTTCCTTCCTTTTGAGTTGCGATATCTTCTGCAACTGTGTGGCAGCAACCACCTTCTGCCTCAGTGATGCCCATCCTGAATTTTGTTGCAAATCTGTCTCACTTTCTTGCTCCATAAATCTGATCTGTGCCTACCTTTACCCTCCTTCTCATTTTTTCAGTCTCAATGTGAACTTCCCATTGATCATTTCTTTCTCAGAGTGAAACACGTTTTTGTCCTTGCAGCATTTTGTGAAGAGAGTGAGCTTGAATGTGCCAACCATGAATGTGTGCCACGTGAGCTGTGGTGTGATGGACAAGCAGACTGCAGTGACAGCTCAGATGAATGGGACTGTGGTAAGTTTTCACTGTGGTGCACTCTGCCTGGAAGTGATGTTTGAGTGATGGTAGTAATTACTGTGATTTGATTTAGAATACAATTGCAGTGGTAGAGGGATGCTCCCTTATTATGAAAGAGAGACTGTGTTGAGGTTGGGAAATCATGCAAGAAAGTGGGCAAATTAGAAAGGAAAAGCTCAGTGTGAAGTGTCACAATGCAAAGATATAAGAAAAGTGACATGGCAGGGAACTTCTAAAATGTGTAGATGGTGTGTAAAATCTGGAAAGTGTGGATAGAAGAGAGAGTAGGAAGACGTTGAGGTATAGAATTCATTTGGGCAAAACTTCTAAGCCCTGATTCTGTACTTGTCAAAATCAATGTGAAATTCCCACTGACTGCAATGGTGTAGGTTCAGAGCTTATGAGAAGAAGATAGTCCTACTAGGTTCCCTTTGCACTGGCTAAAGACTGGCTAAAGACCTGCTATTGCTATCTATATTTGGATTAGGCCTCATGCTTTTATGTATTGTTAAAGTAGAACTCTCCAAGTATTATTCTTTAAATAAAAATGAAGGTGGATTTCAAAAAAATTGCACTGAAAAGAAGCAGGTTGGAAAGTGTAGTATGTCCTCTGAGATTTCACTGAGTTAACATGTATTTCTGTGCACGACAGTAGTTTGTGTTACTAAGTTTTGAGATGCTTTGTATGTAATTTTAAATACAGAAAAAAGGTGTACTGTGGCTTACACAAGCAAATATTTTGTATTCATATTGAAGTAGATTGTATAAATATTTTAAAACATTTGACATTATATGAACATTAATAAAACCTATGCAACGGAGAAGAACTGTTCTAGAAATGCATGTTTGAAAAGGAGTGATCTAGGATTAATACGTACCTTTCTCACGGGGAGAGAAGCAAAAGCACCTTCAGCATATAGGAAAAATGCGTAATGACTGTCTATGTTAAGATTAGTACTATCAAAGCAAAAGTCAGAGGAACAGTTTAACTAAAACCAGTATGTATTTAGGGAAGAAATGCACACAACCCAACATCTTTTAAGGGATCCTAGAAAGGAAGGGATGTAAATTTCCATTTTGGGCCATTTTGAGAAGCTTTTTGTATGTGAGAAAAGCAATTCACACACTTTTATAAATGGATTAAGAGAGAAGCAATGGTCATGATCTTTCTTGTAAACAGTAGTTGTTTCTTCTTTCTCTAATTACACCCACATATTGTTATGACAGGAACAGTACATATTACCGAGAGTCAAATGATGGTATCACTCTTATGTCAAGCAGCATTCATCCCACAAATTACTTTAGTGATTTCAGTTGGATTATTTGTGGGGTAAAACATCATTTAACAAGATTAAGGCTATCAGAAACCCATGTGAACCTGTGCTGGTGAGCCAAGAGTATTCTGGTGTATTCTAATCCTCAAGATGCCTTTGTTTAGTGTCTCATGCTGTTCAAGGTTAGCAAGGTTCTGATAGCCTTGGTGGCCTTGGTTTTAAATTACATGGCTGGTTTTAAATTACATGGCTATTGAGCATATAAAATCAGCAAAAGTGCCAGCATCTTGGAAAACTCTTTTGAACGTAGTTGTATATTTTCAGTATGCCATTTATAAAACTAACCGTGTGAAATAATAGTGAAGTTGTTCTTCTTTTCATTTGCAGTTACCCTGTCTAAAAACATGAATTCCTTGACGTTCCTGACCGTTCACAGGTCAGCTGCTGATAACCATGTTTGTGCTGATGAGTGGCAAGAAAATTTAAGCCAACTGGCCTGCAATCAGATGGGTTTAGGGTAAGGTCAGTAGTTTGTAGCATTGATGAATTTCTTAGGACAATTGGTGTGCTGGAGTTATATGTGAATGATCATTGATCACTGCAGTGTTAGACCTAGTGTGGAAATGGTTCATAGAGAAAAGAGATAATGAAATCTTGTGAACTATGGCAGGAAAAAAAGCTCACTAAAATCTAGACACTTTCACCACTTTACAGACATTACATGATTGTTATTAAAAGAGTGTGTTGAAAAGGTACTGATGTCTTGCCAAGCCTCAATACTTGAACTTGCAGTTATTGCTGAGGCTCAGGATTGTTTGCAATGTTAATACTCTGTGTCTTCCTAAAGAATTAAAGCAGACTTGTTTTAGGAAACACAGGAAAAATTCTCTGCATTCATTTGCATTCTGCAATAAGTACTGTGAGCTAGGCAACCAGATATATTTAACTTGGGTATCTCTGAACAATGTATTGTTAAAGATAGAGATTTCTGTGTGGAACTCAGAGGAAAAAAAATAGCCTCTATGCATCTTTCCTATTGCATGCACACTAAAGTAATATTTATGGAATAGTTGATACAAAATATAACTGTTGGATAAAAAACAGTTCATCTGCTCTGATATCCAAAGCAGTCTTCTACTAGGAAAAGACAAGCCTGATGATACAGAAGGATATCTTTTGTCAGTGTCTGATCCCCAAACTGGATTAAGAAGTGGCTTTTTTTGTCTGCCTTTTACCACTACATATACCGACGTGCAATCTTGTTCTTTGTGCCTTTCTCAAAAAACACAGGAGGATAAATACCCTGGGTTACACTGTCTGCACTTAACCTACTCTGTATTGCCTTGCACTGCATGGATGCTTGACATCAGTTCTAACAGATGCCCTGAATCCAAGACCACCTATATTGAATGGAGTGCCTGCCATTCTAACACACAACAATTCTGTACTCCTCTAGCTAGTTCAGTGTATCTAAATAATATTGACATTATCTTTATGCTTTAACTTTATATAACATCCTAATAAGCTTAAACTCCTTTGATACCTTCAAAAATAGTTATTGCTTTTACAACTACTTTGTTGTCTAAGAACAAATAGATGGTCTTAACATTAATAATATTTTTCTTCTTAATATTTCAGTGTCATAGTCCTAACATAAAACTTGCTTAGGTTTCCTATGATGCTTGCTGATAGGGAAATGAAAAAGGTATTAAATTATCACAAGACCTCCGATTTCTGCCTTTTTTCAGACGTGTGCCTGGGCTGAAATTAGCACGGCTGGAAACTTATACCTTCCTGCCTCTTCACTGAGGCTTGCTGATAGATGTTATCAATCCTATCACTTTTAAGAAATGTACGTACAAATAATTTAGATCTCACAAGTCCATTTTCTAATAGGGGAAGATACTATACAAATCAATTTTTCTAGACGTTCTTTTTTGTAGTGACAGGTGATTGTGTGAAGGACAGTGGGAAATTCCAGTTCAAACCTGAAGTCTACAACTTCAGTCCAACGCTAATACTAATTTCTAATTCTTCCTGGCAGTACTTCAGAAAACCAAAGTAGTGTTTGTCTTTCCCTTTCTTAATGCCTGATTTTGTCAGTCACCTGAAGCTTGATTTTCTTAGCTATTCTGCAAGTTTTTGTGAAGTAGTGCTGCCAGAAATACAGTAAATTAGCTTTGAAGAAGATCTATAAGAAAAACAAAGATTATAATGCATTCACCAGAACTAATTTCAAAAAGGAGTAATACAAGTTGATATAATGACTTAATTCTTCTGTTAATATTGCATAGGGGTTCAGTGAAAATGTCACAGAGGGTAACATTTTCTATATGGTGAAGTGGAAGATTGAATGATACATTGGAGTTTCATGCCACTGTGAAATCTGATCTAAAGCCATAAACTTCATCAGTTGGCCACTATGTCTTGCATACGTTATTTATTTGACTTATGATAACAAGAAAGTCTGAATGTAAGGTTGATAACATTGGTGTATTTAATAAGCTATTTCCAATCACCACTGAGGGTAAAGGTAAATTAGACTGTATATTGCATAGAGCTCAAATAATGATGAAAAAAAATTCCTTTTTATCCTTTTTTTCTTTTTAAAATAAATATAACATATTTTAAGCGGTGCTTTTCTTCAGATATTCCCAATGGGAAATACTTCATTTTACTCCTTCGTTAAAGCTGTGAATATAGAAATTCTGTCCATATTATAGCATACTGCAGAAACCCCCAGTTTTGTGGCTATGCAGATTTCTTTAATAATAACTCATGATGATACTTGATTTTGATTTAGTAGTTCTCTTGTTTATTCTTAGAGAAAAATAGTGCACATGAGATATCAAAGTTGAGACTTCTTAATACCTTAGACCAGGAATTACAATGAATGGTAGCATATGGTATTCTTATTTTCTGTAAAGGTCTGCAAACTATTTTTCATAACCGTGTCTGGTGCTTTCCCAAATGACAACTCCCAATTGCTATATAATGTGGTAATGTTTAAAATACAATAGCAATGTCTTTCTAACAGTTTGTAGATATTTTTAATTCTTCAGCCTAAATTAGTCTGAAAAAAATGAAGAGAATTAAATGACAGTGATTAAAGTTAGGTTAATTTAGCTGATAGTGGTAACGCATTTTACAGAATATCAGTCTGTCTATTTGAGAGGTATAAACATTGTGTCTGAAGCAACATTAAAGGTAATTCTATTCTGTCTATTGCACAAAATTCAAGCTATTTTCCTGGCTGTTGGCCAATTTTAATTCCACAGATGATCTGTTTCTTCAGTTTTTCACAGCGCAACACATGCAATGTGTTGTGTGATGCATGATGCAACACCACAGAAATCTGTAAGTTCCAAGCATTGTCTGAAAGGCTTTGGACTAATGGTGGCTGTTGCTTAAGTTACGCAGTGTGTGTTCTTAGGAGTTCTTATGTTTTTTGCAAAAAGAATGTTAGATATGAAGTAAACTTTTGTTTATAATGCTAAGAGCCTAATGGGAACTATTTGTTGAAGTCTTAGGTCTCCTAGTTTACAGCCAGAGGGGACTATCAGCTCACCTGATATGACTGCCTGTTCATCTCAGGACAGATAATTTTGTTCAGAGACCTCTGACTGAGTCCCAGATTCAAATACAATAAAGCGTGTCTCTCACAATTAGATTTCCTGCTAACGTAGGTAGAGAATGGAACAGCAGTTGCCATCAGTGTTTCGATCCGATCGAGGGTTTAATCCGATCAAGGTTTAGCTATATCCTGGTGTGTGCTGCAGAGGCTATGCTGCTGAAGATGGGCAGATACTGTGCAGGTTCAGAACATTATGTTAGAAGACTGTAGTTTTGTCGTGATGTTTAGTTGAAGAAAACCATTTTCATATACTCTGAAGTCCACATTTTTTGTTGATGGAACGGTGATCATAAAACCATTGTCTGCTCAGATCTGAGATTTGACAAAACCAGACGTTAGTGGAGTTGTTCTGTTACTCTGTGGCAATGTAGTGGAATAGTTTGTCTTTCTTTCCTGCACTAGGATGAGACAACAAACCTAATCATTATAAACTTCAGCAGCTTGTACCCAGCAGATTACAGGGGAATTTTAGCTGATCTATTTGTTCTGTATCAGTATATAGCAGTATCAGCATAAAATCACAGCTGTTTACCAAACCTACAGTAAGCTCTGCTACCTCCTCCTGCTGCTGCTGCTCCCTTTCTTGGAGGCTGCGCCACTGGTGATCCACTGAAACAGGTAGCTCCTTCTCCTTCTTTCCTCTGCCGTAGCATCTGCTGTGTGTGTATTTGTGGGATGGAAAGGCCAATCTCTTGTTGCTGCCTGGCCTTTTGTCTTTCCTAATACTTTCTCACGTTCTCTCTTTGGTACAAAGTTCTTTAATAATGTTTGCCAACTAAGCAGTCAAGCTGCTGGACCAATAATCTTTTGTTCTCACATGAATTATTACGCTTTCTAATTACTTTTTAACTATTTCTGCAACAGAAATAATGGAAGTGTATTTTAATGTCTTATTTGCTTAGAAACAGAAACAAAAAATGGAATACTTCCGTCCTACCCACAGTAGAAACTTGAACTTCTGAATTTACCCTACTTTATTTCCTCCAAAAATAAAGATGGCACATAGTAAATCAAATTCCATGCCAAAGATGAAGTATTTGAACTCATTAATTCAATCTGGATTTCTAGACCCACTCAACAGAACATATGTACATACATAGTTTAAAATATAATTATTTGGCTAAGGCTTTTTTCAAAGAAATTTCAACCTAATAATTCCTTGCAAATTATGACAGTTGTTTCAAACAGTCATTAAGCATATGGTCACCTACTTCATATAACAGTTTTTAGCTCCATGATTGGATAGTTTTCTTTGTTTAAGTAAAAAGATAATTGTTGCAAGTGATTTAATATCTCCAACAACCTTGGAGCTGTCTGAATGTGCTTCTGGGCAACTGTCTGTAGGTGGCCCTGCTTGACCAAGAGGAGTTGGACCAGATGACCTCCAGAGGTCCCTTCCAACCTCAACCATTCTGTGATTCTGTGATTGACTAAAAGAAATAGAAAGATACATGAAAACTGCCAACCAAAGAAACATTCTTATTCTAATGATTGATCACAAATCCTTTTCCAAACTATTTTATGTCACAACATGTACAAAGGGCATTATAAAACCCATATTTTTTTCCTGGGGGCTTCCAAGTCAAATTTGCTCAGTTTAACACTAAACACGTATTAAATCTGTCAGTCCTTAAAATTCATTCTGGAGTCTGCAAGTTGAAGTGTGTTTTTCTGGCTAATGTGTTATTACCGGTAGAACTATGGGAACATTTCTTAGTGAATAATAATTCTGTAAAGGACAACGTCGAACAAAAATAACTGAATTTTGTTCAAATCCAGTGAATAGTTTCAGCAGGGAAAAAAAGGTTGAAAAGTCAAGTTATTTTGTGTCAACTTTTTAAAATGAAACACTTAAAACCTTATTTCAAAACAATACTTTTCTCTGAAATGTGTCCTTCATCTTTTTAAAACTAAAAGCTAATTAACCTTAAATGAAGGACTTTACATTTAATTTGAAATTGAATTAAGACTTCTAGCTAAGAAAATCTGTATTTTATTTGAAGTTTTAAATTTAGGTGGCCCAAAAAGTTCTTTTTTAATTTTAGCTACAAAATCATACTTTATGAATCTTATAACTTACAGAGACACAAATGACAGAGAAAAAGCAAGCATATAAAATTTTTTTCAGCATAATTACATGTTAACTCATTCTTGATAGGGTTGAGTAGTCTATCAGTTAGGACGTAAGACTGTAGGCATTTTGAAACCTGGAAATATCACAGTGATTACCTACTTTCCACCAAAAATTTTAAGAACTATTTAATATTTTAGTTTTCTGTCAATGCTGTGAATCTTTTTAATTTCCATTTTCTATGTCTACATATGTTTTCACATTAAGATTTCAGATTTCTCTGATTTCAATGCTGTTAAAATCAAGGTTTTGATCTTTTACTCCATATTCTATGGCACAGCCATGGCTTTATAGAATTCTATAAATTCTGCTCAAGACCAAGAAACATCTTAACCAGTAAGTAAGTATAGACAGGAAACAGACGCTGTTCCAGCTCTGAAGTAGGCCTAATTTGTTTTATATTAGTGCCCATACACATGTTATTCATTACCTTCTGGCATAACACAAGGCTTCCTTTTTCAAGCCTGCTATCCTATGAGGCTTAAAACAATGGAATTATAGAAGCTGACTAGAGGAATGTTATTGTTACTTTGAAGGGAGAAGGAATCCAGTTTATGGATTATACTTTATTCTGAACTCGCAGTTTAATACATTTCAGAGAGTTTTCCACAATGGAATAGGGAGGATGAGCTATTAAAACCATTATTGTACAAAAGTATCCCAAATTATGTTACTTTTAATGATGAACAGAATATTAACTTCATAACCTGAAATTAGTTCCTGCCTTCTATTTTGTGAGTTTTGGTTTTTTTAATTATGATTTAGTATGCAAGTCATCACGTTCCTTGTGTTTCACTATAAACTATACTATAAACTTTGACTGTTGTGCACAGTGATCAGCAGGTAGCAGGCTGGAATGCTTTGAAAACTATTTCTTTAATATTTCCATTGTACAACTTATGCAATGAAATTACCCTAAACATTACTTTTCCCCATTGTGAGCACATTTGTAATGTAGAAGACAGACTGGGTTTTATTTTTCTTTTTTAATTCTAAAAATCCCTTTCTTGAATACACGTAAGGGAATCCATAGCTTGAAATTGAATGTATTAAAGCAATATTCTAATTTTTAAATTGAAATTTGAAAAATTAGTAAAATCTGTTAGAATTTCCCGCTCGGGTAGACATAAGTGCTACTGCAAATTGATTTTGTAGAATCATTGAATAACTTTTTTTGAAATAGCCTTAGATTAAAGGAAACTTCCTAGATTAAAGAAATTAGATATGTTAGAATTATATGTGCCCTTTGATGTTCATTGGATCTAGCAGACATGTATCTGTGAAGCAGCAAGACTAACTTGACTGAGGCACAAGCTGTACAGTGACCTGAAAGTGGAAGTGGAATTCTAGAGAGAATGGAGATGTAGTTCTAACTTACAAGAAGTGGTATAGAACAACAGCATAAGTAGCTGGAGAAAGAATCAGAAAAGCCAGGGGTATTAAACAAAAAAAGCAAAGCAAACAAACAAAAAACCCCAAACAAAATCACAAAGAAACCTCAGCAAAACGTATTATGTTTCTAAGATGGCAAAGACTTAAGAATTAGGGCTACGGCTAGAGTAAGAAAAGAATAGGTTATACACTGCTCTTCAAAGTAGCTACTTTTGCTAAAATTCATCCAGGAGCATTTAAGATTTATGGCTGCCAATAATGGTAGCCAGTAGTTTTGAGAAGTTGTGGAGAATGGCTACATAAGGCTGAGAACTGTTAGGTATGCCATCTTTCATTAAAAAGGGAAAAAGGAAGATGCAGAGATTTACAAACTAGTTGCCTAGCTTCAATTATCAACAAATAATTGCAGAAGTATAGGGTCTTAATGACAGACAGAATATATTTATCAATAACAAATCATGTCAGATTCCCTTAATTTATTCCTTGAAAAGGCAGAGACGCTGTGGATAGGGAAGAAACAGTGGACGTGATATATTTTTAACTTTCACACTGTGTGAAATGACTTTTGAAATAAGTAAGGAGATATGGACAAAGATGAAATGATACGAGACTGTTGATGATTCATTGTCAAACCATAAAGATGTATCAGACATCACAGTGTGTCGGGGGTGATAATTCAGTCTTGTCGTGAGTCATTCAGACGATAGAGTGGAGAGCACGCTTAATAATTTCTCATTCAGCATCAAGCTGGGAGGATCTGAAAGCATTTTGGAGGACAGGATTGGAATTCAAAAATTTTTTGATGGACTGGAGAAATGACCTGAATTAACCAGGAGTGTTTATGTGTCATCCCTCTGGAGTATTCAGCCTGTGCTAGATTTTGACTACATGGGGAGAGTTCAGAATAGGTCAGCAGGAATGATGAGAGACCTAGAAAGCATGGTCTGTGAAGAAAGGTTGAAAACTCTGGGTGGTCAGTCAGGAGGAGGGAGGTATCGAAGCCTTCAAATATGTAAAAGGCTGCTGTAAAGAGGCAAGGAATAAACTGTTCTTCATTTCCAGTGGAAATAAGACAGAAGTAATGAGCTTAAATGACAGGCAGAAAGATTGAGAACAAACATTAGAAAAAAATTGCTAACTGTAAATCCTGGAATATGTTGCCTGGAAATGCAGAGGATTCTCCATCATTAGAGGTTTTTACAAACAGGGCAGACAAAAATCTGTCAGAGAGAATTTAGGTATAGTTGATCTTATTTTGGATTAGGGGAATGGATCAGATGGCCTCATAAGATTCCTTTTGGCTGAATTTTCTGATAGTTAACTGTTTTGGTTAACTGCTTAGTGAAAGAAAGCCTCGTGGAAGGATTTTTTTCATAGGTCCTAAACCCATTTCATTCCTGAAAACAGTGCAGAGGACCTAATGAAAATCTAGGTGAAAGACATACTTGTCTTTTACCACTAAGCTTGGTATTTTTATCACTTTAAATGTAGAGGGGAAAAAAATCATAAAACATTGCTGTTTGTTGTGCTTCTATTGTAGATTTACTTAACTATGGCACTTTTCATATGGTCTTGGAGAAGTCCATAGACAGACTACAGACACCCTAAAGTGTATTCATTGAATGTTATGTTTCAGTGGTTTGAGCTCAGAAGCTTTAGCATAGTTCTTTTGGATATAAAGATTTAGTGCAGATATTTAATATGAGACACATGAGACAGTTAAATTTTTGTGGTCTATTCAGTAATAGATTCTTAGAACCCCATGGGTTTTAAAATAATATTTCAGTACTCAAATTGTTCCATCCAAATAGCACCATGAGATGTTATAAATTCATGTGGATTCAGGTAGGATTTGTAAGTTATCTTGAAAGCCTGATGGAGTATCTGGTCCAAAGATCACCACTCAAAAGGCATGCATTGGTACCATGGTATGACTGTCTTATGTTTGCAGATATCACTAACGAACTTAAGTGATGTAGATATTTCAGTGACTGTACTGTAATGTTAAAAGATGCTTTTATGTGTGAAAAATCTGTTCTAGTAACTGTTAGCCTTTTTTAAGATTAAGCTCTTCAGCATAGGTGCTGGTCGCTACAGTGTATTTGTACTGTGCAACAGAATCATAAAATCCCCATTGTAACAGACATCTGGAGAACATCTAGTCCATCTCCCACTTGAAGCAGGATTATCGCCAAAACGAGATCAGCTCAACCACTGCTCTGTTTAGCTAAGTCTTGAAAACCTTGATGGATTGAGATTCCACAATCTCTCTGTTCCAGGGCTGCTCCGCCTTCCTAGTGAAAAAGTATTTCCTTTCATCTGCTATGAATCTCCAAAGCTGCAACTCTAGGCCATTTTCCCTTGTTTTACCATGCAGCACTATTGAGAAAGTTTGATTCCATCACCTTTTAACTCCTCTTCAAGTAGTTGCAGGTTGCTATTGAACTGTCCCTTAGCTTCCTCTTCACAAGAGTAAACAAGTCCAGTTCCCTCAACCTTTCCTTGTATGTCATAGGCCATAGGCCATGTGGCCCCTAGGAAATTTGAAAGCCGTCTGCATGACCCTCTCCAGTTTCTGAATATCCTCTTAAACTGAATGGCCTCAAAACTGCACATTTTGTTCCAGGTATATATGGTTTCAGTTGACAAATATAGTTTCAGTTTTGCTTATTGTTGCAATACAGGTAATAATTAGCATTAGTCTAAAATCAACACCGAGTTTCTGAGCAAAGTTGTTCTGTTATTTGCAAACCAAAGGGAAATAAAAAAGAAGAAAACTGCAAAGAAGTGAAAGAGCCTTCTGAAAGTGTTTCATAAAAAAGGTTCTTTGTTTGGCTTGCCTGAAATCTTGAAAGATATTACATACGGCCACACACATGACTTTTGTGCAGATTGACTTAATTTAGGTCAACTTTGGCAGGCCACTAAAATAAATAATTGGCAAGAAAGCTAATTTTGAACTCAAAGATGTAGGTTGATGTCTGAAAGTAATAAGCAGCTATAGCCTTGCTGTTGGAGTCTGTAAGAAACTCAGTAAAGCAAAATATTCTTATGAAGAAATTATACCATGTCAACCGTGAGTTGAACGGCTCTGTCCATTGGAAGATCCTTCTTCCCTTTTCTTCAGAGTGTGTCCACAGAAGAAATTGTGTGCTACAGCTCCAAGAGGGACTGAGTAGAACCTACTGCCTGCTGTGTTTCTGGAATGCTGGGATGGGTCTGGCTAAAATGAGTCCCCATTGCTCTACCTCCCTCCTTTTCTCTGAGTGCTTTACAGTCCTGGTGTAATGTATACTCCTGCCATAGCAGCCCCTCCCTGGATGCAGAAAGTCTCAGACCCAGAAGCTCACACCAGCCCAAGTCCTTACTCCTCCTCTAGCATCTTTAGCTCGTGTTCTCTCACTCTCTGGCAAGTCCCAGTGTGCTCTGGTCTCTACACAAATGCTAACCATTGTCTCCAGCTTTCTTCAGCTAGAAATGAGGCTCTTAGGTCCCCTTTATTCTGGCTATTTCTAATTAAAATAGATGAAAAGAGAGAAGTGGTGGCCCTTGCCTATCTGAAAGAAAACCTTGTATAAACATCATCAAGGAGTGGTACGCTCTATAAGTGTTTATAGAAGGCGTTCCAAAGACATAAATTAGGGCATACTGGTTTTGAGTGTATTATATCAAGCTGTGACCACCAAGGAAAAAAGGCATAGCCAGCATTTTACTTTTACTAAGTATAATACCTTGAATTAATAATTATAAAATTTCATACAGGCATAAGTGTCTTGCAGGTTGTTGCCTTGGTTTAGAAGTATGTATATGTGCTTAATGATGATTATAGCATCACAAGCCGTAATTCAGAACTGCAGGTTTCAGCAAAACAGTCTGGTATTTGGGATAATATAGCTTTGGATCCATCAGATGGCATGATATTTGCACCTTTTTGCACATTTTTTAGTTACATATTTTATAGATCAGACACTTTACAGCTGCATAAAATATCACTGTACACAGTTATGAAATGGTGAACATAATTGTTCACAGACAATCATAAGGCAGAATGTCATCTTAGGAAAAAAGGTTTGTGTATGTTTGTTGGGAAAAAGAGTGGGAAATAAGCAAATGATGGAAATGAAGAGAGAAGAGTTTTGTGTGATTGCTATAAGCAGGCACTAAGGAAGAAAGCTCTTTTTGCAGCAAACAGCTTTCTCTAAATGAGGAAAAAACCCAGTCTTTAAAAATGCTTGTTATTATCTGCCTGCACATTCTGGGTAGTAGATCATGGAATGATATTTGCTTAATATGCCCAGAGAAGGTTCTGAAAAATAAGTCACGTAACAGTCAGGATCCAGGGCCATGACCTCAGAGCCTAGTTAATTCTGCCAGCCCTGTTGAAAACATTTCCATATGGTTGCACTGACAACTAAAACAGAGTATTTGATCCTTGTTAATTTATGCAATCAAGTGGGTAAATGATGCTGCACTTTTGTAAATATTTAAAAAGAAATACAGTTAATACTGAAAATTGGACTTGGAGACAAACTAATAACCTGGCTGGCATTACTAGGTACTGCCATGGGAGTTTGGGCTCAGAAGCAAGTTCTAGGACGCATGACAGTTTTTCTGAACTTTTCTCATTCTCTTTTCCATGAACTAGGATTTAGAATTTGGCCTTTGACCAGTGTTCAAGAAAGCAGTCCTTGAAAGTCATTGTCATTGACAGGGATTGATGGCTAATCATGGATGGTTCTGTGCTGGAACGTTGCATGACTTGTAAAGCCATTTAAAAAATACACTCTTTTTTCCATTAGCAATTGAGATTTACTAAAACAGCAATTTCTTTAGTGGCTTGAGACTATCAGGCAACAAATAAACTGAGGAATTGGATATATGAAAATATCTCCTGGTGAACCGTTCTAATTTACTTTCATATTCCTGTTAATTTGCTGCAGAAAGACAGGTTTGACATCGTCACCCATGATTTGTTCTGTTTCACAAAGCAGACAGCTTGGACTTAGAGTTGCTGACAAGTATTATTAACAAGACCTAGATTGCTCTTTACTGTTAAATTTTAATGGATTTCCAAAGATAGGAATGTAAGAAAATATTTTTTCTTTTACCTCTTCTACATATGAAGATCTATTTTTTATATTTTTGGAGGCGAGAAACTGTAGAAACAGTATGTCAATGTATGCACTACAGTAAATGCCACTAGAAGGCTCTTGGAATCTTCCCGATTCCAATTCTGGTTCTTGTCAGAAAATACAACATAAGTGACAATAGCTGGCCTGGTTTCTTGGGGTGATTTCATTCCCCTAACTATGATTCTGCCACATGTGGCTTTGACATAACATTCAGCTGTGTATCTTTGGAGTAAACAGGAGGCATTAGGGCCTCTTTACCTTCGTAATTGTAACATAGAAACCTACTGGAAGGTCTATGAATGTCTTTTATTTGTTTCAGAGGACCATCCAAAACAGAAATAGTGATAGAGAATGAGGAAATGCAGCACGAAAAATGGCTGAATCTGCACTCAGACTGGAAGAATAAAAATGCATCCACTTTACACGCACTTCTAGTGAACGGGTAAGTAACAGGTAAATGAGATTTATTTCACTGCTGTGGGTAGTTACTTATCAATGGAGGATGACAAACTCCCTTTGGTAAGCTCTTTTTTCCCAAGGTATCTGTGTATAGATCCCAGCACATACTCATGTGAGTTGTTAAGATACAGCCTATAACGATTTTAGTGTCTGCTACCACTGTAGTCTCTTTTGAGTCCACCTTGTGAATCCTCAGGGGCCCATTCTGCTAGACTAACAGCATTTGAGTGACATAGAGGTGATGCCCTTGAAGCACCCGGACCAGACAGCTTCATTAAATCCCTGCTGACCTAGAAAGTCCAGTAAGTACTATATAGCAAAACCTGCAGCAACATCTTACCATCCTCTGCAGCCCATAGAGTTTGGATTCATACATTTGGAGTGACCACAGCTTCTTCAGCAGAAGCTATATCCACTTGCAGTAGGTTTCCTTAGCAGCTCCTCTGGCTTCAGATGGTGGTATATTCCTTTTAATTAACTCGACTAAACAGGTAGTTGGTAATGAGAAGCCAGGATCTCATGGTTGAGACAAAGTGTGACTTTGAGACTGAAGAGCCAATGAACTTAAACATCCAGGACAAAACTGGGAGAGCCACCTAATCTCCATCTGCAACTGCACTCTTCAAAAAGCAGATTCATTGTTTCCCTGTTCTCTTTCAAATGCCTAGGAGATTTCAGAACATCCTTCTTCCATAGGAAATCCTTCTGTTTCACAAGGAAAGACTGTCTTGGCTAAATGCAGAGGCACAACACGTGTGAAGACATAAATCTGAGGAATACACCTACTTTTCTTTTGCTTGGCTCCATTATTTTTTGTAGTGAAACTTTTCTGTAATGGCAGAATACTAAAAAGATTGTGTCTGCAAGTGCCTACTTTTTCTTTCCTACATCTCAGCTTTGTACTAGTTCTGTTTTCCATTGGTATTTTCCCCATTCATTTAAGTTCATTTTAATTTCTTCATCTAGAAGAAGGGCCATAACAGGATGGTGCCTGGTACTTGAAAATTTTCCTTTTAACTCTTTTCTTTTCCTTTCTTACTGTCTTTTTCCACTAGCCTAATGGTGTCTGAATGTTTTTCTCCAGAGTACTACAAGAATAAACACCTTGGGTTGTGACCAGATGCAAAGGCAGGTCCACAATCATATTCTGCTCAGTCACTGAAGTGCAAAGCAGAAATTTCAAGGTACTTTGCCATGTTTGAAGTGTTCTGCCAGGAAGTATGCGTGAAGGGATGGATTTGGAGCCTCTGAGTTACAAGATCTAGTAGCAAAAGATCTAGTTTTGCCCAAAGTACAAGTTAAAGGAGAGAAAACATCAGTAATGAGGATTATTGATAAAGCTATTACAGAGATGAAAGTAATATGTAGGAACAGATGTTCCAGTCTCCCCGAATCCAGAAAATGGGTAACAAGAAGAAGTGAGAAGCTAAAGCCTTGCATGAAGAGTGAGGCTGTTTTTGTTTTGGCTGCGTCAGGCATCCTGTCTAGATGGCTCTCACTAGCTGTGCATGCGCTGCGGATCAGGTGCACCCCATACGGATCTCCCAGTCCTCCCACTGAAGGACCTGCAGGCCTGCCTCATTTCTCATGTGCCTGGCTTGCTTTCTAGTATAAAGCAAATTGCACAGGGGACAATAGGCATTTAGTCTCTTCCCAACATGAAGCCAAGACAAGCCCAAGAGCTGGGAAGTGCTCCTGAGCCTTGCAGTCTAGGTGTATTCATCGGGATCAACTTCAGCATGTAAAACGTCTGTGCTATGGAGTATGTTGTATGTTTAAAGAAGCTGTCAGGCTCCTGGACTACTGGGAACTTGGGCAAGAACTAACAAATGCACCACTAGTTTCATAAAGTTTTGATAAGAGGGAATGGCACAGTGCAGGTTATGCACACATAAAAGCTTAGTTTTCTCTTTTAGAGCTGGCTAAGTCAAAGAAACAAGTGTAAAACATGAGTGTGGCTGGTCTCAGTTATATTCTGTATTTTTTTATGGAGTGCAAATGCCCCTCAAAGTTGTGCACAGAATTTTCTTTTCTGAAAAGGTTGTCTATCTCTAGAAACAGAATTTTATAGTTTGTGTTTTCAGGAACAGGAAGTAGGCTGATTTGCACAGTATATGAGTGGGGCATATGCAATGGTAAGGGACAGAGATGTGGTCAAATCACAGGTTCAAGCTAATCTGGTGAGCTTGCTGGCATTCTGTTGTTGTGCCCACATTAGTATCTATGACCTAAAATCAGATGCAGCCTCTTTTTATGTGGTTGCAATTTTAAAGATACTGCCTACCTACTGAGATTACAGCCTTCAAAGAATTACCTGGAGAACAGCTAATCTGTTTATCCAGTCTAATTCAGCTCTGCATCTGCCTCACAAAAGCATGTATATGGTAGGAATGAAAAAGTCGTGAAAATAAAAAGGCAGTCAGCTAGTTGAGCAACAATGATCGCTGTTTTAACAAGAATCTCCCTTCCTTTGACAAAGAATCACTTCTTTCCTCTCTCATCTCAACATTCTCAACAGAAATGATTTTTTTGTTGTTGTTTTAGTACTTACTTTTGCAAACTTCCTGGATTTTTTCAAAACACCCGGATCTTTAGGGCATGAAAGATCATCTGTTATCAAAGGTATTTCAAAGAAGATTCTATCCTTCAGCTGTAAGGAAGAGGAGAATGGCAATCTCTGTGCTTTCGGGTGCCATAAATTAAGACTCGACAGACTGTGCATCTCAGCTGACCTCACAGCTGGATCAGTGCCCAGAGAGCGAGGTAGTCTGCAAAATATGTAGCACCCACTCATGAAATGCATTGTAAAGCTGAACTAATATTTTGAATTATCTCCAAGCAGACGCTGGAAACCATGGGTGATCTGGCATAAGAAGGTCCTTGTGTTTCTTTTTTCAGTTTGGGGGAATTTTTAACAGCTGGTTCACAACAATTAGTACGATACCTGTGCTGATTTGCAAATTACCAAAAATTACATCAATTAATTGAGATTTCCACCATGTTCTTGTCTCAATATTTAGACAGATGTGTCGAAGCAGAAGCAAAGTGGCTCTCTTTTGCACTAAAGAAGGTAAGAGAGAAGTGCATATAAAACAAAGATGTTTTTCAAGATGTGTTAAATTACTTTAACAAATGCAGATGTTTAGTGCGGATTCATTGTGAAATTTGACTAGACTTCTGCAACATCCAATTTTGCATTGTTTTTTTTCCCCTACTCTATTCAGTTTCATCAGCTTTTCTTATTTTTTGACTACGAGGCTGTATATTGCAGTAGCCCATTCTTGCTCCCACAAAACGAATTTTGTCAGCAGTTGATAAAACCCTGCTGAAAATATCCTTTACCACCAGAGTGGTTAGCAGGCTATCTGCTCGGGAGTTGAAGCAGTGATTTGTTTAGTTGTGAAGCTCAAGGGGACAGAAGAACCTGAAGTAGAAAGCTGCAGACCAAGTCTGCAGGCACAGCAAGATTGTGCAAGTTCAAGTGGTCTGAAAATGCAGAAATTCTTCATCTTCAATGAAATCATGTTCTACAGACAAGGAGAGCTTTGCTGAAGAACACTTAAATTATGAATTAGCTTGACATAGGGAAAATTAATCACAAAGCATGACCTAAATTTGGGAAACTAATCAAACCATTTACTACTCTTACCAGAAAATAAAAAGCTAATAAGAGCCTGTCAGAGGTGTTTGCTTCTGACATATGTTGCTTTAAGTACACTTAAAACCCCTTGCCCTCTGAAGTTAAGTGAACACAGTAAGAATTACAAGTTACAGCCAACCATTGCTCCAGTTTATTTCTTCCCATGGATATATGCAATGGCAGCATATCCTGCCTTGGGAGGCTGACTGCAGAAACCGGTGGTGTTCTTTTGTTCTCTAAATCAGACTGAGCATAAACAGGCTAAATAGGAAGTCTGCCATCTTACAAATCCAGCAGCATATAGAGTGAAACAAAAGTGAAGGGCTAACTATTTCAGAAAAGTAACTGTCTGGCAGATGGGAATCTGGTATAATTTCCAGTGGGAGTATCTTATACAGTAGAATGGACAGAGTACTGGAATGTCTTCAAATCTTCCCCCTTAGTAATTTCCACAGGCAAAGCAAGCTTGATGCCGTGTAGCTGAGTAAACGGTGTGACATTTACCTCACACCTGGCTTAAGAAAAGCTTATTATTGCTGAGCAAATTTTCCAGAAGCAGTTCTTATGGATAGTACAAAGTAGCCCAAACACTTTGCTAGCTGACAGAAAGACAAGGACATAAACCCAGGAAACCTTCCCAAGGGCAGCCTGGTAACTTCTGAGAGTTTGGTTAATATTTCAGGCTGAGCCAGTCAAAATTAGTATCAGGAGAGAAAATCCTTTGATATAAAGGAAGGATGAAAATGGCTCAATGTGTTTGATATTATTGTGTCGTCGTTGATTTCATTACCTGTACTGTTCGGTGTAATTTCGTGACTCTCTTAATACCGCTCTGTGCCCGGTGTTCTTGCAGAAGGCCTTGTATGCGCTGCCTTTGTGGTAACAATTAACTCCCTTCTGCATCTGTTCCTCACTAGACTGTGGCCGTCGCCCAGCTGCTCGCATGAACAAGAGGATCCTTGGGGGTAGGACCAGTCGCCCCGGCCGATGGCCGTGGCAATGCTCCCTGCAGAGTGAGCCAAGCGGACACATATGTGGCTGTGTTTTGATTGCAAAGAGATGGGTCTTGACAGTAGCACACTGCTTTGAAGGGTGAGAGGGCTTCCGACAGTTTTATTGTTCATGAAAACTTGCACATGCAAATTGCCGAGTCCTCCCTCCTCTACCAACCCCCCTGGGGGTAGGTAATGACCTTTGCAGAATGGCAAATCACAGAGGCCTGGTTCTAAGAGACTAAAAAAGAAAGTAAACCAGCATCAGCTTAGGTTTTCACGCTTTATTATTCATTGCTGGAGTCTCTGCTGATGAAGCTAAATGAAGATGCCCTGACTTTCAGCAGGAAATAGGAAAAGGAAGACGACCCAAACACTAATCCTATAGCACTCATACAGCTGCCATAGTTAAAAAAATCATGCTAGGCACCAGCACGGAAATGACCCTGGAAAAATGCTGTGGCCATTAGTAAAAATGAAAACTGAGTATTTACTCACAGTGCAGCTGACATATTGAAGTCACTGCCTTTTCTAATTATAAACACTTCACTCATTTACTGAAAAAGGGAATGATTAATGTTATAATTCAATTTGTCTTTTTATTTCTGAAACACTGCGTTCTTTGGTATTTGTTTTTTTTTTTCCTTTTTTTCCTTTTTTTCTGGCTTTTGATGGAACTTGTGGTAGGGGCAAAGTTTGTGGCTTTTGTGTCCAAGCCAGAAGACATCAGGCAGGCGATAGTGTGAGTATCTCAAGGTGTGAGCCTATTAATGGAAATGCTAGAGGAAATGATATTGGAGACCTCAGTTCTGACTATCACATCATATCAAGCCCTAAGGATGTTCAAGAACTGATTCCATTCAGAAAGAAGAAAAGTAATAACCAGAAACTAGATAGCCTTCCTTCTAAACTAACAGAGTGCTAAACCTGAATAATAAACAAGAATATTGTCTTTATCAGATTTTGGGTCCAGCACAAGGAATTTCTCTTCTTTCCCCATCTGTTTTTAAATAAAGCTAAGCAGTATCCAGAATATTTCTTTACCTTTGGAAGAACTTTTTCTGGTGATCTAAAAGAAAGGGTGGGATTTAGAGGTAGATCCTTCAGCAATATTGGACCGCAACTGAATTTCACGGGTAAGAAATTTCTCTCATTAGCGAAAGATAAGCAAAGAAGCTGTCAAACTTATAAATTCTCCCATTTTTGTCAAATGCAGAAAGACTGCCACTACATTTTGGAGCTGTTCATTTACCCGTCATTTAGGGCTATATAATATCTGTGTGAGCGCAGAGTATTACGTGTCAAAGGCCTCTCTCACATTTGTATTCTAAATGCCTTAAAGAACTAAGATATTTTGGTTTAATTATTCATTGAGTTATATGAACTTTTTTCTCTTCTGCCTCTCCAAATAGATTTGAGGGTATGTTCCCAGCCTGAAATCTTTAAATTCTTCATTTGTATAGCTTGAGACAGCAACAGCAAGATCATTCTTGAAGCCACGAAGCTTTCTTGGTATAAAGTATTTAAAAATTTACCAAAACCAACCAGATAAGCCATCAATTAAAATAGATTTTAAAGTGCTCTGGTGCTTTAGACAAAATGCTCCATTTTGTGAAGTATTTTATGAAGTTCATGTAAAGTTTGGGATAGAAAACATGAGGACCATATAACAATAATGCAGCAGAAAGTTCTAATGCAAATAGTCATGAACACTTGTAGAGGACATGAATGGAAAGAGCTACATTAAACATCGTGTCTTTTGCTAGTTTTATTAGCATAGTCCCCAGAGTTTTGTCAAGATTGTTTTGAAATGCATTATACCAAAGCATCCAAGTCATTAAGATTTTTTTCTTGACTGTAGGACAATACATTCTGGCCGTGGCTGCTCATTGTTCTGAGCAATGTTTTTTTACAATGTTCATGAACACAACAGCATATGAATAATGTTAGCACTTTATCTTGTAACTTTATGGAAAAACTCGCAAACTCATCATGATGATCATTATGGTCTGAAATATCAGAATTTTCATGCAACTCTTAAGATAAAAATAGCCTTTATTTAGCAACCAAATGTCTTTACAAATTATAGAAATCTCAATCCTGTTGAGAACTGTGAAAAAGCTGGAATTTTGCATGCTTTTGATTAAGGTTCGATCTTGTCAAAGGTGCTTAGTTATATGGAACTGTCTTTCATCAGTTGTGAAAAATGCTGACTTTTTTGAGGGTTTTTAGAATCACAGACTAATTAGGAATTTGTGACTTATCCTGTGACCATTGACCAACTGTATCCAGTTACGATCAAGCGATTACACCCTTGAAGCCTTTCATGAAGTCTGTTTTTCTCATGGTCTCAACAGACACGAGTTCAATCTTCCCACTTGTATCGTATGCATCTTTTTTTTTGTGATCTTGTATATTTACCAAAAGAGTCTTAAACAATTCTAAGAGTCAAAGTAACCTTTGATCTTAGGCATAGGAAGACTGCTTGGCACAGACAGAATGCCCGATAAATAAGGGACTTTTCCCATGGCTATGATAAAAGATTTCATTTTCATAAGAGAATTGCTTCTTTGAGACTCCTTCGGGATTTCAGCTAGACTCACTGCTCTCAGTAGCATACTACTGAACAAGACCGTCGCCCCAGAGACATTTGTACACGCCCCCAGTGAGCATGTGAGCACCTAAGACTTCAGCAGGATCCAAGGGATGCTTTTGAGAGCCTTTGGCATTTAATACAGCAACTAATAGGTGGTTACATATCTTCTGAAGGTGTGAGCTTTAATTCGTTTGGCAACAGGCAGGAATGAAATGGAAAGCATTGTGTTTTGTTGTTCAGATCTTAGCTGTAAGTAATGATGCCCGAGTATTTGTTTTTTCTTGTAGCATTTGTATTGCAATGCTTTGCAAAGTGCAATGTGTAAAAAGTCAGGAAGAAAAAATTCTCAGGTATTTTAGCTTAAAAGAACGCTCTTGATTGAAATTTCCCGTCTTTTCTTTTTTACAAAGGAGAGAAAATGCAGCTGTTTGGAAAGTAGTGTTTGGGATTAGCAATCTTGATCATCCATCAGGCTTCATGCAGACCCGACTAGTGAAGACCATTATCCTCCATCCACGCTACAACAGAGCAGTCGTAGACTACGATATCAGCATTGTGGAACTAGACGAGGATATCAACGAGACAAGCTACGTAAGACCTGTCTGTTTGCCCAGCAAGGACCAGCTGGTTCGACCAGACACCTACTGCTACATCACAGGCTGGGGACACATGGGCAACAAAAGTAAGATGAATATTTCTGGGATACTTGGGAAAACATGTTAACCTGCTACTGAGTTAATCAAATAAGTGATTCCACTACAAAGCTTTATCCATTTATACTATTACTGGACCTTACTAAATACTAGGGAAGTGTAACTACTCATGAAGGAATCTAGCTGTGACTAGAGCCTAGCTTTTTCAAATCAGCAGCCTGAATTTATGCTCCTTAATCCCTTAATTTAGACAAGTGGCTTGATTTTCAAGGAGGATCTAGAAACTCCTATCAAGAAAGTCACCTGAATCGGTTATCATTTTACTGGTTCAGGTTGTATTCAGCACTGTATTGAGAAGGTATCAGATCATCGGTGTTGGGAGGGCAACATTCTTAGTTCAGTGGAAAGCGGAAGGCACTGAAAGCATTGGCATACAGGCTGAATGAACATTTTCTTGAATCAACGCTCTGTGTCACGCTTTGGACTTGTGACACGATTTATTCCATCCAGGCATAATCACAAGTGTTGTTTTTGTCTCTCTGAACAGAACGTTGGTGTGGTTTTTTTTGTTGTGAGTCCACTGCAATCCTTGGGTCCCATGACAAGAACAGTTGTGTTGTGTTAATCTTTGTTTCAACAAAACGATTCTGCATGCATCATACGCAAATTATCCTGGCCCTGTTAACGCTCTAGCCATTGTGTTTCTCTCTTCGCTATTATAGTAATTACTAGGGAAGGCTGTTGTTCTGTACACTGGAGAAGGAAATTTTGCTTTCAGTATTGCTTCAGGTGGGACTTCACCTCCAGTGGCCACGTCAGACATGTGGCAAAAATTAAATTGCACATGTGAGGATAGGCTGTTTACTAGCAGCTCTACCCATCTAAAAATATCTTTTATGTAATGGCAGGAAAAAAACCCCACAGAATGCTTTTGCACCACTGGTAAGTGGAGAAAGGTTCTTTGTTCTCTAATGTGGTTTCAGCGTTGGTTTTAAAAGTTTTATGTTATGAAGCATCAGAAACTATCGTGGCTACACAGCATTTAGTACTTCAAGCCCTAGGTTGAACAACTTTCCTTAGTATTTGAGCTCGGTCAGCTGTTTAGACTAGGAAGAAGTCCTTTATTGTCTCCTGAATGTGCTAAAATAATTTCAGTAACTTTTGAATTCTGATTCCCTGATACACTCCGTAAGTCAAATTTACCCAAACATAACTCAAAATGGCTGTGATAATGCCAGACTTTACCATGAGAGACACTGAGAAACAGGGGCATCCTGCCATGGAACAATGAGTCAAACCTCTCCTCCGCCTCCCTCACATTGCAGTTTTCCAGCCAATACTGCCCCCATCTTAAAAGCCCCCACACCATATCATGTAAAGGTGCTCTCCCTCCTCGGTCTGTCAGTGCGAATGCACAATAAACAGCAAGTGTCACACCAGTCCCCGTGTGCTTGGTCCCTCTCCAGAACGCAACACGTGCACTCCTGGCTCAGGAGCATGACAGTCACGGTCCGGCGATGCAGCAGTGCAAAAAACCAGTTGCTTTCCCTTAGCTTTGTGCGAAAGGGGGATTCTTCTCTCCTTACATTTAATACATATAATAAGTAATATTATAATCTATCCTAACAGAAATATTTATCATATTTCAAAAAGCCATCATAGCCAAGTATTTGTGTGTTTGGGTGTGTACAGTTTAATGCTCCATTCTGTTTTCCAGTGCCTTTCAAGCTTCAAGAAGGAGAGGTTCGCATCATTTCCTTAGAACAATGCCAGTCGTACTTTGACATGAAAACCATCACCAGCAGGATGCTGTGTGCTGGCTACGAGTCTGGCACTGTGGACTCTTGCATGGTAGGCCTCTCTCCGAGGAGAAACGCACACCCAGACTTGCTTGTAGAAATCAAAGTACTCTGATGTTTATTAGATATAGCATACTTCATCTACTATAGGAATGACAAGTTATTTACATATTTCAACCCAACTTTTATTATTATTATTGGTGTAATCAACTTCAGTTTATAATGAAATGCTGCTTGAAGACTCTACGGTTCATCTGTATTAGTTAACTATTAGACTGATCTTTAATTTTTTAATTTGTACGAGCCTTTTGCAGGCAATTTTTTGTAACAGGGAATAAATACTAGTAATGCTGTGTGCTGTTACATAGTCCAGCAGAGCAGCCAGTTTTTACAGCTGAGTTACTTATCAAAGGCAAATCGCTGCAGGAACTGAGACATAGCTTTAACCATATGACTGCTGGCCATGTGTAGCCCCTATAGACCGTTTTTTCTTTCATGTTGCAGGGCGACAGCGGAGGACCGCTTGTGTGTGAGCAACCTGCAGGGCGCTGGACTTTGTTTGGTTTAACATCTTGGGGCTCCGTCTGCTTTTCCAAGGTTTTGGGACCCGGAGTTTACAGTAATGTGTCACATTTCATTGAGTGGATTGAAAGACAAATATACATCCACACCTTTCTGCTAAACTAACTCCAGATGGTAAGAATTGTGCTGACAGACAAAAGAAAAAAAGGGATCAGCACTTCAACACTGAAGATTTTGCAGTCCGGAAACTCTATGAAAAGGAGTTTCAAGCTCTATGTATTCTTGTTGTGGAGCTATGGAATATGCAGTGTATGTTAATGGTAAACCCTCTCCTGGTGAACATACTTTGGGGTAGATTAATAATCCTTTTGACTTTTCTTTTAACTGTGTTGTGGTGCTATTCCAAACACAGCAAAAGGCTTAAAAGAAAAGAATCAGCCACTTCTGCCTTTCAGCTATTCAAACTAAGCAGTAGCACAGAAAAACCTTTTCAGATAACCTATTTTAATACTATTCAATTAGTAGCACATGCATTTTCACTCACTTGTCATGAGGAACGAACTCGGTGCATTCAGACAGCACTGACAGGATGTGTATTCACAAGGGCAACACAAGGCTCGGCCGCACCACACACCGGAGGGTGCGGGAGAGATCGACGAGTTTGTACGTCCACGTGGCACAGGGCACATCAAAGTACACGTGCAGGTCTCCAACGGTGCACAGCCGCGTGCTGCTGGCGTGCCTGAGCTAACGCGTTCTGTCCCTCAGGGCGGCTAACTTGCACGGGCATAACCCTGTACCATCCTGACTCCACAGCTCCTGTTCCCAGAGCCAGCTTGGGTATCTCTGCAGGGTGACGAGGGACCGGTAGGCCAACAGACCCATAACTACCACCTGAGGCACCCGAGACCAAAACTTAGTTGTTAAGACTCTTTGGATAGTTTCTACCACTTAATTTTCTGAAGCTTCCAGTGTCTTAATGTGTCCAGGAAACACCCATGTCTTGACAGCACTACACCGATTAGCACATTTATCAAACCTATGCCCCACTGGCTTTTTTCCCCATTTTGTATAGTGTGTTCAGCCTATAAAGTGTGCACTGAACATCTCCAGCCCTCTAAAAACATAATGGGGTTGGCAATGCCACTGCAATGGTTTCCCCCCCTAGAGTCAGCTACTTTGAACATCTGGTGAGATATGGAAAATGCAGATTTTAAAGTGCAAAAGATGCAGCGTGACCAGTATCCCAAATACTGGGAAACTAGGTATTTTTGGATAGGTCTCTTCTAGTATCTTGCACTGAAAGTTTCATTTTGCTTAGCAAGATTAAACAATTGGGAGAAGGAAAAGGGCATGATGAAAGACTTGGATTCCAGCTTCTGTTCAAATGAATATTAGAAATATGTTAAGCAAAGTACAACAGCTTCATCAGCAAAGGCTCCAAGAGCCCTGCTCAAGTGCTTGGTAGCCGGATGGTGGAGTGCTCTGTGCCATAGGTAAGAGGCTAAGCCGTGACTCCAAGAGAGTCTGGCTGAAAAACATGATAATGGAGCTTGGCACCTCTTTCTGGTGCTGAAGGCGAGCAACTGCTGTAGGTGACGACCTGCGCAGCTCAGATTTTGGGAGGCCAGAGCAGGAGGAGTCAGGAACCTGAGGATTACAGGATGAATTTCACCAGGCAGCAATGTGTTTAAAACGTATGTGTTTTATATAATTACCCTCTCTGCTACCTCTGGCATGCCCCCATGACAACATGGCAGGGCCTTGTCAATACCATGACTGCCATATGTGGAAACATGCATTAAAAGACCAAACTAATGGACATTTCAGGTACTATTAATCATATTACAACTAATATACACAGATCTGACTATTGCTTTAGTGAAGGTTTACCTCTTACCTTCTCCTTTAACATGCCTAACATTAGACATACTAGACAGCGCTCTAGACTGCATTATTAATGAATATTCAATATTTATGTTATGGATTCTGAAACTCTGTTTAAGTGACTATTGTATCACTGTTTCATGCTGAGAAAGAAAACCCTTCTAGGCTTTGCTAGGTTTGGGGTTTTTTTTGAATATATTAAGGATTTTGTTTTTACTGTAACATAGAAATGCTCTTCTTCCCCCAGCTATAAATGAGAGAAAGCAGCTCTGACCATGTTTTTCCAGTGCAAGTAGATTACAGATGAAGCAGGTTATTGACGCCCCTGCCTCAAGGATAGGGAAGCTGGAGCTCTCAGTCCCCCACTTCAGCTTTTCCTGGGCCAGGATCTCTGCAGCTGTAGGGCAGCACCGTCCAAAGTGCCGGAGCCGGTTACCGAGAGTACCGGAGTAGGCGGCCCCGCGGCTGCCACAGCCAGCCCGCCCTGCCGTCTGTCTGAGGGGTCTGGTGACAGGCAGGTTTCAGCGAGGTCTGTTTTCCAGAAGTAAAAACAAAGAGGTGCTGTTGTGAAACGAACAGCCCAGCCTGACATCTCTCCACCAGATGAAGCCGTTAGCAGCCTTGAGTTTTGTAAAGCGCTGGAGTACATATAATCATTTCATGTAGATATTAGCACTATCAAATGATAATATGTAATTACACATTTTAATTAACGGGGTTTGGCCTGCCACCAGTTTCCAAGCAGTCCCTTCCCGGGAAGTGAGGGAGAGTCCTGCTTAAACATATGGTCCAGCCCCCTCCTGTATGGGATCAGTCTGAAGAAATTACAGCCTGAGCCCCATCTCAAATGGCTTTAGGAGGGAGCAGTTGGGTCTTTTCCTTCCCCACGACTGTGTCTGACAGAACATTCCGTGTAAAGAGGAAATCTGTAATTTTATAAATGTATTTTTATACTGCTTTTTTAATGTGTGCACATGAGATAGAGAAACATACTCGTCCTTGCACCGTATCA
Source organism: Calonectris borealis (assembly GCF_964195595.1). Lineage (NCBI taxonomy): Eukaryota > Metazoa > Chordata > Aves > Procellariiformes > Procellariidae > Calonectris > Calonectris borealis. The sequence continues at coordinate 29,698,842 of NC_134315.1, read as the reverse complement.
AGCCTTTCCCTGTGTGCTGACAATGGCTAAGATCACAATTGCGCTGTTTCTCTTACCAGTGTAGCCTCACTGTAAGGTAACAATTTTTGGTTTTACTTCTACCACAGCTGTAGCTCCCAACGGGAGCAATGTCACACAGTCAAGCAGATGTGTTTCTTTCTAGCTGTACTAATAAAAATTTACAATCATTTTCCAAGTAACTTCTCTGTTGAAAATGTGTTTTAATCTTTAGACAGAGAGACTCAACGACAATATGGAGGTGTAAAGCTCTAACTTTAGCAGTAATGCCTAAAAATAGCCGTAAAAAGGCATACCCTTATCTAGCTTTTTTAAGCAGCCCTGACAGTCCTGTTAGCACTACACCACTTGTGGAGGTTCTGGCAGTACCACCACTGCACAGCTTTTAGCTTCTTCAGCATGTATGCTTCCAGTACAGAGCACTACCAAGAATACCGCTGCCAACGGACTGAAAAATCTGAAAAACTAAAGCTGCAATCAAATTTCTCTGAACACATTTTGTTCTATGGCTTTCCTCAGAAATACAATTAGTTTGAAATAACCACCTCCTTTTAACTGATACGCAGCATTTCAACAACATGTACACATGCTGAAATCAAAATAATAAGCATCCAGAGACTTAAAATAGTTAAAATTTGCGTTTTCACTGCAGTCAACAGTGAGGTATCCAGGACCATGAGGGCAAGAATAACATAACCAGAACAAAACAGGAACACGTAACACAAAACCCATACTGCAATTCAGCTATGAGAAAGTTCCTAATGCAGTCACTTCAAAACTTGCCCATTAGCCTCCGCAGAGAGCAAGGGCTGGTCTGACCAGCAGCAGAGCCAGGGCTGGCAGGAGCGGTGGGTGCTCTGCCTTAGCTGGTCCTCAGCCTTCTGCTGCAGCCAGCAGGGCTGAGGGAAAAAACACTGCTTGGGTTAAATGTTCAGCTCAAACTGTGCCCCAGGTACAGACCAAAGCTCACTGTGCTGCGAAAACACTCGCTCAGTAAGGACTGTGGCTGACTGCCACCTGCAAATGTTTAGCACAGGTGCAGCTGCTGTGAAAAAAATAATTTTTAAACAGCATATTTTGCTCTGTGAATAAAATACTGCACATCAAAAAGTGACTTAAAGCCGCTCTAGGTGTAGCTACAAAGTTTGGGGGAGTTGAAGGTGGTGGTTTTGGTTTGTTTTAAACTGACAATCAAAAGTGTAAATGCTGTCATTTCCTTCATGACATCTGGAAGGCACTTGTGAGATGATCTTAAAAAGCTTGTTTTCAAAATGGAAAAGTCTGGTCACGCTGTGCCTAAGTGCAGGAGGGCAGAAGCAAGCAGGGGATCGTGATGTCTCCAGAGCTAAAAAAAAATTAAAGGAAACATTCAAGTGTTGAGAAGCAAGGGGAGAGCAATTCGCTTGCACCTTTCATTTGGCACCACTTTAGATACGGCCAATTAACATTTTGAAGCTTTATTAAAGACTCAGCACTCTCATCTCCCCTTAAGTAAAAAATAGCAAGTGATCACAGCAGACAGCCCATAGATATTTCTGCTGTTTGTCCACAAAAACAAAAGAGTAGAAAAAAAAAATAGAAAAAAAAAAGGGAAAAAAAAAATTGGGTTTTACACAACGGATAATTTTATCACTTAGACTGCTTGTTAAAGTCCTCTAAAAGAACACAACCTATACTGGACAATTTTAAGCAACACGCACCATCAGTGAAACAACACACCAAGAAAAAAAAAAAATGTGTGTGCGCGCGTGTGTTATTTTGTATCACTTGAAGTGGACCCACAGGGCCTGGCACTTTTGAGACCCGGATGAAATCATCCCTCATCCAATTTAAGAATCCATCCTGAAAGCCTCACTGCACTAGGCCGTGAGTTGTGGGGTGGCTAGGCTTGTAAAAAGCTGCCTAATAGCAATTCAAGTGTCCCAGAGGCATCACACAGCCGGCCCCAGGTCTAACGGGTGACTGCCACTCATGTTTCTTTGTGTACTTATTTTGATGCCACGGCTTACAGTCACAGAGGATTTTGGAAGATCTTGCTCTGAACACTTACAGCTTTTGTATGATACACATGCGAACTCCTGAGACTAGATGATCAGCTACCTGCCGAATCCACCGGTGGGTTCTGCTCCTGCAGCAGAGGCAACAAGAGGGCAGGTCACAGGCCAGTGTTGTCCCCCAAACTCCTTTTTACAGTGACAAGAAGGGGAGAGAGCTGAGCCCTGCACTCCCTCAGGTCACTGCGAGTCCCAGAGCTCCTCCATGAGAGCTCAACGTACCTCAGTCATGGAGTCACAGACCTGTAGAACCATAGAACAGAATAATCTGTTCTCTGTGGCCACGAGAGAGGCCATAGATTTAAGGTGCAGAAGAAACATTCAGGTGGGACAACAGAAACCAAAACAATATTCGTCTTTGAGGGCAGGAAAGCACTGGCCTGGCCTGCTTCTCTAGAGCTTTTTACAACAGAACATCTGCCAGGAATGGTAAGGGTAAAGCCGAACCTGCCTTGGGGCTGTGGAGCAGAGCAGATGATTTCATTGAGTCCCAGCAAGTCTGCTCCTGTACAATTCTGCCCTTGTACCAGCTAATCCCTCTGCACAACTTGCTGGCCATTTTGCATCTTCTTCTTGGACACCTCGCAGTTCCCGTGGCTTGTAGAGAAAGCTGAGATGTTTCACTCGGGACACCTGGAGTCCGCTCCTGGCAAGGTGCCCCCCGCAGCAAGAAGGATGCTACAGACAAACATCTGAAAATTGTAACTGCAAATCAACACGCTCGACATGATCTCTTAGAATTTGAGTGTCTGCCATCACTTCAAATGTCCCCACTAACCTTATGTTAGAACTTACCAAAAATATTTTGTCATATGTTGAACCAAATTAAAAAAAAAAAACATTTGCAGAAATGGCTGTCATCGCTGGCTCCTTCCACTGTTTTTCTTCTACAGGCTAAACAAAAAGGGTATTTTTCTCCTCACCAACACCAGGGAAGGAGTCAGCCCTCATGACATTCTACCTTTCGAAAACAGAACCCTTTTAAACTTTTGATAACATGTGGTGACCTGCATTTGAATGAACTTAGCATGCCCTCAGTTTCTGCCCTGCATAGCAGCAGCTGTCTCAGACCTCACAGCATTTGTTTAAATTCTTTCAGAGATCTTAAAAGATGTGGAATATGTAATCTTGATCATTGACATGGAAAGCTCATAGTTCAATTAAAAAGCAAAGCCCTTGTCCCAAACACGGTGCCTAAAAATAAACACACAAATCTTGGCAATTCGAAAGCAGAGTTTTAGAAAGAAACAGAACCAAAAAATGGGCTCAATACTAATAATTCATTAGCAGCTACAGTTTGAGGGAACTGTTTATTTCAACAGGTGCTAGTGGATACAAACAATTTCCTAAGTTCCTCCATAAATTGGCCATGTAACTTTTTGGGGAAGGAAGTAAAAAGGAGGCAATATTTTAGACAGTCTGGAATCAAGAAGTAGCCACATGCACTTCAGCCAGCTTTTGCAGAGTGTGCAGAACAGTGGGAAACTGGCAGAGGCAGGACATCTTCAAGACAGATGAGCAACAGAGCTCAAATTTGGGAGGTGCAATGGGTTACACCTTCTTTTGAGCAGCCTTTAGAGATACTTAAGCTCTTTACTGTAAAAGTCTGGAGGAATGTAAAAACACCTGAGAGTGAAGAGGAGTAATGTCATCAGCTAGAAGCTATTTATAAGAGAAGACCTGAAGACAGACAAGCTACCCACTGCCACTGGCAGACAATTCTGCAGTGCAGGCATGAGGTAGAGTTTAGAGAAAAGTCAGGCAGCCAACACCTAAGTTGGGTGAGGAGGAAAAGAAGTCCCGTCAGGCGAATGACATGAAATGGCACATGGAGACAAAAAGGAGGGATGTAGCAGGAGTATGAACTATCATGGAGAACAAAAGGCTGCAGTAGGATTTGCTCTTTTTGTGGAAGAGGAAGGTGAGGGAGACACGTGATTCATCTGGGTTGCTCTTCTGATGGTCAAAATTGTGTTTGGCCAGCACTGACGTGGCCCATGCAATAGCCTGGTGAACAAACTGGACACAATGGTTAGAACAATTACTGTATACACATACTGGAGGAGTCTTGCAACAAGCCAACCAGTAATGCTACATCCCAGCCCTTCTGCTTACTTCATACTTTAGCAAGTGGTGAATCCCAGGGAATGCTAGGATTTTAGGATAGCAGTGCAAGGGAGCAGGTTGGCTTACTTGAACTGGATCCTGCAAATCCATATTCGTGCCATGTCCTGTCCATAACATCACGAGGTATCATGCAATGTTGCATACAAGAAATAAGCAGTATGCAAAGTATACTGTGTGAAAAAATATAAAAAACAACCCAGCCATTTAGATCTTGAACATCTCAATAACTTATCGAAAAGCTTTATAAACAAAAAAGCTTTTAAGGAAATGTGTGCATCGTCTAACTTGGCTGAAGAAAACAAAACCACAAGGTCTCATAAATCAGCAGTTATTACTCCTGGGTTTTAAACAGTTAGCGTTCCAACTTTGTAAAATACATGAAAGCATCTTCTTCACACAAAACAGAATTCAAACCTGCTTTGTGTGCTAGAGAAACAGCACTGCTGCCTTCTTCAGAAGCACACACAGAGACTTTGGCACATGAGTTACTATTGCCAAATGTGTCTGAATTAGTTTCCTTTGATGAATTCCAAAATACAGTCTTTTCAGAGTTCAAGCCATTTGTATTCTCAGACTCATCCTGAATGTCTGGTAAGAAGGAGGTGTCCGCTACTAACCCATCTCTTGAACAGGCCTGAAAAGGTGTTTTAGATGTTCGCAAAACACTGGCAATGCCTTCATCAATGCTCATACAGCACCTGTGGCTGAGCTGGAAGACCCAGAAGTAGCCTGGAACTCCGCTCTACAGTTTACAATGCAGTCATCTTTCCATCTCTTAATTGCTTCCCTCTGCTCCTCGGGGCTCAGTCTGTCAAGGTGCTTGGCTCTCAACACCGGAGACGGAAACAATGTTCCTTGGAGAACTCTCAGCAAATATCTACAAAATAAACACAGCTTCAAATAAGCTGTTTAGAAGCAGACTCAAAACTGTTTCCAGCAACACTAACGGAAACCAAACACCATTCAAGTAACCCTGCGGCTGCAGCAGCCTCTGAAACAATTTTTGCAGGTGCCATTTTGTGAACATAAACTGTGAGGCCAGCAATTGCACCAGAACGTGTTTTAAAACTGGCATTTTCAAAGACAAATACTGATCTCGGGTGCTTCCATTTTTCTGTCCAGAACACGGTTCTCCCACAGACTAGTTACTGCAGCAATGTGCACTTGCAACTTCAATGAAGGGCCGGGGTCCCAACTACACTGAAAGTGGAACTTTCTGCATATAGTGTCAGACCCCAGAAAAAAGGCATCAAAATCAGTGTGCAGTTTAGAGTTTCCCTGGCACTTCAGTGTGCGTATAAGGAGTTAAGAGCTATTGTGGAAAAAATCAGGCCTAGAAAAATTCATGCTTCCAACTGAGAAGCTGTTTATCACTGCTGTTTTGCACTGATCATGTAGCACTAATATAGCCCTAGAAAGCTAAGAAGAGTAGGCAGAGCATCATTCTAAAATTCTTAACTTTTGCACCAGAAGCAAGAATGAATAGGAAAGCAAAGGCCAAAGAAACAAAACATCACATGCAGTAAGAGGAATATGGAGTACAAGTAATGTTCCAAGTAATTAAACTCTAGGCATACTTCATACTAGAACTGACTTAACTGGCAACTTAGGTTGGGCAAAGGTTTTAATCATAGATTTTTGCAGTGAATTTTCAGTCGACAGGGCATCCAACATCTGTCCCTCTGTAGAGAACTACTCCTTAAAAACTCCAGCGAAAGCTCAGGCTAGAAGGTGCAGAGCACCCTTTAGCTTCACAGTCCCCGCTGAGTGGAGGCTTTTCAGCACCTCACAAAGGATTACATCAGAAATAAGCAAGGAAAAAAACATATGAGTGACAGCAGTGCTTCCATAATAGGCACTTCTATTTCAAATGACTGAAGTAGAAAAGCTTGAATTAGCCACAATAGCCACAAATCTTCCGAGGTATTGGCACAGGGAGAGTGCAAATGAATTTCACTGGTAAGTCTAAATACTTTGCATTTAATTAACCATGAAAAACACTGTCGTCTTCAAAATTGAACACCTGTACATCGGAAGCAGTCATCAAGCTGAAAGCTTTCTCCTACCTAGGCTCTCTACAGCCCTACCAAAAGGTCCTAAAACAGCATTTATCTATTTATTTGTCGTGTAAGGGAGATTTACTGTGTGTGAAAGAAAAGGCTCTGCTGTCACCACCTGAAGCCAAGCTGACAGCAAGGATGGGGAGGGAAGAGCGTACATGTTTCTTGCACTTCACCGTTTGTCCTTCTGCTGAATTGAAGTGTGAACCAAAGCGATCACTCATGACCTCTGGTGAGCGCGGCAAAACCCTGGCTGATGTGCTTAAGACACAGACGGGGACATTGGCAACTCATGCAGCCTGTACTGCAGCACTTGATCCAGAAAGTGTGCTCAGACTGTGCCTAACGGTATAAAATGATGTCAGGTAAGGAGGAAACAGCAGTTATTCTCCTCGCACTTCTCTCAGTATCTGTCTGTGCAATTCAGTTTCAAGTCTGAAACTCTTTCTGAAATGATATGAGAGGGAAAGAAAGAGACATAACACAGAAGAATGAATAAATTAGCACTGGAGGCACTTCGCTAATAGGCTGCACACTTGAGTTCATGTTCAGCCAGTGAAAGGAAGATGGCTGTGGCTACTAAATAGAGCTAGACCGAGAGTTTGATGAAGTCTCTTTCACTGGTTGTCACACACTTCGTTTTTCTCTGTTGGCTCGCTCAGGTGTCTCCCTGCTCAGCACGCTGGTGTCTGGGACCTCCTCCAACGATCCTGCCTTTCCAGGGCGAATGAGTTATCGAACTTGGAGTTATGACTTCTTCAGTGAGGTAAAGCACTTAAACATTAGGCATGATAAAAACACAACTCAGGACCCCTTGTGAATCTAGTCAGCATGTTTCCACCCCACAAAGAAGCCTGTACATGCATTCTTCATTCCAAATATTCTTATATATAATCATGACATTAATTTCAAACAGAAAATGGTTTCACAAATAAACACAGATTAAGCACAGTACTTCTATGTCTAGTACATGTTCAACTTTGATCACTGATTTGACTGACTTGTATATAAATTATAAACTCTGTGGTTACAGAGATTACTTTTTCCCCCTCCAAAGACAATATTTAATATAATATAAATAATTTAATATAATATAAATCACAACAGAAATTTTCTATTTACTGAAATTTACTTTGAGAACATGTCACTAAAGAGCTGTCCTCACATGGCTTGGTCTGGTAGAGTTATGAAATTTTCTTTACATTGGGGGCAAGGTGAGGAGGAAGACCTCTAGCCAGAGAGATTTATAGCATCACTGACCCAAAGAAAACTAATTTTGTTAACAACAGCAATCTGCAATTATAAAACAGAAACGCACCTGGGTAGCAGAGCAACACAAGTAGTCAGGAGGCAAACTAAGTAAAATACTGGGTCTGTCATGTGCTTTTCCATGATCCAGTAAGGATTTGATGGTGGGTTGTGGGTTTTGCAGGTTGCCCCAAAAGCCAGAGCGAAGACAAAGTAAAACAGGATGCTGCCAACTATAACTACTGTATGTATCCAAGTCTGCAATTCAGAAAAGGAAAGAAATCAGATGTACACATGCATGCATGAATATGCACACGATCTTCCTCCAAGGACACCTGCTTAATGTAACAGAGGATAGATCTGCTTAGATAATATTCTGAAAAAAAAAGACAATATTTTGTAATTTTATTTATTTTTAAATACTTAAAACTTAAACTGCTTAGTAAAGAACACTTTTTCATGGAAAAATTTCTCATATTTCAAAAGTAAATAAAATTAAATAATTTCACATTGGTCTCAGTGCTAAATAAAAAGCTGAATTTCAGTCTGAATTGAAGTGAAATTCTGTCTGTTGTTTTCTGTTGTGGTGAAAAATTGAAAAATAAGTATTTGGGAAGAAATACAAAATCTGTACAATTTTTTAAATCCAAAATACTCGGTCAGTTCAGTATGTGTTGTGATAAACCCTCTAAAAGCTGGACGATTTTTGTATATAGCTATAGTCTATGTAATCATATAGACTTCTAGCTGTTGCATTTATTTTGCTCTTATTCTCTTTATTATCAATTATGTCTTATCTGAATTAAATTATTAGCATGTAGACAGGCTCTTACTCCATGTTTGTGCAATACTTAACCTAATTGTCCCCATTCTTCCTTCAGATGTTGGTATGCAAAAAATAAAATAAAATAAAATTTAAAAAAAAAAAAATCCTCCCTTCTGTTGTTGTCTTTGAGATGCAAGCTTTGGGAACTAATGAAGGCTCAGTAGATCACTGGTTGATTTTACCATTTGCAAAACTAAACAGACATCCCCCAAATCACTGTACAAGGCAGGATCCTTTCACTATTCACAAATAATTCTGAGGCCAAATTTTGTTCATTTTAGTCATACGAGTGGCTCCAATGACAGGTACATCAGGAGAGCTCACATGGTCACATAAACAAAATATTTAGGTCTTGGCCCTTTTATACTTATTCTGTTTTGTATATGAAACTCTTTCTTCTATTTAATTTTAATGAAAGCTCTATGCACATACTCTGTTAGGAATATACTCTTTTGGAAACAAAGTACTCACCACAGACTTGCACTCAATGAGAAGGTGAAACAGTATTATGAAGAGCGCTGCTGTGTTTATAGGGTTTCCAAAAGAAAAAATGTCTATGTCTGAGCCATAGTAAGTCTGTAAAGGAAGACAGCAATCAGCATAATATACTCTTTATGTATAGTCCTAATACACAAAGTGGCTTGAATAGTTTCAATACCATACATATTTGCACGCACACAGTTCAGCTTAGTTCCAGTGACAATCCTGTTAGTACACATTTATATATGAGGAAGTAAAATCAAACACTTCATTTTATTCTCTAATTTGCCTGGGTTTTTAGTAAAAATGTATAAATGTCCAGCACTTACAAAGTAAGGCACAAAAAAGCAAACAAGACTTTGGTAAAACGCATCCAGCAAGGTTATCCAGAAAGTTGTAGGCAAGTAAGCCTGTAAGAAAAAAACATAATGGCATTGAAACAAACTGAACAAATTGCTGCATCCTTAATTAGCATTAATTTGGATTTGGGGAAAGATTATCTGCAGAAGTAATTCTAGTTAGTTTCCCAGTGAAGAGGCATCTTTTGTGTTATAAGAACAAAGAGCTCCACACATGTAGCTAACTGTTAGTATTTAAATCAGCAGCCAGATCTGGGAACTCTGATCTTACAGCTGTTTCTGCCAGAGCCTTACCTAACTCAGTACTAAGGAAGGGGGTGTGGGGGGGTGGGGGACAGTGAATTACCCTAGCAGTTTACCATCACTGAATGCCAAGACCCACTTTTGCTGGAATAACACATTGCTGTTTTAGTGAGTTGAATCAGCTCCTGGAAGGATCTGATGGGACAACTGAGCTGGCACAAGGAAGGTAGTGGGTGAAAACAGGGAACGGGAAGAAAAGAAGGGAGAAGAGGAGAAGGAATGAGCCTTCCTCACTCAGTGGCAGCAAACTGCTATGACAGCTCAACCGCTTATGAAACCATAGCTGCATGTACCCTGGCTCAGATATATGCCATTCCTTCAGGCACTAAATTAAGACACATAGGTGAGCAGCCTAGTCACCCAGGACTTCCTCTACAATTAGTGGAGAGAGAGGGGTTTCTCCAAAAAGCCATTCAGCCCTTTCAAGAACTGAACTGCTCTCTGGAGGTGGTGTGGGAAACTTGTCTTCTTACTTGCCTGTCAGGGAAGTGCTTTAAATTACTGAAGATGAATCCAAGTTACTGTCCGTTCTTATAACTTGTACAGAGCTTTGCACTTGTGATGTCATGTGCAATATTGTGATACTACATCTTTTAAAGCATTTCTCTTTCTTCTATACTGCACTTAATTCAAAGCAATTATTTCACTGCCCTTCCATGCAAGAAAGGAAATGATATACTACTTAACAATTCCAACCACAGAGCAAGGCAATGCTGTGCTGAACAAAAGAGAAAAACTTTGTTAAAAGTTAAGGAAAAAAAAAAGAGAAAGAGAAAAACCATTGTGTAATGCAGTAATTCTGATTATGTTGCCTCAAAACCTTCATCTCAGCTCAGATCACCTTACATATCCTGAAGATCAAAACAAAGGGCCAAATCCTGAGGCCCTGTAACATTTACTTAGTCAAAACTCTCTGTGACTGACAAAGCACAGACGTGCTCCAACCAGTCTACAGAGGCTCGGATTGGTACCAAAAGAGTACTTAGTTTTGCAAAAATATCGTAAACCAAGCAACATAAAATATTTAAGGGTATGTAAAAAGAAATGTAAAAGTCCACAAACAAACAAAACAAATCGTCCCTTCACTGTATGACCTTCTTTCCCTTCTAAACCAGACCTAGACTTCTGCCAGGTCGTACAGATGAGACTATACAACTAGTATGCAACATGTTGTAGCTCATTTTTTTTTTAAATAGTATTTGTTAGAATAGGATAGAACAGAACAGAATATTTCAGTTGGAAGGGGCCTACAATGATCATCTAGTCCAACTATCTGACCACTTCACGACTGACCAAAAGTTAAAGCCTATTATTAAAGGCATTGTCCAAATGCCTCTTAAACACTGACAGGTTCAGGGCATCGACCACCTCTCTAAGAAGCCTGTTCTAGTGTTTAACATCCTCTCTGTAAAGAAATGCTTCCTCATGTCCAGTCTGTTATTGAAAGGCTATGATCGAAAGGCTAATCATAAAGATCATAAAGAAAATGGTGAGTGTTAGGTGAATCATATGCTCAATGTTTCCTCTCTCTGGGCTACTAGTATCTATTCTGTCTCAGGCTCAGTATGTCACCGCCTTCAATTGTTATAATAAAAATATTGTTTTAACTAAGTGTTAAATTGAAAAAAATTATAACATTAAAATTATGCTAGAATTCATGCTGAGAAAAGCAGAAACTAGGGAAAAGCTTACTGATTTATATAATTTTGATTTAGTAACTAACCCCCACTCCCTGTGGTTTTCTGTGCTAAATGTTTGGACAGAATTTACTTATAGAGCATATGAGGGACAGTATGGGAGAAAAGCGCCACCAGCAAATTCCAGAACATACCCATAAGGGGCAAAGAACCCTGAATGACAGAACTTTCTCGAGGGTTATTTGAAAGGAATCTGCTCTGGTTCTTACCCATTCCTGACTACTTTGGCAGTGGAGACCCTTATATGACAGTGGAAAAACAGTAGCTAGTGCCCTTATCCTTAGAAGTAAGCCCAGATGCTCAAAAGAAACCCATTTTGAGGAACCACATCGACAGCTGAGGCAGTGAATGAAGTGAACATGCTGGTAACGATGTTTATCTAGGACATTGATTCAGCTGAAGTCCTTAATTTCTCTTATCATCCAAATGTCTGATAAGATTAGGTGTATGGCTGAAAAGAGCCTACAAAAAACTTTTGAAAAAACAGCTTTTATTTGTGCACATACATTTGTGCACAGGCCTAGATGTTTTTCTAATAGAGACAGTGGTTTTAAACTTCATGTTTGCCTGATGTGAACCATGAAGGAAAGACAGACAGATATGGCTCAAATAGTGACCATTTCAATTTGCTTCAGGCCAAGCCTTCTTTAACCTACTACAGATTTCTGGCTCGTCACGTAGAGCTGTGGGAGCTGCATCAGTATCTCCGCAGACACATCTTTGTCCAAGACACCATAAATGATGGGTGGCACCGATGTAAAAAGGAGATTGAAAAGAATCAAGATCCAATAGTCAGTCATTGATGTGCCTGAAAACCCACAGAAGAACTGGTACCAGAACAGGAGGTTCACGTAGGCCTGAAAAGTTGAAGGTGACATGATAAAATGTTACCCGCAGACAAGTGTTTTAAAAGCCAGGAGGAAAACAAGCAGATCTTAGGTCTGGTTACAGTAATCTGTGGAAAATTAAGTATAAATGCTGTGGAGTTCATGCCAATCCCACACTTTGAAATTGTATTTGACTAGCACACAGCTTTACCTTTCAAAATTGGACACGACTTGTTTAAATTGTCATGTTGCCACCACATTAGTAATGCCCGTTACGCACTGTTTAATCAAATCAAACAATGGCTTTGAGTGGGAAATTCAGTCCAAGGAATAAGAGTCTCTGGTCTCTGCAGACATAAATGGGAAACTGAATTGTTTGACATATGCTTTTTCTGTCTTTTTGAACCCATTCACAATAGAAACTAAAAAAGAATATAAAGCCCCATTAAATCCTTCAGCACTCTCAAATAGGCAAACTGTGATTTCCCTGGGATGGGACAGCTACATACCACGTTCTTGTAGAAGAAGTAAAGCACCATGTTGGTAAGTCTGGTATAACACCAGTGACCATGGACAAGCAGCAGCTTCCTGAGATGTCTAAACTGAGAGATTGCAAAGTCACTTGCCATCACAGCCTGCAACGCACATGAAAGACAGGATATGTTATATCCAAACTGTTAAAGATAGGCTTCAGATACTGCCAAGTGAGCAACTTGCCTACTGTTGGAAATTCTTATTTTATGATTTTTTTATACATAGTGCTTATGGTCTTACCCTCACTCAGATCTGAGCCCCTCCATACAACATTTTACACTAACACACACGGCTCAGCCCATCACAACACAGGCAGGAGCATGGCTGGCTTTATTATTACCACACAACTGCACAGGAATCACTGATGCTTAGGCTGCTTGTTTCCTGGCAGGAACATAAGTAATAGACAGTTCGGTGACAGGCAGCAAGCTCAGTTGTTTGGAGTTTGAAACCCTGCAGCATTCAGCTTCTGAGTGCTCCTGGAAGAGCGCTGAGGCCCAGCTGTGGGCTCAGGCTGCAAACTCTTGCCTGTGTATGGTAATGGACTGTGGAGCCACTGGGCCTCCAAGGTGAACTCTGAACAGATTTAAAATGGAATCTGATGTCATTTGCAGCTGGCTTTGTATACACTACCTGCATGCCTTCTTGGCCCAATATTCCCACACCAGCGTCAGCCACCTGGATCATACTGACATCATTGGCACCATCGCCTTCAGAGAAAAGAAAAGAGGAAAAATCAAAACTAACCTCTCTTATTTGGAAGGCAACCTGGAGGCAGCTTTGCTGGCTATCACATCGCCATGGAGGTGGCAGGAAAAGACAAATATACAAGAACACCAGAGAGTTCAGAGAAAAACATTCTTATGGCCAACAGTGCAGCCTATGGAAAACTCTACAGAAAGCAGGATTAGTAAGCGGAAGGTCTGACTGAACTGAGCTATATTCTCCAGATGGGTATTAGCTGTTCCTTTTGTCAGAATTTAGTTGGTATGCTGGAACAGAAAAGATGGGTGTTTTGAATCATAGCCTATCATCTCCCCTCTCCCTCCCTATTTTGGGGAGTTGTGATGAGGAATGACAAGGGAAATCCTCTTACTTGCTCCTTTGGGAGCCTCCTATGTTACATAATACTGTGCATGACTGCTGCTGTTCTTGTTGCTGTAGATTACCATGAGTAAGTTTATGGACTAAATTTGCTAGTTCAGAAGACTAACATCATCTTATGCCAGAGACAACTATGATTCAAAGGATTATCTTCCTTGTAAAGTAAATTTTGTGACAGACAGTAACAAAAACATAGGAGAGAAGAAACTACCCTCTACTACTTTTTCAGAGAAAAGAAGATAACCACAGGACTCACCTACAGCTAATGTCATTGCCTTCAGCTTATTTCGCACCAGTCTGACCAGGACGCTCTTTTGCAGTGGTGTGGCTCGGCAGCAGACCACAGCCCGACATTTTTCTGTGAGTTCCAAAAAAATATTCTGCAGGCTGTCATGAAGGAGATGCTCTAAAGTCCTTCCATCAATAACCAGGCCTGCACTGAACCCTTGAGCTTGGGTGGAGGGACTTGCGGAGACATTCCCAAGTTTCTGACTGGTTTTTTTTTTGGCAGAAGTGTTCTTCTGGATGCCTTCTAAAATTCTGCTCATCACCAAGGCACAGGCATCCTAATTAAAGACAAGAGAAAGGCAACTTACTAAATACTGTTTATGTTCTGGCTCCCTTTTCAATTTATAAAATACACATGGAGAAAAGGTCAAATGCTGCCCTTGTGTATGTCCTGGTTTTGGCTGGGATGGAGTTGATTTTCTTCCTATTAACTGGTATAGTGCTGTGTTTTGGATGTAGTGTGAGAATAATGTTGATAACACGCTGATGTTTTGGTTGTTGCTAGGTATTGTTTACGCTAGTCAAGGACTTTTCAGCTTCCCATGCCCTGCCAGGTGTGCAGGGGGCTGGGAGGGAGCATGGCTGGGACGGCTGGCCCAGCTGGCCAATGGGCTATTCCATACCATATGACGTCATGCTCAGCATATAAGGCTGGGTGAAGAAGAAGGAGGGGGGGCGTTCGGAGCGATGGCGTTTGTCTTCCCAAGTAACCGTTACGCGTGATGGAGCCCTGCTTTCCTGGCGATGGCTGAACACCTGCCTGCCGATGGGAAGTGGTGAATGAATTCCTTGTTTTGCTTTGCTTGCGTGCGCGGCTTTTGCTTTCCCTATTAAACTGTCTTTATCTCAACCCGCGAGTTTTTCTCACTTTTACCCTTCTGATTCTCTCCCCCATCCCACCCAGCGGGGGGGTGAGCGAGCGGCTGCGTGGTGCTCAGTGGCCAGCTGGGGTTAAACCACAACAGTGTAGCATTTCACTTGAATCCAGAAAGGCTCAGACATGAGGCTGAATACCCTTTAAAATCACAAAGGATGCAGCCTGTTGTTAATAAAAGGGCCTTTTTTCCCTTCTCCTTGTACTAGAAGAAGGGAAAAAACTGAAGCAAATCAGAAAATGTTCATAGACTAGCAGAAAAAACAACCATTAAGGATTCTGTAATATAAATACAGCTTTGATAGAAGACTTTTGCTCTCTACATTTCTTTTGTCTGGCATGCAAAGCCAAAAGTGCATTTCAAATCAGATTATAGGTGAGCTGCAATGAATTACTGAAGACCTGGCCTTGTGGAATTTTTTACCTTATATTTATCAATATAAGATGCCTAAAAGATTCTTCATATCAATACATGTAATGCGCATGCTATATAGAAGAAAATACATATTCTTAAATCTTCTCATTATTTTACTTTGGAATGCAACAGTATCAAATCCTGCCTTTTTATTTCAAAGCCCAGTTAGAGGGAGGATGAGCACTTCTGCAAAAGGGGCTCAGTTTTCACTGTCAAGTAAGACACTCATTCCCCAGTAGGAAAAAAGGAAGAGAAAAGTGTTAGTGAAAATCAAACCCCAAGTTTTCCTCAAACACAACTGGACTAAAAATCCTTTCTTTTTCACTTTATTTTCCCCACAGTTACCACTTGCCACACAATCCTTTATGGCAGATACAACTTGCATTTCTAAAATAACATATAAGCAGAGAAAAAAAGAAAAACAAAAAGGTCTTAGAAAAATCCTCCAGTCCTTTAGAGAAGTGTGATTTCATGCCTCTGCTCTGAGGAGAGTGTCATGGCTTAACCCAGCAGGCAGCCAAACACCACGCAGTTGCTCGCTCACTCCCCCGCCCCAGTGGGACAGGGAGAGAATCGGAAGGGTAAGAGTGAGAAAAACTCATGGGTTGAGATAACGACAGTTTAATAGAACAGAAAAGGAAGGGGGGGCGAGGGGAGGGGAATGATAGAATATATGAAATGAGTGATGCACAATGCAATTGTTCACGACCCACGTTGACGAATACCCAAGTAGTGATTGCTACTTCCTGGATCACGCCTACCATGCACATACTGAGCATGATGTCACATAGTATGGAATACGCCGTTGACCAGCTGGGCCAGCTGTCCTGGCTATGCTCCTTCCCAGCCTCCTCCAGATCATGGAAGCTGAATGTCCTTGACTAGCAGGGTACTTAGCAACAACTGAAAACATCAGTGTGTTATCAACATTCTTCTCATACTAAATCCAAAACACAGCACTAGGAAGAAATTTAACCCTATCCCAGCTGAAACCAGGACAGAGAGACATTTCATACGTTGGCTTTACCAGTTACAGTTAGTAATTTCTCTCTTAAGAAACCCAAAATTGATAAAAATCAAGATTTGAAAAACAGCTGGTTATAAGCATCCACAAAAGGACGTAACAATCAAGTAAGATTAAACTTGCCTCCCAAACCAGCAGCATTTTTAACCACTCTATCACGTGACTCAATTACTGGGTGGTGGGGAGAAGGTGACTTTTTCACTGATAGAATTGTTGGCAGATTAGTTTTCTTGAATAGCGTGCAATGTACTTTAATGAGACAATTCTTTGTACAGTTATGCAAGACAAGCAGGGCTGAGGGAATATATTACACAAAGCAGCACAAAACTTATTTCAGTAGAATTTGCATGACAATAACTCTTACATTGCTAATACGCTGTATCTCACAAGCTGTTTGAATCATGTCAACTCTCTAATCTACCAAAAAGAGAGATTAAGCAGTCTATTCAATTAAAATAATTAATCATCATTTAGGGACTGTATATAAAGAAACAGATGTTGCACACATATAAAAGATTTCATATTTTACACGCAAAGAAACAAACCGTTGGTTTTCCACTATTTTCATCTTCTAAGAAATCATGCTGTCTTTGGTCGGTTGGGAAAGCAGAGAGCATTTTATTTTTCTGTATTGCCCTCTGATATAGCCTGACTGAATTTTTCAGCAGAGAAAAAAATTTTAAAAGTGTAATTTTCCACTTACCCTACTCTGTGATTTGAGAGTGAAGATTCTGTCATCTGGTTCCAGCAGTTTACAAGCATAGGCAATGTTGACAGCTGTCTCTCTCTTGTCACCTGTCAGCATCCATATTTTTATTCCTGCTTTCCGTAATGCCTGTATTGTGTCTGGAACACCCTCCTGCAGGCGATCTTCAATGCCAGTGGCACCTTAATTTAGACAAGCAGAAGGATTAGTGCTGCTGTATTTCAAAACCAAAATGCTGCAAGAGTGACAGGACAAGATGGTCCTCCCACATCTCAAAACAGACACCCTACTGGGATATGCTTGGGAATTCCTCCCTTCCGCATCCTTCTGTGCCCAGAGCCCATCACATTCAAGATTGTTGACACATACCCTCGTTATCTCAGGGGCCTCCAACTCTTCACAAGACTCTTTTAAGCCAACTTTTCTCATTCTCACGGTTGTTTCATCCCATAGTGGCTGTGGGACACAGACTCCCAGGCTTCTCAAGACTATCTCAGACTGCCCCAAACCTTCTTTCATGTATCACCTTGATCCTTCCTATCTCAAGGTCCACTTCTCTTCCTTATTCTCAACTCTGCTCCAGGCTGAATTCTCTGTACCTCTTGTCCCAAGCCCGCACCTTTCCACACCAAAATCCCCTCTTCTTACATCATATTTTTGCACACTGCTGCAAAGACCTGCCATTCATCATCAGGTTTCTCAACGACTCATCGCTGCAGTACCTCCTGTCCCAGGTCCTTTCAATTCATAACACTAAACTCTGTGTTTTGCCCTTCCTCCTGCCTGCACTGCCAACCTTGACATATTCCCCCACAGGGAGGAAACACCTGCACACACCCCTTAGTGGTTACAGAAAAGACTTTCAACAAAAAAATACAGCGACTTTAACAGAGATATCCTCTTCTCTGGTGTGCACAGCAGGCAGACCTATATCCCTAAAACCAGCTTACAAAATCTTCTGTTTCGGTAACAATGAAGTAACACAACATCAGCATAAAGCAGAACCATCTCTGAAAAGCTGCAGTGCCAGTGATTTACTACGGTACAGGACATTTTCATGGCTTTTTCACAATACAAATGGTACTAAATCATAACCAGGACACGTGGTTTGGCTTGTGGGATTCTCAGGCTAAGAGAGTTTCTCAGAAAGAAACTTCAGCCAGTTGCAGGTAGGTTCATTCTGAAAGACAAACAATAAAAAAATTCAAAGCGAAGTTTTCCCTCCTAGCATGTTTCTAGTGCGGGAATCTAGCCAGCAATTTTTATATAAAGCACTGACTGTCATATGGGGATGGATAAGAGCCAAAAGGTCAGGCAAATTTCTGATGCTACAGCAATTCCTTCAGTAAGTAGCTGCCAACAGGGCAGAGAGCTCATGGCCCCTGGTCACCAGGAAGACAAAAACCTCCAGGTCCTTGATCTGCACTCTGCCTGCATTTTGATGCAAGTCAACAAAAGAGGAAGGAAGGAAGGAAGGAAAATGCTGGGATCTATTTGATGCAAGCTTCTTTGAGAGACACTGCTAGGCATCGAGGGAAGAGAGAAAAATGTTGTTTCAACTTGGGCACTCTAACATTCCCCTTCTGAGGTACTTAATCACTTCGTAATCCAACAGAAGCCAAGTTTCAATATCTATACTGCTGAGATCCAGATCTGTGCTTATTTAAGTACTGCACGTTAGGACTATTCTTTCCAGAAATAGATTTCCATTCAAATAAAGGCCTGAGGCTTTATATATGGCCATATGGATTTCATACCTGCCTACGCAGTGGACTACAAACCACTGCTGTGCTCCATGATCCTGGCAATACTGAGATGATTTGAATTTTTGCTTGTTGTTCTTTGAGGACAAAGTCTTCATTCCTCAGTCCTAAGAGGACAGTCGGAGTTACAGCTGCAGCTACACCAGGTAATGTTTATTAAGAAAGCAACAGAAGGCTCAGAGAAGCAGAATAAGAAGTGCTGTAAGTAATTCTACTCTGCAGGTCACAACGTACATATGCCTGAGGCAGGGGTAACTAAGCTAGCAGAGGTTCTGAAACCAAGCACCTTGGCAGTATGAAGCCATTTACTGTTCTTATTCTCACTCCCATTTAATGTTAGGGCCAACCCATATCGCTTACTGTCCCACCAGAGACACGAGACAAAAAAATGCCTTGGCCTGCAGGACAGCAGGTCTCCACAGCAACTAGATTTCCCTCTGCTGACTCCAGTGCAAAAGGGTACCTGTATAGCACATCATCCCTTAAAACTACAGCAGCTAGCAGCACTGCTTTGGCTTCTCTCCAGAAACTGAAGCCAGTAATCCCAGAATTCCTTTTAGTATCAACGTTTATGGCATTTGCCCTGAGCAGATGTGGCACAAAATGAGGGAAGTAACACCTTTCCACGCAACAGGATCTGTCTCTCTTCAGCTTCTAGCATGAGCTGCCTTTACCATCACAGTCAGGTCTTTGCACTTTGCTTTCCAAATGTTATTTGCTGGGCAGTGGTCTAGAGCTATAATCCCAGACTGCCTGCAGTTTACCTTTTCCACATCTACACCAAATGTTTTTCATTTTGTTCTGGCCTCCCCATTCCTGCGCAGCTGAATGACCATCAGAGGAATGATTCTTGCAGAAGCACGCCTGACTTCTTATCTCCATGTTATTAGAGGAGGACACAGCACAAGCATACCTGCTGAGCCACAAATGCAACAGTGATGGAAAACATGCCCAGAAGAGGGATCCCCGTGAATGTTTGCTCAGGCAGGCCTGTGATTTGTTATTATCATTTCACATGCTCATTATGATGACGCTTAAAAGCTCTAGTGAGCACAAAAAAGAAACCCAATTAAACAAAAAAAAAAATCAGTAGAACTTTACCCTTTACAAACAACAGAAAAGCACTAGCTGCCTTCAGTGTGTTTCACAACTAGTACAAACTTACCAGCAAGATTTATGAAAATTCAGGAGTCACAATAAATTCCAGGTCTGTAGAAAGCTATGTGTTACACAAATTGAGTTTAGCACAGCTCTCTGCAGGTAAATTCCAATTACCATAAGCAGTTTCCTGGGAGTTACAGCATTTTCTACCTACCGAGCAAAGTTAGTTTGGTCTCAAGCCTGATGGCAGATTCAAGCAGCAGCTCCTCCCTATTGTCAATACTGGTTTCTGCTAAAAAATGATGCTTTAACCACTCTGCATATTCTGCATCACTCATCACCTACAGAGGGAGAGAAAACATACGGCACGTATCTATATTGTGTTTTCAAAGGCACCTCAAAAGTGTCCTCACAGTTACTCCTGCTGTCCATCTACTTGAACCTACAAGCGCAGCCCCTGGCAGTGCATTACATGCCCCAACACGTCCATGGATTTAGTACAATGTTCATAGTGTTAGATTACTTTGCCAGGCTTCACAAGCCAGGTTACTCACCGGCACCCTGCAGGTTCCTGGAGCTGCCTGACAGATTTCTGTTTAGATGGAAGGTAGGCAGGCCAGTGAGCATAGTATACTCTCTTTAATTGCAGCATTGGCACAGCCACAGAATCACTGCACAGCTGTGTACTGCTTGATGACTGTACAGCTGCACTTTGCATAAGGCTTTGTAAAGAGGCTTCTTGCCTGTTTCAACCCCTATGGAATTTTACTTCTGAGCAGCTTTGAATTTAAAATGGAATCTCAAAACATCACTTAAGTTTTGCATCCAGAGCTTGTAACACTGCAAACTGTTTGTGAAACCCAATAAAACAGGTCTGACTTCATTTGTTTTCTGTGTCTGGAATTCCAAGCAGGGTAAATTTCACATAAGGAGACCTGCTCAGGACTCTTGAAGAAAAATCAGGCTATTTGACAACCCCCGTTTTAGAATTAGGCTATTAGGCTGCTTGGCATCCTAAACTGACAACAACGATGGCAATCTAATGGAAGTCAGGAATTTATTTGGGTCAACTTACAAATTCCTCCTGAGAGAACATAAGGATAAACAAAATGTGGCAATGGAAGCATCTGTTTAGAAGCGGTGATGTCTGCTCCATTGGTGATATGACTCAGGTTGGTCACAGACCGCAAACATTCTTAAAAATATGTATTAAAAGGAATACCTTCTTAGCAATACACAGAGTGCGCAGTCCTCTTCTGGCATAGTCATCCAAATGCTTCTGAGTTCTCTCTTTAATCTTCTTTTGTTCCATTTCTGAATTATTAATACCTACTATCACACATAAAGCAAAGAAAGCAAATTAAATATGCATTCTTAGGCTAAATTTAGAGGAAAATTTTGAAGGTCTAAATACGTTTTAAAAATACCAAAATGTTAATAGGTTTTATTTTAACTATGAATGTATCTTCATGTTTGCACAATGTACTGTGGCTGTATCTATAGTGAGCATGCAGTGCGCCAGTCTGCACAAGCAGAGAGGGGGAATGCATCTGGTACTGATACATCTTTGGATGCCACTAGTATAGCAAAATGTTTTTCTAAGATAAAATCATTTTCTAAAATAAACTGGGCCACAGACATCCAAGCAGCTTTACTGTCACTGGTCTAGTGCGACAGAGCTAAAAGGGCACTCGCAGAAAAGGTTTTTTAAAAATAACTGTTACGGGGTGGACTATTCTGACAGGCTTTCAACTCACCTAACTTTGGACATGTGGAAGTTAGGTTCCAAGTTTACCTTGAGAATCAAAGTAAGGAGAGGCACCTCCAGACATGAAATTACCCCCCTGATGACAGATTTTGGGAGGCATTGTTTCTGCCCCATGGCCTACAGAGGCTTTTTGTCTAGCCTTTAGATGGCTAATGTTGGGCGAGTTAAAATCCACTCTTGGAATTGGAAATATCCCTCTTCCTCACTGAGATCAGCCAGCCATGGAACACACAAACCAAACTCCCTTTTGCAGAAAGCAAGCCTTTAAAAATAATTCCTTTATATTACTTTCCAAACCATTAAAAAAAACCCTTGGAACATCTTCTGAACTTCAATATATTTAGGTATTTATTTCTAACATACACAGATAATACTTTCTCTCTACTGCCTTCAGTTAAAAAATCAATGACTGTTTGCTACAGTGTATGAATAAATCAGTTAGTGCTTAAACAACATGGTGCATCCCTCCTGTGGCAGATTCAAAAAACGTTTACCCCCGAAAAACTGCGCCCAGCAGGAGGCACCACACAACTTTACAGATATTATTATTACACCTAGAAACACAGAAGTAGTCAGAAGTCAAGGGGAAAAAACCTCAGAAAGCACTGATAGGTGACACCTGCTAGCGATATCTCTCTCCAACAGCTCAGAAACACCAACATAGGTAAAGGCTACAAAGTATCTCATTCTAATAAATACCTCTCACTGTATAGCAAAAGCCAACTATTCAAGCAGATGACCTTACTTTATAATTGGAAATACTTCAGTTGGCTCCAAAGGGTCTGCTTAGACACCACTAAATCCTTTGAGTAACAGCTGCTTCTCTCCTCTCAGTTTCCACACCAGCACACAGCATAGCCCTATCTAGGTGACAAGCAATACTACCTTTCTTGGTTCCCTGTAAGGAAGTATTCACAGATAATAGTTCTGCTGGGTTACTTGTCTCTTTTCATGAATCAGGCCATCTGTTTAATTGTACTGAAGAATGACAAAGGTGAGCAAAGAATTAGAAGTTCTACAGATACCTTCAGATGCAGTTCTCAACAAATCCACCATGACAGAGTCGGCACCTTTTGTGTACACCACCACTTTGTTGGAGACTGGATGCCGAACCACCACTGACATCCTTTTCCGCACTGAATCAAAAGGCAGGATATGCAAAAGCTGAAACGTTAAAGATCCCAGACCTGCGAAGTCCACAGTTACTTGATCTGGAGTCCTAGACTGTAAAATACATTTATAAGCCCTAGCCGCATGAACCAAGGCAGCTTCATCTGGACTCTCGGCTTCATAACATAGTTTAGGTAAGTGAGACAATTCAATAGATGATGCAGCACTGTTGTGTTCACAGCCAGCAGCTACATTGACCATATCTAGTTCTTGAGGCACTTGGGAATTTTCTGGGCTGTCAGTATTGGGAGGCTCAGCAGCCCTTTGAGCAGCTCCATCCAAAGCAGGTGAAGCCAGTTTCGTTCTGAAAATAGACAGTTTGCTCACAAAACTATTGGGGCTTTCAGATGATGACTCTTTTACACTTGGAAGTGGGGAGGAACTTAGTCTCCGGACTGACAACCTCTGGAACATCTGCCTGATTTCCTCAAGCGATTTAATAGGCATCCTACTCAGTGAAGAGAGTCTCATCTGGAACAGAACAGTTAGAGAGAGGATTTATGTTAAATTCTTCACACCTTATTACATTAAAGAAGGACAGCTTACAAACTATGTATGCTTCTTAATGAATGTAGTATTTTAAAATTTACCATGAGTATGATTGCTTGTATTAAAGATGGCCAGCTCAATTAAACATATAACCATATGAGTACACTAAACAGCTTCTGTAAGAGCTTCATTATTCAAACCAAAAGAATTGTAAAACTACTTCAGATCTGAAAACCATATGCATTCCAAGTTTGATTCATGACTCCATGTAATACTTCTCTTTAGAACTGTTTCAGCAACAGTTAGTATGACATTTTAACTTTTAAAAGTTGTGGCAAATGGAACTAAACTCTTCAATTCTTGTTCTGAATTAGGCAAGATACTTGTGAAGAATAAACCCAACTCCATATCCCTCACAGCAACTAGCTACAAGTACTGTTAAAAATACATTACCTTATCAATACCTTTTAAATGTCTGAATTTAAAACAAAAGACAGTTCTCCTCTCATCAATGTTACAAAATAATTGGCATGCTGTTATTCAGAACAGTTAGGCAGCTAACAGCTTACAAAAAAGGAACAAGGCATGCAAGGCTGACATTCGCTTCTCATTATGGTGAAGAGTTAAGAATGAGTTATCACCAGGAAGCCTGTTCTCCTTTGCCACTGAAAAGCATACAGTAAGGGCAGATTCTGGCTTCAGTTCTACTGCAATTGCATGTAAGTTGCAATATGTCTCCATTCAGCATCATGAAAATAGAGACTAGGACCATCCTTTCATCGCCTCTCCCTAAGGCAACACCAGAACCTTCCGCTGCCTTGAGCTCTTTCATGTCATTCCCTAATCATGAACTCGGAAACCTCATGCCACATTGCCCCTCCCAACCTATCTACTAGTGATCTGGAGACCTTCTCCCCCGCTAGAAAGTCATCCAGAAATACTATTCTCAAAATAACGAGAATCTCGCCTGTATATTTTTCTACATCACCTTTAAGGAATGCCTGTTTAGTAACTACGAACACAGCTGCTCCATCCACACATGGACCTGTAGGCAGCCTACGACGCTTTCTGGGAATGCCTGGAAGCACACTAAAATACTAGGCTTATTTATATGCAGGATGTACTTTATACTCCACAGGATACCATTTGGGAATGTCTCCAGCCACAGTTGTAGGTTCACTGCCTAGGTGGACACCAAAATCTAGTCCTGCACATGTCATAAACATTTTTTTCAAATGACAAAGTCAACAAATGGAAATCACCAGGCGATAGGGGGAAGGAAATCAAAGCTGAACTTGGGAATTATCCTGCAACACAGTCAAAATTGGTAAAAGACGGGGTTATGAGAATCCTACCCTGAAGAAAAAAAAAGATTTGAAAAAGATAGTAGTATCTTTAAATAAATGTTAGGTTGTGGACTCTGAAAACAACAAGTGGTCTCAGGAAGACTTAAACACACTCCAGACCATTAAACCAGGACAGTCTAGCAAATGCACGGTACATTCAAGGTGAGACCACTTTATGTCATACTGCAAAGCTTTTTTTCTTCAGATTATTACACTTTCGTATTACACATATGAAACTTGATCTTCCATACTTTTGCTGAAGCTCTATTTGAATAGTCAGGGAACAGGAACGAGCATTCTCAGTTCCTATATTCTGGGAGTCTTCTGAGATTATTCTTATCTTTCAGCCAACAATAACCTATTTGTAAAGGTAACCTGAGTGCTAGGGTACTCTTAAAAGAAGCTATGCACATATCTGGAAAAAAATAACTAGAATATAGAAGAAAACACAATTGCAATTTAACCTCAAAATTTGTCTTGTAGAAGTTATAAACAGTCTATACACAGAAGCAAAAATATTGAAGCCAAGTTTTTCTGCATCAGAAAAACATTACCAGCATTATATTACACATTAACTCATTGCACTCTCTGGGTTTATAGTAATTCCCTTCTTTCTAACAGGACAAACCAATAGAGGAGAAAAGAATAATTTTTTAAATGTCAGTTAATTGTTTTCTCCTTTTGTAATCAAACCAAAGGGAGTTCATTTATTAATGAATATGGCGAAATAGCTAAAAATAAGGCCTTCTTACCTTCTGACGTGGCTGATTGGGGACTGAAACTACAACAGTATTACAGATTGCCAGAGCAAGAAAGAAGTCAGTGATGTACATTATCTCCAAAGATAACCTGCTGCTGGCTTCTTCTGATTGTTGATAGGAATGAGAAGAAATTTGACTGAACTTCTCTAGCAGTTGTGCGTCTGGTACAACATCTGTTTCCTATTGATGAAATGAACAAAACTGTCCATTAGGATATAAGCTTAATCTCAGTCTCTGGAAGTTAAATCAGTTACAGATGAATGAAGTGTAGAAGCTCATCCAACTTCCTTCCCGTCAGATGCTGAGTTGATTATAGTAGGAAACAGAGGAACATTCTGGTGTCTTCACTGCCTTGTGCTACCCCATTGAAAATAGCAAACTTCATGCCCAGACAGGTAAACAGTAGCGCCTTAGTTCATAGATACTTCAACAGAGATTAAATATGATAAATGCTATTTAGACACCTTCAGGTACAGAAGCAGAGTTTTTACCTCTCATAACCTCCAATAAAGACTGGTCATCTAGATATTTCCTATTAAAAACAAAAGAAAATGCTAGAAACAAAAGAACAAACTGTTATGAAGATGAAGCCGGTCATTTTAGCTGGAGTGATCATGGACTCACAGCAGCAAGAACCAAAGCATACACCTTTGTGACCCAACAAACACCTGCAATGTCAGCTGCAAATAGGATGCAATCATCAGAGGCTCTGGTTTTGATGGAAGAGAGAAAGGATTTCTTAAATGACAAGCACTCTGATCAAATGAGGGTAAAAAGATACTCCTTCATGAGTTACTTCAGAAATTTAGCATCAAAACCAACAGCTTTTACTTACAATGGGGCTGCTGAAAGCAACATGTCCTGAGCGGGGAACATCACCTGCTCCATCTTCCCTTCCTAATGCAGGGTAACTACCAGACAACTGATTCAAAGACTTTCTGTTCAAAGGTTCTTTCACAGCTCTGCTCTTGTGCCCCTGCCATTTTGACATATGGGTCGAAGAGCCACTCTGACGATCAGCTGAATCCTCATCCTCTGAATCCATCTCTTGATAGGATTCCAACCTCTTTGCTATGGAAAGGGAAACAAAATTATTGTTCCATGAGCAAAAAGAAACTTGCCTGGAGGCTCAGGAAACAAAATTTTAAAGTAAGGAATTTAGAACATAGTTAAGAATAATCCACCACTTATGAAAAACAAAACCCATAACAAGCCATCACACTGACTTCCTGCTTGGGACACTGCACTTCAAGAGCAACACTTCTCTGGAGTTAATCCAGAAGAGGGAGCAAGAATGATCAGGGTTCTAGACAACATGAGCCACATGGAAACAGTAAAATAAGCTGGAGTTACACAGCCTCCGGAAGGGCACATTGATAGGAGCCAAATAATAGTCTTCAAGTACATGAGAGGCAATTGCACAGAGAAAAGAAATAGCCTGTTTTATATGCACACTATGGGTAATAGAAGACACAATGGTCCTATATTGTGGCAAAACAGCCTCAGGCTAGGTATCAGCAAAACTTTGTCAGAGAAGACATGACATACTAGAACAGAATGCCTGAGAAAGCAATGAATTGGTCATCACTGGAGGTCCTGAAGAAGCAAAAAAAAAAAAAACATACAGAATAATAGCAACAATTCTGCCTTAGGCCAGAGAAACGGGACCAGATCACCTCCTGATATGTTTTCTAGCCTAATTATTTTATGATGGATCAGGATTGTATGCCAGTGGTTTGACAAGTACAGCTTCTAGCAGGAACTCATTGAAACTGTGTTTCTTATCATTTCTGTATTGGACACCACCTCACACACACATACACATTTTTTGAGTATTTAACTGAAAAGCAGGTTTCAATAATAAAACTTTGTATTGACATGTCTAACACCTTTGCACCAAAGATATAAATGCAGTTCTGTGCCCCACAAATCTAACTAGGAAGGTCAGTGGTGTAAAGAACCTCTGTAGCAAATAGAAACACGCCTATGCTATCATGTGCTTGTTAAGAACATACCCAAGTGTTTGCACTGGAGTTCTGGGACAGTGTTTGACCACATGCAAGAGGCTGCAATCTCAATCCAGACAGCACTGGATCACTGTACACTATTCAGCTTTCACGTTTTTACCTGTCACTGTGAAAATAGCATGCAATAAGCATATACTAGCAGTTCAATGTCTGCATCCACTGACAGCATAGAAAAACTGTTCCGAAAATTGTGCATTGCCTGTTGATTTCATTAAAGTGTGAATACAAACAATGGCATCCTAGGAAAAAACCAGTATTAACACACAGACATCTCTTGCCACACTAATTCCCTATTTTCTTATTTAAAACAGCAGCTACTGTACAGGAAAGAAGTGAAAAGTGGGATATTATTCTGTTTTATGTGAACAGGAAACCTATCCACAGTTCAGAGTCCCCAGCTCTGGTGCTCAAAATGAGATGGAAATAGGTTTATGATATCACTTGTGAGTCCTCTTCCTCCTAGCCAAGGCACAGGAGCTTAGCTATGTTCAGGAAATAAGCTACTGGATTTGCTAGCCTGTTAAGTTCTCCTTATTTCCTGTTGTCTGCTCTTTCTGGAACATAAATGAAAGCTTCCTGTCCCTCATCCTGCCATTCTGATGAGTCCAAGGAAAGCAGGGAGACCAGAGCTTACACCTTCCTTGGCAGGCCATCTCCCTGATGTCAACATGAACTTAATAAAATGGTTCTTTAAAAAAAAAGATAAGTGGGAACGTAACAAACTGTGGCTCTCCACAACTACCAAATATAATATCCCACATGTGGTATTGACACCTTTTACCAGAAAGCAGCAATAGTGACTTAGTGCATGTTTGTAGAGGCAGGTTTGGACAACACATGCTCATTCCACTATGCCTCCAGGCTGTTGAGAAGCCTGCACGCTCTGTCTGAACTAACATATGTGGCACCTCTTGTAACACCACACTGCTCTGCGGCCATGGTCCAAGAGGCACACGTTACTTTAGGCAGAACACTGCACGGGGGCACCTATACGGAGGATTATACTGAATCACAGTCATTGCTGTTGTGTGCTTCCCTCATGTGAATCCCTTTACCCTGGGCAATACAGATATAAATACAGAAATATATGTACAGACTAAGTGGCTTGTATGCAAAAGACTGTACTGTCTTGCACTGTAGCTCTTACTATATGTAGCAGGAGCCTTGCAAATAGCAGCTGTACGTAACTGAACAAATGTAAAACAGGACTGAAACACAGGACTGCCAACATTTTTCAAACTGATTTTCAGGGCTCACATAATTTCTAGATTTGTTAGGAAAAAGCACATGCTTACTCTCCAGGTAAAAGACAGGGCAGGAAATAATTATAAACATAATTAACACACTAATCTTTTTGAAAGATGTCTCTAAGTGAACTACTAGCAGAAGTAAGTGGTAGACATACTTCCCCTGGCACAATGAGACCTGGGTCAGCCACAGCTACACCATTTGCACTACTCTTTGGTTTATCTCTTCTGAAATACTTTTCCTTCCTTTAGAAAATGCTCTGAAAATACATTCTGCTTTTTATTTATGTTGTTCATTCACCAAGTTCAAAACTTAAAAATATTTCTTCTCACTTTGCTGTTGTCATCCTTCCCAGTATAATTATGCAAAGCCAAAGAAGCACCTGGACACCTGCACCATAAAATTTTCAAAATATGTGCAGAAATTACTGTAAAAACCATTTGTAACCATCTGCTCCTGCGGCACAACAAAAGAATGGTTGAACTGACTCATTGCTGTGGCCAGCAGGGTGTGCCTTTCGCTCACAGTTGTGAGCAGTTCCATCTGGCAGCAAAAGGGGGCTTTAATACACAGCTGTGCTTCACGTGTCCACCTGTCAGCACCTCACCTTTGATCTCGTATGGAATACTTGCATTGTTTACCAGCAAAATAGCATATGTCTGCAGCCACTAATAGTGGCTATATACGGTTTCTAATAGTGGCTATATATAGTTAACTATACAGCCAAATAGCACTGCAGTAACGTCTGCAGTAACGGTAATAAAAACCTTGTGGTTTTATCTAATTAATAAAATAGCTAATTGAATCAAAGACTTCATGTCACTCTGCCCAATTTTCTCTTGTGTCTGGAGTTGTATCTTCTCCTGGCTCCCAGAAGGCTTCAAGTAGGCTCTCAAGAAATGTATATTGAAAGATGCTACACTATTAGACAATGAGGCAGCAACTATCCAATACCAACCGCTTGTTGACTTTTTGGCTAACAATAAACAGGTGTGTAAGATATAAGTAAGAATACAACAGTCGTTATTTTTGATGGAGGTACTCATCTTTGCAGCCTTAACACACACGTACACACATCTGCTTGACTTGTACCTTAACATCACTGTTAAAGCTCTGACTTCAGCATGTATTTTATTTGGGTTTCTCTATCCTCAAGGGCCACAGTATGTCGAATCAGAGCCTTAAGATATGCTACATAAAGGTGGTACACTGCTATGGCAGTCAACAGGATGTCTGAACCCTAAAATCCTAGGTAAGCATTGGCACTCTAGTTGGAAAAAAAAAAGAGAGGAAAGACTAGATGGGCAATTTTCCAATGTTCTGGGTTCTGAATATTGCAAGGAGAGAAGCAAAACACAGTAGACATGACTTCTTCCGGAGTGAGTAAAGAATATTTTGTTTGTGGTATCAAATATGTTGGAACTTAACTAGCTGCAAAGCAGCACCTTGCATACAGCCTTCAAGTCTCTTAATGCACTATATATGAAGGGATCCAAATAATGGGGAAAGATGCATGACTATTAGTAGGATCAGTCTGAATTCATACCTTCCGTGAGTGTGTATTGCCACATAAATCTCATGAAATCCTCTGGACCCCTATCAAAACTTTCAGCTTCTCTGAGAAGAGAAAAACGACCCATTGTGAACACAGGTTTAGTGTCTTACCGTTTTCCTCATGGCAATACTCCTGTCCTGCAATGCTGCATCTCCGAAAAACCATCTTATTTTCAGTAAGGGTTCCAGTCTTGTCAGAGAAGATATACTGAATCTGGCCAAGGTCTTCAGCAATATTCAGTGCTCGACACTGAATTGTTGAGTCTGTTTTCTCATGGTAAAAATCAGTGTCATTCTGTATTAAATAAATTTGTCCCAGTTTGACAATTTCAATTGAAACATAGAGAGAAATTGGGATCAAGACCTATCAAAATAAAACATGGGTATTAAATAAAACCAAACTCTTTGGCCAGTTACAAACATGAAGTAACTCTACCGAAGCTGAAGAGTTACTTCAAGGATATTAATGAGATCAGAATATGACCCCTGTTCAAAGCAGATCGAAGTTACCTGCAATAAAATGATCATCGTCCAGAACATATTGAACCCTGCTAATGTTGGAGGAATTGATTTCCCATCTGGCTCAGGGATGTTAAAAAAAGGTATTTCCGAATACCTACTTAACCAAATTCCATGGCCTTGAAAACAAAAACAAGATAAAGTGAGTCAGTTGTATGTAAACTATCACAGTTCAGGGTCATGGTGTTAGCTGTTATACTCTGCAGTTCTTTCTAAGCTTTTAAACCACCATTTTATGTCTTGAGTTTTTCCTCAACAGGAACCCCATTAAAATTAATTAAGTATCAATGCACGCATGAATAAATACCTTACATGCATTTCTATCAACAGCACATCTATACAGCACATCTCAGAACTAAAGGAATACTAACTACACTTGATAAACACTTCCCCTCCTCCCCCCCAAAAAAAAAAACCCTCTGGCAATTAATTGTATTATCCTTGCTTGTCCAGGTTTTAGTTAACCTGTGATGACCATGTCATCATTATTAAGTGTAGTCTGAAGAAGTTTTTTTAAACATGTTTTAAGCACCTTTTTGATTTGTCATAAAAGTTAGTCTGTTTAGATTTACTCAAGCTTACTATATAATCAATCCCTAAAGTATCAAGTCCTTACAACTCTAGTCACAGTAGGCCTCTCCCCACAATGCTGTACATGCATCTCACGTTACCTGAAAAATCCTAAGAGAAAGTAGGAGTTTTTCAGAACAATCAGTGAGAGAAAAGAGAAATGAATCAGAGAAACAGGTTCCAGACCTAAGAACTCGCACCAGGAACTACTTCTTGACCACACTACAGATTAAACATGACAATATGACCTAAAACATGGCAGCATCCCCAGCTGCTAGGCAATTACACATGGATAAAAGCAGTTTCCGAGATAGGCTGTTAAAATGAATCAGCCCCAAAATAAAACACTAAGCATTGTAGGCTGAGAAAGGAAAAGAGCAGCTGTCTGCTGATTCTCACTTACCTATTGCACCAGTTAAACACATCAAAATTAGAAGCAGAACACACCAAAGAATATCAGTGTTCACTTTTCTTTCCAGTTTACTGCGCTTGTAATGAGGGCCACTGTTATTCAGCATGGCTTTGGTTTCATGACCTGTAACCACACAGGTTGAAATTCTCTAACAAGCAGGTATCAGAACCACAAGTGCTTTATATTTCTAAAGCTCTGGGAAACAGGACATTTCTGTTAACTAATATTTGAACAGAGATTATAAATATGAGCAAACTAACTGCTCCTACAATACATGAATTCTTACCTAAAGCAAACTGAACAAGCTAAACCAAAATTTGTCATGTACACATTAACTTTTACACTGTCAATAATATTCCTTCCTATAGAAACAATCTTATTCTTGATGTTTTCTATATTCTTTCTAGTATTTTCTACCAAATCCTGCACCTGCATCACAACTATCCAGCTGGATACATCATATTGGTTAGTTTAAAAACCTCTACCCTTTAATACAGAACACTGAAGAAGAGCACTAGCTTCAGTTTTGGACCAGAAAAAAATCCTAAGGAAGCCACGCATCTCCACGCCCATTTCAAAACCCGGGTTTACCATCGCAACTAACAGTTGAGGACAAGGACCTGTTCACATGGAACAGAGCTGGCCTCCCATGAATAATCAAACATATCAGTCCTTTACATTGTTAAAATAGAAACAAACTTAATCCAGACATGCATTCTTAACATTTCTAGCTACAGCTGCCTTCTGCTGGATTCAAGCTTTTACTCTCCCAATTCCCCTTTGTACGATATTGTTTCTTAGGGTACATAACTCTATCTTGCTTGCAAGGCAATCTCTGAAAGCCAGGGTGGTTCACTAACCTGCATATACCACTATGCCTACAACAGCTTCTGTGTTTCTTACTGTGCATCCTCGGAGCAGTAAGTTTTCCTTGCTGAGGCCCACTCGATCCTTGTTTGAATGCTCACTGAAAAAAAGGACATTACTTCAGCTGTAGGACTCCAGCAATTACCAGTCAGGCTTTGCAAAACCATTAGGGAGCAAATTTCCCAAAGAAGCTGCTAGTCACTGACTGCCATTCTGAAACTTCCGATCAGACTTTTCAAAAGAATGGGGTAACATGCACGCAGATCACCTTTGAAAATCCAGGCATGTAGGCACTGTATTAAAATTTTCTTGTGTTTACAAGCCTAGTATTTGCCAGCTGGCATATGAGACGTAGGCAACGCTGCTGAAAAGAGCTCAAGACAAACACTGAAAATCTGAAACCCTATGACTTCTGCTTGGATTGCCAACATCAGAAAAAATTCAAACAAAATATAAAATCCCATTTTAAATATACTGTGAGCATTGTTACTCCTGTGGCATATTTTCAGTGCAAGTAGGCTCACTGTCAAGGTGTTTCCTCAGACACTAAGATTTATATATATTTATTTTTCTTTTCATATTTCTAATGTGTCAGTGCCCACAGGGAAGAATATAGACATTATAACTCTCAAAAACTGAAAACCAGTCACCCCATGAAATAGTATTTTTTTTTCCTACTGTCTATCATAAACCCGTAAGAAGAAAAGACAGATAGGCACGCTGGTCAAAAGGAGTTTGATCAAGTCACTGAGGGTTACCCAAAACAAATCAGAGTAGGAGAGGAAGCCAGTCCTTCCCATTTCCAATTCTGAGCAATGCAGCTTGTCCAATCAGGCCATGGTCCAGACCAAATACTGTAGATATCATTGTTATTAAGAGCACTTTTGAAACAGCTATTTCAAATATGGAATACACAATTGCAAAACAACCTGAACTAAGATGTTGAAAACATTCAATACAAAATAAAAAGCACTAGTGGGCTTTCCCAGTTCACAATCTGCTGCTCAGAAAGTCCTTCTGGCTCTATCTGCTGAGATAAATGTATGTGGTACTCAGAAACGTAGTGGTGCAAACTGACTTCCATACATATTGTCATTATTTTTTAAAGGAAACATTACAAGCTCTCTGAAAATCAGTTAGAGCACCAAAGCACATGACAATAATTTAAAGAGCCACCAAGCCTACTTACACAAAGCCTCGGAAGCAACTGAGGTCGTTGTTAGGACTTTCACACTCTATTCTACTGGAAAATTTTTCTGGATCAATTTCAGAAACCTAAAGCCATAGAAAAAAAAAAAAAACCCAGAGAACTCAGACAAAATGTGATGGAACTTAAAAACATCATAAATTTATAGGTTCAAATATTACTGTCTAACAATTTAGCTTCGAAACTGTAAGTTGCTGGTGTTGTTGATGATCTGCTACCCAGTGTCAATCACACTTGCACAGCATGGAAGGACTTCCATGGTAAATACCAAACCCTGGCAAGTATCAGTTGAAAATAGGTGGAAGAGTGAGGAAGAAGAAAAAAAATGCAGTAAGAACATCTGAAAAGAGAGACTTCCCATAGTTTTTTTCATGACAGAAGCATTGTCTCTGCAAGCAGAATTTCTTCCAAACGGCCGTTGTTTCTGATACCATGACCAGGATGCTATCTGTGCTAACGCAAAGAAAGCGGGTAGAACTTTTTAATGATGTTTGAGCCTTACCAGTACCAAAAAAAGAGCTGTTATGAAACACTAGAAGTACATGTTGTGAATAAAGATGAGGTGAGCTCTTCAGTGAAGAGAAAAGCCAAGCAAAACAAATATCCTTTATTAATAAAGAATGAAACCTGTCAAGAAGTAAGAGAAAAACCAAAAGGCCTTATCTTTGGAATTACCTGCAATTGCACTTGCAATTTAATTTGAATTAATGGCGTATGAATATGCCTCTAGCATAACAGAGGCTAGCCTCTGGTATAACAGAGCCATTCGCAAGCCTTCCACTAACTCTTTGGAAAGTCATTTGTTCTGCTCTTTAGAAAAAAAGAATGACCAATTTAAGGTTTCAAACTCCAAGCATAAATCTGTAATTCACAGGTGTAATTGAATACATCTTCTACATAATTACAGGTGTCTGAAACGGCTGCACTCTCACAATTGGGTGATTTCTCACTGTCAGAATAGTAACTGTGAGGTTAAAACACAATCCTGTAAGTAGAATTTGAAACTCAGAAGACCTAGTATTATTAATACGTACTTTGCTGGCTTGATTAAAAAAATTTTTTTTGCTATGTTTTGCTGTATTTATTTGTCAGGTATTAACCTGAAGTCAGTATGAACACAGCCTTAGACAGACAGATACTTTCAGTCTCTTTGTAAATTTAATTAACTATGAAAGACTCTCTCTCCACTGACCTTTCTCATGTTTATTTGTACAGGAAGTACAAAATTTCTGTAAAATGTTAGACAGTATAATTGATTCACGCTTTCAGGAATTTCACATTGTACAATGATTACATAAAAAAGAGCACAAAGAGAATAAGAACTACCCCCAAAAGAAGAATAAGAACTGCCAAAGTGGTCGATTCTTTTCTTCTACAGCCTGGAAACTGTCTCCAGATACGTATTTCTGGTGAAAGC
This sequence comes from Calonectris borealis, assembly GCF_964195595.1. Taxonomy (NCBI): domain Eukaryota; kingdom Metazoa; phylum Chordata; class Aves; order Procellariiformes; family Procellariidae; genus Calonectris; species Calonectris borealis. Next base: position 29,663,679 of record NC_134315.1, on the reverse strand, counting down.
ATCTCATTTTTGACGGACAACTAAACTATTTGACTTTGACAAACAATTTGTAATAGCAGTGAAGGTGTTGCTTCTTGCAATATGCCTTGAAATAGCAACCACAGAAACCTGGGGTGCAAGCTATAGTGGGCATAGAAGCTATGTCTACACTCTGCCAGTATAAAACAGAGGTGACAAAAACTATGTCCAAAAGCAGGTATCTTGATATGGGCACTCAGAACTTCCTGGACTGTAAGTTTATGTTCTATATTTCTTCATTATATAAATGTATATATGTTGTTATGGATAGCACCAAATCTCCCTGCTGCTGTGTTCAGCATGGTGTTTCAGCAGCAGAACTCAGTACCAGGTGTGCTGAAGATTGCAGAAATGCCAGGATTCTTTGTTCTTTTGGTATCATCTTCCTTGTGCCAGCCTCCAGCATTTTGTCTGCTAGGTATAACACTAAGTATTGTATGGAGGTAAAAATACATTTGCAATATGAAAAAACAGTGAAAGAGAGAAGATAATATCTGCTCCTCTAGGTCTTTATAGAGCACAGAACTCCCTTCTAAAAAAATTCCAATTTCTCACCCATGACATGATACGTGCTATAAATGACTTCTTGACATTTACCTGAATAGTTATTTTTACTGGCTTGCATTACTTGAAATAGATCTCTCTTTCTCTGGGTTAAGTGAACACACAAAGATTTGCTCCAAAGTAACTCAAGCAACAAATTAGAACTATGTTACCTAGTTATTTTGTTTTCAGATGGGGATTGCTGAGCTATCAAGAATTAGGCAATCTAGAGGGCTGAGTTGTTTGGTTTTTTTTAGTTGACCATATGTCATGTCAACTTTCTTACACCACTAGAAATGCACAATTATCACCTGCTCTGAATATCCTCTCACCACCTGCCTCTGCTTTAGATTGGTTTCTCCATCGAGGCCTGCTGTTTCAATGTAACAGATCCCATCCAGGTCACTAGAATATAACAGCACCATGTCAGCAGGAATGATTTCATTACGTGAAAGCCGGATGAAGTCCCCAACATTGACATTTTTCCAGCATTCATCTATGTATTTCTTCTCCTTCCTGAAATACATATAAAACCATTAATTTTTTACAAATGCATAAACCGAAAGCTCAGAGAAACATACTGTAACTAGAAAATGACTCTAATAGTTAATTTATGCTTCCAAGTCATTAAAAAAACTCTGACGAGATAGTCTATTAGCTCAAGGTGAATATAATTAGAAAGAATCAGCTCTGGGGTCCAAGCTCTGTTTTTCTGGGAATTACATGCCAGGCACCCTCCCAGAATTATTTTAGGTCTATTTAAAATTCAGCCCACTTGCTTCCTGTATTTTCATTATTCCCAGAAAGCAAGCAGTGTTTTCAGGATTTCTCTTTGGGTCACCACTTTTTCCTGCAATTATGCAACCAAGAATAGCAAATCTTTTTCCCTTCTGATAGGGCCTTTCAGAAATGTCTGTCTCCCAAGATGATGAACACCTACCAGTAAGCAAAGAATATTCAGCAACCACTTCACTGATGCCCTGAATATAAATAATTGTATTTACAGGCTTTTCAAATATCTTTGCCATTAATTTTGAACATAAGGCATCGAGACTCTATAATACTCAAGGAAGTCAATAAAAGCTCAGGCCCGTCAGCATTGAGTTGAAAGTCTTTATTAATAAGAAATATCCAGGCATGACGTACATAAGTCTGAACTGTTTTCAACTTTCCTTTTATAGCTGCTGTTCTGTCCTCAACCGAGATGAAGAATCTTCCTTTTATGTCATGACAGCAGTTTATTGCAAACACAGTCAGGTTTAGCGTGGTGAATAGGATGCAAAGTAATAAGCAACAAGGAGTGCTTGATGAGCTAGCCGGAGGCACACAGTAGTAGGCTACTGCAATATGGGTGATGAAACACACCTACAGTTGCTGTTACAAACACTGCACAGGTCTGGATGCAGTACGTTTTTGTACAAACTATTACTGCCCTCTGACTGCCTGGCCTTTCTGCCTTGCACAGACTAACCCTAGAGCTATGTTTAAAGAGAGGAGCATGTACTCTCCACAGTCTTCGTTTCTCAGTCATCCAGATTGGGGTATAGTCTGGGCTGCGCTAGGGGTGTCTTCCACGTTGTGCTTCCTTCCCTGGATCTCATTCTAAGCCGGCCGAGAAGCACACTCGCACCAGGGAGTTGGGAAGTGCACCTAGCTTCTACAGTGCAGACATAAGCTAACAAGCTTCACAACATGGCCATTATGTGTGGACTGGCACTTACCTACTACTTTAATCAAAGTGCTAGCTATGTAAAATGCTTCTGATAAATAGTGAAATAGAAACAGACACTTCTAATGACAAAGAAAATATCAGAAAAATATTCCATGTATCAAGCTTTGCACCCATACCTTTCAGACCTGCATTATCTGACAGCACCCTTTTGAAAATGCTTGTCTACAAAGAGAAGGCACAAAGCCCACTCAATTAATCAGTGTACTGATGACAATTTCTCCAGCGAAGATAAGGTGGAGGTGGTTATATCGCTTTCAAAGTGCAAACAAAGCAAAAACAGGAAGCAACAAAAGCTGACATAAAATTAAAGCGATATAAGGCACATCTGTTTTCTCCTTAAGATGCTCATCAGTGGTTTTCTACACATATGGAAAACTGGCACAATGGAAAGCATGTAAAACTTAAAGCTATGGCCATGTCTATCACAAGATGGATGGATTCAAAAAACACTGCAGGAATTAACTTTTCATACCAGTACATCTCCTTGAAATAAATAAATAAATAAATAAATAGAGTTGAAGGAAAAATTTCTGAAGTAAATTAACAAAAAACACTGTAATAATAGAGGTAAACAGGAAAAGGTAAGGAAGATTTGCTGAAACAGGATACGACTCTCAGTTACTGACAGTATGACTTAAGCTTTGATACCTGCAGAGGTGCTGACAAAGTAAATCTATTCAGGAGACTGAGCGAGCTTAAAACTAGTGATCTTTTTTTTTTGTTTAGAACTACCCCTCAGGTATTGAAAACTACGACTTTTTGTGTAGGCCAATTTACCCCGCTAGGAAGGCCAAGTGAGTCCAATGAGGGTACAACACCAGCCGGAGCAGAATGCCCTGGTCACTCCAAAACAGCATCCTTTTACCTCACCCTCCGAACAGGATGGAAAGGATTTGAGAACCCAGGAGGGCGGTGGGAGAAAATTACTTCCACGGCCAGCTTGTATCTACAAGAATTAGAGAAAGGATGGAAATGGAAAGGTAAGCAAGACAAAATAAGCTCATAAACAAAGCAAGCAATAGCATCACTAATGTAGTAAGATAAAAATATCAGGGGAAAAGTTGTAAATTTCTGCCACTGACTTCTACAGGATTTTTTCAAAGTGAATTGGAATTTGCAAAACCACAGAAATATTTGGAAATTAAAGATTTTATGACAAAGCAACCCTTTGATTTATCCTTGAAATAATTATTTACTAGAGATTAAAAAAAAGGAGAAGAATACTGATACTTTCACATCCTTGTATTTTTTCTAATTACCATGTATTTCACCAAGAACTACAAAAACCTATTTTTTCTGTGCTGCCAGTGTTGAGATTAGCCCTCAGGAGATGGCAAATATTTCTCTTTTAAATCACCACCTATTTAATAAACATGGGATGATGCTTCTTTTTACTTGATGCACTTGGACAAGTCCCACTTTCTTTTTGCCAGGCTGGAGTCTGGGAGAGGAAAGGAAAGCTAAAGGTAAGGAAGACTCTTGTAGAAAGGATTATTCTTTCCAGATCTCAATTCCATAAAGAAAAACTGGATATGAAATTATATCTGGATTTCAAATATATACAATCATTTGCATAAACATGCATTTGTAAAGAACAGTAATTATAACACATCTGCATGCAAGGCTTGGAATGAAACAGAAATATATTTGAGAGAGATGAAAAATATAACAGCCAGCAAAGTTATCCATTCTGCTGCTGATGCAGCAGATGGATCATGCACATATTCTTTATCCAGTTCAGCACAAAGTCAGACAAAAAGTTTAACCATCTTTAGTAGTAGGTCAGTAGGGGAATAAACGGATTTTTCCATCATAATCACCTCACACAGTTCTACTGAAACGACACAAACTATATGATTTTAACAGATGCTCAAAGAGAAATGCCTTATACTATGTGATTCAAGGCTATTTAAATAAGATCCTACCACTTTAAAATGGTAACTTGCTCAAAAGGCACAAAGACTTGATAACTAAGTATTTAGCATCATAGCAACAATTACAAACTAAATTAAAGTGCACATTAGCACATTTTATTGTTTATTGATATGTTTTATTACTCCAAAAGGGAAAGATGAGACAGAAAAAAACCATCCCAACATTTTACGCAACATCATCTTATCACATTTTCAAGACAGAAATAAGCTTTCCTGGAAAAATCAGCTTTAGGCTCTGTGTATTTAAGGCCAAATATAATAATTCTGATCTATCAAATGAATAAATTCCAGAACTCCAAGAAGTAGCAGGTTGAAAATTCTGAAACTATGGATGTCAGACATTTGCTATAAGCAAAAGCAAATGGGGGATGGGGGCAGAAATCAGATTTGTCAAAAAAGCACAGAAACGAGCATCTAGTTGCTCAGATACATTTATCAAGGCACTGAGACTGGCACATTTTGTCATGGATAACAGAGCACAGTGAAACTAGTTTCTATTACGAACACTTAACTTTGTATAAAAGCAAGCCTCGCAAGAGTTCAAGAAGCAAGGATCACTGGTCTTCCTGAAAATGCTTCATGCAAATTATCTTCAGATACAAACAGGAGGCCTATCAGCTTTCAAGCATGACAACTATTGCTTAGTTATGTTGAGATAGCAAGAAGAGCCATTATATTGGGCACTTGTCCCAGTAGCCACGTAGGTATCAGTATCTAATGCGTAAGTAAAATTATACAGACAGCATGTACAATGTATACAACTTCTCCAGAACAAAAAATGCACAGTAAGAAAATAACTGGAAATTGTATTCAACATTAGCTAGTTCTTCATCATGTTTACAATTGATACGACTATCCTTGATTAAATGCATGCACTGGAAAAGTGATTACAATTTCTAAGGGATTCTTGTTAAACAAGTTAAGAAATTCTGAACCCTAATGTAAGATTTAATTCTCCTGAACCATGCCTCCAAGCTTATTTTTAAAACCAGATTATACTATATAAAATAATTAATGATAAAGAAGGAGATAAAAAAGTTACAAAAACTAAATACTTATAGGCACAAGAAGAAATTTTTACGGATGACTAATATGGCCACATTTATTACACATTTTTAGTGATGGGGAAGGAATCAAGCCAGAAAAGAAGATCAGAAATTAATTCTGCTTCATTGACATTGGTATGAGACTGCAAGTAACACAGAGTTTTCAGGAATATGGATATTGAATACTTCAGCTTTCTGGCAAGGAATTCTTTCAGGGTACATGACAATTTATAGAGAAATAATCCAGTTTCTCCCTTAAGCCTTCTCTGCAGACATGAAAAAGAAAGAAAACGTTTATCTTCCCTAATAGCCCAATTACTTACTTATTTCAAGCTCAAATTCTTATGGGTTGAATAGAATATTTCTGGGAAAGCTGCTATATATATTCGTGTTTGCAGAACAAAAAGCTGTTTGTTTTTCCTTTGATGATACAAAATGATAGTCCAGACTTTTTCTATGGTTACGAGCTAGCTCTTGAAATACCGATAGAGTATGGCAAATGCCAGAAAGCTGGACATTCCATCTTCTGAGTAGTATCACAATATATTTAATGGTTATGTAGTACCAGATTGCAAACCTGCTGCATGGGCTGATTAAGGTCGTGTCTGCAGTACAGAGTTTAGGGTTTGGCATAACCAGCTAGCACATTAAGATTTTAGAAAAGTTTATTTTCAGTGTATTGCCTTCACTAGGAAAAGGTGTGTTATTCAGTAAGGTCTGAGCAGTAACATACAGTAGTTGCTGTAGCGCCAAACCATATTTAAAACTCCCTCTTTTCGTTGAAGTATCTAACTGCCAATCAATCCTCTCCTACAAGTGCTATTTGTGATGGCTACTACAACACATGAAAAGTGACATTTTTCAAAATACTTGCTTCCCTGCATGACCACAGAGCATGCAAGAAAGAAAAAGGGTCCACTATACTTCCTTTATCTTTGTATTTTACAGGCTTTGAATAATTCTTAGAATATCCTTTTATCACAGGTATAAAAGAAAAACAATGATGTGGGCAGCACTGACATGCACTAAAAGAAGTTTTTTGCCAGTTAATTTAGAATATGATCAGTTTGCATTCCTGTCTTTTTATTATGCATGCATAACAACTGCCTGTCAGCAAACCTCTCACCACTAGCATGCTCCACTCCTGACCTGACCTACAGTCTGTTATCCTGCAGTCCTGCACCGTGGAACAGAGGCTAACATTTGTACCAAACTATGTGATGCACTCAAATAGGAAATGATCTAATTCTGGTTGGGGAAATGTTACTACATTATGAGTACATCCCGATACCATTAATAAGCTTTATCAATATAGTGGTAAATTAGCAACTCTTGAATTTCCCTGCTGCTTACAGTGATTTTAGAGGAATTAAAAATACACCTTTCAAAACAAATGCTATGTACAACAATTACCTTGTTTAATACAGTACAAACTCATGCGTAAGCACTCTTGCCTCCACCGAAGAATACATTTTTTTAGCAAATTTTACACTAATTTGATATCCATTTAGCAAAACTGGTGATCAAGACTCAACCAGACTAGTCCCTGAGCAACCTAATCTAATTAGACCTGCTTTGAGCAGGGGGTTGGACTAGATGACTTCCAGAGATGCCTTCCAACTTAAATTATTTTATGATTCTATGAGTATCCAGAAAGTAAACCAAAAGATTTATCAACAACTTTTTTACATATACTCATAATCAAATAATAACAATAAACCTGAAAGACTGTTGTCTCTTACCTGCTATACACTTTGGTTAGTAAATTGTTTATCTGTTTATCCATTTTATACTTCGAGTAATCTTCCAGACCGTCTTTCACTGCAATAATTGTCAGAACCGCTATTAGAGGTAGCATTGTAATTTCTTTTTGGAAGGCTTCCACCAGAGGAACCCAATTTAGGACAACTAGAAATAGGAAATACAAATTGGCAACTCTGAAACAAAGAGAAAACATAGGAGTTAGCTGTGCTAGCAGACAGTCATCCTTATTCCCCCACTTCATGCTATATAGACACTTAAGTTAGCAGTATTTTATCTTTTCTTCCCCCCAGCTGCAATTTAACAACTAAGTATCCAGAACTCTCTTTTCACTCACCAGTCAATAGATTACTTAGCTGCACAGTTGCTTAATATGCATGATCAGAAGATGCAGAAACCAAGAATTTTGCTGTATTTTCAAACCTGTCCTCCAGGCATATGTCTTCTAGTGAAGCTTTGGTGAACTTGCACTCTCTCAAATTTCCAGGTCTTTTAAACTTAATTTTATCATCTCCTGGGGGAGATGACAAGTTTTTAAAAGGGAGCCATCCTACAACCTCCCTGCATAACTTTACAAATCAGCAGTCCTCCAAGCAGAAGGGGGATGGAAAAAATTGGCAACAGAGAAAGACATGAGGGAAGGGGAGAAACACATTCATAGGAAATGAGCTGAAAATCCTACTGCAGATTGTTGTGTGGCGGTGCTCCAAGAGTAAGGAATATTTCAATAACCCAAATAACAGAATGAGTGGAAATTACATAAACTATGGAGAAAAGATTAGCCCAGCACTGATGATACTCAAGAGACTTTGGCCAAATAACACAGACCTTTTCAGAAGTGATAGGCAGGTCAGGAGGAAGAATGATTTTTTAATACCCGTCTATATAGTAAAACACACATTTAAATAAAAGGATTCCATTTCAGAAGAACTACCACAATCAAAAGGAGTTCATTACCTGTGAAATTGTTCAAATAAATTCCGTGGTAAAAAATTCAATAAAGTATACTTAGTAGTCCGTATTTTGTTGTTCATGTACAGTTTTGATACTTTTTCATACTCTTCCTTAAAATGTCCCAAACAGGGTATCACTATCCGATGTTTGGCAATAGTTTTTGATGACTGATAGCACTCGTTACTTGAATTGCTGCTGCCGCTACCTTCTCCGCCCTCTGTAGATATCAGTCGCTGCCAACGGTATCGGGCCCAGCGGATGGGATCTGCCATTGCGCCTGAAACACTTTATAATCCAAGAAGCGTCCTCTATCTAGAAACATGTTAAAATACAGCAAGTTAAGTAATAATTCTGTAAAGGCTTTTCAACTAAAAAGTCACAGTTACAGTTCTGAATAAGCCTAGGAAAAAAGTCATTTCTATATTTTGATTTTAAAAAAAATGAGACAGTTAATAGATTATGTGAGGTCAGGAATCTCTGCTTCAAGAGTTGAATTTATCTGAATTTCATCCACCCTTTCAGGATCCTAGAGTTTGTTTACTCTGTTTAAAATGCACAATATTTTTGTAACAGCACCTCATGTAAGCAGCGCGCCCACCGGTTTCTCATGCTGAAAAAGCAGACAAGCTGCTAATTCTGCAGAGAACAGCATGTTGAAAGGAATCCTTATCTCAGACACTGTAGTCCTTGCCAGGTTAAACCACGACAACAACCTTTATTAAACTCGGGAGTCAACAATATAGCAACAGGCATCTGAGTACAGCCGTAGACCTGAAGAGAGGAATTGCCAGTGAAAGGCACTAAGTGGCTATCATGAACAAAAAATCTCTTCCTATTGAATTAGAAACAGGTTTGAGAATTTTTATCAGCTGATAGAGGATGAAAAAACTTCATGCCAATGCTTCTCCTTTATTCACCTTAGCTAAGCTCTAGCAATCTACCCAGGAATTGGTTTTCCTAAAGAAAGCCGAAGTTCATAAGTATAAGTGATACTCACTTTATCAAACCACCCGATGCAGTCAGAAAAGGACTTTTACACACACAAACCATGCTTTAATAGAAGTTCAAAACTTCTGTTTTTTACAATGAGTTTTTTTACAATTTACAATGAGTTTTTACAGTTAATAGTTGCTATATTTCTTGTACTACTTCTTCCATAGAACGGTTCATCTTATATTTGTTTAAAACTATAACTTGCATGAGGTCCAAATCATCAGTACAGCTACTTCTCACTGCAGATTACTTTCCTTCCATCTGGTATCTTACATTATAGCAAAATTTTTGACTAAATCCTCTTCCTAAATTCCCACACAAAAGCTGCCTCTAAAACTTGCTGGGTCTTTCTAAATTAAATCTCTTTACTACAGACTACCCTATGCAGTCATCAAACTAATTCTGATTTTGGCTTCAACTCAGACTTCTATTCATGTGGTATCTCTTTTTCTGCTATTGACAAATGCCACTCTGTGCTGCTCAGATTCCTCCAAAATTTTGCTGTAAAAAGTAATTTTCCAAACTATCAATTTGACACCATCAAATCTTCTCTTACATATCTTCCTTGATTTTTCCTTTCTTCTATTACAATTGCAGAAATCCTGAAACATGGGCACAGTGTCCTCAGCCGGTCCTCTAGCAATGAGGTAGTATTAATATCTACATCAACTCGTTCTGTTATTAAAAAGAGGAAGATTCTGCAAACTTCCTAAAAGCCTGGTCCACTGCGTTACTACCCTTTGGCTAGAAAGCTTTCCCCTAATGTCTAACTGGTCTCTTCCTCTCATCAAATTAAGATGGTACATTTTTGTCCCATCATCATTAGATGTGGATAATTATTGACTGTTACAATCTTAACGTCTTGGAAGACTGTTACCACATACATGAAACTCACATCTCCCTTTAGAAACCCTGATCTGCACGTGAAGGGAGAAGAGGAACAACGAGAGAAAAACAAACCTCTATATAGCATCCCCTCCCAGCATTCCCCGGCAGTTCCCACATGAACTACTGTTCTTCCAAGGCCCTTCTATAGTGCTCCCCCAGGCAATGTAAAGGACCAGCCTGAGAAAAAGAGACTTTCCTTTTTTCTCAGTGTTAAACCTCGTGGTCCCAGTAACTATCAGACTACCAAAGGCAAGCAACTGCTGCACAGGAAGACAACTATGTCTGGGACTTCTCAGAGAAATGAGAAGGAGATTGTGAAGATTTTCCAAAAAATATGGCATCTTCTCATTTTCACAGAATGTGGCATCTTCATGTCCTTACTCCCTCTAATCCCCAGAGGGACTGCCCTCTGCATAGAAGCTACTAACCCATTTTAGTCAGAGTTACTCTTTCCTCCGGAGATGGAAACTCCAACATCTAGAAGCAGCTACTTCACAGCAATGAACTACTTTTAAGGTATGGCTACCATATAGTCAGACATGTGAATATTGATCTGTACACACGTGAAAGAGATGCTTCAATTCATGTGCACCGAGTCTGAGAACAAGTCTAAAGCTTGGAAGGAAGCCAGGTGTTCAAAAATATTTAGGGACTGCAGAACCGGCTGCTAGTGGAGTCCATACTTTGCAGTACAGAGCTCTTCAATACACATTGGGCTCTTAAAAACCAAATGAACACCAACCCACCTACATGAGTCAGGACTGAAACAAAGTATTGAAAATTAGAGTTTAAAAAGCTGACTGGCTGAAAAAAAAATAGTACTTTCTCCTTTTGCAATCACAAATTCTGGCAGTTCAGTTCTTTAAAAAAAACTTCTAGGTTTTGGATGGCGCCCTTAAGGCTTGGCCATTTTGAGGAAACAACACTCCTCTTCAACTGTCTCTGCTGTGACGAATCAGTAATTTCACAAACAGGTCTTATGCAATGAGGGGCCTTTTTAAAGAAAAGTTTGCTTTAATTTGCTGGATTATCAGGGAGAGTTTTAACATGACTTATTCTTTGTCCTGTTAAGTTTATCAGCCTCTTTCAAGCTTCCATCTTTAGCATGAATCATACAGGGTGTGTCAATTAACCATACTTTTGCTGGAAATGATAATTCTTTGCCCAAGAGCAGTAATCTGACATATCTCTACATGCTGTTACAATGTACAATATCTTTGCAGAAAACTTAAGGAAGCAAATACCACAAAATTTTTCAAGATGCCATATGAACCAGGTATTTGAGAGCAGGTTAGATTTGCAGAGAAAATCATTTTTGTTTTCTAAGACCAAACAAACATCTGATATTGGTGACTTCTGTGATCAAAAGCAGCAGCAAAAGTAAAGAAACTCTTTCTCAAAGTAAACTCCAGGGCTAATGGGAATGCAAAGGGTTTAAATGGCAGATTCTGTTCACTCAGTGAAAATTATATAGACAAAATAACATATACAGCTAAACCACCTTTAAAAGCTTAAGAATTACATTATCATCAACATGCAAACAAAGATGGGAAGACAGAGTAAAGAATTGGCAAAAACAAAAGAGAAAACCTGACAAATTTCAAAACCTCCTAAAATTCTAACTCTTTCTTGTTTTCATAATTTATTACCTTTTGTAGCATTTGATACCTGGTGACCACTGTTAAAAAAAAGGGGGAGGGGAGTACTGGACATTTTAACGTGACAGCATGTTAAGACAGAATTCCTCACCATTGGATCTACAGCCGAAGGCTTAAACTGCATCCGCAGTGTTGCTGAAGAGCAGTCACCCCTCACTGCACACGCATCCCTGACTCCTGACACAGCTCCAAAACCTCTGCCCCACCCTTCCTCATCCTCCTTCAGAGAAGCAGAGCTTAAAAAGGAACAGGAAACCTCAGAGTCAGTTGTGTGCACTGCATACTTCTGCCAGTATCCTCAGCATTTTATTGTAACAACGTTTAAGAAAACTCTGAAGAAGATTGTATGGACAAGAAATAACTAACACAAAACCACCACCACTGTACCACATTGGAAACACTGTATGAGAGGAAACAAGTAAACTCCTATGGTCAAAAAGGTGAATCAGATAATTAACCAGCATCTTGGGAAATAAAGTATCTGGATTTCATACTCTGCCACAATGCCCTCTGACTCCCCTGGGATTTGACTGAGCTACTATTTGCAATTTTTTTTTTAAAGTCATTTGCATTTCCATTTTAAAAAAGGATTTATGAGGTTTCAAATTTCAGAAATCTCTTTTGCATTTTTTTTCTCTTTTGAATGTTTTCCTTCTTCTTACTCATTAAATTGGGATCATAAAGGAATGAGCACTTTTTCTTTGGTTAGCTAGGAGTTCAAAAGGAGATTCATCAACTTCATGTTAGATATTGTAAAGGATGAAGTTGACAAAGTTCAAATAAGTGCTGTTTTAAACAATTTTTCTAAGAAATCCTTTCTCTTAAAACATTATTTGACCTTCTTGTCATGTCATTTTTCATAGTAAATTCTTGAGTCCTCCAGCCTAAGGTGAATTTGAAGCAGTAATACAAAACAGCAGATGTTTCTGTAAACACTGGCAAAAGAACCACAAGATGCGTTACTTTTAAACAGATGTGAGAGATAGAACTTAACTCTGAAGCAGTATTTTTAAAGGTTTATTTTAAAAAATAAGTTTTTATTTAAAAAAGCCAAGAATAATGTTCACGTATTTGAAAATAAGAAGCCTAAATGATCATATTCTAAGTTTGAGGACTGTCACATAAGCTAGACTCTGTTCTCATTTTCACACTGTACACTCTAGTGAACACTACCTGATCTTGCTAAATAGCAACAGCTGACATCCAGAGCTAATCCAGATATGTCTTACATGCAAAAAGCCAAGTTTTTGTAGCAAGCTCACTAATGTCACATGATCATGATGAAATGTGGAAGGGAACTATGTGACACTGGACATATCACTTACTTTCTCTCTACCTCAGTTGCCTCATGTACTCTGACTCTTTCCTCTTCTTATAAAACACTTTGAGATATTCTAATGGAAAACTGGAAGGACTAGACACAGTTAACATGCAATAGCTGGCTGTCAAATCTTTGTAAAAGCAAGGCACAGCAGTGTCATTTTTACCACAGGGCAGATAAGCACCAGACACTATCCTTGTTTGATCATCCTATATCACAATAAAAAAGCCTTTAATAACACTCTGCTGCTGGTAATGCTGTGAAAACCCTTATTTTTAAATGCTGCATAGCCTGAGAGAAGGGCCTTTCATCATAAAGCCCAGTATAATCATTTTCTTGTATGTACATTTCATGTCCAAAAGTTGATTTCTTTTCCCATCACTTGCCTTTCATTGTCTCTTGTAAATTCTGTCAGCTTCCAGTTCTGTGAAGTATCTGCTTGCAAGCCTTTGCTCCTAGCTTTCCTGCAGGGAGATGGAGCTGAGACTGAAAAATCCTTAGTTCCAGTTATATTATTGGGTAGCCTTTGGCAAATCACTTGGCATTCGCTGACCTCTCCCATCCCAAATTCTTTCTAGAGATTGTCTGCGACACAGCTGTGTAGATAATTTAGCCAATGTTTATACTGCTCTGAAACTGCACCTTACTATTATGTTGTAGTTGTTTGTTTGTATGTCATGTGAAGTGCCCTAACATTTATCCCAGCGTCTCTTGACCACTTCCTCCCTTCTGACGACAACCCTCTCTTTTGCTGTGATCTCCAAATAGTTAGTCCTCATTCTTCTTTCAGAAAATTCTTTATTAAATACACTTGGTAAATGACATATTTCACAGGAATGTTCCTCAGACCTCTGGCACATGCATGTGTATGGTGCTTATTTCTACCCTGTTCCTGTTTAGGCAGAGTCTTCGGACATTTAGTGTGGCCAGCAGGAGTAGGGAGGTGATCGTGCCCCTGTACTCGGCACTGGTGAGGCCGCACCTCGAATACTGTGTTCAGTTTTGGGCCCCTCACTACAAGAAGGACATGGAGGTGCTGGAGCGTGTCCAGAGGAGGGCAACGAAGCTGGTGAAGGGCCTGGAGCACAAGTCTTATGAGGAGCGGCTGAGGGAACTGGGGTTGTTTAGCCTGGAGAAGAGGAGGCTGAGGGGAGACCTCATCGCGCTCTACAACTACCTGAAAGGAGGTTGTAGTGAGGTGGGTGTTGGTCTCTTCTCCCAAGTAACTAGCGATAGGACAAGAGGAAATGGCCTCAAGTTGCGCCAAGGGAGGTTCAGATTGAACATTAGGAAAAATTTCTTTACTGAAAGAGTGGTCAGGCCTTGGAACAGGCTGCCCAGGGAAGTGGTGGAGTCACCATCCCTGGAGGTATTTAAAAGACGTGTAGATGAGGCCCTTAGGGACATGGTGTAGTGGGCATGGTGGTGTTGGGTTGACGGTTGGACACGATGATCTTAGAGGTCTTTTCCAACCTGTATGATTCTATAATGTGCAGGATGCCTTCTGTGTCCTCTGGGTCTGTTTCCAGTAGGAAGTAATCAATCGATTCTTGGCAAACATATGTGCAATCAATAAAACTGCATTATCTTACCTGAAAAATGTCTACAGCACCTAAAAGGGAAGCAATTCAGACAACACATCGCTCTAACAACACCAATTTTCTTAGGTCCCTACCTGAATATTTCAGGGTGTTCTGTAGGTCTGAGGTTCTGTGGTAACCAGGGAAGATACAAAATACTAACCCCGATGGAGGTCACACTACGCAAAGCTATGGAACAGTGGTGATCTGATCCACACAAAGTCCCATTTAAACCTCTTAGCAAGTGTTACTGCACAGGCTCACTAGCACTTACGACTGGAATACACTGTCAGAACTATACAGGCTAAATGTTAAAAACGCTTCCTCATCATCTTTGACAACTCAGAAGCTATTAGACAATGGAGAAGCTTAAGGGAGCCATGGCCTAAAGTTTAACTTACACTCTGAAAAACAAGTACTTCTTTTCTCCTAAGGTTTGCTACTTTTTCTGTAAATGCAATTTCACAAGTTTGTAACATGTCTTTGCAAGCCAATATGAAATCTGCAGAGACACCCTAATATGCTAAATAGATCTGGATAAGAGACTTGTGCTGCCGATGTATGGTATGGGACAAGCAGCCAAAAACCTGCAGGAATCAAAACTTCAATTCTAAGAAAAATATGTGGTTATTTGCAACCACATATTCTGAGTTATATGCATAAACAGGATGCTAAGAACTCTTGGATTAAGAGTGGAAGGCAGATGTTACAATGGAAAGTAAAATGCTATGGCAATACTTTGCCATGCACTCCTACCTACAAAGTCTGATTTAGCATGGGCAACATTGAAAACCTGTAAGCCTTGAAATGCCTTATCTTGGAAAGGAAATTTCTTGGTTGTGAGCACTTTAAGCCAGCCATCAGCAGCTCTTCACAACTAAAAAACTATTAGCAGGGTGCATTAAAACCCAGGAAGTGCCAAGGCCCTGACACAAGGTCAATCGCAAGGTAATTTAATAGTAAACCATACATGCAGTAGTGCTGATTAATGTGCTACAGTGTGGGAGCAGTACATAAAAGCAGAAAATCTCCTGGGTAAAGTTATTTAGGATGCCAATCAGATCTTGTATCTACAGATACAACTGAACCATACAATACCAAATTTTAGATTTAAAACTCAGATGAATCCTGTATTTCTGCTACAGGTAACCAGTTTCAAAATAAAACTGTAGACTGCTGGAGAGCTATGGTTTGTGCAAATGTTTCCCATCCTCTTCTCCATTCATCAGAAAAGTTCCGCTTTATGTCCTGTTCTCATGTGCCACATCAGTCTCTCAAAACTGTAAAACAAAATCTTCTGGGTTAAGTCTTACTTTTTTATGACCATCTTTTCTCACAAGTATATCGTTAGCTTATAATCATGCAGCATTTAATTACTGCAGATGCTTTGATATGTATGAAATTCACATTAATTTAACAGTAAGACTAAGGTGTGGGCCATGTTAAAAAATTTATACTACTGTTCATATGATGCAAAGGGATGTGATTTTTTTGTAGTCAGTGGATGTTCCCTAAGTTAGAGTAAACAGTTTTAAAGGAAATGGATCCATATTGGCAGTATTGCTGGTTTTTAACTATTTCTTTAAAGGGCCAAAACTCTGTTGTGTAGACAAGGTCTAGGTTACTCATTGAAATTTGTACTGAAAGTACCTGGTACAGCAAGTAACTGTACTTGAGTTCCCAAAACTTAGGATCTAAGTCATATTCTTAGGTCTCTGACTAGTCATATTCTTCTGGTTTTCTAAGACACCTACATTACCAGCTCTTCAAGAGTTCCAGAAACTCCCAAGGCATCCAGAGGGGCTTTCAGATTTAATGCTCAAGGGTTCTTCAAAGGATCTGGGAAAGGAGGTTATACATATGGTTACAAAAAGAGCACAAATCCAAATCCAAAAAATCCTCCACAGCTCACTTCAAATGAAAATACTAGATTTGATTTTATCTTAAAGACCTTCTGGTTTTAAACAGACTTTTCTGCCAACACTGGAAGCCAGAAATGTGGATGCTACATGTGTGGGCATAACCTGGGCTACTTAATATCTAGATAACTAACAGCAGTTAAGCCACAAAGTACAGATTTCCACGAAGGTCTTCAAATACTGTGCAGACTTACATGGCTCATGTCAAGGCCTGTAGCAGTGCAGCTTCTCTGGTTTTTAGCCAAACAGATTAAAGCTACCTTAAGCATACTGCAATCATACCTACCAAAAGTGTATCTTAAATACGAACAATTTACATACAGCCTTTTGATTTTTAAGAAGCTGAAACAACAGCTACAACAGATGTGAGATACCTGCATATTTCAAAGGGATGGTAACGCTACAGCTGACAGCACCTTAATTGTCAATGCTGTTGTGCTGATCCAGTGTATTTCTGTTGTAGGTTCAGCAACAACTGCTGTGCATAAGCACAGCTCCTACTTTCTATCTTTCTCACATGCAGTCCAGCTGCAAATGACAGTGCTCTTTTAGAACATAAGCTGTGCATCATGTTTTTTCCTTGGCATTTTAAGATTTTCAGTTGGAGATCCCTTCCGAGAGGTAGTTCTGAGTGTCAGACGCAAACTACGCTGGTGTCTAGTTTTCATTTCAGCCTCATTAAATCCTTTGTGGCACTTCTATTTATTCTAGTATTGCTGCTTCTGTCCTTGCCTTTCTTACTCATCTCCACACCCATTTTCTTCTTACTTCTCTTCCAGTACTATTTATTATATTCAGTCTAAAATTAGGCTCAGATCTTGCAGACTTCACTTAATATTTCATGACACTGATTTCAACTATTAGCTGTCCAAGACAGGAATTGTGCATCATCCCTGTACTTGGAACACATAAATGTATTTTCATTTCATTAATGTGACAGCAGAAATTATGCCAGTATTTATAACCATTTTAAACACCATATCAGTATATATTGATGGTTTCTCACCTTATATGGACAAGACAGGGCTTTTAAAAGTCATTACAGAAACCACAATTAGGTGTGATACAAGCGGTCATCAGCCACAACACTGTTCAACAGAATTCACGACAGCAGTGAACATAATTTTCCAATACTGTAGTGAATTTTTGACAAAACTGACTCTTCTCTAACCTCAGGAATACAATCAGATATTCGCCATGGAGCAATAAAACCTGTCTACTGCTTGGGGATATTTTGACAGGAATAACCTGTGAATCCACTTTAACCACTAGAGAGTTTCTGCAACACTACAAAACATGCCTCTTGAGAGGGTATTTCAGGCCTGAAAGAGAGAAGTGTCCTACAGCAATTCAAGGTTCAACTACAAATGTGTATCTTTAAACGTTTTATTACTAAAAATGAAGCCTAAAGATATAGGAGCCTAGAAAAAAATGCAGGGGTTTAAGAATGCTCAAATTCTGACCCTAGTAATCTCAAAACTATTTAAGACACTGAAGAAGCAGTGCTGTGAATAGCTGAACTGATTTAAAAGCTAATGCTGACAGGAGTTGTTCTTGCTTCTCCTACCTCCTGCTCCTGGCTTTGTCCCCTCCTTGATAATTGATGTGACACTTACTGAACCTGGTTCAACTCACTGATCTGCAAGACCTTTTACTAACTGAAAGACAATAATGTTATTGGATTTCCCGATCCAGCTTACAGCTGTGTAAGTACTCATTTTGGCAGAAGGGGGTGGGACAGGAATGTCAAATTAGACTGAGTGTCTTTGAGTACTTATGCAGGGCACTCAGTCCTGATTTTGGTCTAGTTTTCATTAGAAATATGTATTAGCAGTGGCTATTGCCTTTGAAAGCCAGATCATCCACAATAGTGGCAATTAACAAAAGAATGTGATCCTTGTCTGTCAGTCTTAGCTTTTGCTCCTGTAAACAGTAACTGCCCACAGACTACCTGTAAAGATTCAGTTTAAAATGACAGCTTCGGATCAGCTTTTGGGGCACGCAAAGGAGTTAAGGGAATTAAATTCCACTCTGATCTTGGGGAAACCATTTAGCACCTCTCTGCTGCAATAGGGATAATGACACTTCTGTGATCTCATGGTGATGATATGAAGATAAATTTGTAGATGTGGTGCTTAGGGACATGGTTTAGTGGTGGACTTGGCAGTGCTAGGTTAACGGTTGGACTTGATGATCTTAAAGGTCTTTTCCAACCTAAACGATTCTATGATTCCATGTTTTTAAATAAGAGGTTTGTCAATACTATGGTCATTGACGAGACATGAATACCCTATTAAGTATTATTTTAGTACAAAAATAATAGTAATTTTTATATTAAAAGTACATTTTTCTTTAGTAGCTGTTCTTCTGACAGAACAACAATTTCCTTTTAGGAACTTTGATTTTTCTTCCCCACCCTTGTGAACATTTTTTCATCACTAAGCCCAGTAATTGTTATTGTGGCCTAATCCTGTAACTGACCGTGTGCACTATGCATCCCTCTGTACTTCCCTGAAGCTTCAGGGATTTCCCTGTGAGTTATATGGACCTAAGTCTACCTCCTTGCCATAAATCTGTAAAGTACGTAAAGGCTTACACTCTTCCCCTCAATCACCGTCATGAACTATTACAACAAAGGCTTTTGTTTCTGGAGTCAAGGTCTCAATTACCTTTTCCTTCTGGTCTGCTTCCAGAGCAGCTCAGTCGATGAGATTAACGTACGCCTGGCGGCCCAGGGGACATTTAAGAACATGACAGCACAAACAGCCCTTTTCCACTGCCCACGGCGCCCGCGGTACCACTGAGCTTCAGCCGCCGACGCGGCCAGAAGCCGCCGCCGGGTTTCGCGGGGGGCGGTTCGGCCTCCGCAGCACTTGCCCGGACCAGACCCCTCACGCCTTCAAAACGTCACCCGCGGCTCGGAAGGCGGGACCTCCCTCCACATCCGAGTCCGACTGGGAGATGAAAACGGACGGGCCGGTTGCGACGACCTTGCCTCTTCGCGCCGAGAACCGACCGCTTCACGCTCCCTTCAGGCTGAGGGGCGGCACCTACCCGGGAAAACTTCCCAGGCCGCCGGCAGGCCCGAGGCACCTCGCGGAGGGCCTGCAGGGCGGCGCCCCCCTGCAGGGCGGCAGCCTCGCCTCGCCTCGCCTCCGTCCCGGCGGCGGCGGACACCTGGCTGCCGGCGGCTGCCCGCGGAGCCGAGGCCGGCTGCGAGGCCCGAAGGCCGGTGGCCGCGACCCTGGCGCCAGGCCGGCAGCCGCAGACAGCCCCATTTTCCTGCCGGCGCATCTGTCCCCGTGGCCGTACGGCGACGCGGGCGGCCCCGCCACAGCCTCCTCCCGAACTAGCGCGGGTTCCTCCCACGACGGCTGCTTCCACGTTTCCCTCCCGTCAGGTCTCGGCCCAGGAGCCCGGCACCGGTGTCCTCCCGCCCCACCAGCCGCGCACCCGGCCCCGCAGGCAGGCTGCCTGCCTGACCCCCCGCCCGGCTTACCTGTGGCACTGCGCACATCCCGGCATCATGGCCGCGACGCGCTCGCCGCTCTCGCTCCGTCTCCGCGGCCGCCCCGCCCCGCCGGTGCTGCCCGGCCCCCCGCGGCTGCGCCGCGCCCTTCTGCCGCGCCGGCCCGGCACCGCCGCCTTCACCCGGCGCCCTTCGCCGCCCTCCACTCCTCACTCTGCCTTTACCGGCCTTTTGCCGGCCTTTTCTTCTCGCCTCTTGCCCGCTCTGGTGTTTCTCCCCCGGGGAGTGACTGAGGCAGGAGCCGCCGGGCCGGGCTGCGGCGGGGCCGCTTTTGGAAGGGTCCCCCCGGGTGAGGAAGCTTTGCTCGTTGCCGAAGGGGCCAGGCCTTTGGTTGCCGCTTCGGGAGGCGAGGTTAGGTACTGCCAACCAAGCCCTTTCCCCCAGCCAGGAGCAAACCCAGCCCCAAGCCAGCAAGGCGGACTGCGGGCAGGCAAAGGGCCATCGTGCCCAGGCGTCAGCGGTTGTGTGCCCGTTTTTCTCCTGCCATGCTCAGGAGCTGAGTTTTCAAAGTGAAAAACGAACAGAGCTGCTTTTACAATCTCCGTCAACTGCAGCGCTTGCCCATCCAAAGATTAGTTATTGTTTAAAGGCTTTTTTTCCTTGAGGCCTCAGCAGATGGAGACGGTGGCAGGAATGTGGCTGTGACAGAACCTGACGCCCTTGACAGCTTGTCAGGGAAATTGATGTTCTTGATCTTTTGCCAGGACAATCTGGCACTGAAGGCAGCGTGGCCTGTCTAAACATCAAATTTTCTAGCCACTGGGCTAATCAAGGTTAGCAAACACTCTGTCTTGTTTTCTAGGAAGTAAGCCTCTGGCTATTGAGAAACTGCCCAAATTGTCTTAAACAAATCACTGCCATCGGGAACCTCAGTGAGTTGTTTCATCAATAGCCCTTTTGAAGCCCCACGTTGTCCTTTTTGCTCTTACTGCCTTCCAGAGCACTCTTGAAGGCTGCCCCTTACAATGAAATCACACGGCCTTTTACACGAAAGTGAGAGGATTCCTACTCCAAAACTATCTTCTGAAAAAGGAAGAAAAAAAAACCCAGAAAAAGTTATTTGCAGAACCCTTGGTCCCTACTGAAATGGGCTGGAGTTACCAGTACTTGTCCAGTATCAACAATGCATTCCTAACAGAGAGCCAGGAGGGCTGTGCTGAGCAATGGCAGTTGGTTGCTCTCTCCTTCCCATGTGCATGGCATTGTTTTCCTCTGTTGTCCTGCATTTTAGCATGCTCCGTACCCCTGACCACACACTGAAAACACTTTGATTATGTTTCAGTGAACGGCAGCTGATGGTCTGTTCTTTGAAGTACCCATATGGCTAGCAGGAATTTCAAAACATATTGGCGTGTCAGATGGAATAAAAATACATCTATATGAAGGAAGTCCATAACTGCCACCTTGAAATTATGCAGGTTTATTCTTCTGGGCAGGAAAAGATACAGAGTTCTTCTGTTTCCTTGGCAGGATCCATCAACTTTGCTGGCTCAGGTGCTCTAGGAAAGAGGATGCAACTCTGGGGAGGGCAGAGCAAAGTGCTGCAAGACACAAGGTGGTAGTAAGCCTGCAGAAAACAGTTACTTTAATGTTGTTTAATTGGTTAACATATTGATTTATTGGAACTTTCAGGTTAGCACAAGTGTTTGAGAAAGAAGAGAACATCACACAGCTTTTAACAAAATACCCACCTCTTCTGTAATCACATCGGAGCTATAAATAATTCATATGGAGAGTCCCACATTTCCCATTCATATTTTTTCATGCATGTCAGTCCATTCTGTAAGCTTACAACTACAAAAGGCATCATTTTGTTTCCCTTGTTTGCCTAGCAATAAAACTGCCTCGATTAGGCCTGCATATCGGTGCGCTGCAAAAATACCGGACCAAACCATAAATGAGCTAGCTTGGCTGCCAGAAGGAGCATAGCTGCCTTAGTGCAGCACTTTGTGCAGTTTAATTGGATGTGTTGAAGCAGGGTATA
The DNA here is from genome assembly GCF_964195595.1 of Calonectris borealis. Classification (NCBI taxonomy): domain Eukaryota; kingdom Metazoa; phylum Chordata; class Aves; order Procellariiformes; family Procellariidae; genus Calonectris; species Calonectris borealis. The sequence goes on along the minus strand of NC_134315.1, from coordinate 29,641,819 downwards.
TGAGCTGTTCGGAGAGGTAGGTCTGATTGGGTGGGTAGGAGGCTTTACTGGTGCCTGACTTGGCCATTACACACCATGTTTTCACTTTTATCCTTTTGTACTACTGTCCAGTAGTACAAATGGTCTTGATCCCAAGCATGCGAAGCAACCATCCAGCATGTCTGAAGTGCAATTAAACTGTCTTCTCCCAAGTATCCTATGGAAGAGTAACTACAAAGAAGATAGTCACAAGAGAGAATGCTTGATTGAGAAATCTTGCTGATAGCTTTTCTGTGTGGAGGTAATAACTGAATGTCATCCACATAGATATATCCCTTTTTTTCCAGAGAGGTCTGCAGGTGTCTTTCATATTCATTCCTGAACAACCTCTTATGAAAAGAGAAAACTATGGGCACATGAGAGCCATTGATGACTCCAGCACAGTTGGAGAGCTCTTTGGTCTTCTGTGTTCTTCAAACCCTCTATCTGTTCATGGCTGCAGTAACTCTGCAAGTACAAGCATGAACAGCTCGTCCAGCTGTGCTCATATTGGCACTGGTTGGGACATGTGAAAGAGAGGAACTTACATCATGGGAACTGTGAACTAAATGTGTTGGCAGACTGAAAACTTTCCCACGAAGACCTGGAAGGAAGAGGGAAATTTGTCATAGCATGCCATCAAACATTTCCCAAAGCACCTCAAGTTAATGAAATGCTAAGAACCTGAGTATGATTCCCCAGACATTCCAGTGCCAAATCCACATAAATAGCAGCGCCAGTGGGGATTTGGGTTTGTAGATAGATGGTTATCATTACTGCAGTGTGGATGCTCCTGGACCAGCCTAGCAAGTACAAGGTGCGTTCATATTAGGTTAGTGGATGTACCTGAGAGATCTGGTGTGTATTTACAGTATAAATAGTGACATACTATGATATACACTCTGCTTTAAATATCTTTGAAGATGTGGTAGTGTATTAATCATAATTTATAGCCAGAAAGGGACTTGATTATCACCCAGTAATTTGATCATCTTTTTCCTCCTTAGCTCTGCAGTAAACCCAAATAATTTAACTGTAGCAGAGATTTCACCAAAAAACATTGAATCATTGTTTACAAGGTCAGTGGCTAAATGATGTATTTAGAGTCCTAACCAATGTTATATGTGAAAACCCAATATTTTCCTAGTGCAAATTAAAGTTGTCTGTTTTGCATATGCACTAGGGTAGTCTCTTACTACAAGATCCTCAGATATATTTCCTGACAGGACCCTAGTCTGACTCAGTTTGCAGGGTTATGGATGCACAGTGAATGAGATAGCCGTTTATCTATTCTAGTCTGTGTGTGGCTATAACCTTTATTTACTGTACATCGTCTAAATCTATGGGTTTATTGATTTCCTTGTGAGGAGATTGTGTTCATCACTGGAGTAAGCATTTTATAAATATATAAATATTCTTGTAAGACAAGAAGGTATTACTACTTCCATGTTAAAAACAAAAAATTGAAACAAGGGAGAATAAACACCACAACATGCAAATGTTTGTTAGTGATGAGACTACATGTTCAGTTTGAAAGATCTAACATTTGTTTTTATATTTTTACAGTGCAAGATATATTCTGTGTATATTATGTACATTTTGCAAATCTTGAGAGAGGTAGAGTAGGTATGTAAATATTATCATGGGAACTTTCCTGAAAGGCACCTTCTGGGTCATTGAATCTATTCCCTTGTTATTGCAAGCATGCCATGTAATCTGGTTCATAAACTGACTGAGCTTTATCTTAAAAGTAATTAGGTGTTTTGCTCATATTACTGTATTAGAAAACTGTTCCAGAGTATGGTTGCTGTGAGGGTTAAGAATTATTTTCTAGCTTCTAAACTCAATTTCGTACCCATTTGCTTTTATACTAGCAGCGACCACTGTTCTAATGGTTTAAATAGTTCTTTTTGTTCCTGGTGTTTATCCATTCACCTTCGTTTTGCTGAAGTAAACCAGGTAAGAATGAATTATATCAAACCGAGTGAAAGCTAACTAAATTCTGAATAAAAGTGTCCAGCCAAAGGTGTAATGCAGTTTAACAAATCCATTCAGACCTTAGTTAATGTTGGATAAATTGCCATGACGAAGCTTGTGTAGACAAGTTTTAAGGGAGTAACTGGCTGTACTATTCACTCATGGAATCCTCATGCTTTGCCTGTGGTTTATACCATTATGTTTAGCCAGTTGGAGAATGCCAGGAATCAGGAAGCTTGCATTATATCCCAGTTCTGGTTCAGTTATTAGCAGTCAGTAGCAGTTATTATTATTGTCATAGCATTTACTGATATACCACTCACTGTGGTTTGGCCATCATATGCATTAGGAACTTCCATCCTGGAAGTCACTAAGATGATGGACTTTTTGTTCTAGGGATTTTCATTCTGTTGCCCGTTCTGCAGAAAGTAACTATCAGCTGGAATTTATCAAGGAATCTGAAAGAGTCTTTCACTTTTAAGGGGCCCTGAATTACCAGGACAAGCAGAAAATCATCTTAAATGAGATATCAGCAGCTCTAATGCTTATCTTGGCATTAGTACTTTCTATAATAGGGAAACTGAATTGCTAATTTATAGTGAGACTCCAGCTTCCAACAATACTGAACTAACATGGACCCATTGAATAAGACGACCCAAAACTATAACTCTAAAGAAGAGGAACACCATGTAATGCTGCTACTTCTGGGCTGACGGGAAAGTGTGTATGATTGGGAAGTAGTACTAGCTAAGTGGAATTTCACACAGACGGCTTTGATGCACTTGGATAAATTGCTTTATCCTTTCTTTTGCTGTTTACTGTGATGTGGCAATTTCCCATGGCTGATCTTCAGCCTTATCTTATCTACAGCTGTAAACTTGTTATTAGTGTATTTACACTGCTACAGTTTTATTGTGCATCAGAACACTTTTGATATGCACTTATTATATCTACTTATGTGCCTTCCTTTTCATTGTATGTATAAGCAAGTTATTTGACCTGTTGATTTTATTTGGTCCACAAAATAACCTTAATTCTGCATCTTCTTTTTATCAAACCAGTCTACCAGCTAATAAAATTAGCTGAGTCAGTGATACCAAATGAACTATTTAGTAAATGTTGCTTTTTTTTCTCTCTTTGCTTGCAGAAAGTTATTGTCTGGGTTATAATTTTTCTCAAGCATTTTTTTCTATTCACTTTTTTTTAACAGTTTTTCTAACTCATGATTTCTGCTGAACAGATGACTCCAACTTGCTAAACAAAATTTTTCACTATTTTAACATAGTTACTTATGTCACAACTACTATATCCATTTCTTGAACAAATAAAAATAATCCAGTACATGGATATGAAGATGACACTTGGACTTTTGATTCTCTCAGGTATTTTCCATAAGGGAAAATCCAAGGCTGTTTTTTCATAAGATGGTTAATCTAATTTTAGGATACCTAGTATCAGATCAAAAGTGTCTACAAGACACCACAAAGATAAAACCTCATTTTTATGGTTCACATGTATTTAAACATTTTTGAAGGTGAAAATTTGTCCCAGCAGACATTATATCTGATCATCACACCTTCTAGAGCCACTGTAAACCAAGATGAAGATAAAGTATAGAACAAGATAAAGATAGACCAAGACCAAGACAAAGCACAAGTACAGCTTTAGCTAACTTGGAAGAAATGTTACCACATGCGTGTTTCTGAGCCACTTGGGTGGCCCAGTACATCACAGATCCAAGATTAATTAATGAAAAGCCATGGCCATGGTAAAGACAAGAGAGATTTATGCTTTCACAGATATCTGTAGGTCAAGTTCGAACTTAGAAGAAAGCCTAGGGTTTACTTTTAACTAGAACTGTATGTGACAATATTAGAACAACTGCTCTTTGCTAGGTTTTTATGTCATATAATGCATTGTAATTAAATATGGAAAAAACATATCCTATCTTCGAATGTACAATTTATATTTCCTCCTTATTTTCCTCCTATAGGTAGAGGAACTATTTAAGGAAAACTAGGAAAATTAACATAATTGTTAATTTTCTATTTTAAGTCACTCAGGATTTCTCCTGAAATATTCTCCAAACTGTGAAAGGAAAATTTCTTACTACATTCCTTACAGTGGCTTGTGGAAGAACAAGTAGACCATGTCTTCACAGTGCACAGAGAAATTATCTAGGGAGCTCTTCTCCAGAATTTGCTGCAGAATAACTCTAAATAAAAGCAAATGTCATCTCATCTGTTTCACTGAAAACTAAGAATATCTCTACTGATGCAATAACATCAAATGATTGCAAATCTGGTGTGAGCAAAATACTAATCAAAGCTATTGTCACCTGCATAATGAGATTCATTATTTCACTATAGCAAACCCTATTTATAAATACATGCATTTTCCTACCTTATAAAAGTTTTGCACTTGTGCATGAGCCAGAGGGTTTTCAGACTTTTTCAGCTGGCTGGTAATGCTTTTAGGTAAATTAAAACATTTTTTTTTTGTACGTAGGAAGAGAGATTATACATAGGCAAGCTGAGATACAATGGTTTTATTGGCATGACTCTCTTACTCATCAGTAACTAAGCCATGAGAAAATTGTTTGCCATTGCAAAGAAGTACGCAGTGTGCCTCTCTTCTTTTTGTATCTTTGTTAATTTGAGACACTCTCATGCTGAAGAAAAAGAGGAATTACAGTAATATCATTCAAAGCAGAATTTGTGCCAGGAATCGTGGAGGTCATGGGTCATGGAGGTTATACAACTGCAGCAACAGTGCGACAGTTAGCAAGGTTCAAAAAGTTGGTAACTATAAAGAAGTTGTCTCTTGCAACTGCTTCCCAAAATCTGCTTTTCAAATTAATACATGAATATTTAGTTAGCTTTGTGAGAAGATGTCACTTTCAAATTATTTTTTTCTGGCTTCCTTCTCCTCTGAAATGTATTTCTTTGTATTCCTCATGAGCACTACATTTGCTGTGTTTGATATCATCTTGCCATGTGTTTCCTAAGAAAAAAGAATTTCTATCATTCTGGACACACACCTGGCTTGCTGCCATGGCCATACTTTTCACAAAATACAGAAGAACTGCTGGTTCTTACCAGATATTATTTAAAGTTAATAAACATGATGGTATAAAGCCACAAACTTAATGGACTCCTCCACCACCTATAGGAACAGTCAGATATTACTATCTTAATTCTGCAGGTGGGGAAACTCAGATGCAAGAAGATGAAGTGGGTAGGAAATAATATCATGGCAGAGCTGGAATTTCTTCTTTATCCTAGTTCTGTGCTAAGTATGGTGGTCACACTATCTGTCTCAGAAAAGAAAAAATGGGAACAGATGTTAAATATTCTTCAAGGAAAGTTGTATGTGTAACTGACTCCACTTTCCTGAGCTTGGATACAGGCATGCATAGACAGGAATTGTTTAATAGGAGTCTAGGAACGTCTTCAGTGGAGTCTATTCAATTGTTATTTCCCATGGAAAAGAGAAGGGCAGAAGTAGGAGGTACATGTGAAAAGCTACCCCTTATATATTATTTAGAGACCCCAAAGAAGTCCAGACTTTCTGGCCAGCACAATGTGCTGCCAAACTGGACACAGACTGACAAGACTGAGAAAGACTTGTAAATCCCAAGGCCATTTGCCTTGGGAGCAAGTTGGCTGTATTTACCCTGGAAGGGATTTAGTGGTAAAAAAACACTGCTGTGCTGTACTGGCAAAAGCAGTCTTAACATGGATGTAGCTGTATCAACACACTGTGCTTTTTCTTAGTCTGTTAAAATTACCTTCTCTTTCTATGTCCTTGGTTGAAACAACCTCTGTCAGCAAAACCAGAGTTTGGCCAGCGTAACTATTTGACCAACAGCTGTTTTCCTTACCTTAAAATATTATGTGATAAAAATAAAATCTACAGTAGCTATCATAGTAGCTCTCAACTCAGAGTCATATAATAAATACAGTCCATTAATTCCTTGTATGGATGAGGGGAGATGTACCTAGTAGTGTGTTTATTATTTTAAGAATACTTTCTCACCGCTGCTATTATGATATGGTGGTGCAACTTGCTATGCAGCATATTCCAGCGTCTACTAATTGTTGTTTACTAATAGGGCTAAGAGTCATCATAATCTACCCACAGGGCATTTTCTTTTACGTTTTGTGATGCCCAAAGAATTTTGAAAAACACCAACACACTATTACAATTCATTATTAATATTAAAATCTTAGGGTTAGACTTAGAGAAGGGGAGGAATATTTGGCTTATAGTTTTACTGCATCTGCCCTAAACGTGATTATTAATTTTCTGTTGTTGTTGTCTTTTTGCATTCCAGCCATTACAATTTTTAGACCTGCACATGGTAAGTAAAATTCCAGTCCTGATGCATACCTGGTATTCAGTTCACCTAGAACTCTTAGGCATGAAAAGAGGGATGTAGAAGAATAGAAATGGTAACAATAGATTTTTCCTTTTAAAATGGTAGCAATAAATCAGATGAAAATAAACTCTTCTGAATGTTTGAACACAGGATAAGAAATAATGATTCCTGAATTGCAGGAAAGGAGAGTTAGGAGAATATTCATAGAGACTCCTGTTGGGTGGGAGACGAAGGCTCCTCCCTCTCCTGTCAAAGAAGCTTGTGCAAAGAAGTGTGTCTTGGGGACAGGAGAGGAAAGGCAAGACATTCAGGTCCCAGAATAAGCCTGTGCCTGCCCAGCTGCGGACAGAAAATGATGACTAGTGGGACTCGTGACATACAGCCCCAGTTACTGACTCCAGTTTATGTTGAGCTATGAGTTGTTACTTTAGCGGGTATATGGCTCAAGCCAACTACAGGCTCCTTGGCCTATAGAGTAGGTCACTCTTCTGGTCTAAACTACTCCCCTGCCTCTGTCCTACCAAATAGTGGGTGTGATACCAGCTCCTAGTCCTTCCACTACCTCAGGGAGGTGTTGAGATGTATACAGTACGGGTATTTAAAAACCTTATGATAATAACTTGTTCAATTTAGAATAATATGTACAAGATTTTTCCCATCTGGTACTTCAAAGTATGCTCGGAGAGTCCGGCAATAGCAGTTCCCCTCTGAAAATCTTGCAATTTAGCAGAGCTATTTTGAATGATCTCTTTAGAATCATAGAATCATTTAGGTTGGAAAAGACCTCTAAGATCATCGAGTCCAACCATCAACCCAACACCACCATGCCTACTAAACCATGTTCCTATGTGTCTCATCTACACGTCTTTTAAATACCTCCAGGGATGGTGACTCAACCACTTCCCTGGGCAGCCTGTTCCAAGGCCTGACCACTCTTCCAGTAATGAAATTTTTCCTAATATCCAATCTAAACCTCCCTTGGCGCAACTTGAGGCCATTTCCTCTCGTCCTATCGCTTGTTACTTGGGAGAAGAGACCAACACCCACCTCACTACAACCTCCTTCCAGGTAGTTGTAGAGCACGATAAGGTCTCCCCTCAGCCTCCTCTTCTCCAGACTAAACAGTCCCAGTTCCCTCAGCCACTCCTCATAAGTCTTGTGCTCCAGACCCTTCCCCAGCTTCATTGCCCTTCTCTGGACGTGCTCCAATGTCCTTCTTGTAGTGAGGGGCCCAAAACTGAACACAGTATTCGAGGTGCGGCCTCACCAGTGCCGAGTACAGGGGCACGATCACCTCCCTACTCCTGCTGGCCACACTATTTTTGATACAGGCCAGGATGCCATTGGCCTTCTTGGCCACCTGGCCATACTGCCGACTCATGTTCAGCCGGTCCTTTTCCGACAGGCAGCTTTCCAGCTACTCCACCCTGTTAACCAGGACTGCTGGTAAATGATGGAGAGCGGCTGGGCAAACTCCTCCGCCAGCTCCCTCAGTACCCTCGGGTGGATCCCATCCGGCCCCATAGACTTGTGAGCGTCCAGGTGGCGTAGCAGGTCGTTAACTGCTTCCTCTTGGATTAGGGGGGGTTTATCCTGCTCGCTGTCCCTGTCTTCCAGCTCAGGGGGCTGAGTACCCTGAGGATAACTGCTCTGACTATTAAAGACTGAGGCAAAGAAGGCGTTAAGTACCTCAGCCTTATCCCTGTCCTTGGTGGCAATGTTCCCCCTCCACATCCAATAGAGGATGGAGATTCTCCTTGGCTCTCCTTTTGTCATTAATATACTTGTAAAAGCATTTTTTGTTGTCTCTCACGACAGTGGCCAGGTCGAGTTCTAGCTGGGCTTTTGCCTTTCTAATTTCCTCTCTGCACGACCTAACGAGATCCCTGTACTCTTCTTGAGTTGCCTGCCCCTTCTTCCAAAGGTGGTAAACTCTCCTTTTTTTCCTGAGTCCCAGCCAGAGCTCCCGGTTCAGCCAGGCCGGTCGTCTTCCCCACCTGTTCTTCTTACAGCACATGGGGACAGCCGGCTCCTGCGCCTTTAAGACTTCCTTCTTGAAGAACGTCCAGCCTTCCTGGACCTCTTTGCCCTTCAGGACTGTCTCCCAAAGGACCCTCTCCTGAGTGTCCTGAGTGTCCTGAGCAGGCCAAAGTCCGCCCTCCGGAAGTCCATGGTAGCAGTTTTGCTGGCCCCCCTCCTTACTTCACCAAGAATCGAGAATTCTATCATTTCATGGTCACTAAGCCCAAGATGGCCTCCAACCACCACATCTCCCACCAGTCCTTCTCTGTTTATAAACAGCAGGTCAAGCGAGGCACCTCCCCTAGTGGGTTCGCTTACCAGCTGCGTCAGGAAGTTCTCTTCCACACACTCCAGGAACCTCCTCGGCTGTTTCCTCTCTGCCGTGTAGTATTTCCAGGAGACATCCAGAAAGTTGAAGTCCCCCACGAGAACAAGGGCTAGCGATTGTCAGACTTCTGCCAGCCTCTTGTAGAATACTTCATCTGCCTCCTCATCCTGGCTAGGTGGTCTATAACAGACTCCCAGCAGGGTATCTGCCTTGTTGGCCTTCCCCCTCATCCTTACCCACAAGCACTCAACCTGATCATCACTACCATTGAGCTCTAGACAATCGAAGCACTCCCTAACATACAGGGCTACCCCACCACCTCTCCTTCCTCGCCTGTCCCTTCTGAAGAGCTTATAGCCATCCGTTGCAGCTCTTTAGTATGTTCTTGTCTGTGAAAGGCGGTACAGAGTTTGGTACATAAATTGTGTCTCTGAGGTGATGTTGAACCCCGAGAATGTCCCTCACAGCTATTGCTAGATCTTCAGAGCAATCTGTGGAAGGACAGAACTGCTATAGAAACCAGCAAGAGGATTTTGAGATTTCAGAGTGAGAAGTGAAATCAAGAACATTTAAGGAAGTCCCTCTAGTTACATCTCTGTACTGGATAAATCTAGAGAAGATAGAGACAAGTATAGAGCTATGGATATAGACTATATCCACTACGCATGATATACTGTACTCTTCATGTCTCATAGAGTGAATACACAAGTAGTATATTTACAGAATGGGGCGGGCGTAGGGGGGAGGGAAGGAAAAGAACCAAAACTTGTCATGGCTTTATGTGCTTAAATTTTACAAGTAAAGTAATTTAAGAAACTGATTTCTCATTCAGGAGAAATTATGATTCTAGATCATTAAAAGCAAATAGCTGATAAAGAATGTTCTGCAGTGTCGTGTTGTTTATCCAGCCTCACTTATTATGAACTTCACTGGCTGGTCAGAGTGTAAAAATTAAATAGAGATACATAATTTTCAATCTCCTTCAGCTGTAGCATATCACTATGAGCATGTTTGTATGTAAGCTTCTACAAAAGCTTTCAAGATTCCTGGTTTAATAATTAAAGTGGTTCACTGATGATACTCATGTGTCAAGCTGTAGTTTCAGGACTGATTTCACCTGATCTAAGTGTGGGCTGCCAGAAGGGGTAGTCTTGTCTTCCACCTCGGTCTCAGTGACAAAGTTCTCTTCTGTTTGAAGTGGTGCTCTATTCCAACCTGGCTGAAATCTAACCTGTGAAAAAAATAAATCAGTGCAAAAATAACGATTCGTTTTCAGCCACATCAGTTGCAGTTTCATCCTGCAGCCACAGGCACCCTAGTGCTGGTAAAAGGGAGGGGGAAATGAAGCAGAGCTGGAAACGGGCTGGGGGACCAGTGAGACCTCCCTTTTCCATGGCAACCTACATTTAGCTGAGCTTAATCTGAACTGCAACGTCATGTTTCCTCTGTGTTTAAAAATCCTATTTACTGGCCCCTCTGTATTGGTAAGATGCAGGATTATCTATTTATTTCTATTGCCATACCAATTTAATAGTTCCTTGTGGGTCAGAGTTATACTGGTGCTCAGATGCTCTTCCCAACTTGATACACTTAGAGCAAATGTAAACCTTTATGCTACTATAATATTAAGAACCTCTGATTATTAAGTTATTTTCCAATGTTTTAATTATTGCCATTCCTCCAAAACCAAGAGAAACAAAAAGGATTAATTTTAAAATATGTTTAATTAGTGCAGTTTAGGTTGTGGGTTATCTGTAAAAGCAAACAAAACTCCCTATAAGTCAGCAGCAATGTGAATAATATAATGCAAAGTTCACTCCGCATTTCCCTCTCATAAAGCTACTTCTTTTCTTGCTGTTCTGGAGTCTCTTGCCTACCTACTTACTGTTCTACAAGTTTCCCTCCCTGTCTCTGATTTCGTGGTTATTTGACAGCTTACTTTCAGAGGGGTGGGTTATTGCTGCTGCGGTAAAGAAGCATGAAAAGCTGGTATTTTTAAGGCCTAAGACCTGATGGCAGATCCAAATAATGCAAGTCCAAACAAACTCCGAACTGCCAAAGGCCAGCTCTGTATGCCCTATTACTTTGTAGTTGTCCGCGGGATTAGAAACATGGATTTGACTAACCCAGCTCTGGTTTCCTCGCGCAGTCTGACTTTGCTCCTCATATGTCAGTAGGCTGAATCCAAAATATTATTTTAAATTACACATCTATGAAAAGTGAAACTCTTTATTCTTCAGACCTGCAAAAAATAAGGTGCTTTGAAAGCGTTCACTGAAGATTGTGTCAGACAGAATGGTGGTTCCCTGTCCTCTTTTATGCGTTCCTGTCTTTCATGTGTTACATCTTTGCTCTCTTGCATTTGTCACTTGCTTGATCCCTTTCAACTGAGCGGGACACTCATTACCTTTCTCTATTCCCCCTAACGTATTTCTCTCCAAGTCTGGATCGCCTCCAGAGTTCCCCAGTGTCGTCTCTGGGTCTGTTTTTTTTAGAGCAGAAGCTCCCCCTGCTGCTCTGTTTTGTAGCGTGCAACATTGTACAGTCGAAAGAAACTGGATAGGTTTCCAGTTATCTAACAGAGCAAGTTCTAGGGGAATAAAGGAAATTATTATTGAAAATTATGTAAAATAATTATTTGCATTTTCAGCTATTCCTGAATTTAACAGCAGCATCAAGTAATTTCTCCGTAATAAAAGTAAATACATTTTCCAGAAGCCTTTATTAAAAATCTAATCTATTAGCAGTACAAACCCTGAGAGAAATTGGTACATCTGAAAGTTTACAGTCAGCAAAACATGACATCGGTTCTTCCCCATCTGTTTCTTCTCCAAAACTCCCCCACACCACACTGTTCCTACAAGGCCACATACCTGTCTTGGGAGAAGATGTGCTGCAAACTGACTTAACCAGCCTGGGATTTCCCGCAGACCTTATATCCACCAGTACAGACTTGTAGCTGGTTTCATATTCTTACAGCCCAGTGTTATACTTACATACGCATAATTGTTTTTCTGTGAATTAGCCTAGTGATTTCAGTGAAATAAGTTCTGCCTATAGGTATTTCAGTTTCTGTGCAGTTTTGTGTCTTGCTGGGACTTGAATTCGTACTGGTTTTCTGGTACAAGTGGTCGGGGCATTTTTGCTTCTTCATGTTCACATTCAAATCAACTTAAGGCATGGAAAGGTCGTTGCTAATGCTAAAACCTGTTCTGTGAACCTCCACGGTCTGGTTAGCATTGGACTCCCACTTCGGCAAAGCAGAAACAAGGAATGAGTTTTTCACGGTAAATGCTGTACCAGCAGCATGAAGTCCTGTAGTTGGTATTTCTCCTAACTTCCTCAATTCCATTTGATATCAGAGATGTGGCGCCTGTTGTAAGCCTGGAACTTCCTCCCCTGCCATCAGATGAAAGGTTAGCCTGTTAAGAGTGAAAAAGCAAAGCTGCAAAACAGGCAGAATGTAAAAATAGCTGAAGTGTTATTGCATATAAAATCTCGTAAAATTTCGGGGGGGTTCAACTTCATTCGCCGCCTGACCGGCGGTTTGCCCTCCAAATCCGCTGGGCGAGCCCCGCGGCGCCGGGGCCGTGACTCGAACCTGCGATCTGGGCGGGTCTTTGCGCGTGCGCATGCGCCTCGCCGCCGGAGGGGAGGGGGAAGCGCGTGCTTGCGGGCCGCCTGTGCGGTCACGTGGTCCGCGGGACGGCGGGCACGGCTGGAACGGGAAATGCTGCGGCTGCTGGAGAAGCTCCCGCCGGGACGGGCCCTCGAGGTGGGCTCCCCGGGCGGGCGGGTGGGCGGGCGGCAGCGGGGTCCCGGCGGCTTTGAGGCAGGCGGAGCTGCGGCCGCCGTGCCGGTCAGAAGCCCGCCCTCCTCCGCGCCCGACGTCGCGGCTGCTTTCCGTGAGGACGGGGCCTCCAGGCCGCTGCCGCCGTGAAGCGAACCGGGGATGGGGGCGCGGCGGGAGGAGGCGGGTTGGGTTTTGGACTTGGGCTCCCCGGGCGGGCGGGCGGCAGCGGGGTCCCGGCGGCTTTGAGGCAGGCGGAGCTGCGGCCGCCGTACCGGTCAGCAGCCCGCCCTCCTCCCCGCCCGACGTCGCGGCTGCTTTCCGTGAGGACGGGGCCTCCAGGCCGCTGCCGCCGTGAAGCGAACCGGGGATGGGGGCGCGGCGGGAGGAGGCGGGTGCCCCGCGGTCCCGGCCGGGCGGTGTCCGGTAACGCCTCTCGGGGCTATGGAGGGCAGTGTTGGCCGCGCGGAGGCTGGGGGGCCGCTCTCCGGCATCTGTGAGGGAGGCCGACCGCGCCGTCCGTCGGCCCCGCGGGCTGCAGAGCGGTCCTGCTCCCCTCGCCGGCCTCTCGGGGCTGCGGCCCGCGCTGCCCTCCCTCGCCGCTCTGGGCCTCTCCAAAACGAAACCAAAAATACCAGCTCAAAATACGCTGGGACTGCACCCAGCGGGTGTTTCTGGGCTCGCTTTGCTGTTAGAGTATTGGAAATGTCCTTGAGCTCTTCCAAGCGCAAGTCTGCCGCTCTCTGAGGGCTCAGCGCTGCAAGCCGGTACTGAGGGAGATGGCCTGCCTGCGGGAGCTCCGGGCTGCTCCCGGAGAGGCTCCATCGATTTCCATTCGGTGAAATAGTGGACTGGCTGGGTTTGCCTCACTACGGTGCTCAAAGAAAAATTGCCGCAGCAGGCCAAGAAGCCAGGCATATGGAAGAACCTCAGTGCTAGAGGACAGTGGTTTGGGAGACGAGAGATCCACAGGTGCAGGCTTGGAGATCGGCACTTTGAGTTGTGCTTTGCATCCTGACAATCCCAGTGCAGAGATGACTGAGGTGCCCTTTGGTGTGGCAGTACTGCTGCTCAGCAGTACATGATAGTCGTGCACAAAACTATTAAGTCCAAATGTAGGTGAATCTGAATCACGTTGTGGTTTCTATGGCCAAACCTTGTGAATTGACTTTGGGGGAGAGGGGAGGACAGTTATTCAAGGACTACCTCTTTATGACTTTTTAGGATGGTGCATGGGCTGCATTCGGAGGAAGCATTGAGACAGTACCCAGCGAAGGGAGAGGTCGTAACCGAGTTGCCTGATCAGTCTCATATCTGGTGTAGGTTAACTGTGGTAGAATCATGTTCTTAAATTATGTATCACATTGTTTCAGTTCCTTCATAAAATAGTTGATGGCATATGTGGCCGTGCGTATCCTCGATACCAGGATTATGGCAGTATTTGGAGCTTGTCGGAGTGGATGGAGGTTTTAGAAGAAACAATGATGTATTTCAAAACTGTGGTTGGCAAAAACATATCTGACGAAGAGGTAAGGGCTCATCACTGATTGAGCTTGACTTTGAGAGATCATACTGGAGTGATTAGTCTTGTAGTTTATTTAGTACTAAAGTATTTTTATAGTGTAGCATTTGAATAGTAGCAAACTAAGCCTAAACAGGTAGAAGGTTAGCAGCATTTTAGAGATACACTGAGAAGACTTTTAAAAGAAAAAGTGAAATTGGACACTTTTTTTTTTTATAGAACTGGATTATACTTACTTGCTAAAGTACTGTTTTAGTCACTTAAATTGATCTCTTAAGTAACCACCAAATTAAATCTGTTTACCTTAAAATACATAACCTGTCATTACTGTTCATTAGTAATAAAAACAATTCATGCTCTTGTTTGGCTTCCTTTGTTCATTAATACTGCAGTGAAGTGTTTTAAAATATTGATTGCATGTAAATAAAAAAAAAATCTAGACTGGTGAATGGACGACCATGTGGGACAGGGACAATAATTCAGGCATTCCAATATGTATAAACTTTGCAAAAACTTGTTCCATTCTCATCTTTTGCCCATTGCTCGTATTTTGACTACCTGCTAGTAGCTAGACCAAAGAAAGATACTTGTGTAGCCATAGGAAGGTCTGTACATCAATGTATCTGTTTCAGCTAAACTAATGTATTTTGTCTCCACTCTGATGTTCAGAAACTTTCAGAGCTAAACCTGTGTTGTTTTTGTGTGTGGTTTTTTTGTTTTGATTTTAAGGTGGTGTCTAAGAAGGCCAATAAAGCCTCCATCCTCTGGTCTCTTTAATTTAAATTACAAGAAATTTTTTTTTTTTAATACTGACTCTAACTATCAAACACAGAGAGCAGCCACTAAGGGCGGTATAAGAAAGATGAGAGTCTGGTATAACAGCTATCTGGGTAGAAGCCTGGATATCTACAGAGCACAGCTATTACAGGTGGTACGTGTTATTTCTGTGGTTCATAGTTTAAGCAATCACAATTTTTATTTTTGTAGGCTGCTCAGCAGATAAATGAGTTAAATTCAAACTATCAAGAAGCAATCACAAAATGTCTAAGAGGCAGAAAGGAAGAAATCAGGAATGCTCTAGTGGAAAGAGTAAATGCAATCTCTTCTGCCCAGCTGCAGGATTTTGACTGGCAGTTAAAGGTGAGAGTATTGCCGTAACGTTTGAGAAAAGTGTTCCACAACACAGAAGTTACTATTGATATAGTCCCCTTAGGCCTGCTCATTCTGGAGCATGGTTCAATTTTTAAAGGTATCAGAAAAACACATGCATGATGACACATCAAAGACTTGCCAGAAATTTGTATAAACTGTAAAACTAAAATTCTTCTTTCTTTTTTCTCCCCCCGCCCCTTCTTTCTTTTAAAGCTGCAATACCTATCTCTTTCCTAAAAGGAGATTGAGTGTTATTCAGGAACACCTGAAAGTTTCATATGCTGTTATGATTTTGAGGCCTGAATGGACAGTATTTTTACTCAAAGGAAGAAGAAATATTTAAAATTAGGAGGAGTACACTGATTTAGGATGTGTTGCCCTGACTCTTTTCAAATTTTTGGATTCCTGCAATAAACAATTATTTAATAATTAGTTTTAAATAATTTATCTTTAGACTTATTTTGATAATAAGCCAATGATAACTGTGTTGCCTAAAGTTGGATGGTGCTTTGGGGTTACCAAGACAGCTGCTTTAAATTAAGCTCTATCAGAGACTTAAAATATAAACAGTATAACTAATGTTGTTTAGTTAGTCCATGGGAGCTGTTCAACAGATTTGTAGAGCTTTAAATAGTTTTCCGTTTCAAAAAGTGTTAAATAATTTGTGCAGCAAACAGCTTTGGAAATCAAAGAGATGCCTTGAGCTGGTTGTGATTTTTTTTGCTTGCCATAGTTGAATCCTCCTAAGGACGTTGTCTCTCCTCTGCTGTACCACATTCTGCTCTCTAAATAAGTAAGATAGGTGGGTACAATACTGACCTACAGTATTATCAACTCATCTTTGATTTTAATATATTTTAAAAGCCTTATTTATAGTAGAGTGAGTATAATAGTAAACAAAAAGGAAAGCACAATTAGTATGTAATCCTCTTCATCAGTGATTGTCAAATAGGATATCTGACAAAGAGTGTTTGATCAGCTGTAGAGAGAGTTGAAAAATGCACAAAGGTGTCCTCTTTCTCCCAACTGCCCCCTTCTATAAGACCCTTCTTACTTGTTGATTACCAGAAGTGTTTGAATACAGTGACTTCAGAATTCACATACTTCACTTTTAAAGAGCCATGATCAAATGTATCCTTTCTTTTCACCTAGAATACAAAAATGTAGCAGCCCAGTTAATTTTAGCAAATTGTTTTGACAAATGTATTGCTATGAAGAGGGGTTTCAGTATTTCAATATATTGTTGGTATTAACAAACAAACAAAAATCCCAACAATGGGCGGGGGGAAGCAAACCCCAAAACTGCAGAGATGACTTGTGAGAAGTTAGCTTTGTCATGTTGATGTTTGTTTGGGTAGTACACTTTCAATATAAAGTGCAGATGTGATGCTATGAAAGACAAAACTTAATGGCTCTACCTTACGCGTTGATGTTGTTGTTTCATCAATCTGCGTAGCTTGCTCTCTCCAGTGATAAGATCTCCATGCTGCAAATGCCACTTCTCAATCTTGATTTGGATGTGAGAGAAAATGGTGAAATTAAACCAATTTCTATAGAGATGAATAAGGAAGAGTTGCAGAACCTAATAAATGCACTGGAAGCAGCTAATAAGGTAGCTTTTACTGATATCCTTTGTTCCTGTCTTTTCATGTACTGAGTTTATTTTAACTGAAATTGTTTGTTCTGGGTATCTTGCTGAAAATCCCAGGTAAATGATTCATTGGCAAAATGACTATAGAGTTCCAGAAAGCCTCACATAAGGCAGACTGTCTTGGATAGACTTTAGGGTTTTTTTAGCACAGGTTAGTCTACAATTTTTTGAAAATGTAATTAAAATCCTGATAGCCTGTTCAGAGCAGTATTAAAAAGTCTTGTGAGAATAGGAGGAGAAATGACAAAGTGTCAGATGAGAGTTGATTTTAAAAGATTGGAGAGAAATCCAGTGTTCCCCCCAGCTTCACAAAACATCAGTGGCTGGGAATGCATATGGGAGAGTTGTCTGGTTCAAATTGAGTGCTTTAATTTCCATGGCATAGTAAATCAGGAGGCAAGTTACAAAGATTTCAATACGGTAACACAAGAAGAAAATTTCAAGTGAAACTTTATTTGGAGTGTCTCAGATTTCTTAATAGAGAAGACTAAGGGAAGAGAGGATTTGAAGAAAAATTGTTAGGGGAAGAAGTCATCTGACTTGCACCCTGGTGATAACTGTGAATCCTGGAGTCCCTCCTTGTTCCCTTTAATTTCAGTATTAATTCTGGCTCTGTTATGAAGGAAAGTAGTTTTTTTTTAAATCTGAAAATGTCTTAAATATTTATTAAGTCTGTTATCTGAGAGATGAAATTCTCTGACATTTTGCAGGATGGATCTGAAAGTGTTGTATCAACATGTTTTTGAAGTTAGCAGCTTCTAGTTGCTTCATAACATTTAGCAAGTAAGGGGTTTCTTTAGATGTTTTATACAATGTTGTGATGCTATGGCTGGAATCTGTAGACCAACGTTTAGAAAAAATCTTCATCAGTATATAACAACTGAAAATAATAGTTTTATAGCTCATAGAGTTAAATACAAAGTTATAATAGCGCTATTAATATTTTGAGTTACAAAAGACACTAAGATTATGTCTACCAGTTGCTTTAATGAGGCTGATGTGAGACCTCTGAATAACTACACAGTTCCCAGTAAGAAAAATCCAGATACAGGTGGTGTTCTCGTGAAATGAGAGCCCTTAACAGCTTTCTTTCCCCTGTTTTTTTAACTCCAAAACTAAATAAACACAGTAGCTTGTCATGATCTTCACACTATGCAAACAAGAATTCTTCCGGGCAGACTTCAGTCTCCACATGCCTTTTGTTCAGCTTGAAGGTCTGTATGGAAGCTGTGGGATGTTGTCATCTCCTTACTTTTAGTTTTATGCGTGCACAAGGAGGAATTCACTCTAGAAATGGTCCCTTGGTTCTGCATTGTGCTGAAGGAATCTCACTGGACCTGGAAATTACCATTCTGCTTTTTGATTACAGGGAGCTGAGGAATGGTTTGCGTAAATGCTGAAGAAAGTTATTGGAAGTGATAGTTGCGTGAGGTTGTCAAAGAGAGCTGAGAGAGGGATGGTGTATTTTCCAGAGGAAAGGCATGTTTATACAGTTGCATATTATACTGTAACAGAAAGCAAAAAGCTGTTTTTCCTAGACTGCTTAAGTTTTGGTCTCATCCAACTTTAATCTCATTCCTTTTCTCCTTTTTGAAGGTTGTCTTGCAACTGAAATGATGGAATTCAGATCATCGACAGTATCTGCTGCCAATGGCTCCCCAATTGACTTGGGGGCGGGCAGGGGGAAGACAAATTCTCTGCAAAGCCAAAAGTTGTTGATGCTATAAAATACTGAAGTGAGAAGGCCGTTATGACTTGTGATCAAATAAACTACGAATCCTTTGATAAAAACAATAAAATCTTGTATCTGTTTGACCAAAAATAAAAAAATCCAATGTATAGTTGCTTTTAGTACTAAAGATTTATAGAACTATGGAAAAGTATCACTTATGACGTGTGCCATATTTGTTTTGGTTAAACTTCGGCAGTGACTGCACAGGTGCCTATTAAAACTAAGGCGTCTTACTTGCGTAATATGTTATGCATATCAAAGGTGCTATGATAATGAAGAACATGACAGAGTACTTGTAGCATTAATGTATTTATACTTGTAAATAGTAAATAAAGACTTGATTTTCTGTGTGAATGATTGCAGTGAATTGTTTCTTAATTTATTAATCACTAAACTCGATCTTTTTAGATGCTAGGAAAAATCAGCTTTACAAACAAAAGCAGTATAGAATCACAGAATAGTTGGAAGGGACCTCTGGAGGTCATCTTGTCCAACTCACCTGCTCAAGCAGGGTCATCATTGTACTGTGATGGCATATGTTGCTAGTAGGCTTTTGTAGAGAAAAGAGGCTTAAGTTTTGGTAATTGATTTTGTTAACTGATTTTTATTGTTGGCTTACTGTTTTTATCATTTAGGACAAAAGGGCTGAAAACTTCCTTTTATTTACAGTAGCAGAAATAATAAACAGCTAGCGATTTGTTTCATACGAGTGTACACTATCAAGTTTGGGATGTCATTTGGATAGAAGACACTTGTGTGCTTATCCATTTATACAACTTACAAATGTACTGTGAACACATTTGAGAAAGCAGATACCTAGAAAGTCTATACTTCAAAGAATATTGAAGTGGATATTTAAAACTTACTTTGCAGTATGTTGCTGAAGAGAGCTTTTGTTTCGCTACTTCTTAGTTTTTAAAGATCAATTGTTCAAAAATACAGTAAATTCTTCAAAATAAAGTTATGTGTTTTCTCCACAATAAAAGGCCACAAATGATAACTTCCATTTTTACGTTCAACCTATGAAACTTCTGTTGCAAAATCTGCCGCATACCTAGCTGATAGAAAGCAATTTTTTTTAAGATGTAGATGGTATTTAAAAATATTTCTGACTTTTTCTTAGTAGTAGAGACTTAAAGTTTACATAGTTTCATTTTAAATTTTATAGCAAGTTGTGTAAAAATGGATTTATAATTACTCTAGTGTTGGTGTTTCGCTTCTAGTATCATCCTATATTTGTCCTGTCCTTTACTGCAGCACTGAACAGGAAAGGCTGAAGAATCATTTTTCAATGATTTTTTGCTTTAAAAAAAAAGAAGACAAGACAGTTTTTGTTATGATGTGACAGCAATAAATGTACAATGAGTTGCTTTTTCGTGGGTGTTAGACTTTATTGAAAGTCTGAGTAGTTTTTATATAACCATCAAAATGATGTTTTTGACAGGGAGCATAACACCACCATGTGAATGGCTAGAGAGGGAGAGGAGCACCAGTTGACGAACAGTTGAGAACTAGCAGCTAAGACATGATTGCCATGGAATTGCATTTGAAACGTGCATCCTGACCTTCCGTCTCTACAGAGAAATGAACCGTCCTCGTAAGGCACGTAATGGCCTCCAGTAAATGGAAAGGAAAATGAACAAACAGAATGGAGGAGAGATCTTGTTGCCCTGTACTTTGTACCATCTGTCAGAAAGTGGTTTCGTTCTGTCTCTGCTCTGACAATTAGGTACTTCTGGAGCAAGCAAGGTCTCCAGTTGTGACAAATAAGGCAATTGCGGAGACTGTACTAGGCCAAATTGATGCAAAAAGCTAGAGATTCCACAAAACCCATTATACTGGTGTCAGCTTCAACATACACTTTGATGAATGCAGGTAGACATGAAAAGGTAGTGAATAGGAAAAATGTACGTGTAACAGAAACATCTAAAACAAGCTCATGTGGCCAGGAGCATGTCTGTCAAGTATGCCTGGCCGTGCTCCCTCTGGGCCGAAGAACGGGGGGTTAGGTAAGGAGGTTGCCATTGCCTTTCCACCCAGATTTTCATACGGTGCAAAGCACCGCAGCGCACGTCACAGCCTCTGGAGGAACTGCGTGCTGGGACCAGAGTGAAATTCAAGAACCGCACTGGTAACAAAAGCCGTGGAGGGGCTGTGATGTGGGGAGCATCACTTACAAAGCCACTTGAGTCTGTGACTAAGGGGGGAACCAGGGAAATCTTCTGAAGGCGTAGGAATTGGACCAAAGGTGCAGGAGTTTAAAGAGATTCCATTAACGTTAAATAACTTTAAATTTTGTCCTTGTCTATCTGCTCACTTTGCCCTCATCTGTATTTTTCTGTGTTCTTCCAGGCCTGAGCTCTTTCTAATTAGCTGGTGATGGTAAGTTGAATGGCTTCGATGTTTGCACGTCCCACCACACTAACTTGTAAGGGTTGTTCCCAGGTGATGCTCCCCCTTTTGTCCTGTTTCAGGGACATGTGTTCGTGTTCTTCTAGTGTTTGCCCCTGCACAGCAGCTCACTTCTGGGTCCTGCGGTTGCGTGGGCAAAAAAACGGAAAACAACCATCATAAATATATTGGTGAAACCTCTGTGGTTTTGCAGGTACTATGTACAGACCTCTTAAGCATGTAATTAAGACCAGAAATAGTAGGCCTTTTGAACCAAAAGTCCTAATGAAAATAGTACATATAATGGACACACTGTATGAAGTTTTAATTTCAACATGTAAAAAGCACCTACAGAAATTCACATGGCATAAACACACCTGCAATTTGAATCAGAAAATGCAGCATATCTTGATACAAAATATAAAAATGAATTATAAAAATAATGTTACTTGCCCTCCATTGGCATTCATTGCACTTCTCTCCATTTCATAGAAATCTTCTCTTGATTTCAGAAAAATAATGTTTTTCTTGATAATCATTTCAGCTTTGATCTTGGCACACTAAAGTGAATCAGAATTGGATCTGACCAGCAAACTGTCGGTATGGAAGTGACTACTGTAATAAAACTGCTTTTGCAACAAAGCAATTGTGTATGTCAAGAAGCTGTGTTTTTAAAAGAGCTATTTAAGCCTGTAGAACATTTCTGAGTTCTGGAGCAAGCCTTTCTGATAAGAAACACTCCGACACAGGATTATGCTTTTATCTGAAAGGTGGTTTTAAGAACCAGTAACACCTTGTCCTAAAGTATGCACACTTTGCTATCACTTTGCGTTGTGAATTAATATTTATAATGAAGTATCAGAAATAAAGGGATTTTTATTTTTCTGGTACCAGAGAATACTTTCATAAGTGCGTCAAGATAGTCTATAAAGTTTTTTACTTCTTTAAATCCACTTTAATTACATTTGGCAATATCCTATGCTTCCCTCTGTAAATGTATAGTTTATACATACTTCAAGACCGCTCCAGAAAGACCAAAAGAGCACTGCCAAAACATAGAAAAGGGAACAAATCTCACAAAGATTCATCCTTTGGAGTTTTACAAGCCTGTGTGGTTCACATCATCAGGCTGCTCTGTGGAGAGGTCATCACAGGAACCTCATGTTTTAAGCTGGTTTGTGAAGGATATACTGGATGTCCAACTCTTCATGTTGCCTATGGCTGGGAATTTTACTCAAAGGTATGCTTCATATGTGCTAGCACCAGTAGGAGTCCTAATAGAGAAGGCTGTGGTTATTTTTTAGCATCAGATTAGTCAGCTAATTTAGCTAATACAATAATGAAAGGCACTGGAAGGTGTGGAGACTTTTCTAACTGGAAACTACTACAGGTCCACAGGGACTGCTTTGGAGGTGGACTGTCTGGGGGGGAAGGATTCCTAGCATCATATAAATTAAATAACTTTTTTTGATGGCTACAGTAAAATAAGGAATTCTATTTCTTGGGAATGCAGAGGTTTCAGATCTTCCATATTTCTTCTAATATCAATTTAGATGGGAGCCTGAGCAAGCATTGGATGATCTGACGAGAACTGCTATTAACTGCCTTTGTAAAACCCAATCCTGAATTCTTTATCTATGCCAAAGTCTCATTCAGCTCTTTCTTGAAATGATGATTTGCCACCTTTGTTTCTTAAAGCTGCTGTTTTCTGCAGCACACAATATTCAAAGTTAGTTGCCTGTGAAAATCTGAAAAAATCAGGTAATATGTTGTCAGCTAGATCAAAACAGCAAATGACATTTCAGAGGAGGGAACAAGGAAACTGATATGTTCACAGATGCAAACAAGGTTGCTGATGTGCACTGAAATGCATAATCTGCCAAAGGAAACCATCTTTATGAACATTTCTGGTGGTGTGATTGATATTTTACACTCTCCTCTAAGACTGTGCAGATACAGATAGGCAGTGATGAGTTGAAAGACATTATTGATCAGAGAGCATCTCTAGAGAGATGACATGGTTCTGCTTACATGTAGTTATCTTAGTGCCTTATTGGTAATGATACTCAATGGATTTTGACAAGAATAAAAGTGTAAAAGAATGACTACCATGCCATTTCTTAGACTGGCACCACCACAAGACGAGGTGATGTTTTTATAACACTTGGAGACTCAAAATGACTTATAAAATAATTGAGAAACAAACACACCAAGGAGCAGACAACATAATTAGAGTTCACGCTGCACCCCAAGACAGTAAGTAGAAAAAACTCAACTGATCTTCCTTTAAAAAAATGCTAGATTTCTCATTTGTCTCTTAATTCTTTCACCCTGTGCATATACATTTCGGTATCATCACATGCTGAAATTCAATATTCTTCTGTGATCTCGTGCCTTCTTTGGGCTGCAGGGTGATGCCAATGGGGGCAGGAAGAAACTTGTACAATCACAGATGTGGTTTTTTATGCTTTTCAATGCAGAAACCATTTAAAAACATTTTTGTATGCAACAGGTATAACACAGCCCTTTTTTGACTAATACTCCCAAGGCAGCGTTAGCAATGCATCCTCAGTATGTGGGAATTCATGAGAGGGAGCAGAGGTTTGTCAGTGACGGGCAACAGAAGCAGCTGGTGGAAAATGGCCTTCGGCTGTGGATATCTTTCCTCGGGATTTATCTCAAAATATCTTCCACTTGCAGTATGAGGGGATGGAACATTTTCTATAAGGGTGAACAAGGTGAACCAGTGGGTAACTCTGAAACTGCAACTCTGTGCTATTCAGTGGTAGCATAAAGCACAGGAATGTTGTCAGAAATATTCCTGTGATATTGAAAATGTTATTTTTTGGTGGTGTTTTGAGACCTTTTCTACAACTATTACTATGTCTTCTTAATTGTTTTGAATTGTGTGGAAATATAAATGAAGTGGAAGGATTTTGGTTTATCCTTTGGAGTGACTGCAGCTGACCCTTGCACACTCTTTGGGGCTGATCCCAGCTCTCATGCCTGCCATCACAACAATAAGGCTCTTGAAACCAGTGGTTTTGCTCAGCCAAGGAGGCTTCATAGGCTGGCTACCCAGCTGGGCTGGTATTAAAGAGATGGGCAAAATCACTGCAGTCTCCTGGCTGACTCCATCCCAGTTTGAAGCCCTGGACAAGCACAGAGGAACTATTTAATTTGCTCTGCACTCAGAGAAATACACGCTCCAAACATGTTGCTGATTTAGCCACTGACTGTTTCATTCATAATTAGGTGGGATACCTCTGAAGAGAAGTAAGATTAGAATGAGATGAAAAGATCATTATAAGTGTGAAATAAATAGTTTCAAGATCATGAAAAGTAATGAACCTTGTTTTCCCTGTGGATCTGGGTATTGAATTGCCCTCCTGTATGGATTCTCTGATGACTAATAAGGTCGGGGTTCATCGAGTCCCTTTCTCTCAGAGAAGAGGGATGAATTAACAGGAGCTTTGTCCTCTGCCCAGCTATCTGCTTTGTTAAAACTTCTAAGAATGTATTATCTCACAGATCCTTACTGTTCTGTCATCTTGTGGTTGAAATTGCCAATGGATTTGAAATTGAAATTGCCCAATTGCCAATCAAATATTATTGGGAGACTCCCACATAGGCAAACATACACATAGTGACAGTAGAAGCTCATATCTTTGGGAAACCTAGCTAAAAAGGACTTCCAGTGCTAGTTTCTTTAAATAATCTATTTAAACTCACAAATTGTATGAAACAGCAGCACAAATTGTAAGGGGGTTTACCAGAAACCTAATTAGCAATAGGACCTTATCTATGCTGAGCTTGAAATCTGGTTCCTATGGGCAGGCAAACTAACTACCAAAAGACAACAGTGATGGAGCTTAGCATTACAGCGTTATTCACCTTTATCACTTAAAGCCAGCCAATTGACTCCAACCTATTGATGGGAAGAGGTTGTGTTTCTTTTTTACTCACTAGTTCCTAGCTCCAGATGGCGACGTACATCGATAATGCATAAATAGCCACATTTTTCCATCCTGTGCTTCTAATAACCACTGCCTTTTCCTTGCTGCCAAGCTATTGCTCTCAAGTGAGAAATGTTTTCTTCTGCTTTTTTTCTAAAAGTAGTGGAAAGAGGGAAAATGTGCTAGTTATGGTTATACACCCTGTTCCCAAGTTTTGGTTTTAATTCTCTTTTGAGGCTTTGAAAGAGGTTTTAGTTTAAATCCAATGTGCCTTGCAAGCTCGAATGCCAAATTCTGTTTCCTTTACCAGAGGTAGTGATTAAATGTGCAGATAGGAGCTCAGTGGGAGGCAGGAGATGCTGGCTCTGGGCTAAGAAATTGCCAATCTGCAATATAACCACAAAGCTGGCAACTTCACGGGCTCATGGACTTATTCTCTCATTTGTAAAGTCTGGTGCCAGTTCATTGAATTCAAAACTGTTTAATGGGGTGTGTGTTTGGAATGGACAGCACATACAGCCCTACTGCTGTCTCCCTCCTGGGGCTATTTTTTGCAGTTATGGAAAGTTCAGTTTGCTTAGCATGCAAGCCTTCCATATGTTCTGTGCATTGTTTATTTTATGATACCAAAATATTGTTAGTTGCCACTAAAATGTTCTTGATCTAAACATTGTTCAAATTTGACTAAAAAACTAATTAAAATGTCCTGTGTGGGATGATGTGTGGCAGTTCTTACATTGGTTGCCGATATAGTGCAAATGTTGAAAAATTATTTGGAGTTGTTTTAGGGTGGGGGTAGGCATACAAGTTGTACCCTATTCAGAAGAGCCGTTTGACTGAATTAATATTTATCCTGAATCATCTCAAATTGTACCTAGTGGCTGATTAGTCTGGTAAAATTGTGCAACTCTTCAATAGACTGGAGGTTAAAGGTTGTAGCAGAGAAGAGACAGCTGAGAATCATAGAATCATAGAATCGTTAAGGTTGGAAAAGACCTCTAAGATCATCAAGTCCAACCATCAACCCAACACCACCATGCCCACTAAACCATGTTCCTATGCGTCTCATCTACACGTCTTTTAAATACCTCCAGGGATGGTGACTCAACCACTTCCCTGGGCAGCCTGTTCCAAGGCCTGACCACTCTTTCAGTAAAGAAATTTCTCCTAATGTCCAATCTAAACCTCCCTTGGCGCAACTTGAGGCCATTTCCTCTTGTCCTATTGCTAGTTACTTGGGAGAAGAGACCAACACCCACCTCGCTACGACCTCCTTTCAGGTAGTTGTAGAGTGCGATGAGGTCTCCGCTCAACCTCCTCTTCTCCAGACTAAACAGTCCCAGTTCCCTCAGCCACTCCTCATAAGACTTGTGCTCCAGGCCCTCCAAGACCACCTTTGTGCTCCATTGAACTTGGGATGAGACTGGGACATCGGAGCCCACAGAAAAACTGATAGTCTCAAAAGACCCTCCTAGATTAGCAATGTCAAATGCCTGTTTTACAGCCTTTTATTTTTTGTAATGAGTACATTAAAGCTATTCCCTTTCTTGTTTGGTGATTTATCATTCCAGACTCTTTCTGCAGAAACCTGCTGCACAAAGGGGCAGCAGGTCCTGATCTGTTAGGAGGTCGAGGTCTTGCAGGATGTGACAAACGTTAACATATAGGAGTGTTTCATTTATTATTACATTCTGATTAAACAGTCATCCGTTGACCTTACTGCCAGGCAATGAGGAATTGGTGAAGAAGCTTTCCACACCGCTCATTTGTATTCCCTACTAAATCCTAACTGCGTATATTGCTGCCTACTGTCCTCATCAATGTTTCTTTCTGTACCAGCTGGCATTGATAACAATCATCTTGGTACCTACATAGGCTCTGTTGGCTTGTATATCTTGACTCCTCTAAAAGTATGAAACACTTTCAATATAAAATAAAATTTAACTGATAGTAGTTCCTTTTCAATAAAATGAAATGTTAGGCAACATAGTATAAACACTGTTAGGAAAAAACTGGCAATAGAGAAGGGAAATGGGTTTGCTACAGATAGGAGATGACTGACCTATTGCTCCTCAGTTGCATTGCAGCTTGCTGGCACTTTGCCTGCAGCTCCTTGGCTGTGGTTGTGTCAGTCAGGTGGGGAGAGGCAACTCCTCAGGAGCAGCGTACCCAACATCACCAGTGTACAGTAAGACTCAGCTGTATCTCCTGTTCTTCAGCGGAGTAAGGCAATCTGTAGGAAACTGTGTGCCGAAGTCTCCTCAGATCTGTTCCCAGACATCTGCCAACTTTTGGGAGAATGTGTTGCAATTACCAGCCACAGGAAACCTGGGAGCCAAGAAAAGTAGCTGCTCTTGGGCTGGGGTATCCCTCGGTAGTTGCTTCCAGGAATGAACACGTGTTTGTTTTCTACTTTTTAATAAAAAATTGCAGATGGCACAATGGTTCTCATCAATTTCAACTTTGATACTTTGTGGAAATAACAAAATTCCTGTTCGGTCCAATCAGCTGATTCCTTAGTTGGAAACTCAGTGGAATTTGTCTCTGCTGCCCTTTCATTCTTTTGAAGATCTCTGCCTCTCTGAAAATGTGAATTGACTTTCATCTCCTTGAGTGATACTTCTCACAGACACTATGGAAATACTTCCTAGTATAACTATTAACTTTGAAATGATGCGTGATGTCATACTTGTAATCCTTCAAACAGTTATTTCTTCAAATTCCTTTACACACTAAATGCTGAAAGACTGTGACATGACTACTACTTTGAGTTGTTTTAAGGTCTTGTTTGGAAGTGTGCTGCTGTGGGAATACAGTAGGACTAATTTTTTTTATTAAAAAAAAGGTAAAAGTGGATACAGAAAGGTCATGGGTGATGCACAAACTCTGTAAAAATAGAGGTATAGCGCTTTTGCTGAAGATGCGCTTTAAGAGCAGATTCGTACTATTCTGATCTGAATGTAGTGAGGCTGGATTTGGGTTGGGTTTTTTTTTTTTTTTGAAAGCTTAAATCTGGAAGTATTCAATGGTGGGGTATCTTACCTTGAACATGTAACAATATGGCTACTGCCGTTCTTCAGAGTTAACAAAATTGAGAAGGAAAAGAAGCAAGTCTAATTATGTTAGTCTATGGTAACGTTATTGCATAAATTAGTGGACATAATACAGCCAGTAAACAACATTGAAAAGAATAAACGTGATGGGAAAGACCATTCTGGACCACTTGTCGATCGAGTTAACATCAGTCAAATCAGGGATTTTGACTTTGATCTGGGATGCCCTTCTTCGTAAGCGTCCTTTTTTATGAAGCCTGTGCCTGTCCAAAGCGCTCCTACTGTAGAGGTCTCTGCTGGAAGTGGCTCTTCTGTACTGCAGGTTGGCACTGTCGTACGTGTACGTGGTGGCTCGGGGGTCACGGAGGCTCGTGAACACATCTGAGCTGCTGACGTCATTTCGTATTTCAAGTGGACTAAGCAGCATGTTTCCATGGGGATCAACCTGTGTCAAGGAAGGAACATGAATTAGACAAGTTCCTCAGCCAGCCCAAAGTGTCTCCCAGATGGACAGGTACCTTCTGGCTCTCCTGCCAAGGTGCTCCTGGGGCTGCAGTGACAGTCGCGTCTTGTATAGCATTGATGGAAGTGAAAATACACTTTCCTAACTGGTGTGAAATTATCTATTAGGCATCTAAATATCTTCCATTCTGACTCAGCTCTTTGGTCTGAGACCTTTTCAATCAGTTAGTTATCTCATCCCCTGTAAAGTAAGAGTTTTCTAATTTTATCTTTAACTTAGATCATGGTCTTTATGAAATAGTGAGTTTTAATGTCTGGTGACCTGACACCCTAAGCTTTCGTGTACTCAAGGTGAAAAAAAAATATTGCTGTCTCTGTCAATTTTACACAATTTTAGTGCTGTAGGTTAGTTGCAAGAACAGTTTTGTAACAATGGGTTCATCATATGAAGAACATATAGGTACATGTGCATTTTATCAGTTATTGTAATATACTTGTGATGAGAATTAGTTTTGCAGAATTACTATATGGCAGAGATGGAAATCCCTACTCCCCACAGCATACCATTAACTTGCTCACGTGCAGATAGGATAATCCATTTTACTCAATGAATCCTCGCATTCGCTTGCATTTTTATACATCGCTACCAGAAGCAGTTGTTTCAAATATGTTTATCACTTACTTTATTTGTGCTGTTAGTTAGTCAGGGCACTGAGCAAAGACCTGAGCAAAGAACTGGAAACTGCAACCAGTATGCACATGTCTGGTGCAAACAACATATATATATATATTTACATAAAATATTTTAATATTATTGCCTTTTTTATATATGAACATAATTAACCATGAATGGCTGCATTACTACAAAGTATTTACCTTTTTACTCATCTTTAGTTTTCTACATGTTTGTAGTAAAACCTCTTTTAGGAGAAGTTTTTTGGTGTTTCCAGGATGACTCCTGCCTTCTCCATAAAGACTTCCTATATGTTTCAAATTCCCAGACATTTAAACATCCACTGTAGCTCATATGAGGGAAATACACATCAGGACCTCTTAAAAGAAACTTCAAAGACTTTGCCTTGAGGCTTGAGTATTAAAATTGTTTTTTGTAAACTGTGGCATTGGACCTACCCCATATATATTACAATCTATACCATGTCTGTCTGGGGATGCCTTTATACCAAGGAAAAAAAAATTACTTATTGACAATATCTAGTCTTGTGAAGCACCAATGATATGCAATGCTTTGTTCACACTCTGAGTTTTACATTTTAGCAAGACATAGCAGAGCTAGGAAATGGTATAATAATCTACAGCAGGTTTGAAGTATGTTCAGGAAAAAAATTCCAAGTAGAGCACACAGGGAAATTCGGTCTCTGGGGGTTGCCGCAGCAGAAAACTGGAAGCCAGAGAAAGCCTCGGTTCCACCTGGCAGTGCAGAAGATGTTCCTTCCCATCGCCAGAAGGAGAAAACATTGCATTTACTAACTAAAAACAAAGAAGTGAAGGGGCTATTTGTACAAAAGCCACCCAAGAGAGCTGTGGGGAAAAAAGTCTTCTAAATGGAGTAATAAGTCACCACAGGTAGAAAATGCTCTAATCAGGTTTAGCAACTGATTCTGTACATGCTGAAATGAGCATTGGGTGGGAACCTCCCAGTTCCCACCACTGTTTTGGTAGGAAGAGCTCACATATTCTGGGTTAGAGAGGCCAGCTGGTCACAAACCAGTATGGTGTTTGCAATCTTTACCTGAGATATGGGCTACCCAGTTTATACTTTTTAGGTCAAGTCTTCAAATTTAAGCAGAAGGACGATCTAAGCTAGGGTTTCCTACTCTCCAGAGGACTGCCACAACTATGGGACTATTCATTACTCCTAAGTTCTGACATTTTCTGTGGAAAAAGCAACGACCTCAGAGTTGTCTCTATGTAAAAAGAGAATTTTTTTTAATTTTCAGAAGTTTTGATAGGTCAACCTTTTCTTCCCAGTTTTACGAAATAGCTCTTTGAGCTGTCTTGATTACATAATCCAATGTTTAAGCTAATTGACTTTAGTGTTATAATAGTAGTAACAGTAGTGCAAGCATCATTAAACAGTTATTATGCTTTGTCTTTTGTGAAGACAACTCATAACTGCCTACAATCTAAAGTGATTCATAGGGATGTTTCTTAAGCTAATATGCCCTGACAGTTTATTATAAGCCAAGCAGTGTATGAATTCCCGCTTTAAGTGTTATGAATGAACCTGTTATATTTTAAAATATTTTTATTTAAATCATTTTAGGCAGGATGATTTGTATACATCATGAAGCAATTCAGTCTTTGAATTGCAGTCTTTGCAATTCAGAGCAAAGGGCCTTGCACTGGTCTTGAATAAATTAGCTCAGAGAAGTATAAAAGCTCTTCTTATGTACCTGGGTCAAATTCTCTGCTTGTGCGACATGAAGCTGGACTAATAGTTAATTTCCCACATCGTTAAAAACCCTTTCAGAATTTATTGAAGCTCACTTCAAAACATTCTTAAAACTTGTGGAGCTGAGGTTTTGTTACTGAAGCATAGGAACTTTACAAATTCCCTTAGGAATTTGGAAAATGTACAAATTGTTAAGCAATCCCCAAAAGATACTTGTTATTAGTTTTGTTTATGTTAATGTTAGAATGAATTAACAGCAGGTATGTACACAGTAAAAGCTGTAAATTTTCTGTCTTAAAATTGTTTCTCCTTTAGTTAATAGGAGGTTACCTGGGGCTTGATGTTGGTCCTGTGCTGGAGGAAGCCTGTGCATCAGAAATAGCCAGCAGGCTTTAACTCATCCCACCCCATGTCTCAGTGATGATGCTCTTTCCCCACAGCAGGTATGTGCTGCAGTTGTACACAGTCTTTGACACATTTGCATCGGATGGCATGACAAAAAATGGGGATGGAAGAGACAAGGCTCTGTCCACTCAGTTTTCTGGCCTACTAGCTGGTTGCCTGCTTAAGAGTAGGGTATCTTAGTCCCCTCCTTAGGTAGGAAAGATGAGCCATATCAAGCCCAGAGTAGTTCTTCCTTGCTCAGATATAATGCATTTATTCTTTCAAATACCACCTTGTTGTTCTTTAACTGGAATGCCCTAAATTTTATTACACAAACCAACCATTGCTCAGGTGAAAACAGGATTTCTTGCTTAACAGATATTCTGAGCCTAAATGTGTGATTGTATGAACATATACACTTTGCCTTGTTTGTACAATGCATAAATTTTACCTAAAGTTGTAGAAAGCTGGAGAATTGTTTTTTTTTTTTGTGTTTTGAACATATCATGAAGAATATGTGAGGAGGATGTCAAAGCATCTAAAGCTGATGTTGTGTTAGTCATCTGGTATAATTATCAAAGTTTAAATATTCTTCAGATGCATGTATGTGGTCACGCTTCTTGTAATGACATTTGTATCTATATTGAGTGTGTATCTATATTGAGTTTATAGATTTTTAATTCTTCGTTTGCACTGGAACTACCTGAAGCCTAAATCAGCACAGGTACACATATATGAATCTTCATCAGTGATGGAAAAGCCTTGATGTGTGCTCAGGAAACATCATAAAAAGCAATAATAATCCAGCTTGTATGTTTACTTAGAAAATGAGTTTCCTGCTTAGGAGCATCAAATGATATTGCAAGTATAAAATAATTAAAGTAATAAAAAAAACCCAAAACAACAGTCCTGTGTTGACCACATAAAAAGCAGGCAGTCAGTTCTAGGGGAAGAGCATGTTGGCATTCCTTGACAGAGGATGGGTCTCAAATGCTTAGTGCTGTCTGGAACGGCTTTTTACCTACCTACTTTTTTTATGTTAACTGTTGGGAGATAAAAGGTAAGAACTTTTGTTTTGTCTCAATACAAAAACATCTTTTCTTTCTCGTAAGATGAAAGATTCAGGGCCATATTACTCATACAAGCTGTCTTGTTGGAACAAATGCAGTAGTGTTATCTGCAAAGAAATGGGTTATGCTCAGCAGGGATGTACTTATTCAGGTGTGGATTTAATTGAAGGTTGAGCTAGTTGTGTGGTTATGTGCTCCCTCCTTTTTCTCCTTCCAGTAGCCACTCTACTGGAAAATTGTGTGTTTTCCTTGGAGCCTGGCTTTCCATCCCAGGGGTTTTGTGGTTCACAGGAGGTTTGAAAGGAAGGTGTGATGCTGTGCAGAACTGGGGAGCAAGAGACCATCTTGTGTTGCCATTTATGAACCCTTGATGGCTCAGCCCCTTTCCCACTCACATTATGATTGCATCCTACCTCTTTCTCATGCTTAAGAGACATCTTCTGTGTAATGATTATTCACATTATAATTGCCTGGGGAAACAGAAGCAGTTGCATGCATGGTCTATCTAAATATTTTCTTGCTGGGTGGCTTGTCTTATTTATCCATAATTATGGTGGTTTCCTCAGTGACATCTAGCTTTGACAAATGGACAAGGAGATATAAACAGTCTTTATGCTTTATTCGGAGAAACAGAAAGCTTGTTTACTACAAATTAATATTTTTTGTGTATTAAAAATTAAAATGGCATAAGTTGTGAAACTGGAGAGGCTTTATTCCACCTTCTTCAGCCTGTAGAGCAAGGAACAGCCACATATGAAACAGCAGTATGGCTTCATTTTCCATCTGGTCTTCTCTATACTGTGTTAATATCATGGTCAGTTTGCTGAGTGTTGCTCACATCTAATGCTTTTGTTATCTGGTGAAAGAATTTGAACTCTTTTAGTCGTGGGAGTTGTACGTCAGATGGGAATGAGCAATATCTTCACCTGGCACAAAGAGAGGAAGCACTGTTACATATCTTCTATTGGTTATAGGTCCCTGTATGGATAAGTGGTATGGGTCAAAAGTAAAAGGGAAAAAAATATCCTATAGCTGTATATACTTACAGCTGTACTTCTTTTGTGCTCCAAAAAAACCTTTTCCCTGCTTTGGTACAGACATCATAACACCAGTGAAAAATTTCAAAACATGATTGGGAGTTGTCTTCACTAGAGATCACATAACCTTAGCGTGTCCCACTGCTCCGGTCACGTGCATTCTTCCTGTCGAAGGCAGAAATACAGCTGTTGGACATCAGCATTTCCATGCTGAGTAAAATGAATGCTCTCAAGGTCCCACATCAATATATCTCCAGTGGGATAACAAAATCCATTGATATCCATTCACATGTGTGTATCTACGTGTATGTGTATATATACACGTACCTAAAATCACAAACCTGCACTGTACAGGCAGAAAGTAGTCTGTTCACTTAAAGCATTCTCAGTCTCAGAATGGAATTGCAGTCTAAAGTGTGAACACTTACACATCCTTGTGCAAAGCGTGTATGCCTTCTGTTTTCTGTCAGAAAAATGCTGATGTATGCATGTGGTGCTCTGAAAAGTTCAAGTGTGGTTGTAAACACTTCCCATCCCATTCTGAGTACTGGTCTCGGCGTAATTTTTGCCAGCGTAACATTTAGACAAAAGCTTTTAGTCATGAATTAGGGCTTTTTGTTAGTTAAACAAACTCTCCAGATATGTAGGAAAAAGGCTTACCTGCACTCTTATTCTTTACACTTTCTTATCCTTTACTCAGTTCAGTGCACTGGGGCCCATGCAGCCAAGAAGAAGTGTTGCTTCCCTCTTCATCATGAAGCCTTGCTGTGCTGCTTCTCACCTAGGCTGGGTTATCTCAGGAGCTGTTGAGGTGGCTGGTCAGAGTTTGTGGATTTTGTTGGGTTTTTTCCCTTCCTTATCTTCCATAGAATTGGATAGACAGTGTCTGCACACAATAATCCGTAACGGGGTGGCTTATCTCCTCTGTTCTGTGGAGGACAATACTTTGTGGGACCTTGGAGACTGCTGCAAGCCTGAATTGAATTTGTGCACCCACTGTAATAAAGCATTGCATTGGGACAGGAGGCGAATGCGGGTAAGGACTTTCAATGGCCTCATGAGTTGACTGAGACTGAGGACATGACGACTCTGTAAATGATGCTTAGCTGTAGTGGTGTGGCTGCTGGGACACGAGACACACAACTCTAGAACTAATAAAATATCAGAGTTTCTGAAATGCACTTCCTGACATGTATGTGAAATTGCAACCATCCATCAAGCTAAAGTCTTACCTGTTAGAGTTTGATGTGTTGGTCTCATTCTTCAAGCTGAACAGAGGGCTCAAATACAGATTTTTCCAAATGCTATCACCTCAGGCCACAACAGTACAGAAGTTTATAGGGCAGCCTGGGTAAGATCTCATTAATACTTGGATGTAATATATTGTAAGAAAAGCAGAGAACAGAAGAAAATTTTTGGCTCATTAGGATATGTATTTTCTTCTGAGTCAGACTGGGCCAAATGCACCTGAGGGAAGTGTTTATTTCTGAAAAACTGGGAAAGAAACAGAATAGGTTTATAGGAGTTTGCAAGTGCTCAGTGATGTACTGCTAAATTAAAGTTAAAAAAGATGTCCATAGTATTACTTCCTGGAGTTTGTCTGGCTTGTTTTTTAAGAGGGGGTAGCTGTGGTCTGCTTGAATTTAGCCTGAGGGAAAAATCCTGACATCTGTGAAAGCTGTTATAACCTAGCAGCATCCTCCTTGCGTTCCTGGAAGCTCCGTGGTGTGGGCTTCATTCAAGAATCACTGAAACAACAGTGTCTGTCTTTGCTTGCTATTTTTGGTGAGGTTTCTGTGTGTAAAGAAGAAGTATATAGTAAACATTGCTTCTATACCACCTTCTATAGCAAAGAAATATACAGTTGAAATGGTAAATATTTAACTTCCTTGTACCCCTTGTATTTCTTCTGTGCTGCAAAGAAATACTCGTTCTGAATATTCATTTGCATTTTCTGTAGTTTCTGACTCTGTTTTCAGTTGAAGATGGACAAACCATATGTTGCTGTAATCTCCTTAAAATACGCTTTTTCTCTAGACAATCTTAAATGCTTTTGCATATATGTTCAAACTGCATATACATCAACATTGTCACAACAGAAATAATGTTTGAAAAGTTATCTTGAACATTTTACCTGGACTCTATTTGTTTCCAGTCTGCTCTTCTCGCCTGTAGCATGTCCTGCCCTGCCTGCTGCCTTTTTTTGACGTTGGGGTCCTTTCCCAAAGAATATGTAGTTTACAAAGGCATATTCCAGCAAGGCCAGGAACACAAACACAAAGCATCCCATCAGGTAAATATCAATTGCCTTGACGTAGGGAATCTTTGGCAAGGTCTCCCTGAGGTGGGTGCTGATGGTGGTCATGGTCAGCACAGTTGTGATTCCTGTGAAAGGAAGAAAAAGACATCGAGTAACAAGACAGGGAAGGACATGTGAACGTGAGAGGTGTAATGGCAGCCTTACCATGCACTTCTCATGCAGATGGCTTAATTATGTGATCAGATTCTTAACAGCCAAGGGAATGCATTTTGCAGGACTGGAAAGGAAGATATCCTTGCAGATCTGCTGATAGCACCTTCCTTGGCTTTCCATGCAACGGAGGGTGAATGAAATAGCCTTCAAAAGGCTATCTTGGTACATCTTGCCTTAATTTTTACAATAACTCTGCTAGGGAATGTGGTGTTAGCTGACCTGGATAGCAAAGAGTTGATCATTGTTCTTTCTATGTGAGGAAATGCTTCTCACTTTATTTACAGTAGTAGCCCTGCTTGACCCCATAGGGTAGCTTGCATCGCTCTGGGGAACTGGGATAAGTATCTAGCTTTTTACTGAAAACAGAGGATTGAAAGGAGAAAGGGAAGCTTTATGATAAAGTGATGGTCTTTGGTGAAGAGAAAGTGATATATACACTTGTACCAAAAGAGCTTTTCCTGTTAAAGGAGTGCTTGCAAGTAAAGTATTTCCATCTCATTGTGTTATCCATCACTGCATGATTCTTTTTTTTTCTTTGTGTATGTGTTTTTTTTTAGCTGGATGAAATTATTTTTTAGTCTGCTTCAATCAGACAGATAATAGCTCTAGGCACAAGTGTAATGAGTTCAATTTACAGAGAGGTAGGACAAAATGACTTTCTGGCATTAGCACTTGAAAAGCATATCTGCCTTAAAGCGCAGATG
This sequence comes from Calonectris borealis, assembly GCF_964195595.1. Lineage (NCBI taxonomy): Eukaryota > Metazoa > Chordata > Aves > Procellariiformes > Procellariidae > Calonectris > Calonectris borealis. The sequence continues at coordinate 29,605,303 of NC_134315.1, read as the reverse complement.
GTGGCAGAAGATTTTGGTCTTATGGGAAGTTGTAGGAAGGAACACGGTACGGGAATAACCAACTACGTAGGTGAAACAGGCTTATTTGGTGTAAGCTGGTATATCTCCACTGATATCAGTAGGACCTTGTGTATTCATTCCAGCCTCACATCTGGCCTGAGAGGACGCTTTTTAACATCAATGAAATGTTGATGCAGCACAGTGTAGATACCCTTAAATACCTGAATTAGACCTTTACGCTTCAGTTTTTGGCCTGATCCAAAGACCATTATGGCAACTGGAAGTCAGTCAGGATCCCAGCCTAACTGCAGAGCAAGAACTTCCGATGTAGGCAAGATGCACCTGCCTTCCTGACAACGAAGACCCTACGCTGCATGTATAAGATCACAATTAATGCTGCTGCAATCAGCTGTATGGATTTGGTGCTACTATATTCAAAGGCAACAAGTATCTATGTAGTTCAGTGATTTTGAAAAGAAGTTACCTAGAGCAACTCTGGCTGCAGAGGCATCATAATTGATCCAAAAAGATACCCACGACAGAATTGTGATCAGCGTGGAAGGCATATAGGTTTGCAAAATGAAGTATCCAATATTTCTTTTAAGCCGGAAGCTAAGTGATAATCGAGGATACGCTCCTGAAAGAAAGAAGTCATATAATGACTAATGCCTAACAAAAGTTAGACACTGATATTTCTGGGTTGGGGAAGAGGGGGGGGCTTTTTTAACTAGCCAGCGCTTACCTGTTGTAAATTCCACTCTCTTTGATACCATCTGGTAATCAACGATAGAAAATTGTGGGAGCTCAATGTTACTAACTCCCGTTACTGCCGACTCTCCTCCATTCCAGTAAAATTCAATATCATCAGTAGTGTATCCATCTGAAACAGAGGCATAATTTAATTATTGATTTTTCTTTTTGCTTTATTACTTGGCTTAAATAGTTGTGGTTAAAGTGGAAGGAGCTGCCGTTAATCAGGAATTCAGCCTTCCGTTGTGTGACATTTCTGTTATACAGAAGCCACATAGCCTCCTCTGTACCCAGGGAAGCTTCTAGGTGTGGAAAGGGAGAAGACAGAAAACAAGGACAGGATTTAAGATTAATGATAAATTTTTAGCTAGCTCTAATACTACTACTTTTCGTTCCAGCTTGAGTTGCTCAGTTTACCAACGGACTGACATAACATCAGCAAAACTTTTAAACTCTCTAGGAGGAGCTCTGACAGTAAAACCAGGTTCAGTTCCCAGCTTTGCATTTGATTTCCTATGCAGGCTGTGACAAAATACAGAGTTTGGAGCCAGTGGAGGCAAAGATGATTCTAGAAGAATTCAGGTGCCTGTACTATTACCTGTCTGTCAAAGCTGTAGGTATCCCTTTGCTATTCACGCAGCATTTTATATTTTAATTCGACCATGCCATCTTTGATCTTCTGTGATCACAGAACTATTTCCTATTGACTTCAGAACTAGCATGTTTCTTCTTTTTCCTTTTAACAGCAATGTTGATTATTTATCATCTAATTAAAAATGAATTTGCCGTTCTACCACTGGGAATGTTAACATTATTGTTACCATTTTCAAAAACATTTTAATTAAACTCAGAAGTGACTGAGTTTCAGAAAAATCTCACAATTGATGACATTTTTGAACTAATATTTAAACTGGTTCCAATTTATTGCATTTTACTACTTTCTCCAGATATCTATCAAAGGAGAGAACAATTTCTCATCTATTTTTAGACTTTTCCTTCAGGTGTTAGATTTAATCAGGTTTAAATCATGTAACACAGAACAAATAAAAACATATGTTTGAACTCAAAGCTTTAGAAAACTTGACAGTAGTTTTGCCAGCTGAACCAACCGTAGCATCAGAAGCCTCTACAGAGTTAGGAACTCATCCTTTCATATGCACCAGTAATGCAATTTCTAGCTAGGGAAATTAGTCCTGAGATGTCTTTTCCTATGATAGTGCCTGGTAGTAGCCTCATCTCTGGAAGGCTGACCACGTGCAGAACGGGTCTGTAGTTTCCCTGGTGACAATCAGAGAAGTTCTCACGACTTGCTGCTGAGCTCAAGGGACTGCTTGGAAAGACTACAGTTATTGAACAGCTATCTTTTGATGCAAATACACAGTGATGGGCTGAACAAGGTTAAGTGTTCACATATCTTATTTCTGAACTGCTCAGTGGTTTGCTAACTATCTGAATTGCTCCTGAAACCGTACTAACCTGTGCAATATGGATTGCTGCTGTTGGCTTAAAACTCCTGTGCTTCCCATTACATATGCTAATTTTTTTTAAATGAACCACCCTAGGGTTGTCACACTGGGCTTTCTGCATGGCTGATTTTCATGCCTTCCAGTTAAAAGCCACGAGCTTTTCATTGCAAAAGGTCAAGGTAGCTGCTTGACAGTGGAACTTCAGTAGCTGCTTTAAAGGTGTTGCACACAAACCACGGGGCCAACATGAACCACATGTACGGTGTAATACAGAATGATTGAAGGAGGGAACGAAAACTGCTAAGTCTGTTTTAAAGGCCAAGACTAAGACTGTCAGGGAAGTGTTAACTTAATTTTCTTGCAAATCTGTATTATAAAAAATCTCTCTTGAATGTTTTCCCTTTTTAAAAAAGATGCAGCAGAATAGAGGAAATAGTAAGCTGTCATCTCATACTGAAAGGGTATTGACTATCTGTAGACACCACACAGACATCCTCTACATGAGATAGCAGTCATAGATATTTCTTTGTCTTTAGGGGCTAGAATTAGAAAGAAGAAAGGTGCAGCACTACCCAGAAGTTTCACCGGTACTTGCTGCAAAATCACAGGTGAAGGTTTACGTGTGAGAATCCTGGATTCTGCTTCAGGGTTCGGAAGAAAATGGTGAACCTGATTCTTCTGTTCTGTGTCATCATCAGCTGGGCCCTTTTCACACCCCTCCCTCCAGTTTTGCTCCAGTTGTGCTGCTTCCTCGGCCGGAGCACGCTGGGACCCAGGGCAGAGAGAGGAACAGTTCTCCAGGGCTCAGCCAGTCTGGACTTTATTCACTGTCTCCTTAAGCAGCCTCTGCCAGCGTCTCTGCAATGTCTCTGCCTTCTTGACAAAAGACGGAATAGTTTGGGCACTTTACTGCAGAAAAAATTCCCTTCCCCAAAGGTGAATTATTGTAGATTTAGTTGTTAAAACCGAAATGGTACCTGGGATGTCACAGCACAGATTTCAAAAAGAAAACAGGCACACCATCCTACAGAAGGGTTGCACTGTGTTATTGGTACAGCGTGTGGTGATGCTGGACCTTTGAAAAACAGATTACAGGAGTTTTGTAATGGAGGCAAATGTGTTTTTCACTAGTCTTGGAAAGGTTTCTATGACTTTGGCTACTAAATGAAAAGTAGAACTAAAAGGATATAAAGTCAATTGACCAAAAGCAAGAACCTTGCATGGAAGATTTCAGCTGATGACAAGCCAGCACTGCAGGCAGGCCATGTCTTTAACCTTTACAAACTTAAAAAAGACTTCCAAATACTACAAAAAATGGATCTAGTGTGAGCTACTGCTGTTTCTAATATGCTGATTTGTTCCTTGAATTTACTCTGATTAAAGCTGGGGGAAATTATGAGAAAGGAATAGTGATGTTTTTCAGTCAGGAGCATTCACATTTGTTAGTTTTCTTTTTAGAAGAGTAATTGAGCAGGAACATCTTCCCCTGGTTTTGTATAGAGAGAACCTCAGTACAATCATGATTTCCTTGACAGTCATTGCGATAACTGTGCTAGACACTAACAAGGTGTAAAGTCTCCCCAGGCAGTCCATTCCCTGACGTGATATGATTTTTGTTGTGTGACGCCCTTCATTACGTGCGTCGCGCATTGTTCTAGGTGTGTGAGAGGTGCTGCTTTCATGGCTGACGATGACTCACAGATGCAGGGCTTGGAGGCCCTCATGTCCCACAGGCGTTGACATTGCTTTTTGCTTTCCAAACTAGCAAACTCGAGAGGAACACAGTTGGCTGCAGTTTAAAGACTGGAACTGATCTCAGCTCTGAACAGAGTTAGCAGAGGACGGATCACTCCTCCTTTTTGAAGTGGATAGTGCCTTCAAGTGAGGAGGCGTAGTGATATAAATTAAGAAACATTCAATATGGAGCAGCATTAGCTTCTGGCTAGCAGGCAATGATAAACCCTCATTTCTGGCAGCATATGCCTTTAACATTTACAATGGAAGAAAAGCTATTTTAGTGATAGAAAAAGGAGGTCTAGTCTGTGCAGTGGCCAACTCTAACACGCTGATTTGTTCACTGAACTTATCTGTACTGCCCAGGTATTCCCTCGGCAGCTTTTTTTCCATGTGATCCTTTTCCCTCTGCGTACATATCCATGTACATAAAGGGATGCTTCTGCTTTTGTGACAGAGAGAGCAGTACTTACAACTGGACGGTAATGTCTGAACACAAATTTCGTAGAAGCCAAATATTGGGAACCTGAAATATTTCAATTATGTTCATAATAGCTGTCAAGAGTGGTTGCAACTTTACCTGCAGCAGTCTAGAATTATTTCCCCAACTATAGAAGACCGTGTCATCAACAACATTTAACTGATTTAATACCATGAGTTAATCTAATTCAGTTATGCCCGTTGCCTAAAAATCAGAATCAGCCTCTCCTGTGGGAGTTGCTCTCAACGCACGCACTGGCTGCTCTGCGTTCTGCTCCCCTGGTGTGGTGGTGCATTCCTCCCCCCCTCTTTTCCTCTGGGCTACGATACGATCTCAGAACCTTCTGTTAAGCTTTAGCCATTGTGTATGAGTTGGGTGGTTAAGCGTCCCTTGACCGTACCAAGTGCTCTTGCATGGCTAAGGTGGGGAACAACACTGGTCGTACCAGGGACACTAGCTACATGATCAAGGTAGGGAACAGAAAAAAGAGATAATTTGTCATCTCTGATGGCTCTGAAGCTTTCCCTACCTGGATCATAGCTCAAGTGGAACAATACCATTGTTACCGTGAAACAATACCATAATTACTACCCTGGACCACCTCGGATAGTAGCCAAAATGGAAATTTACTGATGACTAAAGCCAATCATCTTGCAAACCTATAAACAGCGGTACCAAGTGAGACCCTTTGAGCTTTCCTGGACCGCAGCAGGCTGCAGCCAGAATCTCCCTCTGAGTGGGACGCCTCTCAGAGTTCGCAAACTTGAATTTGCGATACTCGGAGGATCACTGAGACTTGGGCTGAAACACTCCTCAGGGCTCAACTCTTCGCCTGTTGGGAAATGCCAAGGCATTTAGCGTGATTATTTCACGGGACTCGACGGGAATTTTTAACAGGTATGCCTTTATAAATTAGCTAACTCTAGGCCTTTCGTTTAGCTTTGGTACCATATTCATTTGCATATATATATATATATGTATTGATTGATCTAGATCTTTTTGTGCGCTTATCTGTACAGTTACTAACAAGTATAATCTGTAGTTAAGTTGTTTTAGTATTTGTAGTAACTCGAGTAATTCTTTGTATAGCTGTCAGATTGATTAATGTTTAAGTGTTGTAAGACTCTAAGTTGCTGCTAAAACCCTTAACCTTTTAGTCACAAACCGTTGCCCAGGTCTGAGACTAAGGGTAGATCCAGCTGCACCTAGGCTCCTCTCTGAGAAGGAGTTTAGAAAGCAAGGGGGTCTACTCTGAACCTCGTGACCCAACGGGAGGGCCTTCCTATTCCTTTTTGTATTAGACACAAACCGTTGTCCAAGTCTGAGACTAAGATTGGGTCCAGTCGGATCTTTTCTGAACCTTGTGACTCAACGGGAGGGTCCCCCTTTTTACCCTTTTATCCTTAATCTCTGTACAAATCATTCCAACACAATTCTGATACGATTTTCCCCTGTGTATACTTAATCCATGTAACAAGTAATAGAGTGAACCTTGCCATCAAATTTTGTTAAGTCACGTTTCTATAAATTTCTATTAAAATCACCCTTTGCCAATACCTTTGCCAGTGATTCTTTACGCGGCCTTAAAACCACCCATTCGTGACCCGGCCCCGCGTGTGCCCCCCACGCCCGGCGGCGCGGCCGAGACCCCACCGGGGGGCGCCCGCGCTCCGCGGCGGCGGCCGGTCCGGAGCGCCGCCCCCGCCCCCCGCCCGCCGCCGCTGCCAGCCGCCCTCCTCCGGGCCTGGGCCCGGGGGCAGCCCGACTCGCCGGGCCCGAACGTGCCATCCCGAAGGGGTTGCGCCTGTTGCCGAATTTGGCCAGGACGGCAATTAGTGTGGGTTAGAGGACAGCCGGGTTTCGGGACGGTGACGGGCCCGAGTCGCCTAATGCCAGCGCCTGTGTTTAATGGTGGGACTTCATGCGGAGGATGCGTTGGGATTTAAACACGTTTGCTCGATATTTCTGGAGCAAACATGGCCGTGATTTCTGGGCTGACATCCCTAGCAGTCTAGCCCACTTAATCAAACAATTTTCCCAGGATTTCTGCGTGTGATTTTGTTGACCTAAATAATAAATGAATGCTAAGATTTTCTTTTAATTAATAAAGGTCCCATGAAAATTATTTGATCTATTTAAGCCTTTGTTTGCTTGCTAGATTCTTTTTCAGCTTCAAAACCATTAAAATATGTTTACTTGCCCAGCTCAAGATATTAAACTTCTACTTCCTAGAAAATAATGTCTAGAAATGATAATATAGTCCTTGATGTGCCAACACTTCTTTTTTTTTTTCGCTTCTAGACCAGCAGCTGAGAGTTTAAGTGAGAACACTTAGGCAGAAGTACCACAGATCTAAAAAGTAATTAGATTCAAGCACCGCAAGAAATAGGTTATGTATAAATCTTGCTGTTCACAGAAAAAAACATTTTAGAAAATGTTGCTGACATTGTGATATAGCCGAGGTTAACAGTGTATTAGATGTTAATGTCACCAGGCTGTTTTATTTTCCACCCCAGCACTTACCATCTCAAATACCTCTGGGATAAATAAAAATCTGTATTACATTAACTTAACAAATAAAGTCATGGTTCTACTAGTATTACCAATTCCACAGAGATGTCCAAACGGAGCTCCATTTTCCTTCTGATTCTCCAGGGTAGGCAGCTCCCAAACACCCAGCAACAGGGTCTCTGCCTTAGGGATCTGAATCTAAATAGGGCATTTCAAAAGAATATTTCCACTCTGTGTGCCGCAAATCATATGGCATTGTGTAAGGACACGAGGCTGGAACCCAACCCTCTTCTATCACTACTGGATCGTCCCTTTCCTAACAACTTAGTCTGCGCTGCTGAATGTATTCTTACAACATAATTTTTCTTGTTTCACACAGTTATTATTCCTATGACTGTATTCAAACAGGAAGATAAAGCATTTCTTCCATACACCACCGAGCTGGTCCATACAGTGGTAAATTTATTGTACTATTTCAACTTAAACCCAACATATGAACAGGGCACCGCAGATCTGAAGATGTGTTTTGGAAAGCAATGTCACTAGTTAACATTAAGGTGATAGAATTGCTTGAAAAGGCTCTCTGCCTCCTGTGTTCGAGTGGGTGTTTGTATCTATAAGTGACTTTTTTTTTTCACTGAGAAATACTTTCTATAGGCAGATGGCAGACTGTAACTGGGGATATGAGTCAGAATTTAGCCTAAGCAATACTGACCCTAATGAAAACTTGGTTAGACTGCTGGAGTACTACAAATTGTCAGTTATTTAAGAAGGTTTCTCAAATAAAAATAAATTTAACCTATGGGGCAATCTGTTCCATCCCAGTTGGAGACATCACTTCCTATTCAGGAATAAATGTTATTACAGCATAAAGTCACTCTTGCAACATCCTAATCTGGTTCAGAGAGTGAATTATAACCTTGCCTTACTGTGCAAACGCCCTTAATATTGGTTCATTGTTACTTGTTATCATTTCTTGCCCCTCTAACTTTTTAAATTTCATTTGCCAGTAAGACTTGATACAAGGTTGAAAGTCCTTTGGGAGAGGAATTGTTTGGTTTTGCTTAATATCTTTTTAATGGCTAACACAGCAGGACTTCTCAGTATCACTGTAGTCTCAATAGATGGAAACATTTAAGGTTTCTGGATAAGTAGTCAGACTTGTGCTGAAAATGCCTTACCGGTTTATTTGTCTCCTTCTATTGGATTATGCCAGTGATGTCAAAGGACCTACTGAGACTAAAATAGACATAATGCAGTGCATAATCAGAAATACACATTAATATGTTTTATCTAGTATGGCTTTCATGTGCAAGAGTACCTCTTATAAGACATACTGGTATTTTTTTTTTTCCTGTCCACTAGTAAGAGTTTCATTCTCACTAGCTATAAAAAAACAAACCAAGGAATTATTAGGAAAGGAAAGGAGAGCAAATGCGAAATTCTTTCTCTGCATTTTTATATGCTTTCCAATTCATGTTGTGCTATTTCTTGACTATTATACGCAGTTTTCTTTCTTTCCCAAAACCAGATTTTCCTTGAGAGTTTGGAGTTGGGAAAAGAGGAGTTGTTTCCTTCCAGTAGTAAGTCCCAAAAATAGCTGTACTAAGTTGGCTACAAAGAAGGGCCACAGAGATGATTAAGGATAGACTTGCTTCCATTGAAGGAAGGACTGACTGAGTCATGATTCTTCAGGCTGGAGGTAAGGTGGCTGAGGGAACGTTATGACAAAAGTCTGTAAGATCCTAAGTTAGCATGGTGAGCTTGAACAGGACATGATTATTCACAATCCCTCACACTTCCAGACCAAGAAAGCAACAAATCGTGTGTCTAGTGGCTAGTTTGAAAGAAATAAAAGGGAATACAATGTACAGATAAACTGCAGAACTCATTGCACAAGGTGACGCGAGTATCAGGAGTTTACGCTTGTTCAGAAGCTATCATATATTCACAGCATGAAAATCTATCCAGGTTATTAAACACAATGATATTATTTCTGACTTGAGGTAGCAAAGTGGAGAACACTTACTGGAGGAGTTTACTTGGGGAAATATCAGAACGTATATCCTATGCTCTGTTCTAGCTTCATAGATATGTGCTGCTGGCCACTGTTAGAGATGAGATGATGGGTGAGATAGATGTTTGATCTGAGACAGTACAGCAGTTAAGGGTCTGACATGTGCCACTGCAGCCTGATTTGCCCGTCTCATGACTTTCACCTTTACAACTCATATTTTTACTTCATCACCGGAGTGATGATTTTTAACCTGATGTTGAGAGCCTCTGACTCTACACATCTTTGTGCAATTCATGTAAATTAAATTGCAATTAGAAAACCTTGTCCATGCCCACGCATTTTCTGTAGTAATAAGCAACCTGCCCATAGTAACTCCATGGCCAAAATGTCACTGAAAACTCAGAGGTCTCTTGTAAGCAAATGTTTAGCAAGCAGTGCCAGTGGTTTACCTTTGGACTTGAGACATTTTGATGACCTGTTGTCTCAAAATTAGCAGCAATGATATTGCTTTTTTAACTTTTTTAACAAAGCAAATGTGCAGTATGTGCTTGTGACTGGTGTCTTCTTGTGCAGACTAGATACTTGCGTAATTGTACATGTAACGTACAGATGCACAACTGCTATTAACAGATCAGCCATGATAAGTACAGCCATCATACATCAGTTTCTACAGATCTTTAGCTAGTTTCTCATCTTATAATCTAGTTTGAGTGGCTCTGAAGCATGAAATTTTAAAAAGGTACTTTAGTTACTTTGGTAGTTACAACTGCTGAGGATCTGTTTGTTCAATTGCTTCCACGTTTCTTGCTTCTTTGCCTGAATCTTCTTCTCCTGAGAGGTTGAAACCAGCAAAGTTCTGAAGCCACACCATCGTGTTCTTGCCTAAAGTCTAGCCAACAGCCATCACGGCAGAGGCTATGCATGAGGAGATTAACCCCAATGGTTTCCATGCCTTGCATCCAGGTTCACTTGCTTCTGGTACCAGACTGTCCTTGAGAGTTTGGAGCTGGGAAGAGAGGGGTTGCTTCTTTCCAGTAGCGAGTGTCAGAAATCCCAGTCGTCTTCTCTTGCTTTCATTCTGAGATGCCTTTTTCCTGAATCTGTTCTGAGCTTTCTCCTTCTCCCTTTCTTCTTCTCCTTTTGCATGGACACTTATACCAGCTGTATCTCAATCTGCAGAAAGTTGAACCAAAGGTCCTGACCTCTTGTGGTGAGGTTTGTTTGCTTTTTCCCCCCCCCTCTTTCTTTTTATCTTCTACCCTTCATTCCCCCCTGGTTTGACGAGGAGTGAAAAAAAAACATTTTCAGAAGCAGCAAAATGCAGACCACAAATTTTTTCTACTCCAGTCCTGGCAGCACAGACTGGGAGTGCCTGACTCGGGATGAGAGACCTCGGCGTGTTGAGAGAGACCTGACCTCTCCTGGAAGCCCAGTGTTGCAGTCCCTCACCTCTTTTGCTAACTCAGAGGACTTCCACACCTTCACACGAACCAGACTAAGGTAACTTGCTTGCAGTGCTGTCAGGAGCACATTTTATGTAGAGTCCGATGCAAATCACTCTTTTCACCCCTCAGTTTCCTCCTCTTCCTTTCTCATCTGGAGCTGCTGTACAATACGTGGCTATCCCAGTCTGAGCCATAATCCTGGAAATTTTTTCTGACTTGAGTTGCTTTACAAAGTTAGAAAGAGAACAACACTATTTATAAGCACATTATGTAAACATTAGCAACAGAGGTCCAGCTGCTTAGCATTCAATTAATTTAGTTCAGTCAATATTGCATGGTACATAGTTTTGTCTGCTCGTATTTGTAAACAGATCTTGCCCTTGAGCACTTATTTCGTTTGACTAATTAAGATCTACTCCTAAGTGTTCTCATTTTGTTGCCGGGCTGACTCCCCCAATTTTAGATACAGCTGTTGTACTTGGTGAAAAAGGCATTTGAAATCCAGGTCCATCTGGTTTGTGCTCCAGCATGTCAGGCCAAAACCTGCTCTTGTTTAAGGCTGTAGGGTCTCTGTTTTCAACAGGTCTCAGACTGCGGATGAATCCGGACGTGTTGTGTTTCTTACTTATGCCAGCATGGCTTTTACAAGTACACCTTATATTTCTATGCAATATTGCGGTCTCCTTTCTGAGATGGTGAAAACCCTTTTAAAATTTTAATTACTTAATTTAGGTGTGTAAATTTTTCAGAGAGGTAAATATGGAGGCAAATACGAGGCCACTGTACTTGGGCTTTTTAGATAAACAATGAGAATGAAGTTTTCATGGTGGTCTCACTCACTGTTCTGACTATGTAAGTAGCTGAATTTTCAATTCATGAGCAATTGTAGAAAGATTTAAAATTATACTGAGCTACATGAAAATTTTCATTCAGACAAAATTAAGAATGAGTGAAAAAAAGTACTTTTCTAAACAAAATTAATTTCAAGTAAAAATACCAACTATTTTGACTTTTGAAAATGAAATATTGACTCTTTTTAGAAAATATATTTTACAATGCACAGGTATTGTGCACGTATTACACTTTTTCTGCATGCATATTTTGCCAAAATTGTTGCATGTTACTGAATCGATATACTTCACTGGGGAAAAAGCCTTGCCTGAAAAATACCATGTTGTTCTTTATGACATTGTTACAAGACCATGAAAGGAAGTGTAGATTTGACCGTTGTTTTAAAACTTTGTCACCGATCCACTTTAGTTCTGTAACCATAGGTAAATACCAATTCTGTACTGCCAAGAAATAGGAGCAAGAAAGTCCTACAAAGAACCAAAACTTAGGGGAAAGTACATCCAGATGTGGACTTGGTAATAGATTTATAGGTGTAACAGGAAAAAAAAAAGGAGCTTCAGTCTGAATTCTGGTCTTGGTTGTATAGAAATGACTCCCAGTCATGGCATTGGCATTGGCTTCTCCTGAGAAAATTTACCTCTGCTAAGGCACTGAGATAAGCCAGCATCATTTTAAGCATCGTGACACATACTGCAGTTCACAGCTGGACTAAGAAGTGCAAGCTACCAGCACTTTTTGGGCTGCCTTTGCTGCTGAGACTGAATTTGTGCTAGCAAAGATTAGGAACAAAATAGCAAACTATGGTAGAAAATAGCGAAATTCTGTTACTACTAAGAAAATATACACCATTTTTCATCCATAGACTTTTATACTATACAAAATCAATCCATCTCCATTTTGTAGGGAGACCTGAAATGCATAAAGGGGAAGTATAGAAGGAATATAGCGTACTTTACCAACATGTTGTGTTATTAATTTCACCAAATCAATGATAAGCCAAAGACAGGGGTATGTAGAGAAATGTTAGGCCTTACGAGTCTGGTATGACTGTACAGCCTGGGCTGAAAATCAGAATTAGCAAGTTGCATGTTCCCTTGGGCAATGAACAGGCTGGGTTCAGGAGCGGAGTACAGTCCTGCACTGAGGAGATGAATGGCTTCTTGGACACCAAGGTGTCTGTGATACTGCTATGGTTGCCATTTTTCCTTAAGCACTAAAGAATGAGTAGGGGATTTCTGTGGCTAAAAGCGTAGGCTAAAGTCAAGGAACAGGCTTTTTAGGTGGTTGATGTACAAAGTCTGCTTAGTATCTGCAGTTTTGTGTGGAGGCAGACATGCGGTACGCTCTCATTACTAGACTAATACAAGGTGTTAATGGAGGGGCAGGCGCTCCATAGAGAGAGAAGGTCCAAGGTTTTACAGTCAAAGGATGCTGAATAATTTTCTGTGCACCTAATCTTGTTGATACAAATTCCTGCCCACAGTAAGTGTGTGAAATATTTGAATTACAGGTTCTGTTGCTTTGACCCTAAACGTGAATTCAAATAAGGCAGTCATGGTCTGTGTGGTTTGGATTAGAAATGATAATATGTTAAATAACCATGTGTTTTCTCAGGAAGAACTCTCCGTAGGTAATTTAGTTCATAGGCACTTACAGAATATAAATGAATGAGAATGGAGATAGATTGCTGAGATTAGCCATATATTCTGAGTTAAAAGTCAGTCATTGAGGGTATTAGCAAAAATTGCACCTCACTAGCAGGAACAGATATACTGGATAGCAATCTAGCAACCTTTAGGTGCTGCTTCATTAGCTCAGATCTGTACTTAGAGTTACCCTGCAGCCTTTCCATTTTCCCTGGCCATCAGCACTATGGATACGCAGTCCTGATCCTGGCATCCGGTGTCTCATGTGAAATGAATCATTGTCCAATTCAGTTTCCATCTACATGCTGACGGACAGTTGTTCCTTGTACAAACCAAGCTTGCACTCCAATGGTAATGGGTATTTGAAAGACTGAGGGAGATAAATGTGCACCTCTCTGCACGGGTGGTTCGTGCACGGCCGGGGAGATGTGGGCTGGCAGTCTGGGAAACTTGGTGCTGCTATTTCATAGAATCATAGAATAGTTTGGGTTGGAAGGGACCTTTAAAGGTCATCTAGTCCAACCCCGCTGCCATGGGCAGGGACATCTTCAACTAGATCAGGTTGCTCAGAGCCCCATCCAACCTGACCTTGAATGTTTCCAGGGATGAGGCATCTACCACCTCTCTGGGCAACCTGTGCCAGTGTTTCACCATCCTCATTGTAAAAAAATTCTTCCTTATATCTAGTCTAAATCTACCCTCTTTTAGTTTAAAACCATTCCCCCTTGTCCTGTTGCAAAAGGCCCTGCTAAAATGTCTGTCTTTCTTATAAGCCCCCTTTAAGTACTGATAGACCACAATAAGGTCTCCCCGGAGCCTTCTCTTCTCCAGGCTGAACAAGCCCAACTCTCTCAACCTTTCTTCATAGGAGAGGTGTTCCATCCCCCTGATCATTTTTGTGGCCCTCCTCTGGACCCACTCCAACAGGTCCATGTCTTTCCTGAGCTGAGAATTCCAGAGCTGGATGCAGTACTCCAGGTGGGAGTACTCCATTTCTGGGGACGCCTGATGAATTGAGGGCTGCCAATCATCAGAAAAGATAAATTCAGTGAAAAATCATATCAGTATGAATGAACTCTTAAAACACAACTGAAATGCTTAATGTTTTCTTCTTGAAGTTTCTCACAGACTGTGGTTTACTCATAATGACTGATGTTTCTTTGTACAGTCTGCTCTTGCACTTAATGTTTGTTGCTTTAAGTTTATGAGGAAGACGAATAAATAAATAAAGCTGTTAGAAGTGGTAGCAGAAAGCTAATGGAGGAAGCATTAAGAATTTTATCTGAAGGACTCAATTCTGTTCTCAGTTCTGCAGAGTAGATTCCTGAGGGCTGGAGGACTCGCATGTGAGCGTACTGCCCACTTAATAAGACTGCTTCATGTTAATGTTGTCCCAGGTCAGGTAAGCAGTCTTTCCACCTTGAGACTTGAGGCATTGTGTTTTGTTTAGTTGTATTATTGCAGTGTCAAGGAGCCATAAGTATAGATCAAGACACAGAGTGGATAGGCACTGAACAGAGAGTTTCTCAAGATTTATAATATCTGTAAACTCGGATGCGTTTGGGGCAAGGCTTCATTCTCACAAATTGAAGTGAATCCATGAGTACCAGAATCTTCCAATTTGTTCTGGGTTTTGTTTGGTTTATACGGTAATTCACACCTTGTCAGAAGACAAGTAAATACATAAACTGTACTTATGGCTGTAACATCCTAGGACAACTGCATTATCTCAAAGCACAATAGGCCAGCTCTTCCAAAAATGTGGTGTGACCAGGTGCAGGGATTATTCCTCCTGCTGCTCTGACTGCAGAAATAGAGTCATTTAAGAGCACAGCTGTTTCCAGAGAAATCAGCCGCTCCCCTAAATGAACGTTTATTTTTGAAGAGCGAGCCCAGCTTTTCCTTTTGCTGTTCCCTTGACCTGGGGGCTGTCAGAGGCTGAAGACTGAGACCTGGTGAGGCTGTGCTGGGAAGCGACTCAGCCCCAGCTTTCCTGTCCTCTGCGGTCACCAGGGGACAGCCTGGGCCCTGTACCTCTGGGGCTACTGAGACCGCACTAAAATGAGAAGAGCAGTCGGTGACAATAACTCTGCATTCCTCTGTGTGCAACAGAAAAGTGCTTAAGGTATACCTTAATGTGCTCGTGCACTGAAATCATTGAGTGCCAAGTATTTGCTATTAGAATCTATGCATCCATATAGAGACAAGCTTTCCATCTTTTTGAAAATAAAAAGGGAAAGTCCTATAGACTATACTATCAGCATCTGAGTAACTTCTAAATTTGTGTGCAGTGTGAAAATACATTGTGAAAGTAAAATAACTGGTTTATAGGCCTCTGGGGAAAGAAATCTTCCCAAAGTGTGGAAACAGAGCTGTCGCTGTGGCTTAACACTAGTGTACTGTGAAGAATGAATTATTTTAGCTTAGTGACTGACTTAAAAGATGAGCGGTAAGGAATGACTTAAACTGAGCCAAAAATACATTTTAAATTTTGATGTGAAAAAAATGAAACATACAGTCCTATTTGGCTAATTTCTCAGTTTCAATATCAACAAACTATTTGTGAATCTGCCTCTCAGAGTATCTGAAAAACAACTTGCTCAGCTCCACAGCTCTGTGCTAGTCTTTCTGTCCCCGGGAGGTTTAAATCTGCTGCTGTGGATGCTCATGCCATAACTTTAAAACCACTCCTGTTTTGCTGCCAGCATGTTCTCTGCAGCTCAGAAGGATGGCATTTCAGCTATGTCAGAAGTTAATGTGGATCTACAGATTGCTGTGTGCGTGCAGAGTCTCCATGGGCGATCCTTCTGAGAGTGAATTTGCAGTGATACAAGCTCAGGTGTGTATTCTGTGTAGGGTATATGGAGTGACCTAGGGTGTATTATCTGAACATTTTTAGAAATGATTAAAGTGTGTTTCAAATTGCAAAATATGTTGCTCAGAGAGTAGTAACTTTGCTGTCCCGATGGGCAGTATATGGGATCACACCAGCAGCCTGTGTGTGCTGATGTCCATTCCCGCTCTTGCTGGGATGTTTCCTATAGTAGTCTTGCTTGTTTTATGAGTGCGCTGTGATAAAGCGTGCTTTTCTGTTTTTCTGGTGTTCACTATTTTTTTGCTAGGGTTTGTGTGATCTAGTTGCTTGAATATGGCATTTGATCCTTGTGAAATGGCAGAGCCCTTGTGAAATAAGGCATTTTGTACATGTCATAGAGCAGGCAGCAATGGGAATACAGAAGAAAGCATGGATGGAGACCCACCTGCACACTGGTGAATTGTGAATGCTGTGAATTGGGTGAAATGCTAAGAACCTCGTCTCACTTATAGCTGGTAGATTAAGTCAAGATGGGCAGGAACTCCTCTGCCTTTTGCATTCAGAGAGTTAATCTCAGAAAGATCCCACTGGTTGAGTGACCTGAGTTTTGGAACGGATACCTCACTCTCTCTCTTCATAGTCCACCAAGTTTGAAAGGAATTTAAGGCTGAGTATGTATTTTAGAGCAGTTAAAGGAATTGGCCAGAAGCAAAAGAGAGCTCTTATTCCCAGCACTACACTGTAATAACCAGAGACAAGTCAAAGTGGAGGAAAAGAGTTTTTTTCCCCCAGGGTTCGCAGGGCCTGTGGGAAGCGACACATGCTGGGACACGGGTTCATGGCTGACACGTCTCATGGGGGAGCAGGGGGAGTCTGACAGGCGGGTGAGTGAGAGAAGCTCTTCATTTACAGATGTGGCAGAACCTAAGCAACTGTGGGGGGTGGGAGCTGCCTTCATTAGAAAAATCAGAAAGACAGAATCTCTTAAAAAAGGCATAGAGTTGAGCATCCTTCCAGCCTTTTTTTTAACTGGGAAGGGGCCTTGCAACTGGTTTTTAGAATACTCTGAGCAACGAGATCCTTTGGAAGAGGAGGAATTATGCCTTCTGTGGAAGTAATTTGATATGCTTGGTGAGAAGAAGCAGGATGAGACCAGATGCCCTTTTAGTGATTTTGTATACTTTAGGGAAAAGACATGAGTGGATCCAGCTCAAAGCTCCTGCTGCCTCACGTACCAGCACAGTCATATTCATTAGTGAATTTTTATTGCCAGGCATGAATAAATTACTGATATCTGCTGCTTGCAGATAGGCAAAGGAAAAGCTGTCTGGGAAAGCTTGGATTTAAGACAGGTTTTTAATCTCTAACAAAAATAGCCCTTTTTGTTTGAGGTGTAGGTTCTTACATCCTTGCTAGTTCAAATGCAATCGTACCCTGGATCAATGCGATCTTGTCTCAAGCAGGGAGCTGTGATAAACCTGTTCACATCCCATTCTGTCAGACCACTCTGTGCCAACAGAGATGATAATGAATGTTTAGGTATGAACACAGTTGTTGTTTTTTCTGGCAACAAACTATGTAGAGGTTTAAGTGGAGTATTTTGTTGATTCACGGCAATATCACTTTAAGTTGGTTGTGCTTTCATCAAAGCATTACATATATTTAGTGTTAGGTCTATTTTTATATGAAGCAGGGACAGCCATAAAAGCAATGGAGTCAAGGCAGAATTGCCATTTTCTATACTGTAGCAGATTAAATAAATTTTCCTCTCTTCCCCGACTCGCTCTGTTCAGGTTTCTGTGGGCTTGTTCAGTTCACCCACACAAGCGAAGTGGTTTCTAAGAGGGCTACTGACAAGGCTAACGCATGGTTCACTGTTGCAGTGTCGATCCCTGAATCATGCTGCAGCAGTACAGTTGTCATAGAGACACAGATTTTTGAGACCAAAGGGACAGTTGTGATAATCTGCTCGGACCTGTTGTAAAACAGATAGTAGCTTGCCAATAAGTAAATAACTTTTGCCAAATTGGAGCGCAGCCTGGCCCTCCCTCTCTTGTGACAGTGAAACACCTTTCACTTAAGTTCGGGGAATGCTGGAAGAGAAACCCCAAATAGGGATTTAATTTATTGTCAAAGTGGTGCTGTCGGCACATCATTTTTTTCTGCTGAGTGAAAGCCAGGTGCAAGCTTAGTCCACAAGGTCACACAGTGATTGTGATACTGGCAACTTCAAAGCGACAAAGAGTATTAGAGTAATAACAGTATCCCGTCCCATCTTCTATGCGGTGCGGTGAGGTCAGCTCTTGTATTTGCAATGAAGGACGCTAGAGTGGGGCAGCTGTGTGCAGTCAGAAGTCTCTGACAGACAAGCTCTGGGTGATTTAGCTGCAGCAGTTTGATGCTACTGTCCCTGGTTGTTTGCCTCTTCCTTCTCTCTGCTCCTTTATCAGCTGAGATGTGTGTCTGCATCTCACCCATGGCGGTCCAGAGCCTGCCGCAGCTGCTGCCAGGGACAGTGGGCTTGTGCCAAGGCGCTGGGTTGTGAGCTGCCATAGCAGTTGTAGCCCTTGCCAGAGGCTACCTGGTACAGCAGAACTAACAGCTGGGGATTTAACATCTTAAATCGCCAAGCTGACATCCATCAGAGCTCATGTGAAAGTGCCAAGCAGTCTCGGTAACCTCCAGCCAAGTATTAAGTCTCCTCTGTCCCAGTATATGCTAATCTGTGAGAAATGGATTGTTACAGATCCCAGTGCTGCTGATGAGGCAGTTCCAGTTATAAAATCCCTTGATTTTACACACAGACGTTTCCAATGGCCATCATGATATTAGACACTGAAACAGGTGTAAAGCCTCTGATATGGTCTCCCCATCTGCCGCTGCAGAATTTGGAATAAGGTGAACTGCTTGTGCAAAGCCATGAAAATGTGCGTGAAGGAACATGTGCAGCCAAAATGCTCTCCTCCTCCTAAATGTATACATTTCTCTGGTTGTCAGCTGTGCATACATAGCTTCTGCAGTCCTGTAAGATAGCTTCGGGAAAGCTGGAAATGTAATTTTTTAATGAAAATAATCTGCTGGCTCAATATAAGTATGTATTATCCCTGTGTTGGCTGTTCTGCTGGAGAGGTTTGATAATAGGGCAGCATTTGATTCTTTGTGCTCTTTTCCCATTCCTGTGTAGCACAGTTGTTTTGCTGCTATTTGCAGTGCCTTAAATTACTCACTGATAAGTATTATTAAGGAACAATTCTTAGTACTTTAGATTTTCAGGGATTGTCTTTGGCTAATTTCCACAGCATCCCTGTGAGGTGTAATGACTCACTGCCTTCCTGTTCACAAATAGTGCAATGTCCATCTATTCTTTGAATAGCTTAAGAGCAATTCATCTGTGGGACTGCCTGGTTCTTCTGGAGCATGCTCCTTCTGCAGCAGGGGTAAGTCTCCCTTAAAACCACCGGGGAACTCAAGAGAGGGCCAGGTTGTGTGTGCTACAGTATTGGTGTGCTCTGGCACTGCTACAGAGCTGCACCGTGTTGTGGATGCACTGGGGAGCACGGAGCTTTTGGAGGGCCAAATGTGTATCTAGCTTGCTTGGTTTAGAGGTGGGGAAGCACCCTGGGACAGGGAGAGGACTCGCTCAGATGCCACCTTCCTGCCACCCTTTAGGGACGAAGGAGATCCTGCAGCTCTCACGTTGAGGGGGAGCCCAGGAGAGGGGGGGGGCAGTTTGCAGCAGCTTTCTGACCTTGCATCCGTGCATGGTCCAGCCACAGTCTGGCCCTGGGTAAATAAGCAACGCTGAATTGCGGAAGCAGACAGGACTTCAAGCACAGGGGGACAGCACGGTGCAGCATGTAATGCTTGTGAATCTGAGTGTAAAATCTGTTAACTGACATGCTTTCCAAAGGATGCTGTTCTGGGAACCGCTTGGCAGCCCTAGTGTCCTTGTACACAGGATTAGAAGAACATAAAGCTCATAAAGTTCAGGGTTTTTCGAGGGGGGTTTAACAATGGTGTGAGGAACACATGATCCATCTTGGCCATGGTCTAGTGTCTCAGCATTGGTTTAACTTGCTGTTTCTACTGCACAGTCATACTGCTTGCACCTGCGGGTATGCACCTCCATGCGAGCCATGCATTTTCATCTGCAGGAGAGTGGAGATCAGTTTAATAACTACTCCTGTATAAATGCAGGATAGATATTTTACATGCCCGTACACACCTTTGATTTTGGCTTATTATTCAGCCTTTGTCTTTTTGCTTAAATTTCAAATTGTCATGTGTATTTTCTACAGGCATTGAACTCTCCACATAAACATTTATTTTCATTTCCGAGTTAATTTACAGTGTTTCTGCTTATCAGATCTAATTTAAAGAGTGGGGCTGAGGAAAGGGTCATCCATTTGGAACAAACATTTGAAACAACTAATAAAAAAGAAGACAGGGAGGATTCTCAGCTAGTGCGAGTTGCGGTGGTTTAATCAACAAAAATGGACCCATGCCAGTTTTCACCAGCTGAAGATCAGACATGTTACTTTCAGACTACGTGCTGCTGAGAGTTACTAGATTTAGGACTATTGGTATTGCATAGATTTACACATCCATACAGGTCTTTATGATGTCTATGTGTTTAGTTTCACTTATTGTTTTCTTTCTGCATGCATCAAGCTTGCATGATTACTGGCAGCACCAAGGATAAAAATGCTGTTAAGAAACACAGGATTAAAAGAAAGTCAATGTTACTGTTATTACGTTCCTTCTGAAGCCAAGACGACTGTAGGTAGCAGAAGAAGAAAGTAGCAATGGCAACTTAGAACACATCTCCTCAAAGTAGCCATTATTGTTCAGTGATGGTTTCCACAAACTGTACTGGAAGTTGGTGCCACATGGGTTAAACCATATAACTGTACACAGTATAAAACTGAACAAAACCAGTTTCCAGTGCTTTGAAAATGGTCTGACAGTGCACGTAGTGCACAGTATCTGTCTAGCGGTGAGAGATGCTACTTGCTGTTGCTACATAGGCAGTTCCAGGATTGCTTAGTGATTACAGCACCACCTTCCCCGGGCCTTTTATTTAAGGAATAGATCTGCCCTGGGGTTTATTTAATTCCTGTCTCTCCCAAAGTCCAGGTGGATAAGGCTTTCTTTCAAAGGGATATTTTTTTAACCAAGAAAATGTTAACAATTTGATTGTCATCCTAGCTCTGTGAAGATTTGTATACTGGCACAACAGAAAGCTGAATAGCTGAAGTGCGATGCAGGAGCTGGAAGGAGAGGTTGAGGGTGAGAATCTCATAAACTGGTTCTGTCATAGAAGAAAATGTCACATGCCTAATACATGTGGCATTAACAGAGAGGCAGTGGTCACAGTTATCACCTCTTTATTCACCCTCTCCACTCTGGCCCCTGGTAGCTTTCAAGTAGATTAATAGGTACTGCCAAGAGCTGAGTACTCAGAACGACGGGCTTACTTGTACTCAAATGCCTAAGAGAGAAGTAGGCAGCCTGGTCTTCAGAACTGTGTTCTTCTGCCAGGTACATGAACAATAACTTTCAAGAGTTTTAGACATGCAGACGAGAAAAGCTGTGGTGCATTAGAAGGTGTATTTTAGGTGGAGGATTGTCAAAGATGCCAGTGCTCCTGACACATCTACTGACTGTGGGCTTTCGGTAGCAGGTAAGCACGTTTGTGCTTTTGGAAAATCATTCAGTTGTTAGAAGAACTGATCTAAATATTCATGGAAAGCAACGCACTCTGCCAATTTTGACCTGTTGGCAAATTGTGAGTGAAGACTGTGTTGATTTCTTTGGATCAGCTCAACAAGTATTAACATATCAACATATATATCTTTGGAGACATGAATTATTTATAGCAAGTGTTCAAAAGGTCTGAAAAGCAATTTTCTTTTGGGGATGTGTGACTGGCCACATGGGTGACATGGTATTCTCTCATCCCTGATTGTGTTATCATTTTAATTGCTTATTCCATCTGATGCTAATTTTGATTCTTGATGAGGTCTCAGTGGTAGTATCTAAGTCCATTTTCACTGAGCATTCATCCCTACAAAGCTTCATTTATGTGAAAGCTTGTAAATAAAGAAGTATGAGCCAGCCAAGTGTCAGTCTGGTTTTGTTATTTGGGCTGCTAGCTGATAAATGCTCATGTACTTTGATCAGTTTTAGTCATGATTGGGCTGGAGACTTCAAATCAGCTATCTCCCAGCAAATAAATTCAGGTATCAATTCAATATGAAGGCAACTTCAGTATGAAGTTGCCCATTTTGATTGCTGTGGTACTGTATATATATTCATTTCCTCTGCTGATCAGGTAGGAAAGTTACTATAGATTTGTGTTATGCACTTTATTCTGAAAATCAAGAAATGACTCATTCTCCAGAGGCATCCATTGCATGCCCTGTTAGGTTTAAGCCAGAAGATGAGCCAAGCAGCAGCAAGCAACATCAAGAAAACTGTTTTGTGCTAAAAAAGGCAGGGAGCTGAAAAGCCCAAGGATGAGTATGACAACAGTGCAGCCTACAGAGCGGCTCTGTAGGTCCTGTGGTGGATTATGAGACTGGTCCAGAGTTTTGCACTAGCAGAAAGTAACTGAGAAGATCAGTAGGGTGATGGGCAGCACTGGAAAGGGAAGCTATGCCTACTGCCTCTGCTCCTCGGGAATGAGAAGAAAATGGCTGTATATGTGTTTGTACACAGGGG